>NC_135327.1:110602799-111237606 GCF_023851605.1 Tamandua tetradactyla
CCCCCCCCCCCCCCCCCCCCCCCCCCCCCCCCCGCCACCACCACAGGTTGCTTCCCAGAGGGGAAAGGAAAGGAAATTTACCAGCAGCAGGGACTGAGCACAATTAAACGCCAATTGTGGAATTAATTAACAAATTCTGACTACTAAAAATAGGCCCCCAGCTTAGGTGAACCTGGTCAAAGTGGAGGTTGCTCATTTTTGCCCCAGCACCAAGGGGGCAGGGCTGACGGAAAAGGGGGGGGGGAGAAGGAAACAGAGGTTTTTGTGGCTATGTTTCTACAAAGGCTTGACTGCCTTTAGATATAGCAGCAGGACTTCTTAGGCTGCAACTGCCCCAGGCATAGGCAGAAGTGAGCTCTTTTGGGGGTTTGTCTGGAGTCTGTGCCTTCCTCAGGGGAGGGGTGAAGCCCAACTCAGGTGGAATCCCTCTCTCAAGGAATTCAGACACCAGGGCTTGGTAATTTGAAGCCATTAAAACCAGCCTACAACCTCTCATCTGTCTCCACCATGCCCCCAGCAGTGAGCGTTAAAGGTACCACATCGTCTTACGCTGGTGGGACCTGCAGGCAGAAAAGCACCACATACTGGGCAGGATAAGAATAACAGAGCCCAGAGACTTCACAGGAAAGTCTTTCAACCTGCTGGGTCTCACTCTTAGGGAAAACCAACGCAGGTGAATATTTCCTCCTGATAGGAGGCCAGTTTGGTCTGGGAAAATCCGGCTGGGGTCTATAATATCTAAGTAGACCCTCCTAAGTGTGTGTGGGGGAAGGCACCATACAAGCAGGGCAAGAAACAGGAAAACAACAACTACTCCTCTGTTAAACAAAACTTAAGCTAGAGGTCCAGATAAAGCTGAACTGAATGTCAAAGGACAGATAGACAACAAATGCATCCAGCAAGAAAACCCTAGGTAAAAGAAGTGAAAGCAACCTCCAGAATAAACTAATTAAGGTAATTAAATGCCTAGACACCAGCAAAAAAAACAAATCACAGTAGGAAAATTGAAGATATGGCCCAGTCAAAGGAACAAACCAACAATTCAAATGACATACAGGAGCTGAAACAATTAATTCAGAATGTACGAACAGACAAGGAAAACCTCATCAAAAACCACAACAATGAATTGAGGGAGGATATAAAGAAGGCAAGGAAAGAACAAAAAGAAGAAATTGAAAGTCTAAAAAAAACAAATCACAGAACTTATGGGAATGAAAGGCAAGTTAGAAGAGATGAAAAAAACAGTGGAAACCTACAATAGTAGATTTTGAGAGAGAGAACATAGGATTAGTGAACTGGAGGATGGAACATCTGAAATCCAGCAAGAAAAAGAAAATATAGGGAAACAAATGGAAAAATATGAGCAGGGACTCAGGGAATTGAAAGACAATATGAAGCACATGAATATACATTTTGTGGGTGTCCCAGAAGGAGAAGAGAAGGGAAAAGGAGGAGAAAAACTAATGGAGGAAATCATCAGTGAAAATTTCCCAACTCTTATGAAAGATTTAAAATTACAGATCCAAGAAGTGCAGCGTACCCCAAAAAGAATAGATCCAAATAGACATACTCCAAGACATTTACTAATCAGAATGTCAGAGGTCAAATAGAAAGAGAGAATCTTGAAAGCAGCAAGAGAAAAGCAATCCATCACATACAAGGGAAGCCCCATAAGACTATGCACAGATCTCTCAGCAGAAACCATGGAGGCAAGAAAATAGAGGGGATGATACATTTAAACTATTAAAAGAGAAAAACTGCCAACCAAGTATTCTATATCCAGCAAAATTGTACTTCAAAAATGAGGGAGAAATTAAAACATTTTCAGACAAAAAATCACTGAGAGAATTTGTGACCAAGAGACCAGCTCTGCAAGAAATACTAAAGGGAGCACTAGAGACAGATATGAAGACAGAAGAAAGAGGTGTGGAGAAGAGTGTAGAAAGGAAGACTATCAGTAAGGGTAAAAAGAAGGAAAATTAGATATGACATATAAAATCCAGAAGGCAAAATAGTAGAAGAAAGTATTACCCATGCAGTAATAACACTGAATGTTAATGGATTAAACTCTCCAATCAAAAGACATAGTCTGGCAGAATGGATTAAAAAACAGGACCCATCTATATGCTGTCTCTACTCAAAGGACATGAGGGAAAGGACACAAATGGACATTTACAAACCAATGTTTATAGCAGCATTATTTACAATTACCAAGAGATGGAAGCAGCCAAAATGCCCATTAACAGACAGTGGGCTAAACAAACTGTGGCATTTACATAAGATGGAATATTATGCAGCTGTAAGACAGAGTAAAGTTATGAAGTACATAAAAACATGAATGGACCTTAAGGACATTATGCTGAGTGTGATTAGCCAGAAACAAAAGGACAAATAGTGTATGGTCTGACTGATATGAACTGACATTAGTGAATAAACTTGGAATATTTTGTTGGTAACAGAGACCACCAAGAGATAGAAATAGGGTAAGATATTGGGTAATTGGAGCTGAAGGGATACAGATTATGCAACAAGACTGAATATAAAAACTCAGAAATGGACAGCACAATATTACCTAACTGTAATACAATTATGCTAAAACACTAAATGAAGCTGCATATGAAGATAATAGAGGGAGGAGGGCTGGGGCATAAATGAAATCACAAAGAAAGATAGACGATAAAGATTGAGATGGCATAATCTAGGAATGCCTAGAGTGTATCATGATAGTGACTAAATGTACAAATTTAAAAAATGTTTTTGCATGAGGAAGAACAAAAGAACGTCATTACTGCAGTGTGCTGAAAATAGATGGTAATTAATATTTTAAAATTTCAACTTATGTGTGAGACTAAACAAAAAATGTTTATTTAGTAAAAATTTATACTTTGACTATTGCATCTCTTAATATAACTTATGTAGATAGTTGTTTGAACACCTTAAGTACATAGAACTTTGTATAGGACATGAGATTTTGTTGGTTTGTCCAGGTGATGTCCTAATGAACCCCAGAGTGCTTTATCAGTGGGTGGAAAAGTATTTGCAAATGGTGAGAATGGGGGAAAACTCAACTTCCCCAAGTTGAATTCTTGTATTCTCACAAGCAGTGTGGGCAACCAGAGCTATAGGCTGAGCCTCCAGTCTTGGGGTTTGTTCATATGAAACTTAACCCCACAGGGGATAGGTCAAGCCGACTTAAAATTAGGCCTAAGAGTCACCCCCAGGACAACCTCTTTTGTTGCTCAGATGTGGCCTCTCTCTCTAGCCAACACAGCAAGCAAACTCACCACCCTTCCCCTGTCTACGTGGGACATGACTCCCAAGGGTGTGGATCTTCTTGGCAACGTGGGACAGCAATCCCAGAATGAGCTGAGATTCAGCATCAAGGGATTGAGAAAAACTCTAGAACGAGTTGAGACCCAGCATCAAGGGATTGAGAAAACCTTCCTGACCAAAAGGGGGAAGAGGGAAATGAGACAAAGTGTCAATGCTGAGAGATTCCAAACAGAGTCAAGAGGTTATCCTGGAGGGTATTCTTACTCATTAAGTAGATATCACCTTGTTAACCAAGATGTAATGGAGAGGCTGAAGGGAACTGCCTGAAAATACAGAGCTGGGTTCCAGTAGTCATGTTTCTTGATGATGATTGAATAATGATATAGCTTTTACAATGTGACTATGTGATTGTGAAAACCTTGTGTCTGATGCTCCTTTTATCTACCTTGTCAACAAATGAGTAGAACACATAGAATAAAAATAAATAATAGGGGGAACAAATGTTAAAACAAATTTAGTTTGAAATGCTAGTGATAAATGAAAGTGAGGGGTAAGGGGTATGGTATGTATAATCTTTTATTTTCTCTGTTATCATTTTATTTCTTTTTCTGTTGTCTTTTTATTTCTTTTTCTGAACTGATGCAAATGTTCTAAGAAATGATGAATATGCAACTATGTGATGATATTGAGAATTACTGATTATATATGTAGAATGGAATGATATGTCAATGTTTTTGTTTGTTCTTAATTTTTTGAATTAATAAATTTTGAAAAAATGGGCAATAGATTTCAATAGATATTTCTCCAAAGAGGAAATAAAAATGGCTGAAAAACACATGAAATGATGCTCAACTTCAACTTCATTAGCTATCAGGGAAAAGCAAATCAAAACCACATTGAGATATCATTTCATACACATTTGAAAGGCTATTATTAACAAAAATAATTATGAGTATTAGATAGGATATGGAGAAATAGGAATACTCATTCATTGCTTGTGGGAATATAAAATGGTGTAGCCACTATGAAAGAAGTTTGGCAGTTCCCCAGGAAGCTAAGTCTAGAAGTATCACATGACTGGGAAATTGCTCTTCTAGGTACATACTCAGACAAATAGAGGACAGGGCCTCAAACAGACATTTGTACACTGATGTTCTTAGAGGCATTATCCCAGTTGCCAAAAGATGGAAGTAACCTAAGTGTCCATCAACTGATGAATGGGTAAACAAAATGTGGTATATCCATATAATGAAATATTGTTCAGTCATAAAAAGGAATGTAGCTCTGATGTATGTGACAACATGGATGAAACTTGAAGACATTATTCTGAGTGAAATTAGCCAGACATAAAAATATAGATATTGTATGTTCTCACTGATATGGATTCATTATAATGAGCAATCTCAGAGTTAGAATCTAGAATATAGTTTGCCAAGGTATATATCGGGGGTAGAGAATGGGGAACTGATGCTTAATGTATAAAGAATTTCTATTTAGGTTGATTGCAAAGTTTTGTAAATGGTTAATGGTAATGGTAGCACACTTTTGTGAGTATAATTACCATCCCTGAATCACATATGTGAATATGATGGAAGGGGGAGTTTTTGCATTGTGTATATTACTAGAATGAACATTAGAGGTTAAAACATGGGACTGTAGAACACAGTGAATCCTGTTGTGAATGATGAACTGGGGTATAAGAATGTTCTTTCACGAAATATAACAGATGTCCAATGCTAATAAAAGGTATCAATAATGGGGTGGTATATGAGAAAAATAAACCTAAAGCAAACTGTGAGCTATAGTTAATAGTACTATTTTGATATTCTTACCTCAATTGTAACAAAACTGTGCCACACTAATACAAACTGTCAACAATGGAGGCTATGTCAGAATGTTGTATTCTATACATGACATTTCTGTAAACCCATAATTAATTTAATTAATAATAATAATAATGATAATATAAAATAATACGATATATTTCATAGACCTATGTAATGAGTATTTTAAATAAGGTAAAACCATTTAAAATGCTTCACATGTGCCTAGAACATACACCCTCTCAGTAAAGATGGCTTTATTTATTTAACTACTGTTAAAAAAATTATATTATAAAAGTGTGCTATCATCAATTGTAACAAATCTTCCACACCAGTACAAGGTGCTGGTGGTGGATGGTCTATGGAAATCCTGCATTTTATGAATGATTGCTCTGTTAACCCACCATTTCCCTAGAAAAACAAAAATCTTTAAAAATTGATTGTGAACAAAAAAGTAAACCAGTTAGCAAGAATCTTGTGAAATGGGCCAAAAGCCTGGGGTCTGCCAACTTCGGCAGTAAGTGAGAGTTTAGCTCTGGTTTTGGAATGGCAGAAAAACTTTTTGGTTTTATTTTCTAATTTGTGGTTCAAAATGTCCCATGATTTGGTCAAGGATTAAGCCTGTGGTTTAGCTTCCTTTTTCCTGGGGGTACGAAGTGTTTGAGTCCAGCCATCAACCCATGTCCCTGCAAACGGAAACGTGTTTGCATTTCTCATGAGTATAAGCCTCATAAATGGTGATTGCTTCCAGCTCCCTGACTCAGCTTCAATGTGCTTTCTATTTTGTTACCAAATCATAAAACCTCAAACGGAGGTGCTGTCTCTGGGTTTAACAAGAGTCATGACTCACACCTCAACCATTAGAGAAGAGAAACTGTAGTATGGATTTAACTATTCTTAAATGGTTATCAGCAACAACATTGTAATGTATGTTAGAAACAGCCTTCCCGACACAGTCTTCCCAGTTACACATGGTTAAAGGCTTAAAGTCATTTTTACTTCAAAATAAGGGCATGTGTGGAAGAATACAAAGCATATTCTACTGACTTCAGCAAGGATATGCTCATTTTGTGTTTATTTTTCTACATCTCTGCTTATGTATGAGGATGTTTTTTGTTGAAATGCAAAATAAACTCAGTTTGGCTTAAAGGCAATTTTTGGTTTGCATATAGGTTGAGTGGTCTTCAGGTAATGTTTGATCAGGCCTGGCTCTGGTTTTCTCTAATTGTCAAATTTTGTTCAATCATGGTAGCCAATGGCTACAGCTATGACAAGATGCATGTCTGCGGACACACATCTGTAATCATAGAGCATTTATCTTCACCCAACCATCCAACGAAAGCACTAGGCTTTACTGACTGGGCAAACTTGGCCTCTGAAACAATCACCACTCACTGTGGTCAGAACATGGACTAAGGCCTGGGCCCTTGCCTATCTCAGATACTTCACTGACTGGGTTAAGCCCATTTGCCCCCTCCCCTCATCATCCAATCCCCACCCCTGCCACCTCCCCCTCCTCCCCCAGCATGTCACTGCCCATGCCAGTCCAACCCAAGGTACTGCAGCATGGCAAAGCAGGGGGAACAGGGCACTTACAGAGAGGAAAAAAGGCTCACTATAGCATGGACCAAGTATTGACCTAAGAATGAAGAGGTTTATGTTGGAGACTCCACTTTAGCAATATTATCCTTGTGAATTTGTCAAATCTCCTGATCTGATCCCTGACTTATATGTTAATCTTTCTTGCATGGTGGATGTTCCCTGCAAAGCTACTCCTGGGTTTGGGTTTGTGATTTTTGTTTCTTTCAAAAATACGAATCTAGTTTATGTCACCTCATTCCAACACCAAAAATAATTCAGTTGCTTTAAACACCATATGGAATAAGTGATATTTCAAAACAAATCAAGCTTAATTTCTTGTAAAAATCATCAGAATTGGTTACTCAGATTAACTATGTAAGGCCAGCAAAGGCCAAGCAAAGGCCAAGTTTTTTGGCAGGCTTATAAAGGAGAAATGAAAGGAATTAGAATGCAAGAAACTAAAGTCACGTTGTGAATTAGAAAGTGATGGCAGAATTGTTATTTTTATAATTTCCCAGAATAAAAAAAATACAGGCTTGCAGCTAAAAATTGGCTGGCGGTCACATAGCTTGGCAGGCTGAGCAAGGGCGCATGGACTGGGTATGTGTGGGAGAGAGGGGGTCATCCAGACTCTAACTTACACTAGTGCACATGGAAAATAAACAGAATTGGAGGGAAAACTTACCAATCAGTTCAACTTAATTCAAGGAACAAATATCAATTCAGCAAGCACTCTGTCTCAAGCTGCTCTTTGAAGGAGATGATAAAGAGAAGGACAAGATAAAGTCAAAGGTCTTACTATATTAAGAAATGTGGCAATTCTCTAATACTAAATACAACAACAATAATAAGACACAAGCCTTATTTTAGATGGAGAGAGACACTATATTTGGTGGGTGTCAGCAGTAATATCTCCCATCTATAAGGAAATTAGTGTATAACAGTAGTGTGTCTAAAATTTTAAATTCTCCAAAAAAAGCAAGTTGTGTTTCAGTCTTTATAATTTTTAATTAACTGGTAAAGTAACGGAAAGAAAAAGAGGGTTACTTTTCTTGCTCAAGAGCACCCTGTTCCAAAAATGACAAGGTCAACATGCAAATTGAAGTTTCCTATGATTCTAAAGCATGTCCTTTACCCATAGCATGTGGCCTTCCCAGAAACCTTCTCTGGGTTATGATTTTGAGCAGCTTGGTCAAACATGAAAGTCAGACAGAAGTGAAGCAAAACTATGGCCTTCATCTCCAGGGAGCTGGCACTGTGGGATCAATCTCTGGTCACATTTTAATAACCCAAGAAAAATTTATCTGTATTCAGCATATACATATTTTTATATTCTTCTTATTTTTGTTCTTTTTTTTAAATGTTTTGTCTTTCCTGTTCCACCTTATAGGGTAAGAAATTGATTCATTCCTATATTAGGACAGAAAGGGAGCTCATGTAATATTCATTCACCACACAATTATTGACTGCCAACTGCCTGTTATGCACCAGAGAGACAAAGTTAACTAAGATACAGTTTATATTCTCCAGGAGGTTATAATCAGTATAACCAAGTAGGAAAAGCAGTGTTATAATTTACAACAAAATGGAATAGGTGCTAGTAATGCACACACACACACACACACACACACACACACACACTCTCACACGTGTAACTTCTTATGAAAAGAATAAGTAAGTGGGAAGGAAGTGAGAAACAGGATCCAGGAGGTTACATTGAAGAATCAAGGATTCACTAAGATGTTCCAGTTTGTGAGCTGCCAGAATGTGATATACCAGAAACAGAATGGCTTTTGTAAGAAAGGTTTAATAAATTGCAAGTTTGCAGTTCTAAGTCCATGAAAATGTTCCAATAAAGGCAGGCCTATAAAAATGCCCATTCTAAGGCATCAGGGAAAGATACCTCGGTTCAAGAAGGCCAGTGAAGTTCAGGGTTTCTCTCTCAACTGGAAGGGCACATGGTGAACATGGCGACGTCTGCTAGCTCTCTCTCCTGGCTTCTTGTTTCATGAATCTCCAAAGGTCTCTGGCTGGGTGGGCTCTCATGGTTCTCATGGCTCTCCTGCTCTCTCCAAAATGTTTACTCTTTTAAAGGCTTCCAGTAAACTAATCAAGACCCACCTGGAATGGGTGAAGTCACATCTCCCTCCAATCGAAGGTTAATACCTACAATTGGGTGAGTCACATCTCTGTGGAGATAATCTAATCAGGCATTCAGCCTACAGTACTGAGTAGAGATTAAAAGAAACTCCGCCTCCCAATATGGATCAGAGCAAAACATGGCTTTTCTAGGGCACATAATCCTTTCAAACTGACTCAGATGACAAGAGGGTTGAAAGAAATTCCACACAGAAGAAACTTAGTTTATAAAGATATTGAAAGAGCATGTCAACTCTGCTGTATTTAGGCACATGGTGAGTTAAGGTATGACTTAGTTTGATCTTTTTGCTGTATGTTAATGATCTCCAAAACATTAACAGTGAAACATATTAGTAAATATTGTTGATTATGACATTGAATATATGTGTATTTCTGCAGTTGTCACCACTGCCACATACTCAATAGGGGTAAAGCTTATGTCTAATTTGAAAAATTAATAATAATAAGAAAAATATAATTGTAGTAATAAAAATTGCTACCATGTAGTGATCAAAATATTTTCTATAAATTTCTCACATTTCTGTTATAGAAAATTTGGAGAAAAAGAAGAAAAACTTATGATGAATAAACTACAGGTTATTGCACCATGCAGAGAAAATGCTGTTAACATATTGGTGTCTCCGGCAGTCAGCATATCTATCTATCACCAATTCTAGACAGGTTTAATCCTTCAATTAAGAACTTCCTCCCTCTCCTGACCCTGTTAAGATCACCCATTTTATTTAGATATGGAAATTTAATATATTTACTTCATTCTGCTAGTTTGTAGATATGCAAATTCAGCCAGATTTCACTTAAGGTTATTTACTGGTCTATAGATAAGAGGAAATTTCCAGTCCTTTGCAAGGCATTTTCTCATATTTTCCTTTGAGAGCCAGCATATTTATGGAAGTACCTTGCTATAAACCCTTTTGTATTTTCTAAATTGAACTTATATTGCAGTTTGAAGTCTTGAAATTTACAAGAACCGTTATTTTACCCATTCCACGGTGTAAAGATGGCTGCCTACGAGAAAGGGAAACCAGCTGCGCAAACCTGGAAGAGCAGTAAAATGTACTAAGTGCTCATATGACAGAACGTAGGGCCCGGGACTGGATCAGTGTGGAGATGCAGAGACCACCAAGACTGTGTTCTCAGGTCGAGGAGCTGGGAATGCCTCCTCGGATGCTTTAAACCTCAACACAAAAGCAGTCTAGGGCTATGGCTCCTGGGTGGCGACTGTCTGAGGGAGACTAGAAGGCAGAGAGGAAGACTAGGGACAAGTATCAGAGGTTTTATTTGGGTGGGGGTTTGGGGGACGGTCCTGGATTATGGCGATCCAACGTAAAGGACGTATGATATAAACGTAGGCACCAGCAAACAGAGCTGGATTTGAATCTTAATTTCTCAACTCGCTGAGATGTCACTTCTTTATCTGAAATAATTATAGCTGACGTTTATTTCCTAGAGCTATATGGCTACTAGGTGGCACAACCATCTTCCTGAGAATTCCACTAACTTAACTCTCCAAATGGGGAGGGAGGGTGTAGTGTGAAGTGGGCTCTAGACTGGGCTCTAGAGTGAAGTTCTCAGATTGGTGATTCTCAGAGTATTTTTTGCGGAGTTTGGCCCAGAAGGGGTGGGTTTCTGGGGATGGTTCCTAAGATTCTTATGGGCTTCTGCCAAGTCCAAACTCTTTTAATAATTGGAAGTAAATTGCTTTTTTCCCCACTATATTGACATTTGCATTCATAGTGCAAATACAATGGGAGATTTTAAAAAAAGCACAAATCAAGACAGGGGCACCAAACTATAGTAGACATTTTATGTTCACCACCATTCATGCACAACAGGGGAAAAAGTTATAAAATTGTTAAATTCATTACATATCAATAGTTCACCATTTAATATTCTTTGTGAAGAAATAGAAAGTACTCATAAATGTCATATGCTAAATGTCAAAATAGGGTTATCATCTCAAGGAAAAGCATTTGCGTGATTATTTCAGTTGTGAGCTAAACTAGCTGCCTTTTTTATTTTTTAATATTTTTATTGACAGATCTTCACATGCATACATTCCATACATGATGTACAATCAATGGCTCACAATACTATCACATAGATGCCTTTTTAAGGAAACACTGGTTTTACGTGAAATAATGGCTGAGAGAAAGTGTGGCTACTCTGACTTGGATATTTAATAAGTTTTCTTGAAAATGAAGAAAATGAGTGTAATTTCAAGGAAAAAACTGACAATGTCAATAATATAATTCAAGTAATCAAGTGATAATTAGAAATTCTGAAAACTCCTGTCCACCACTTTCTAGTACATAAAGACTCTTCTGATGAGATTGACAATGATATTGATAAATGCTATTTTTAAAATATTGTATAATGAGCTATCAAAATTTGGGAGATCTGCGTAATTCAACAAATTACTATTTTCTAAATGACCTATATATTATGTTACAAAGGCATGCATGGGTAACAGTACATTCAAAATGCGTGATAAACCCATGGGTCTTAATTAAACGCATTAGCCAAAGTTTATTGATATGATTTCAGATTCTGCATTGCAAGAAATTTTTTAGAAACTTCCACTTGTTTAGTTTTGGTGTGTTATTTAGGAATATTCATATTTATTTGCAAAGGTTATTAAAATACTCCTCCATTTTTTGATGACATACTTGACAACATACTTATATGAGGCAGGATTTTGTTTGTTTACTTCAGTGAAACAGTATATCTGATTGAAGGCAGGAGTAGATTTAAGAATCCAGTTACCTTTTATTAAACAAGACATTAAGGAGATTCACAAATATTGAAACAACAGCACTTTTCTTACAATTTTTTTTAATTTGGAAATTATAGTTATATTTCATAAAATGTTAATTTTGCAACATTTTATGGGGCTATTATTATTATTTTAAATGAATTAATAAAAGTAGTTTTAGAATTTCCATGTTTTAAATCTAATATGGCAAATATTGATAGGTGTAATCCACATAAACCAAAGCTCTCTGGAGTCTTTAATAATTTCTAGGGCACAGAAGTTCCTAAAGCAACACATTCAAGAACTGCTTACTTTGATTTAAAAACTTGGCTCAGCTGCTTAATTGCTATGTAACATTTGGGTGAGTTGTTGAACCAGTTCTCTACTCTATAAAATGGCCATGAGAATAATAACTTTTTTGTTTTGTAAAATAAAATCATTTTCAGTTACAGAAATAGTAAATGAGATCCACAGGAGGGTTCTGATAAAAGAGGGGCTGAGAAGACCATATCTAGAAAAATTCCTGGTTAAACTTATGAAAGCATGGGAAGGGGCTGGACTGTGGGTGAATACCTATTTTTTGAATATAAAAATAGGTTTGTTGTTTTATTATAAAAAAGAATATAAGAAGAACACATTTGGTTGGTGTGGGAGGGGAAATGTTGATTTCTGTTATTGACATGTTGATTTAGAACTTATAGAGGACATACAGAATTATTTTTCATCAGGATGTTAGAAAGTATCTACCTGATAGAGTCGATTGGACAAGAGATATGAGTTTAGTAGGCATAAACAGCTCCATGTATAAATTAATGGGACATGTGAAATTAACCAGGGACAACATATGTAAAGAAAAAAGAGGAAAACTAAAACCCAGTCCATCTTTCTTAGGACAGGTGGGACAAAATGACCATGGGATGAAACACTAAGAACAGATTATCAGAGAGGTAGAAAGTGAAGAGAATATCTTGGAGGTTAAGCAATGAGAATTTCGAAGATGCAGTTTTCAATGTTGAGAAACAAAGTTAGATAAAGACTGAAAGAGGGCCCATTGGTTTAAGTCAGTGGTTCTTTATAATTTTGTCACCAGACAAAGGCCATGGATTCTTTTGCCCAACACACTCAATAAACAATTCTTGAGACACCAGGGTTTCAAAGAGAGAAAGAGTTTATTACTAGGCATGTAGTAGGAGAACAGATGGCCTAGCGGCCCCAAATCTGTCTACAGGCATTCTGAAAGTTTTATTAGAGAAAAAGGTGGGCAGAGTTTAGGATAATGAGCACAGTGGTCCCAGATGGTGTAATAAGAGGTGATCTAATTATTGAACATGCACAGAATGATTACATGCTTAGTCAGAGAACATCTATAAGAAAATAGCAGAATTTTCTTATATATAGAAATATATATAGGTATAGGTGACTTGTAGGTTAAAGTCTAAGCTACTGCATATGTCAGGCAGGCCCACTTTGGTGAGATCCAGTCTCAGTTATCAAGAGATAACTTTAAACTTGGGGTGGGTTAGTTCTGGGCTGACCCAAGATCCTTCCTTAATAAGCATTAGGGGCTGACTTTAGTGATTACAAGACCCTAAAGTTGAAAAACTGGGTAACTGGGTACAAATGAATGTTAGTCATAGGGTTTTTACAATCACAGGGGCAGAAGATAAAGGCTATACAATCATTATCAGAGATCAAGGCAGATGGATTGCAATTTAGAGATTTAGGTATTTCCTTCTGTCTGCTCCAATATACCAGAAAGCCAAAAGAAATGCCTATATAATGATTCAGTAATCAAAAACCATCCTTTTAACCTGATTTCTCCATTAAAATGGTCTAATTTAATGATTCTCAAACTTTAGCACACATTAGAATTATGTGAAAGAGTTGTTAAAATGCAATTTGTTGGATTCCAGTTACAGAATTTGAGTAGGTCTATGGCGGGGTGCAAAAACGTGCATTTCTCACAAGTTCCTGGGTAGTTGTGATGCTGTGAGTCCAGGTATCACATTTTGGAGGCGTTGTCTAGGTGGTTAGCAGACAGCTGTCCATCATTACCAGAGAAGCAGAGTAAGTATAGGGACAAGAGGGCAGCGAGGTCATTGAGAGAGCAGAAAGTAGACCCAGCAATTCATATTTTAAGAAATTTTCCTATGAAGAAAGGCAGAAGTTGGAGAATAGGGGAGGAAATAATTGAAAATAAAATAGATAAAGGTTAGGGACTTGAATTGTCTATAACTGGTGTTGAAGTAGGCAGGCCAGAGGTTGACGATGTAGGAAGTTGTGGAAAGGGGGATCTAGAGTAGAGATGAAAGGCAAAAAACAGTGATAATAAAGATGAGACAGTGAGGGTTAATCTATATCATAGATGCTCTAGCAGATGCTAGCTATTCATTATCATGGTTAATATTTTCAATAATCCTATAAGGTGAGTAGGAGAAGAGATGTTTCTCTAAGATCTATGGGAAGGAGGAAAAAAGGCTTATTTATAGGTAAGTTAATAGGTATCAGTTTTGCATTTGAAATAAATTATTGAATTCGGAGAAGAGCAATGTCCTGGAAGGAATCAATGGAGAAGGGGCTGACTAGAGTTTAAGGAGCTCTGTTAGGCAGCTCCTAGCTCATTGTCTCACCTAATTCCCTTCCCTTGAGTCTGGCTAGGTCCAGTGACTGGATTGTAATGATTCATACTGAGGTGCTTGGACTTTACTTCTAAGATTATGTACTACAGTAATGGGGCTTCCATCTTGGGCCATCTCTCTTGCTCTCTCTTAAGTTGCTTGCCCTAAGGAGAAGCTAGCTGCCATTTTGTGAGGTAACCCATGAAAATGTCCATCTGACTAAGTTTGGAAGCAGATCCTACCTAGCTGAGCCTTCAGGCGAGACTGCAACCCCATTTGATAGTTTTGCCTGCCACCTCTTGAAAAACCACGTTCGAGACTCCTCACTAAGCTGCGTTAAGATTCTTGACCTACAGAATCTGTATGATAATAAATGTTTGCTATTTTAAACCATTAAATTTTGAGATTAGTTTACGTCTTAGTAATAGCTATTTAACACAAAACCCTTAGCAAGATATGTTGGAAACATTTGAAAAGATCTCAGGTAATTTTGTGTACTTATTATTGTTCTCCTTTCTAAAGAACCCCCTCAATACAAGTCAGTTTCCTTAGTGTTAACATCAAGTCTGGTTCCAAGCAATGGAAGAGGCCGGCATTTACTACCAGCCTATAGACATTAGTAGACACTCAATAGTTAACATAGGGTGAATAAATGGATGGGTGCATGGATGGATAGGTGGATGGATACGTTAAGCTGTATTCTATCTGAAGCTCAATCAAAAGTTTTTTTTTTAATGTGTTGTTTATGTACTAAAGAGCAGTTCTCTTTGAACTTTACTACCAGCCTGTACTCAGATTGTAATTCCAGTTTGAAAACCCAAACCTAACTTTTTATGGATACATACTTCTATATTCCTTTTCTTAAGTGTATCTAGTCTTCTGCTATTTATACTTTTAATGCAATTTTATCGAGATATATTCACACAGCATAAAAACCATCGGGATCACAAATCACTGGTTCACAGGTTTATCATATAATTGTTCATACAGCCCTATGGTCAAATTTAGAACATTCCCATAACTACAAAAAAGAACAATAAATAAATAAAAAGAAACCCCTAATCCTCCATACTCCTTATCCTGCCTTATTAGTGACCCCATAGTATTCGTGTGGCACATTTGTTACTGTTGATAAAATATTTCCTTTAACTACACTTCATAGTTTGCAATAGGTACATTTTTTTCCCTTACACCATTCTATTATTAACTCCTAATAATAGTATCATGCATTTGCTGTAGCTCATGAAAGAACATTTCATATTTGTACAGTTATTGCCCACCGCAAGAGTCACTGTGTTATACAGTCCATGTTGTAACCTCCAACTTTCCTTCTGATGTTATGGATGATTCTAAATTTCCCCTTTCCACCACGCTCATACACCTTCAGCACTTTAAATTATTCTCTCAATGTGTTGTTTACATTTAGGATTATGAGCAACGTTTGTAAAATGTGCCTGCATACCCCTTTTGTATCCTATTGATAAAGGCAAATTTCTATGCAATTATGGAGAATATATATTTAGTGTTTTCTAAATATATATTTAGATATATATTTAGATTGTACTGTATATTTGTCCCTTTCTAAGCTGCAAACCCAGATAAATGCTCCCCAAGTTTGGCTTTTTCTATTATTGCTGGAAATAATGTTGACCTAAATTAAATTATTTGTGTGAATCATCTGAAACAGTGTTACAGAGAAAAGATTCCCTTCTAAGTTTGAGGAGGACTGCTCTTTAGTACATAAGCAGATTTTTAAAGAAACTTTCAGTTGAGCTTCATAAACTCTGTCTATCTATCCATCCATCCATTTATTCAAGCTCTTTTTAACTATTGAATGTCTACTGAATTTAAGGGCACTTAAAATTTGCAGGTCCTTCTTTATAGTTGTCTCTCCCCCACCATCATCCCAAGAGATATATGAAAAAAGAGATTTTTATGGCAAAGCTTGCATCTTAACATCTTGAATCAAACATTACTTCAACTGTTGTTATTAGAAAATTGTCCATATATGACACTCATCAGTACACTTTTTCTCCCTCCTTCTCTCCCTCCCTCTAGAAAAATGCATGCACCCTTATGGGACAGACATACAGTGATTGGTATAATATATGCACGTATGTGTACCTCTGTGTGCATGAATACATGGGTTTATTTTCCTTTTTTTAAACTTGCTAAATACACACAAATACTAAGTCACATTAAAAACATGTTCCTGAATCAAATATCTGTAGGAAAATGAAGATGGATACTGTTAAAGCAAGTGAAAAGTTACTATTCAAATGTTGGTTGCATTGACAATAGCACTCAGACAAATTGTTTGAACAAGAAAATATACTGCACAAAAGTGTATTTTGAATCTACCGACAATTTAAGACCACCCAAGGAACGAATTTGTTAAATCAGTTTTTAATTTCTTTTATCTGCTCTTACTTGGGGAATTAAAACATACAGGAAAATTGAACATTCTGCTAATAGTAATGACCGTTTTTAATGGAGGAAAATAGACACACATGTCCTAGATTTTAACCACCTGCCTAGAGAGTTACCTATGCAAAGTGGTTGGTAAATGGATTTACAAAGAGCCTCAAAGAGAGTAGATAATACTGTTCATGTTTTAGATAGCGTGTCAAATTTAGGGTAAATGATGCTCAAAATGTGCTAAAATAGTCCCTGGTCTCTGCTCCTTATAGTAAAATGACCATAGCAGTTCTTCCTTCCCCAAAGCAGATGGCTCTAAAGATTTTTCAAGCCACAGTTAATTCACTTGCAAACAACCAAGATCGGTTGGTAAATGTGTACTGAGAGCGAGGCGCTACTCTTCATAAATGCCCCCAAAGTTTGTTTTGTTCTATCATTATGGAAAATGGTGTTTACTTAAGTTACATTATTTGTGTGAACCATCTCTGGGACAGTGCTATAGAAATAATAAATTACCTGTAAAGTGAAATGAACATCACCTGGTTAATGTGGTAATGGTGGAGCGATTGACTTCAGGGAATAAATGGCACATTTATGCTCTTTGAAGTTAAAGTACGTGAAATAAATGTTATGTTTACCTGATGGTGTTCAATGTGTACTCCATGAGCTACAGAAAATTCTATATATACTATGAACCCATACTGAAGTGTGCATGTTATAATAGCGTGAATAAAGTTTTTTGAATACTATAAATATCAAATAAGAAAATAGTGAAAACTTTCAGCACATCATTTAGGATACATCCAATTCATCAAGGGCTTTTGGAACACATGAAAACATTTGTGTATATTTATAGAACATTTTTTTTCAAGTTATTTGTGGATTCTGGTTTTAAACAGGGTAAGTCATAAAAGAAACACCTATGTTTGCTTACATTAAGCAATGTTCTGAACATGAAATTGAGTTTTTGAAAACTTTTGTTTTCACAAAAGCTTCAGGTTGCTTTTATCAATATCTTTCGGCCCCAAGCGAGAAGGTGATTGGACATTTTAATTTTACCCATATTATACACTACAGACAGATCTGGGGAAAGTTTTTTTTTTTTTTTTTCACAGAACAAGCATTTATCACTTATTGATGTGAGTAACGTTTCCAATTAGGTCATACAAGCCTTGTTTTCTTTCTTAACTGATCTTACTTGAAGTTAAAATATGTTTCATGATTTGTGATTGATGGTTTGCCAGATAAACCATTTAAAAGGTAGCAAGGAGAGACAAAGGTGTCGGGATGCCTCTGACTATAATAAATAACATGAAGCACGTGTTAAGAAAACTGTGAAATTAGATATTGAAGAGCACTGATGCTTGGGGTAGTAGATGCTTTGATTCAAGCTGGAATTAAAAACAAAAGAAAGTTGGATTCTAAATTGCTTAAGACAAGGAAAGTTGCAGCTGGTATTGGTGATGAACTGTTTTTTGGATTTTTTTCCTGTTGCTCTAGAGTAATAAGTGTTCAGCTAACTTTAACCAGCCTGGAAAACTTTAACAGTATTTTATTAATCACTTCAAATTGAAAGATTTCTATAGCCCAGAGATCTAAAGAATCTAAAGGTATAACACTAATAATATTAGTCTTGACTTTGATTTCCTGCATTTACTTGAATTTACTTAAAATATGTAAAATAAAATGTGCTCTCCTACACACATGCTACAGCTACATAAAAAAAGGTCTCAAGTTCACCAATACTTCTTTTGATACTTTTAAACTTCCCTATTTATTTCAGAAACACATTTCATCTTTGTCCCCAATCTGTTCTCTTATGAAGAGACAATACGTTTATTCTATAGGCTCAGTTCACAAAAAACTTTAAAAAATTTTTTTTCTTAAACAAATGTGATTTTGTTTTAAGAGAAGTCATAGAAAACAAGTGTTTCTACCTGTGAATTTTGGTACATGACCTTGGTCACTAAACAGCAATTTGGATGTAACATTTGTTCAAATGAAGGAATCAATTGTGACTTCCTTGTTTTTCTGGCATCTATGTGTTCACCCTGTGTAAGATTTCCTAGAAAAAAATCTCATTGCATTTTAAGAATCTTAGAGGGAGAATATCTTTGCTCTGATCATGCATTCCAACTTTTGTGGCTAATTCATCCACCCTTAACTCATAAAGGTGTGTGGGTTTTTACAATTTACCAAAACCCTTTACTTAGGAGAGCAAGAAAGCCATGGCCTGCCATAGGTTAATGCTGACTGTATCCAACGCTGACTGGTTTAATGTCAAGATTGTCAGAGTAAGATATGTAAATTCTATGCTTTAAATCTGTGCTATCATTCTTCATCTAAAGAAAAAAAAAATAACCCAATTGAAAGGGCAAAAAAAAAAAAAAAGAAAATGTTTAAAAGAACAAGAAGAATCCAATATCAATTTAGTATCATGTTGTGACACTGAGCCAATATTTTAAAATTTTGACTTTTACACCCATAGTGAAAATTGTAGTTAGTACCTAGGAGGTAACAGCCAGGTATCTTCAGTTCTTGAAATTAAGGTTTCCCTCTGAGAATGAAATTAGATGCAATCACCATGAAAAAACTGAAATCAGTCATCTATAGAAATAACTGAACTAAAGCAATCATCTGTGGCTGAAGTCTGGAAATACTGAATAGCAAATTTCCATGACTTAGGTGTCTGATGGCTATCTTAGCATGGCTAAAGCTATCATATACTCAGTTTTGTTTGATCCTGTCTGTGTGTGTGTATATATATATATATATACATAATATATAGTATATATAATGATATGTATATATACATAAAATTTTAAGAGAATTTAGAAAAAGAGTGGTAGTGAAATTTCTGTATGAGTAGAGAAAGGCTAATTGCAAATGTCTTCATTGTGGTCCGAATATGCTATCTTATTTATTTTTTTCTTGCTTACCAAGGAGTAGCAAGTAAATGATTAATTTAGCTTTTATACCTACATTAAGAGCTGTGACCACAGCTTGATCCCATCTCTAATCGGTGACGGGTGAATTCTAACATCTTTAGAGACTGAATTAATAGTAAACTGTGAATCAGGCCTGGTGTAATGCAGGGAATTGTGGCCTTTGGTGAAATTAGGGAAGGGATGATCTGCCCACACAGGCACTGAATGGAACATACCTGTGAGCCAAATTTAGTTAGCAATCTTGATGGATATTCCTAAACTTTAACAAGAATTGATCGAGTCACATGGTGGAAAGAGATTACAGGATATCCCTCCTATTTCTTTATTGTTTAAGACAAAAATTTATCTGATGATAAAGACCCCTGATTACTAAAAATAAACAAACAAAAAACAAGGGATCATTATTTACTCTTTTATCCTAGCGATGACAGTATCTTTTATTTTTCACTGTACCCGAATTGTCATCATATCAGTCACTCAATATAGTTTCTCCAACAGGGAATTTTCATGCTTGTAAACTTGTTCAGGAGATCTTATACTTTAAAAGCAATAAAATATTTTAGGGTAATGTGTGATTCTGCTTCAAAAACACCCTAAATATGAACAGAAGCCTTTGTCTCCTCAATCCTGGGCGAGCTCAGTGATAAGGCACAGTCTGTCGGCAGGACAGGTCCCTTGAAGCCCCTTGCAAGAAGACCTCTAGGAAGCAAGACGTGCCTTTTGTAACTCCGAGCTCATCTCTTCTCTCTTGATGCGATAAAATTGCTCCAGAGTGTCCCTCTGTTCCTAAGTCTGATTTCCCTTCATATTTCCCTGTTATTGAGCTTGGTTTAGGAAGAAGGAATCTGAGCCAAAGAAACGTGGGTCGATGTTGCTGAGTGAGCCAGGGAAAGGGCCTCATCTTTCTAGGAGAACTATCCGCAGTCAGCTTTCCGTCCTCTGGGTGGTGTCGGATGTGGACACGGTCTTGGAATGTGGCAACCACAGGCGCAGCCTTCAAATGAAGCAGATGCTAAAGAAGTCAGTGCGCAGGTGGGGAAAGGAAATGTCTTCATCATCCTTGAGCTGCTGAGTCAAACCCAAACCGGAGGCCCTGTCAGCCTCTGTACTGTTCACTTATGAGCGAACACATTCCTTTTCTGCTTAAGCCAGTTTGACTTTGAATTTGTTTCTTTAAATATAAAGTTCTTTGTGAAGATTTGTTGCCAGGTGTTAGTGTGCTCCTTTCCCCCTGTATATACTCCAGTGAATGTAGATTGCTTTAGACTCACGGAACCAACAACCAGCATCCAAATGCCCTTTCCTGTGGGTCAATCTTAGTGACCAGTGAATCTTGCCATTGTAAAAGCTTCGTAGGGCAGTGGAAATGATTCTGCTTCGACAGTTGAATAAAGAAAAGAACATTTATGAAATACAGCCTTTTATGGGGACAGGGTTGTAAGAAACTAAAAACAGTACAAGTAACCTCAGTACACCAATCATTTACACTGAAGACTGGTTGAAAATCATTCATAGAAGTAGGCATTTGTAAACAGATGAATTCTTTACAACACAACGACTTTTGTCTCACCTTGAGTGGAAACTATTAATTCCTATTTCTTTGTGGTTCTTTGAACTATATCATTCTCATTATGGGGAACGCCATGAAAAAAAAAGGCAGCAAGCCTCTGCATGAAGCACTGTGAAATCCATTCGTGAGTAACAGCAATCAACTCGTTTATCTAGCAGTGCCCACAAGACTGAAGCAAAAGCAGAAAATTCAGAGAAAAGAAGGAAAATCTAAAGCAGCCCTGGAGAAGAAACACCTTCCAACTTAAGTCTGGTGGAAGAGAGGTCACGGTGGCACACCTGGCACAGTAACAACAGCAGTGGTTTTACTGAGATAATTTAGTCTGAGTCTTCCTGTCTGGTGCCCAAAAAGCAGTTGGCATCACAAAAGAAATCTGCTCTAATGAAGTAGGAGAGAAGATATGGTGCTATTTAGCACAGAAAGTCTTGGTTTGTAGTTATGGAATGGATGCTGTGTGGCACCAGTATGCTGTCTGGCACCCGAATGCTGGCATCCTATTTAAAACAATCTTTCTGTCCCTGTAAACAGGGGATTTCTCTGAGAAAAGCCAGAGCAACTAGGGTAGAATAGAAGCTTACGAGAGGCAATCAGATCATACAACCCAAGTTTCATTGATAATATGTGAAAGGCCGCATACGAGATAAATGGAATCATATGAAACTATTTTACAAATAATATTCTGCTGCCATAACAGTGTTTTTTTTACCTGACTATAAACTGTAATAGTTCTTTGGGAACCCTGGTCTCTGACCAACTTGTCATCCGATTGTTCTTTTTCCCATTTGTATCGAAGAGAAATCTGTAATGCGTCACCCATTGTACTTGCATGCTAAGAACACATCGGATTTGCACTTTGAGTTATTAAAGCACATTGCAGAATGTTTACAAATCCAAGAAACACAAGGAAACAATGAAGAAAAACAAAGGACAGGGGAAGTAATAATAGGGTTCAGAAATACAAGTTAATCACTTCATGAATGTAGCCCATCTTTAAATAGAAAAGAAGTATAAATTATCCCTGCAAGGTTTAGACTTCTTTGCATGTACACTTTTATGCCTTTTCATCCTTTTGCAACATATCTGATCTCTCTGGATGTATTCTTGTTTCTGATATTTTGTACCTTTTTGTTCCCTGTTTTCCACAGGCTGACTTTTAAGATCTGATTTTAATAATGAATGTCATCTTTAGGAGACGTTTGAGGTACCTGCCATTTGTTGAGAAGATACCAATTCAAATGTGGTGATTCATTTCTTTAAAAATAATCAGTAGCTTTACATTACTACAAAGAGGATGTTTCAGGAGTGACAGTGTCTGGTCCTGAAAGAGCTAGACTGGGTATGAATAAACATGGAATTTATGGAAATAGCAATACAATTAGTCATCAGAAAAAGTAGCACTTCCCATTTTCATAGCTTTCATATGTTTAAAAATTGACATTTGGATGTTGAGCTTCATGGTACAAGGTAGAATTAGGCAAAATGGATATTGTTATCTCAGGTTTACTGGTGGATAAACTGAGGCAGAATTTGAACAAGATTAAATATTTATGACTAGAATAAAAAAAAAAAAAAAAAACCCTGTGTGCTCCTATTATGTCCTGTGCTGGGTAACCTTTAACATGCAGTGTGAGCTGATCCTTATGATAAATAGCCTATGAAAAACAGTGGCTTAACCCAAAAGAAAGTACTTCTTCTTTGCAGTGCATGTCCAACATGAGTGGGTAGGGGCCCAGGGGATGCTTTTGCACATATGGGCTCTCAGGGACCCAAACTGATGGAGGTCCCATATTTAAAGAACTTCCACAATCACCTTGGCAAGGACAGAGAGTGGAGAGAATGGCCAACTGGCTTTTCAGTCACCTGTCCAGAAGTGGCACATTTCACCGGCCAAAATAAGTCACATGTCACATCTAACTTTAATGGAGGCAGGGAATTTTAGTCTTACTGTGTGTTGAGAGGGAAGAAAACCACAGTATATTTTTAAAAGTCCTAATGATTACCATGATCCACCACAATCTATATTATCCTCAGAATACTGATAGTCAGAGGATTTATGTAACTCTCCATCAATTACATTGATTATGGAAATAGCAATACAATTAGTTATCAGAAAAAGTAGCACTTCCAATTTTCATAGCTTTCATGTTTAAAGCTAATTATAGATCCAAACCATATCTTGATTCACTTGGAGGTTTAAAAAACACTACAGCTATTTACCACATAGGATTTTTTTATTTGCTTAATAAGTGACTTTCAATCAAACGCTTGTAAGAAATAAGAATAGTAGTAGCGCATAGACAACTTTATCATACACTGTTATTTAATCTTTGTCATGAATGTGATTACTTCTAAACTTCCTCTGACCTCCCCATCTTACCTATGCATTCTTGCATATCGGGATTTAAGAATTGGCCATTTAATAATTCACTCAGTTGCAAAGAATAGTATAAACAATTGATATGCTTAAATATATAGAATCTATAAAGAACCTGAAAATAAACATTTAAAAAGTTAAGAAGTTAAAGAAATTATATTACTTTAGAAACCCAAGATAGACAAGCAAAGCTTGTTATTTCTCTACATTTAAGGCAAAGCTTTGACCTAATCCAATAGGATGTGGGCAGGTGAAGACGTGCAACTCTCAGAGAGAAGTTTTCCTTCAATGCTCAACTCTTACATGGGCAAAGAGAAAAACATTTAGGGGGAGTTTTACCAGAGAACAAGATTAATGAAATGATGATCATGTAAGCATTAATTTACTGCTTTGTATAACTTAGACTAGATATTCATTGAATTTTAGCTAAAACTGAAGTATAAAATGGAAGGAATGTAGAAATTTCAGATATGTCAAAGAAGTATACCTTTATAATCATTTTGCTTTGATTGTAGTGTTTGTTGGATTCATTATTTCCAATTATGGGTATATTTGGATTACTCAGTGTTGAACTATTTAAATAATCACTACAAAATGTTTTTCATGAAAAGTAATGGATATGACAAATAGAACACGCTCTGCATGCCAATAATGATATTCCACATAATTGTGGTAACTCTGCATGCCAATAATGGTAGTCTACATAATTGTGGTGACTCTGGAGTCTGTGAGTTTTTGAAGTTGTTCAATGTAGCTTCAATGTTAAGTGCACTTGATTTCATTCAGATACTTTGAAATTACTTCATCATTAATGGAATACATGCACCTGTAAATGTGATATCTGTGTGATAAGAATACTCTATTGATTGATATTTATACATTTTGAAGTTTCATCTAGGACAATGAGATTCATCAGAAGAGTTAGTATGTTTTGTGCAGAGACCCATTTTAAAAAAGATAACTCATCTCTAAACTACATTCACTCAACTCCCAGCAGATTCTTGAAGCATCATTACTCTAATTTTCACTCACTAACAAAGACAGACCATAGACTAGGCACCAGTAATAATTACCAAATGAGAGACCTTTAATACCAGAGACCTGCTATTAAATGATAAGTACAGTCTCAGAGCCAGGGGCAACCTCTCTGATGTCAACTGCCTCTCTTCCATTGTCCTTAAGAAGGAGAGAGAAAAAGGCTTCCCTTAATTCCAACATGAGAGGCGATTTACTCTGAGTCATGATTTATACTGTGATCTGGAGGCACAGGGGCTTTTCAGCACTAGAAGCACACCATTAGATATTTTCATTTACATTTTTTTTCAAAAAGAGTGCTTGGTGTTAGAAATCAGAAAATTTGTCAAATAGACCTTCATGAGAAGTTTTTTGCAATTTATGCACAATGACCGGAATCTGAAGAATGGATATGGTGCTTAGGAGAGATCTTGTTCTTTTGTGCACCCCATGAATTCATATAAATATGGTGTGTGTGTGTGCTCATGCAAAATTAGAAAGGAAAAGGGAAAAGAGCAAATTGACCATACTTAATATCAGGCACCAGATTCTTAAGTGCCTCAAACGGAAAACCTTTTTACCTTACTGCTTTACTTTGTTAAGCTGTCAGAATGCAATATACCTGAAACAGAACAGCTTTTAGAAAGGAATTTTATAAATTGCAAGTTTACAACTCAAGGCCGTGAAAGTGTTCAAACTAAGGCACCAACAAGAGGTCACCTTCACTCAAGACAGGCTGATGCCACGTAGAGCACTTCTGTCAGCTGGGAAGGCACATGGCAGTCTGCTGGCTTCCCCTCCTCATTTCATAAGTCTTCCCCAGGGGCATTTTACTTCTGCATCTCCAAAGGCTCTGTCTGCACTTTCCAAATGGTTCTTTCTTAAAGGATTCCAGTAGGCAACCCCACCTTGAATGGGGGTCACAACTCCATGGAAACACTAAAAAACATCCCACCAGCAATACTGAATGAGGATTAAAGAACCTGGCTTTTCTGGGGTAAACACAAGTTCCAAACTTGCATGCTTACAAAATGTGAAAAAAAGTCTCCATAAAAATAAGTTTGTATGATATGAATGTCTTCATTAGGCTTGATTTAGTGCCAGACTTCATAAAATTGGATCACACAGCCTATAAAGAGAACACAGTGAGAAGAGAGGCTGAGGAAAGTGGAAGACAAGAAAATTTTAATGGATGGCTCTTTTATAGCTATTTCTTTTTTGCCTTTTATTTTTCTCTTTTAGTTTAATATTTAAAGATCCAAATAATTACATTACAATTTCCTTGAGAATAGTCGAATTTGAATCATCAGAGTCATTGGATTCACAAAATCTGAACTAGAAAGATCTCAGAGAATAGCCAAGCTAAGAATTTCCTGAGTGCTTCTGACTTGAAAAACCTCTCTGTGGAATATGCAATTTCATAGAGTCCAATAAGCATCTCTAATTTTTAAAATAATTTTTGGATAGCATACAATAAATATATCTTAAGAAAAAATATATAGCTATAGCTTTGGATCAGTAAATTATTTTAAAATATCATTATTTAAATGCCATTTAAAAATAGAAATAATACATAAAATATACATTTCAACTTTTTCCATTAAAATGAGAGCTATTGACTTTCATTTTACTTTAAAGGTCATAATATGTTGAAAAAGAAATTTAGTAATCCAATTGTATGTCATGTTTTGATTTGTTACTGAAGGACTATTGAAATATATATTTAAAAATGCATGATACAATATGAAAAAATATTGCCATTATGACCAAATGTATAGAAATGTATAAATGCTTATCTTTTTAACTTCAAAAAACAAATCAACTGGTTTATTTTTTAACTTTCATGCTTTGTTTATAACTGAATAGAAAAGAGAGGAGTTCAAGATGTTATTTGAAAATTCTGCAAATAACACATTTGAGGAAGGCGTAATTTTTTATTTCTTATAAATCAAATACATATTTGATGCAATTGTTATATTAGCTTATACATTTCAAATTGATTTTTGAAGTACTCAGTATGCACAAGAACTTTGATCTGATGAAGGACAAATTGAACAAAATTTGCAGAATTATATCATCATGTCCCTGATTTCTTTATTGCATTCACCATCAGTGCTCCTGCTACAAAGATCAATTGGGTATATAAATTAAATTAAACAATATTTGACAGAGGATTAAAAAAGCAATGTGCTGTTTAAAACTAAGAGGTTATCAAGTGATTAAAAAACGAAGTGACTGAGTCACAGCCAGCTCATCTGAACTTCTTGAGCACCAGCATGCTCACTGAAGGACACGGGGAGGCTCTTCCACTATTCCCTTATAAAGGAAACACTTATTGCATAGTTATTTCATTTATTGACTTAAAAAATAGAAATTGCAATGGATATCAATATTCTATTTAATTATATAAAATGTTGGGATAATAATCAATATTATCTTTAATTATATGAACAATATATAATATTTAATTATATGAACTATATATATATTCCCCGATGATTGGGGAATACTATGTCAATTCAAGCCCTTCAATGTTGAAATTGAGGCATAAAAAGTAGATGTTTTCGTCAAATGTTTATGGGAAGATAGATGTTTAGCACTTAGCAACTCACACATATCTCATTATTGTTGTAGGTATTAATAGCTTGTTATCATTTGTCATTACTGTTACTAGTATTAGAGTTTTGTCTCATATTAGCACTATTATTAATATTGAATTGGCATAGAAAAAGCCAGTTTGTCTCCTTAGGATAATTAAAGTACTATTGCTGATATCAAATTTATAGCTAATTTTGAAAATTGAAAAGGCAATGACTAGCATTTTCTATTCATGAAGATCAGAATACTATTTATTTTCTTTTCTAGTAACTGTGCTAGGTTTTGTGTGTGGTGACTGAATCCTAACTATCTGAGTGACTTGTAACGTTCCATATTAAAAAAAAAAAGCCTCCAAATTTCTGGCATTCATTAAAGAACATGCTTATCAGTAATTTTGACTCAAAACCTCATCTTAAATGCTAAAAGAATGAAATAAGAAATGAAGCAGTTAGTAGGTAACCTGTCTGACTGCTCAATTTTTTCTTTATAGAAGATCCCAAGTTTGGAACAGGGAAGTTTGCATTTGCTATTCTTAGTTTGGTCCGTTTTGTGCTATGTGTATTGGTCAGGTCCAGCTGAAAAATAGAAATCACTAAGCATTTAAAACAGAGGGAAATAAATACATGGAATTAATTACACAGTTGATGAAAGAGCTAAGAGGCCAAACAGAGGGATGGCAAGACAACTGAGAGGATAGTTCCATCAGGAGGCTGCTGCCTGTGCCTTGTTTGGAGGGTCAAGGGACGCAGGGTCCCCAAATGTGGCAGAATTGCCTGGCCTGCACTGGAGCTATAGAGAAGACGTAACCATACCTGAAGATGCTATGCCAGGCAGTGAGAGAAGGTGTGAGACACCTGGGCTGCTATCTTCCTTCTCTCCTCAGATCTACCACGAGTGCCTTACCTTGCCTAAACTCAAACAGAAGTACCACCTTCCCCTCCTCAATCCCTGCCCCCGGGAAATGTTGCTTGGAATACAAAGCAGAAAAGAGGAACTGCTCAGGTAACTCTGATTTCTTTTCTTTTCTTTTTATTGTAGACAATAGAGAGACAGTGTTAATTACTTCTTATCCGGGGTTGGCAGTATACCTCATACAAAACCTTTGGACATACAGACATTTCATTGCAAATTCTTTCTAGAAAATGTGCCTCCATCAATAGTTTGTGATCTTCTTGAGAGAAGAAACTATTCTTTTCATTTCCAATGTCTAGACTATCATCTAGCACCAAGTATATGTAGAACTGTGAAAAATTAATCTACTAGATCCCTTAATTAACAGGATGAATGGTGCTGAATGACAAAAGCTAGCAATGGAAGAGAAAATATCTCTGGTAAAAATGTCTGTCCTTCAAAGCTACATCCTTTCAGATTCTCTTTTCTCTTGGAGAGTTTTGCTAATATCACTACTGGGCTTACCTATGAGGATGTCCACTGCATTCTTTAAAGAACTGAAACCTCAACCCCAAAGACAGGTATTAAAGGGAAAAATCTCTCTGGGCTGGAGTTAGGTTATGATGCCTTACAAATTCTTCCCCAAAAGGGGGAAAAAAAAAAGAATAAAAAAAGCCCTTCTCTCTCTCCATTTCTAATTTTGGTGGTATTGGTTTGATTTTATTATCTGAGTCAAGAGTAAATAATTGCCTGCTGAGTTAAAATGACTTAAGAAAGAAAGGGCACATATTGTCAAATATTGTTCAACATCTGCCATATGATTTGTTAGAATCATGGCCTTTACTTGGCATTACTGGAACATAAGCTAAAGTATATTGGGTTTTATTTTCTCCTTCAGGCTCAGGAAAATATTGGTGAAGCTTTAGGAAGAAAAGGGGGTTCTAAGTGCATCTGTTGAGTTCTCTCCTCTCTGGCTTTCCTGGGTTTGATGGTAGAACACTACTACTGAGATCATTATTGAAGTGTGTGTTTTTGAGTCTGGCTCCTAATTGAGAGGAAGAGCTGCAACCTCTTTCAACCAGATTTCCAACAACTGCGTCCCATGTAAGTTCTGCAAATGAACTTTGGACCACATGGCTTTCCTTCCATGCATTTATTTGTTCTGCAAATGTTTATTCAGTGCCTGCCCTCACCCTACATAGTACATATTTATATGCAAAGCTATAAAAGTGCCTGGTAGCTGGTCCTCAAGAAATGTGAGGAGTTCAGAATCACATGGAAAGAGAGATATAGAAATAGGCATTGAAATGCACATTATGCTAGCTGTTCTAACAAAGCTGTCCATAAATGATATAATGGAAGAGTGGTGGGGACGTCACACAGGAGGGACTGTTTGGGCCAATCGACTGAGGAGCACATTCTAAGCAAAGGGCAGGAGACTTACAAAGGCACAAAACCATGGGGAACATGGGGTTTTCAAGGAGCTACAATTACCATTCTGGTTGGAGCAAAAAGGACAAGGGGTAAAGGAAAGATCTGAAGAGATGAAACTCAAGTGGTAAACTGAGGCCACACTGAAGCTTCTATTTGCCAGGCTAAGGAGTTTAGATTCTTATTTTGAAGGCCATGAAAAGTCACTGAAATGTTTGAGCATGGTAAAAATATTTCAAAGAGCTTTCTGTTAGCTGTGAGGGGAATGAAAAGAAGTGATGATTAAGTTTTAAAACAGGAAAGCTAATTAGAAATAAATTTTAATAATCAAAGAGAGACCTTTCACTTGAAATTCATTAAACAGATATATTAAGAGCTAGCCAGCATGGGACCAGTCACTGGGCATACCTGGTGGTTATGGCCTTAGCCTTATGGAATCGTAATTCAAGGATGATGAAAGAAGATACTGCCAAGGGGACAGCAGTGGGGATTGAGAGAACAGAGAAGTTTGAAGGTGGCTGACACTGGACTTTGTAGCAGTAGTACGTGGAGAGATGGAGGCATTTGGATGTTTCTCAGGGCACTAGCTTGAGCAATGGTATCTCATAGTAAGAAATATGACGTGAATTTTGTTTCTTCCCACTGTATTTCATTACAGAGAAAGCTACCATTTTTCCTTCACTTTGTCCAGGCATTCTGAAGGCTGCTGCTTTCAGCAGTGTAAGTTTGCTCTTTTTATCTACTCTGTTTGAAGTTGAAAAGAGACAGATCATGATTTCTGGTGTCCAAACTAATTCCTGTTTCAGAGACTATTGGTTCCCTACGGTCCATCACTGAATCACTTGCAGAGCTTCACTGAAAGTTCAGAAAAATTAAGAAAATCCCTTCCGAGCTTTCTTTTCGCTGGGCCATGCAATTCTGGAATTACTAAAAATAAAGTGCAATCTTGGCAAATATAGTTAGACTGAACAACTTACCTGTAAAAACTTGTCAAGCAATTTGATGCATTATTGTTTTATAATACTTTAAACCCCACCTTATAAAAACAAAGCCTGTTAGCACTTCTGCTTGATCTTTGAAGAATTCTATGAAAATAATAATAAACCTCTGGGTAGAGTAAACAATCTGCCTGTGACAATTGACCAAACGCCTTCTGGCAAGTCTAGTCCTCTCTACTCTCTTTAAAGTTGCAAAGTGTAAATTGCTTTGCAGCGGTAATATATTCTGGTCAAAGTGGGGAGAGAAGTACATATTTCACTTAAAACTTGGGGCTGCTGATTGAATCATTTGAAATTCATCAGTGGCTTTGTGAAATTGGGAATTCTATAGGGAAGAAGTTTTTGTCTGTGAATCAGACTTTAAGCTATTATTATTTTCTATTATTCTTCAGTTCAAAATAGAAATGGAGAGAAAATATTGTGACTCATAATTTACGGTCACGTTTTTGAGGACACATTTGCTCAGAATATAATGTAACTTGATAGCTGGTGCCCCTGTCCATCAGAATTTTTGATCTCCCAAAAATGAGCAGTGTGCTGTCCTTCATTCTTTATATAAACAAGAGTTTCTTCCTCCTAAAGGGAAGAATGGAAAGAAATGGGTCCTTTATGAGAATGTTCTCATGGAGAATTGCTTTCAGAGAACTCAAGAGTTATAATGTGGCCATTAAAACCCACCCCAATCCCAATTCTACCTTTATTTTTCCTTTTAGCTTCCATTATTCTTCAGTGCTTTATTATTAAGTAGTATTATTAAGCAGTAAAATGTTGTCCATCTCCTAATGTTGGTATTTCTCTATCTTTCAAAATTCAGTTTCTTACCATTAAATGTGCCTTAAGCACCGAGTCAGGTGTCTAGAAAAATTATTATAGAGTCCCTGGTCTCGGATGAAATAACTAGAAATGACGTTGAGTCTTGCTTTGTTTTTAATAGATATTTGAGAATCTCCCCAATTATTTTGCCCTACTATAATAATATTCGACATTCGCCTCCTATGTGTTGCTTGATTTACTATAATATACCTTCTGTTCTTAATTGCCAAGGGAAGCCTTTCCCAGTCCTTATTTTCTTGTCCTCTCTGTTATATAGGCCATTATTGATCCTTCTGTTCCCTATTCCCTTGGCATTCTCCTGAATCTTCTATTTTTCTGACAGCTTCTACTTTGGCTCCTTGTTCATCTCTTCTTCCACCTCAGCTTCTCATGCTCACCAGGGTTTCTCATTTACTCTTATTTTTATCATTTCTTCCTCCAAATGTGAATGTTTAGTCCAACTTCTCCCCTGATGTATATATCCCAGAGACTATTGGGCCCCACCAAATAGTTGTCTCATAGGAAAATTACACTTAATATGTACAAAAGTAAATTTGTCTTCCTCTACCAATTATTTTTTCATCCCATATTCTCTAGCTTGGTTGATGGAATCATGGTGAGGAATCTCAGCTAGAAGTTTATAAGTCATTCACTCCTCCTTCTTACCCACCATCTATGTATGATTAGACACTGAATTCTGCTGATTTCTAACCCCAATTTATCATTTTTAATCCGTCCCTATGCTTATTGTCTTAGTTTACATCCTTGTTATCCCTGATCTGCTTGCTTCCTCTTTATTGTTCCTTAATTAGTCTCCTTTCTCCATTCTTATCCCCATCAAATCCAACTTCAACCCAGCTGCTAGAGTGATCCTTCAAAAATGCAGATTTTAAACTCATTACACTCTCTCTGCTTAAAGCTTTTCAATTTCTTCTTCCAATTCAGAGAATATATCACAACCTTCCTGCCTGCATTTTCATTAGAACAATATAGCTTCTCTCCTCTGCATCTTTGCTGTCAATATTGGGCAGAATCTTTATCCATTCTTGACCTAGCTAGCTCCTAAGAACTCACTTAGGAGTCACTGTCTTCAGGAATTTCCAGAAGCCTCTCATTAAACAGTGTCTCCCTCTTCTCCAGAGGGTATAGCCAGTATACAATAAATGTTGTTAAATGAATTACTTCACTTCATTTTGGTGATCTAAGTGGTGAAAATCTGAAAACATAGCAACACAATATCAGAACTCTTAATGCAATTTTAAGGTCAAAGCAAAATGAATATACCCAGCACTGATTTATTCCATGTGCTGCTATGAACATGAACCTGGGCTCTTTTCTCCTTCTGGAATGACAGTTGTCCTAATCTTTGGATAATTAGTTCCTCCTTCTAGCTCATTGGCTAGCTTTGTGATCTATTAATAAGGAAATAGAAAACATAAACATGCATAAAATTTCTACAAAGGGTACATAAAACATGTATAAAATTTCTACAAAGGGTACACATTAAATATATATATATATATATATATATATATATATATAATTTGGGGAATTGAAGATTAAATTCTGCCTAGAGGCTGTAATCTGAATTGTTTACTCCTCAATTTAGCTAGGCAAGTTTATAGCATTCTTCTGACTAGGCTTGATCATGAATGAAACTAATGTGTCATTGAGATAGTGATCTAAAATCATGGACAAATTGATAGCATTTTTATTTGTCCTCAATTACATTGCTAGGTGCAGAAGTTTATTTTTTTACTACAAAAGTCAGGATGGGTGGGAGATTTAGCTTATGGGAAATTTGGCTTGAATTTTAACTTTTTTAGAAATTCTCCCATTAGACTGTACCTTTGAAGGTCATGAAAGATCAACCTGAAAGTTTGCTAGTCTGAGAGCCCTCTAAGAACAAATATAAACACCTTTGTAGATATTAGGTCCACTTTGGCAAGGATTGGGATACTGCAGAAATTCAGTTTTGCTTCTGCCATTTTAATTAGGTCAGTGAGTTAACAGAGTCAAATTATGTTTCAAAGGATTTCAAAAAAGTCGCCTTATGTTTATTATGAAATATTTTCATAGATACAAAAGAATATATACAAAGTGTATACATAAGTAATGGAGCATATTGCTAAAGTGGTCATCCATGAGTGAGTGTCCATCAGCGATGAAGGCTCCTTACAACCAGTCCTAGGTCCACGGAGGACATGCAGTGGGCGCCTTCCATTTTATCGGAACTGCTGAAAAGGCTCCAAGAGAGAAACAGGGAGGTCCATTGTTTCCTCAGTGGCCCTTCCGTCCTGAACCCACAGGGGAAAATGCAGGGCCTGCTACAAAGGATTCGACTGCATTTTTATTTTTCCTTTGTCCTACTCCATAAATGGTTTTCTATGGAATGAAACTACCCTTACTACTTCTAAGTAGTCACCCATCTGCCTTTTCTGATCTTGTCCTCCTTCCGGGGGAAGCGTCTTCAGGGTTGGGCAAAAGATTCGGGCCCAGAATGTGGAATTTTTATTAGGAGCTCGATGACAGAGGACAGTTAGAGAAGGTGTTGCTCTGTCTTGTGGTCGTCCCTCCGCCCAGTACTGATTTAACACATAAAACAGGCTGACCGGCTTTAGGATGATGCCTGATGTGGCAGATGTGGGGATTGTATTTGAACCAGATTGTCCATACCCTTGTGTGTTTCAGTCTCATGCCCTTGTGCATTTCAGTTGCTATTTTTCATTTGTTATAAAAATGCCATTATCTTGACCAGTAATGCAGTTTCTCTGATATTTTGAAATCCTTAAAGGCTTACTTTCAGAGGGCCTGTGCTGCAGCACCGTAGCTGTGCCTTGTGTGCGTCATATTAGGCTAATGCAGGGTGGAAATAGCAAATTGACTTTGATAACAGATTTTCAAGTGTGCTCTTTGTGGACAAAATGCTGTTTCACTTGTTATGATTTTTTCAGGCAGTAATTTATTTGTAAATGTCTTGACTGCACTTTAATGCCACTCTGTCTCTGGGGGTGAGTCTGTGCTACAACCAGCGACAGAAATAACGAGGTTAGGAAGACGTCCTCACGTGGTATTTGTCTAGGGCCTGAAACTTTTTTTGTTGTGACATCCTGACAGGAGCAAATAATTCAGCCAGATTTAGCAGCAGAAGGCTAGGGAGGCTAAAATTAGCATACAGTTGCCCAGAAGCATTACACATAGGGTCTTTTCATAAGGAAGTCAGAAGCTGACATTCTAGCATCAAGAACCATCTTAATGTCTTTCTCCTAATACTGCTTTGAACATGTGATGGCATGGGGGGCGTAGGGGGGATGGTGGGTGGCTGCTGGAGATAAAACTTTGATTCCAAGTCATAGAGGATTCATGCCCAGGGAAACTGGTTTCTAAAAGGTTAAAAAAAAAAAAAGTGAGTTGAATATTTCAGAAACAAATTATAGGTGTCCTCACTCACCTTTTGGAGTGGTTGGAAGTTCATATTTGCGTGCAGATTATTAGAGAGATATTTATTCTAGCCCAGGGTTCAGTAAACTCTTTCTGTAAAAGGCCAAAAAGTAATATTTCAGTCTATTCAACTCTGCCATTGTAGTGCAAAATCAACCATAGATAGAACGCAAATGAATGATCCTGGCAGCGTTTACATAAAACTTTATTTACAACAACCAGGAAATGAGCAGATCTGACCCATGGCCCATCATTTGCTGACTCCTGTTCTGCATTAAGTTGGTTGTCACAAATGCTTCCACAACTGCACCTACTATCCTTTTGAAATAGCTGTGAGAACAGCTCAGCCCATGTAATCCAAGCTGTGCTGTCCCCTTCTCCTTAACTCTCACAAAGGTACACATTTAAGACAATTGTCACTATCACCCACCACTACTGTCCCTTAAAGGTGATCTGAATTTAAGACCTTTCTAGAAGAATTCCGAACAAGTGGTGAGTGTGGCAACAATCAACTAACTAAAGTGCTTTGGAGAGAAAGTTATTAGTCCTGGGCTGGAGATTTGCTTGAGTTTGATTTTATTTTCAAGTGCTAGCTTTCAAGGGCTTGGGTTTTTATTTCTCCAGTAGGTTGACCTGTTTTGCTTTCTTTGTCTTTTCCTATTTAAAAAAAAATGTCTTGCTTTCCTCCCCTCTCCCTTCCCCACTTGACTGTATCATACCGTGTTCCTGGTTGCCGAGGTGCTGCGTCACCTTCTGTAATGTTGCTTGATCTCTGATTTCCTGTGAAGCACAATGAATCTTGCATTAGACTATTCTGAGTCAGGTGGTGCACCATCTGTTCCCAGGCCTGGAAAACGTGAGTAGCAGAGAGCAACAGAAAGCAACAGCTACTCCAGTTTTCAGCAGAATATTCATATTCACATAGTGAGAGAGAGGCAGACAATTCCGATTTTAGAGTAAAGTCAATTTTCCTTACAATCACCTAATGCACTGCACGTAAAACCTTTATCGAAATCATTTTATGCATTATTGCTCTCCTGGAATGGGATAGGCTCTGACCTATTTGCCTTTCTGTTTCTGGGGTAGTGTTAGATTTAAGTGGTTGGGAATTGGCAGTGTATTTGTACGTTGAGAGCACCCAGAGCACACAAGAGCAGCTGGCAGACCTGGGTGTGGAGGCTGAGAGCAGGTAGCACATAACAAATTGAAAGAACAGAGGCCAACCAGAGATCTCCTTCCTGGCTGCCAATGTGTGATAGCGTTTAAAAGCCTCAGCTAACCTTCTGTTAAGAAAATGAGAAACTCATTTACCACACAGCTTTAAATCCCTAAGCTAAATAATTCACCATAGTCAAAACTCTTAAACTCTACATTGCTCTGGTAGTAATTTATTCAAATTAAACGTCGATCACTTTTATAGTACCACCATCAGTCTAAAGGCACAGGGTATAGTGAAGTTACTAAAACATATGCCTATGATGTATAAAAGTCCTCCCCCATTAACATTCCAGAAGCCATCCAATTGCTGTAATGACTTCCCTAAATATCCTGTAGGTTACAAAAAGGAACAGGATACTTTTAGAAACGATTTGAAAGAGTTCATTGATCTTCCTGAACTTTTTTTAGTTTTCACCAGGTATTTCTGAGAACTGACATTTACTAGGAATATAAAACACCACGAAGAAAAAAAAAAGTGAGGAACTTATAAAAATAAATGAGACAGAAAGCTATGCAGTTTAGCTCTGTAAAGTGCTGGCTGTTTTCAAAAGCTCGAGGAACCACTGTGGAGAAGAAAGTTCTGCTCCCTACAATGACTGAAGATTCTTCTTTTAGGGATTGTCCTAGACACATGTGGTGCCATACTTTAGTACAAAATTCATCACTGTCAGTTCCTATTTCAAAGGGTTTATCCATTTGCAGAAGATTACGATGAGTGGACTTTGTTTTGGGCATTGATAAATAAGCATCTAGATTTCCCAGATTTTCTGTGCTTCGCAGATTTTTTTGGCTTCAGAAATACTCAGAGATATTTGGAAGCAAAAATGGTCCTGTCCGAGGCAGTGGGAGGTAGAGAAGGTGTGATGACATTTTAAGGGAAGGGACACAGAGATAGTGCAGCACTGCTATCATTTTTTTTTATTAATTAAAGAAAAAAAAGAAATTAACACAACATTTAGAAATCATTTCATTCTACATATGCAATCAGTAATTCTTAACATCATCACATAGATGCATGATCATCATTTCTTAGTACGTTTGCATCGATTTAGGAAAAGAACTAGCAAAACAACAGAAAAAGATACAGAATGTTAATATAGAGAAAAAAATAAAAATAATAATAATAGTAAAAAAAAGAAAAGGAAAAAAGAAAAAAAGACACAAACAAACAAATAGACAAACAAACAAACAAAAAAACCTACAGCTCAGATGCAGCTTCATTCAGTGTTTTAACATGATTACTTTACAATTAGGTATTATTGTGCTGTCCATTTTTGAGTTTTTGTATCTAGTCCTGTTCCACAGTCTGTATCCCTTCAGCTCCAATTACCCATTATCTTACCCTGTTTCTAACTCCTGCTGGACTCTGTTACCAATGACATATTCCAAGTTTATTCTCTAATGTTGGTTCAGATCAGTGGGACCATACAGTATTTGTCCTTTAGTTTTTGGCTAGTCTCACTCAGCATAATGTTCTCTAGGTCCATCCATGTTATTACATGCTTCATAAGTTTATTCTGTCTTAAAGCTGCATAATATTCCATTGTGCTATCATTTTATTAATACTATTTTAGTAGCGTAACCAAAGCCATACCATAACTTTTATTTTACCTGTTAGTAACTAGAATTAATGCAGAAGCAGTCCAGTCTAGCATGAACATTTTCTGATGATGAGATCAGCTCAGCCTCTAAACCACAGATGTAACTTGACCCATTATAGTCACCTTTAAGAGACATAGAAGAACAAATCACGGCTGCTATAAATGGCCTGTGTTTATTTTCAGAAGTAAAAGTTTAGCATGGAGCATTTAAAAATCCATTCTGCCTGTGTTGAGGTTATTTTTAGATTTCCAAAATTCATGCTGCAATTTTATGTGACTTTTTTTTTAACCTAGGAACTTTCATTTCCATCTATTCACTCATATGTGATCCTTCCAAGAGGCTTCTCCCAACTGAAGGCCTCCAGTTTCTCTCTATGCTGCCTTTATGTTGAAATCTATGTGGTTCTTGGACCAGGGAGTTTCTCAGAACACTGATATAAAAATAGGTTTCCAACCTCTGATCTATACCCTGGCCTACACAGCTGTGTTTTTCGTGGGTCCAAGATCCGCATCACTGTTTGGATATTTTGTCCAAAGCACTCCCGGGTAAAACACTGCAGGTTTCTCTTCCTGATTCCACTCAGGGTTCCCTTTACTTCACAGGAGTGGAATTCAAGACCTCCAAAATGTACACAAAGCTTACAAGTGTTGTATATACACATTCAAATCTGAAGAACCAAAGCAAGTTTCCAAGTAAGTCCCAACTGCAAGACCACTCTGATTTCAGTATTTTCTTCCTGGCATATTCCAAGGTTATTCTTCGTGCATCTTTACTTGTTTTTCAACTTTCTTTTAATCCTTTTTGAGTGTTGAGATAAAGAATTCACTATGTCACTAATAACCACCATGGTGAGAATATTGCCTAACCAGTCCTTAATCAGGCCCACTGCTTCTCAGTGGCGAATCCTTTGAGACTGTTGCATTACATTATTGAATCAGGTCTATGTTTGGGAATGGATAAACAGGATTTTTTCCTCCTATGTAAAAATCATTTGTAATTTTCTTTATGAATGCTTCCAGGGGCTTATAGCTGTTAACTTTATATAATTTGTATAATCTCACCATTAGAACAGTTAGGCTGACTCTACATGGTAAGTAGAAGAAATCCTCATGCTCCCTGGTTAGTAGCTGCAGCTACTAGTCACCCCATTCTGTCTTCATTTCCTTTTTGGTTCAGTTTGGATTTCATGGTTCTGTATGTCCATAATTCTGGCCAATGACCCAAATTCTCTTGCACCTTTGCCTTTTCACTGCATTCAAGCAAAAACCTCAATTCTCATTGAGTTTAATCACCCCCATTCTCTTTGCCAGTACCTAGGTAGTGTAGCATAGCTAAAGAAAATCATGTGAGATAGCAGACTGGGCTGGTATCATTATGCATCCTTCTACGCCTTGTGTAATCCATCCATCCCTGTGTCCTGTCAGGTTTACATGGTAAGCTTCTCTTGAACCGTTCATGTGTATTCTTATGAACTGTCAATATTCTAGTCAAATGTTCTAGTTCAGCTGAATTAGCTCATCATTTCCCTTCAGAGTCCTGAAACTATCGAATTACTGATATTCCAGAATTTATTCCAGACCATCTCTGGTTCTTTTTCTTCACTGCTCTTTTCAAAATGTGTATCTGATGAAATGCCTCCCCTGATTGTAGCTCCTGAAAGCTTCTTCCTGCTGTCAGGACAGAAACCTGAATCTTCACAAGGTCTGTAGGACACCGCGCTCTCCACCCCCTCCTGCCGCTCTGCACTGTGCTGCCACTGCCTGCTCCCGACACTTGTCAGCCACTGGCTTCTTTTATTTCCTTCAAGGCTCTTGCCCCTTTCCTTTTCCAAGGTAAACTCTGGTTAGACTTCAGGTCTTAACCTGGATATTATTCCAAAAGAAATGTGTCTGTCCCGTTACCCGCACGCTACCTGGCCCAGTGACTGGCTGATGGGAGTCTGAAAAGACTTTTATCTGGGGTCTGAGTCCAGCCCGACTCCAGTTTAGCTCTTCGCTCTGCCTGTTGATTTCCTCTTTCCAGTTCCCTTGAGAGGAGGTAGAGTCAGAGATCACATGGCGCCTGCTCTTGCATCTTCTGATGCCTGAATCCTGACTACCCGTCTGGACATACTGAATCTCGGGTTTCGTCCTATTTTAGCGGACTATTTCTTGTCTTAACTTTATCATTATAAATGCCCAATTCCTCTCTCTTTGCTGAACCAAACAACTTTGTCCGTTCTCATTGTCAATCCATAATCCATAGCAGCTTGACCACCCACCAAAACATAACATGTTCTCTCTCTTTTTTTAATTAACAGTCAAATAGTTTAACAAGCTTGATGCCAGAGAGCCCGGGAGTATCAGGCCGATGCTGGACAGTCCCGGGAATTCACGGAGGGGTCATGAGCTCAACCAGGGGCTGAGGCTGTGAAGGTGCTTCTTTTTTTTTCTTCCTTCTTTCCCTTTCTCCCTCTGCTCTTCTTTTTCTATTTTTATTGAGAAATATCCACACATGTACAGTCCAACTATATTATACAATCAATGATTTGCAACATCATCACATAGTTGTATATTCTTCAACATGATCATTTTTAGAACATTTGCATCTGTCTAGAAAAATAAATAAAAAGAAAAATCTCATATATACCATACCCCTTACCCCTCCCTCTCTTTGACCACTATTATTTCCATCTACCCAATTTATTTTACCCCTTATCCCCCTATTATTTATCTTTTTAATCCATATTTTTTACTCATCTGCCTGTACTCTGGATAAAAGAAGCATTAGACACAAGGTTTTTACAATCACACAGTCACACTGTAAAAGCTGTATCATTATACAGTCATCTTCAAGAATCAAGGCTATTGGAACACAGCTCCACAGTTTCAGGTCCTTCTCTAACTCAATACATCATAAACTAAAAAGGAATATCTATATAATGCATAAGAATAACCTCCAGGATAACCTCTAGATTCTGTTTGAAATCTCCCAGCCTCTGGGAATTTATTTGTGACATGTTCTCTTAGTCTAGAAATGTATGCAAAGTTTTACTTCTCTACAGTTTGGTAAATTGGCGGTAACAAGAGGTCAGCAAAGAAAAGGGTTATTTCCTTGAAAAGTTTACCATGGGTAGGACATTTTTTTTTAATCTCATTTTTTTTTCTATTTAAACTACAGCCCACTCTTTCAAAGAAACAAAAATGCATGTGAGCATATTCTCTATTAAACTTTTCATAAAATACTAAATGTCTGTTATCAAAGATTATTGTGTCTGCAACACCGATTGCAATAGTTTCTCCAATTTGTCACTCAGCATTTGAAAAAAATATTTTGGGTTTTACTTAAATCCTATTCCCTGAATAAATTACGTTTAATAATCTGGATGTAAAGTATACTTAATTTAGCATTTTGTTAATATGAGCAAATTTCTTTCAGTAAGAAATTTTTCTGAAGTAATAAGTAAAGGACTTGGGAATAGCATCATGTATTTGTTCTCTTTAGGCTGAATTAGAGTTCTTGTTTTTTTTCCCATGGTAAAATTTCTTTTACCTGTGTAATTACTCACTAGAATGAATTATTGGACTTTGATTGAGGGAATAGTCATCAGAGGCCAGAATCTGGTACAAAGTGAGAAAAGCTCATATGAGAAAATGTGTATAAAATTATATGATAAATAACTTCTCTTAAATATGTGTCCAAGGTTGGCTGTGAGTTTCATTACACCATTGAGAAGAGAACTGAAATTCCGAAAGACCAGGACATTTAGCAATAAAGTGAAGTGAGTTTTAGATTCTGAAGCACATGAGTTAAACTCCTCCCCAATGCCTTGCTTCTCAAGTCACTTCTAAAGGTTGATTCTATGTCATTGTGGCAAGACAACTTCATCCTCAGTCATAGCAAACAGAGGGAAAATCCCTGGCTGAATCTCTTTCTAAAAGAGTCCTATTTGTAGTTATGCTTATGTTTTGGATAATAGTGGGTGACAGCTGATCCTGACTTGGGCCCCTCTCACGTTTTGATCAATTATCAGGCAGTGGTGGAGGCAGAGGCTTGGTTTCAAATATAAAGTTTCATGAATGCCTGGATTTTGATTATTAAAAGGTCGCTGGGACTGGCATAAGCTTCCACTTCTCTAGGATTATTAGGAACTGCTTCTACAAAATTAAATACGTATATCATTAAAAAGAAAAAGGAGAATAGAGGTATTAAGGAAAATTAATATTTATTTTTAAAAAAGCCTAAATGTTCCATTCCATTCAGATTCAACTTCGAGCAGTTCTTAAGCAGAATGCAGTGAAGTGGTCACTTAGTGAATTAAAATCTTGAAAATACCCTTAGTAATTGGTTGATGGCTGTAAATGCATTTTTGTCTCATGCAATATAAGGAATAATTATCAAAATTGATTCCAATTTTTGGAGGAAAAATATAGTAAATATATGTTCGTACAATCTCATATCTATAAATGATTAATAGAAAATTTCAAATGTTTTAACTAACATAATACTATGGAAGAAAGGAGGTTTTCTAGTGTGGTAAAAGAACAAACAGTTTAATACAACACAATGCTGCTTGTATTGTTACATCTCAGACTGCATTGGGAAATTTCTTACTTACTTGTGTTACTAAGTATATAAAGTATAAAACTTTTCTCTTTGCTAGGAGCCAGTAAAACTATGGACTATATTTTGTAGTTTAATGTGGATTTTTTCCACTTTGGGATAAACTTTAATGTACACTGCTCTGCTATATCCATTTTCTATTTTTGTAATATTGTCTGCTATAAGATATTTTTATTTAATTTAAAAAACTATTATATACAACCCACAGTTTTTGAACTGAGCTGTTAAACCTCAAGTCAAAAGGCATACAATATGAAATATGATTCTAAAAATAATTGAAACAGAGCTAAAATTGAAAACCAGTTTTTGAATAAGAGGCAGAATTAATTTGAGATTAATGCTGCTTTTAAAAATGATTTTTACTAGTTGATTTTTGTCTTTTATACTAAGATTTCAAAGCAAAACAGGTTGTCCTCAAACAAAATGCGTTGCTTAACTAGCTTTCTTTCATACTGAATACCTGATTTTATGCTCTAAGAGGGTTTTTCTATTGCCACACATACACAAAAAATATTATTTTTACCTCAAAATAGAACATTATAGAACGTGAATGAATGTTATAAGAAATTTGTAAATTGATTCCAAATATCAAGGTTTTACAACATTGGAAAGACAATTAAGAAGAAACATCTGTTCTCAAATACATGAATAAATCTAGAAGAATTTTCAGCATTGTTACCTAACAGGTATGTCAGATGTGCTCTGATATGAATTGCCCAGGTCATCACAATCATGGAACATCACTGGTATAATTCTTCTCTCTGGCACTCCTAGAAATATCTAAAATATAGGAGTTTCTTGCCAGAAAGTGTCTTAATAGAAACTTGGTTAACATTTATGGAAAACCCCCAGCACTTTTTAGCATTGAATGCCTGACAGATCCCAGTCGTGGCTGCACTGCCTTGTACCATAGTGGAAGAAAGATTCTAAGATAAAGCGTTGTTTACTTTTTTCCATCCTGCACCAATTTTACTTTTCTTTGTACTTTACTGTTTTTCACTTTTCACAATTTGCCCCTTTCTGGGGCAGTTTCCCTGATTTTCTCTCTTCTCAGACGTTTCTTGGACTCCTGCACTGCCATATTGAACATGGTTTTATTACAGTCCAACCGCAAATGGCTGGTGGTTGAGTGTCTGCACGTGCAAAGGAAGAGCCAGTTTTATACTTCTCTCAACACTGAATTTCAACTTCTGGGACAGAAAGCATGATTCCAACACATAATATTCCACTTTACTCTGAAACTGCTTAGTATATTGAATAAATAAGAAACAAGTCTATCAATTCTTGATTAATACACTCTGTGATGAAGACTTTCTGTGATACTGCAACAGATTATTAAAAATGAAGAAAAGATCGGCTAACAAATTAATTTATATTCTGTTTTGCTTGATTTTATATTATTCTGTCAAACTTGTTTCTTACTGTATTCAGTGGATAAACAGATATTTAATGATTATCGTGTATGTGTTTTGTGATTAAGGAGACACAAAAGAAAGAAAGAAAACGTAGGGTACCTGATCATGGATAGCTTGCAGTTCCCGGCAGAGGCAGAAGTAGGATAGACGAAACAGTAACAAAACAATGATTTTGCCAAAGGTGTGTGGGGCAGTGGGTGGGATGGGGTGGGATACATTCTGGTTTAACCTGAAAAATCATTGAGCAGGAGTAAATTTTGAGTCACACTTCAAGAGTAAAAAATGGCATTTCCGTAGATGAACAGGAAAGAAGGAAGCAGTCCCTGTGGGAGAGAGATGGAGTATGGAATCAAAGAGAAGTGTGTGTAAAGGCAGATTAAGCAGTGGGACAAACAGGCAGGTACTTTAACTGGGCACCTGTAAGTGGGTCTGAAACAAAATTGAGGATGCGAGGCATCATAAAATATAACACGACAGGAAAATGTGTATTTTCTATGTTCTCAGAAGAAATGCTTCACTTGATCTAAAATATTTGTGTATCAATGCATGCAAATCTAAGTCATCGTTTTATAGCTTTTTTAATGCGATTGTATTGATATATATTCACATACCAATTAATCATTCAAAGTATACAATGAACAGTTCACAGTATTATCATATAGTTGTGCATTCATCATCACAATCAATTTTTGATTGATTTGCTTTAGAAAAAAGACATCTAAGAATAAATATAAAATGAAAAAGAATAGCCAAAACATCCCATGCTCTGTATTCACCCTTTAGTATTTATTTATTTTTGTCCATATTTTTTAATTCATCTGTCCATATACTGGATAAAGGGAGTATCAGTCACAAGGTTTTCACAATTACGTGGTCACACTGTAAAAGCTATATAGTTAAGCAATTGTCTTCAAGAGTCAAGGCTACTGGAATACAGTTCAATAGTTTCAGGTATTTTCTTCTAGATATTCTTATCCACTAAAACCTAAAAAGGGATAGCTATATAATGCGTAAGTATAATCTCCAGAATGACCTCAACTCTATGTGAAATCTCTCAGCCACTGACACTTTGTTTTGTCTCAATTGTCTCTTCCCCTTTTTGGTCAAGAAGCCTTTCTCAATCCCAGGATGCTGGGTCCTGGCTCATCCCAGGAGTCATGTCCCATGTTGCCAGGGAGATTTACACCCCTGGTAGTCATGTCCCATATAGAGGCTGTGAGTTTACCTGCCAAGTTGGCTTAGAGAAACTTTTAAAGCTTCCTACTCTTCAATAGGGTGAATAAATAGAATGAGACAATCTGGTACCAATTGCTGACTACTTGTCCCTATTCTTGTAACTGGCAAGAAATATGCAATCAATTAGAATATAATGTAAATAAAACTGTAATTATTACTATAAATGCAATCCCATGTGTACTGGTACTTTCATATCTGTCTGATGCATCCTCAAAAGAAGATTTCAAAGAGTGTGTTTTTAAACACATTAGTAGATTTTCTGAAAAGTTGTAGCAAATTATAATCTTACTCACAGACTGTAAGTGACTATTTCTCATACCAAGCCTCTTGGGTGCTTCCTCTCACTGTAAATTTGATGCTTGCAAAATGGTATCTTACTGTATTTCTCTAATAAATAGCTAGAATAAGCACTTTTTCACATTTATGGGCTATTCGCCATTCCTCTTTTGTGAAATGCCAACTTATATCCAGTGTTTAATTTTCTGTTTGGTGGTCTGTCTTTTCGTTATCTTTTATGAAAATTTATTTATTTTTGTTTTTATATGTGTTGCAACTATTTTCTTCCAGACTGAGTTTTGTGTGTTGTTTTAATAGTTATAGAATTTTTCATATACATTTTTCAAAATTAGTCAAAGATGTAATTTTTTCCCGTTTCAGTTTGGGTTTCCTGCCTGGTAAAAATTTACCTACACCTGAGGGATACATGCATATTTTCCTACATTTTCTTTATTTTTTAATTGACTTTTTTATCACTTAATACTTTACTCCTTCTAGAATTTATATTGATATATATTGTGAAGAAGTGCTCTATATGGTTTATTTTGGGGGCAGATGCCTATTGTACAATTAACATCTAGCAAATTAAAGATATTTTTCTCATTCAATTTAAATATCATATATACAATATATTAAGCTCTTAAATACATTTAAATCAATTTGGGACTCTTCTAGTTTATTTACTTATTTAATTATTTATTATTAATTTAATACCACTTTAAATAAAGATTATAACAAACTTTGCCATATTATATAGTAAATTTCCTCTCTTATTTTATAATTTAAAACTTTTAGAACAATTTTTATAAATTTTTTATTGATATGAAATTTCACATCTGTTTTTACAATTCTCCCAAAATTCTGTAGTAGTTTTGATTGCAATTCCATTGATTTTATGTAATAATTAGGTAGGGACACATTTTAATTACTATAAGTTTTCCCACCTAAGTCTCTTTTATTTCACTTCTTTACAACTTTCTATAAGAATTGTGTCTATTTAATTTAGACTGAGAGATTTTGCAGTTTTGGTCATGAAATATGAAACCATTAATAGCCACAGATTAATCAGATTAATAACTAAGACTCCCCTCAATAAGATGACTTTGTTATTCAATTATCTGCAATAATGGGATTTTATTATTCCAGGAAATACCCCAGGATATGACTTTACAAATAATTGTATTATTTGTTTCAGGAACTTCCAGAAATTTCATTCATTCAAACAAAAGACTACTCAACTTGCCCTCATCAGAATAAATATTTTTCTGCCCTCCTGTCAGTTATTTGGGCTTTACATTTGTTACAAAACCTTCATTTTACTGTGTCCATCAATCCTAAACTATTCTATCACTAACTTGTCTCATCCCAATCAGGAGTCCTACTTTATGTGGAATGATCCACCTTAAATACAAATCCCGAAACCTTATAATTATCATCCCCCTACCACCTTGACTTCTTCCTTCTGAGACCGAAAGAGTCCGTGGAGGTCGTATCTTCTTTAATTCCATAAGCAATAAAAACTTGACTTTGTTTAATCAGCAGAGTGCTCTGATGGACCCTTCAGTGAATTGGTAGTCAGTGATTATTACTGTGATTTTCCTCCCTATATTTATTCCAGCTTAATAAAAATGTAAAGAAAAGCTACTGGGTTTTGCAAATTTTTTCACCTGAAATATTAATCATTCTTATTAAGTCTAAAATTTTTCAGAAGAATATTTTGGATTTTCTTTTCCAAAAACAATCAGATAGAATGGAAGTAAAAATATTGGTTTCCCCCATTTTATCTTATTAAAAACAACTTAAATATGGTGATAGAGGTCATTGTTATATTGCTTTTCTGATTTTCTTTGGATTTCCTTTGACATATATGATGATATATGATGAAATATTTTGTAATTAGCTTTGTTTGCTAATTGGGGGGGAGTACTTTAATGTTTCTTTTCCTAGTTCTACTTTTCTTAGAGGTTTTGTTGGAAATGGTTGATGAATTTCAGAAAAGGTGTTTTGGCATTTATTAATATCACCTTATATTTCTTTTTTCTTTACATTTTTCTCTTGTAATGCTAAACATTTCTCAATGTTGAATAATTACTTTACTAAATTACAATGCAGTGATGTGTTTGATTTACTTCTTAAAGTCTTTTAATACATGCATGTCAATCTTTTTTGAAATTGTCAGTATTTGGCTACTTTTGACCTAGAAAATAACCATTTCCTATGGCTCAAGCTAAATTGGAAGTATGCAGCAACCATTAGAGATGGTTAGTCTCTTTTCATGTTTTTGACCTCGAATTGCCTTCTATCTCATGCTGATATTGTCATATTACTTTTGTTCTTTATATTTCCATGATTTACTCATTTCTTTACTTTTAACTTGTCTTTGACAGTTGGTTTCACATGTATCATGTAAATGGCATGTTGCTGATTTCCTTATTTTATTCAATCTGATATTTGCTACTGAATAAAGTGATTAACTCATCCTATTTATTATGATTATATTTTAAAATATTTTCATCACATTTTAAGTTAATTATTGAGTAAATTTTGTTCTTTTTCCCCATTTACAACTTTTTCTCCATGCTGACTTGTGTAATTTTCTTCCTGTTCCCCTTGTCCTCCCTTCTTTTAGTTGGAAATACTATTATGTTTCTTATTCTATTACTGGTTATATTCTCACTGTAATCATTTATATAAATTTTTGTCTACTATCAGATCAACATTAAATAATTATTAAGCCTACACAAGGCATTTCAAATGATCAATTGCCCAAAATCTCCTCTGAGGAAGACTTTTGGAATGCATTTACTTCCCCACCTACTAGGTAATAGTTACATAGTTTGAAATTTTAATTTATGAAATATAATAATGTTTGCATTTTGAGATTCATTATTTGATACTGCTACTATAATTCCTAGTCACAAGTTCAAGTACAAATATGCTTGGTAAAACCATTTTTAACCACTCTTTTACTGAATTTTGCTTTCCTTTATTTTGTTAATTTGTTTCCATTAAATTTCATTTGGTATCGACATGGTTGGTAGTTTCCTCAAATGTATTTGGATGATTATAGAGAGCATGGACTTTATTTCTTGCACATCACAAAATGCCTTTCTTTTGCTTTCATATAAGAATTACATCTTTGCTTGGAGTCGGATTTTGAGACTAGAGTTCTTTCTTTACAATGGGTCATGAATGTATATATTCTGCCATCAAGAACTGAAGATGAGAAATCTGTTTCTAATCTGATTCTCCTTTCTTTATTCTTTCAGGATGAAAGCTTGTAAAATTTTAACCTTATGTTTACAGCTTATAATTTCATGAAATTTGTATTGAATATGTCTTTTCATTCTCTTAAATGGGATTTGGTTATTTTCTTCCAAATTGAAAACTCAAGTTGTTGCTCATTTAAGCTTAAGACTTACATACATCCTTCTTGCATTCCATAAAAATATTTCAAGCATATAGTAAAGTTAAAAAGTCAGTATAATAAACGTGTGTACCCATTAGTCAAGTCATAGTTACACCTTATTTTCTTCTTTTTCATTTGACTTTGAATTAAACCATTGGAGATTCAGTTGTGACATTTAATGCTCTGGTTTTCTTTTCCACCCACGCTTTTTTTATAGATGCCATTATTATCCTCAGTTCACTATTTTCTATTCCCATGCATGATTTTAAAAGTCTAGTATATGTGTATGCATAAACAATGCATAATATTATTTTGATGGCTTATAAAATTTGTGTAAATAGTATCACATTTATAATCCATATATTTGGGTTTTTCCATATAATACTGTTTTGAAATTTATCTTTGTTGATTCATATATTTCTGTGCTGGTTTGAAGGTATTATGTACCCCTGAAAAACCATGCTTTTGTCCTGAGTCAGTCTTGTAGAGGCAGCCATTTTTTTAAATCCCTGTTCAGTACCATAGGCTGGAAACTCAATTAGATTATCTCCATGGAGTTGTGGCTCACCCAATGTGTGTATTGACTTTGATTAGATGGAGATGTGACTGGAATCCTTTAAAAGAGGAAACATTTTGGAGACAGTCAGCAATGATAGAAACGACAGAGCCAACAGAGGCAGAGAGAAGAGAAACTTCAGGACTGACAGAAAAAAGAGAAACCTGGATATTTGGAGATGCTTGGAGTCCAGCAGACATCAACATGAGATGTTAAGCCAGAACCTGGAGAGAGCCAAGGCAAGCCAAGAGATGAAAGTCAGCCCTGGAGAAGCAAAGTGAGGAACCCCCACAGGAACAGGGGCTGAAAGCAACAGAGCCCAGCTGCAAGAGACTAGCAGATTCAGCCACATGACTACCCAACTGACAGAGGTGTTGCGGCCACATCAGTCTTCCTTGAATTAAAGTATCCTTCCTTGGGTGCCTTAGTTTGGACATTTCCACAGGCTTAGAACTGTAAACTTGTAACTTATTAAACTCCCCTTTTGCAAAGCTGTTCCAGTTCTAGCACATTGTATTCCGGCAGCTAGCAAACTAATACAATTTTTAATTCATTCATTTTAATTTTGGTATTCAAATACATGAATAAAAATACTTGTTTATCCATTTATTTATTGCCCTGTTCATTGACATTTAGATTGCTCTCACTTTTTTTCTATACTGCTGAAACATATATTCTTACACATGCCTAGTTGTATACATGTGGAAGAGTTTTTCTTAGGTGGGAGTTTTTTTTTCATATCCTTTGACCATCTTTTCTGCTGGATAGTTTATTTGTAAGTAACTACATAGTTATTTGTAAATAACTAAAGAAATTTGTAAATATTGATTTGTAAATGCTTTTTACATATATTTAGATACCAGACCCTTGTTATTTAAGTGGATTCTAAATATTTTCTCCTAGTCCATGACTTTTTGGTGCCTATTTTGATGGTTTACAATTTTTCTTTGCCTTCCCATGTGGTCTAACATTCCCCATGAAGCACAGACAGGTTTTGAGTCCTCTAAGGCTGTGGCAAACCTGGAAGGCTTTTTTTCAGGTGTGTCAGGAGGTAAAAACTGTGAATGTTTTCCCGAGGCATAGGGGTAAGCCTCTCTTCATTTAGGCCTCGACTCAAGTGAGGAAAAATGGTTCCTCTCGGCCAATGGGCCACAAAAGATTGAGCTCGTGAGTATGCTGTCTTTAAAATATGTTTTATCAGTTGGACAAGCTGCCCCAGAGGAACAAGCAGGAATCCCTCGTCTGTGCCCACAACAGAGGTTCCACCTGTCCGACACCAAAATGCTCAACAGCCTTAATCCCAAATTCCATTGGTTCACTGGTTCTCCTCCAGGTACTGGCAGCAATGAAATATCTGACTGTGCTTAGTCTGGAGGATTTGCCAGCAAGATTACCTTATTTGTTAAGCCTCTGTAACAAAGAGCTGAGGAGTTAACAAAGGAGTCAGGAATGTAGGCGCAGACAGTCATTTCTCCATAACCCTCCCCATACCTGGTCTTAATTTTATCTTCTTAATAAATAAATATGTACTAAAGATGCCTAGAAGCATATCATCTCATTGTCTTCATGCTCATTACCTTCCTCTGACTTCTTAGCTTCTCCAATTTACCGCAGTGAGATGGAAATTAATCCCAAAGTATCCATCTTTGTTTCTTCCTTTTTTTCATGAAAAAATTTGAATTTTAATGAAGTTGCCACTGTTGACACAATAATGCTTCTGACTTACCTGCAGATTGCTTACCTGTAGTGTCACTCTATCCCGGCCAGGGATTTAAAATGGTACACTATAAGAAGAAATATCTTGAAATTGAGGAACAACATAGGAAACACTGGACTTTAGTCTTCAGTTTTAGTGTGCATAAGAATCATTCAGAGAATTTCTTTAAAAATGCAGATATTTGGATACTGTTACTAGAGGTCCTGATTTTCGTAGGGTTACAAAATTTGCAATAATTAGTAAGTATCCCAAGAGTTTTGATGTAAGTGTTCTGTAGACAAAAAATTGAGAACCACTGTTCAGTAGATGGCACTGAGTTTATTTGAAGAGTTCAAAAGAATTTCCTAAAAGAAAAATTAACTTCTGTGTGATGGAGAAATTAGGGCTATGTAAGCCCATCATTCCATTAGCATATAGTATCTCTGAATTTGAGTATCAATATACGGAATAAATTCTGAAGCTACTCACATCAGTATAAAAATAGATTTTTACATTTCCTATAAGACTTGGTGTGACATTGGCTCCAGCGTACATATGGTCCCTCATGCACTTACTCATTGGTTGCCTTAGAGTTGCTCAGTTATGATGACGGAATGGGAAATAGAGTAATACTAAAGACACATCTTCCTGAATGCCTATTATTTCCCACCCAGATTATAAACATTGATTCTTTCTGCAAAACCCTACTTATTTGAGATTTCTCAAGTCGGGAGTGGGGAGCAATGTCTATGGACTTACACGTTTAAGAAACACCAAAATTCTATTCTGCTCCTACTGATTAGTGTATTACAAGCTAAGTCCTGTTTGCAGGTTAGCTGTTGCTTGGTGTTCATCTTGGCAATAAACATGGTGTTTTGTTTCTAACTTATTCATTTAATTAAAAAGAAAATTTTAGGAGGCGTTTTTACTTAATGAGTCCCCAGACTTTTTGGTGATGGTAAGAAGAGCATGAACTCTATAGCTCAGATTTTGTCTTATTTTCCTTTGTCACTTTGGTGTCCATCACAGTATGTTGTACATACTAATTTTGCAAAACTGCCCCCCAAAGCTATTTATTTAATAAATTAATACATGGGCAGTGCTAGGGTGGGATATACTGCTACCTAGGAAATACTATAATCTACAGGAGTCAGAAAGAAAGCAGGAGCTCTTAACTCTATGACATAACATCATCCAGCTTCTGCTCAAACATTTCTTTGGCTGAGAATAACTCTATTTTGCAAATGTCTTCTTCACTAAGGGGAATAATCTTCATATTACAATCCATTGAAAAATTCTTACAAAAATAGCTTTTATAATTGTTTACCATTGGGAGAAATTTTTGGGAAATCATTGAAATATTGCAAATTATCAAAGAGCAGAAAAATGCTGAATTATAATATCAGTATGTGGGCATGATCTCACCCCCTGGCCATGTTCTCAAATAGATTCATAAACAGTGGCTTCATGAATCCTTAGAAAAAAATGCAATGATCATAGAATAAATTTACTAGGAATTTATGCCAGACGAGACTCATTTCCTTTTTAGATAACGTTTATATGACTAGAAAATCTGGAGAATGCTCTACCATAGACATAATTATAGTTTGACTTTGGAAAGACATTTGACAGTTTCTTGTTTTTTATATTTAAAGACATGATGAACGTACAATTATGGGAACAGTGAGATTTGTTAGCAGTTTTTCAGAGATCTATTAATCAGGGAGAATGTTGGAATTACAAAGCACCCAAAATCTTTTCCAGTTCTAATGCTCTATACCTCATGGTTATTTACTATTTGTATAGTTAAACCTTAAAGAAGCTTCCCCATTTCCTCCTCCTCTACCTTTCCTTTATTCCCTCATTTTGCTCCTTCTAATTCTTCTGGTTATGCTCCCATGTAATCCTGTATAAATTATTTCTCTTCAAATCTTCTGAATTAGTTCACATTTGTTAAACATGGAATGGAAAGGACAAGTGTCACCCTTTGTTAGAAAGGAAATTTAAGTTCTTCGAAGGCATTAAAGACAAGTTCTGTAATTTTGGAAAACAAAATTTGATTTAAGAGTTCATTTCATTGCTACTAGATTAGTCAAGAGAGGTAAAACAATTTGGGGGGTTTATTCATGATCGTTACTGTTCTAGTTTGCTAACTACCAGGATGCAATATACAGAAATGGAATGGCTTTATAAAGGGGAATTTAATAAGTTGTTAGTTTACAGTTCAAAGGCCAAGAAAGTGTCCCAATAAAAGCAAGTCTATAAAAATGTCCAAATTAAGGCACAAACAGGAGGTTACCTTCACTCAAGAAAGGCCGATGAAGTTCAGGGTTTCTCTCTTAACTGGGCAGGCACACGGTGAACATGGTAGCATCTGCTAGCTTTCTCTCCAGGTTTCTTGTTTCATGAAGCTCCCCCAGGGGCGTTCTCCATCTCCAAAGGTCACTCGCTGATGGTCTTTATAGTTCTGCTGGCTCTACTGCTCTCATCATTGTTCAGCTTTCTCCAAAATACTTCCCCTTTTAAAGGATTCCAGGGAAGTAATCAAGGCCTGCCTGGAATGGGTGACATCACCTCTCCGTCTATTCAAAAGTTAATACCCACAATTGGGTGAATTGCATCTCCATGGAGATACCCTAATCAAGTTTCCAACCTACAGTGTTGAACAGGGATTAGAAGAAACAGCTGCTCCTGCAAGAATGATTAAGATTAAAGCATGACCTTTCTAGGGTACATCAATCCTTTCAAACTGGCACAATTACATTCACCATTCAATTATTTGAGTTAGAGTACATGTATAAAAATACAGCAGCATATCAACTTTCACAAATATGTTTGCATGCAGAACACCATTCTATATCCTAAATAAGCAAAGTTCATTATACGTATGTGAGTTCCAGTTGAAGAAAGTTTAATTTACCAGGAAGCTGGAGATCACTGGTATGGGAGTTCTATTCTTATACTACTAATGCATCGCAATATCCATTTTTAATCTTTCATGTTTTTTGCATGTAAACCTTTTTTAAGAAATTTAAGGCCTTGTTCTTTTAATGAATGTATTTTGTATCATTTTTAAAGGATAGCTAAGAATAATTATACCTAAATCAAAATGTATGCTCAATTAATTCTTGCCTTATTATGTCCTTCTCAAGGAGCACTTGACCTTTGGTCTGTGATCTGGGCTGAACGAGGCAGCTACCCTTAGGGTTCTATCAGTTTGTCCCCACTACATTCAGGCTAATCCCTCCCTTGGTCCCTCAGTGAGTCTCTCCTCTCTTTGGGTAGCATAGCACACTGGTTAGGGTCCAAGAACTGGGGACCAACAGATCTAGAGTCATCCTTCACCTATCTCACTTACTATTTATTTTATTCATAGCAGGTAATTTACTCTCTGTGCCTCAGCTTTTTCACCTATAAGTATGTGGCATGCCACTCAGTTCCCAGCACTCCAATTAGACCCCAGAATTGAAACGCTTATTTCCCCAGAAGCTGCTGCTGTTGCTGTTGCTGGTGGGGGTAAGGGTGGTGGTGGAGGGGGAATTGCCTGCTGATGGCTCACAGCTGAGTTTCCTTCTGGACATCTTCCTCTGCCCTTGCTGAAGGCCTTGTAGGGCAGCCTTTATACCACAGTTCAACTCTTCCCCATCCCACTTCCTTCCTTTTCCCTGTACGTGACAATCCTGAGAGCTTGTCTGGGTAAACTTCCGTATTTTAATCTCAGTCTAAAAGTTTGCTTCACAAGGAAACTGATCTGCAACAGAACCTATTTCACAGGGTTGGTTGTGATGTTTAAATAAGGTAAAATCTTAATAAATATTAACTAATTAGGCCTTCATTATTATTGAGAATGGAATGACCCATACTTTCAGCCCAAATGTTTTACAGTCATAGTCAGATACTCAGTCTCAGAATTTGAGTGCCGAGGTTTGAATCTGACTCCACAGCTGACTGGTCGCATGACAAGTTGCTTAACTTCCCTGTGTTACCGTTTCCTCATATGGAAATGAATAAAGATTGTCCCACATCATAACATTATTTTGTATATGGAATGAGTTGAACACATGTGCAAGGATTCTAATAGTTCCTAGATCATGTTATGTTCAATAATGTCAGCTGTTATTGTGATGCTGACTCTCATTATCATTATCATCTCTTTAACCCCAATATTGTAAGAAGATGTCTCTAACACCATTTCTCAGGACACCTAGAGATCAATATTAGTTCTAGAAGCTTTGCCATGTCAAACACTCTCACCACATTAGATCATTTAGTCCTCTGAGCAGTCTGATGAAACAAACACTATTATCACATCCTTTTCACAGAGAAGGAACTGAGAATCAAAAATGTATATTAGAAAAGCTTGGGCGGGTCACGGTGGCTCAGTAGGCAAGAACGCTTGCCTACCATGCCAGAGGACCCAGGTTCAATTCCTGGTGCCTGCCTATGTAAAAAAAAAAAAAAAAAAAAAGCTCTGAAATCATAACACATTAACAAGATGTGCGGACTTGGACATCTTTGAGGAAGAGCATTCTGCTGCCTACCACGACAGTGTTTGCCAGATTTCAGAGCTTTTTTTTTTTTTTTTTACATAGGCAGGCACCGGGAATTGAACCTGGGTCCTCTGGCATGGCAGGCAAGCGTTCTTGCCTACTGAGCCACTGTGACCCGCCCGAGCTTTTCTAATATACATTTTTGATTCTCAGTTCCTTCTCTGTGAAAAGGATGTGATAATAGTGTTTGCTTCATCAGACTGCTCAGAGGACTAAATGATCTAATGTGGTGAAAGTGTTTGACACATGGCCCCCAAATTGGTAGCTGATGATGTATCTAAATAGTATCACCATTTTTCTGCAACTTCCTTCCCCAACATAGTAATGTGGGCATTATTTGTTGGAGACATGCAGGTTCAGTTCCAGACCACCACAATAGGACTGAAATTGCAATAAAGCAAGTAATATAATTATTTTTTCATTTCCAGTACATGTAAAAGTTATGTTTAAACTATAATGTAGTCTATTTAGTGCACAAGAGCATTAGACAATAATGTCCTTAAAAATACTTGATTGATAAAAAAAGCTAACTATCATCTGAACCTTCAGCAAGTTGTAATCTTTTTGCTGGTGGAGGGTATAGCCTCAATGTGGTTGGCTGCTGACTGATAAGGGTGGTAGTTGTGAAGTTTGGAGTGGCTGCGGAAATTTCTTTTAACAAGACAACAGTGATGCTTGCTGGCTTGATTGACTCTTCATTTCACATGCCATGCTATTTGATAGTGTTTGACCCACAGTACATCTTCTTTCAAAATTGGAGTAAGTCTTCTCAAACCCTGCTGCCATTTCAATAACTAACTTAACAGAATATTCTAAATCTTTTATTGTCATTTCAACAGTTTTCACATCTTCGTCAGGAGTAGATTCCATCAATAGGAACCACTTTCTTTGCTTATGCAAAAGAGGAAACTTTTTATCCATTCAAGTTTTATCATGAGATTGCACCAATACTTCAGGCTCCACCTCTAATTCTAGTCCTCCTGCTGTTTCCAGCACATCAGCAGTGACTTCCTCCGCTGATGTCTTGAGTCCCTTGAAGTTATCCATGAGGGTTGGAATCAGCTTCTTCCAAAGTCCTGTTAATGTTGAAATTTTGACCTCCCCCCATGAATCACTAATGTTCTTAATGACATCTACAATGCTGAATCCTTTCCTGAAAGTTTTCAGTGGCTTTTTCCCAGATCCATCAGAGGAAATCACTCTATAGCAGCTATAGCCTTATGAAAATGTATTTCTTAAATAGTTGGACTTGCAAGTCAAAATTATTCCTTGATCTATGGGCTACAGAATGGATGCTGTGTTATCAAGCATGAAAACAACATTAATCTTGTGCATCTGCATCAGAGCTCTTAGGTGACCAGGTGCTTTGACAATGTTCAGTCATATATCGAAAGGACTCTTGTTTTGGGGAGTAAGTCTGAACAGTAGGCTGAAAATATTCAGTAAACCATTATGTAAACAGATGTGCTGTCATCTAGACTTTGTTGTTCCAATTATAGAGCAGAAGCAGAGTACATTTAGCATAATTCTTAAGGGACCTAGGACTTCTGAAATGGCAAATGAACATTGGCTTCAACTTAATTTTGCAAGCTGCCTTAGTTCCTCATACGACGGTCAGCTTGTCCTTTGAAGCTTTGAAGCCAGGCATTGACTTCTTTCTAGTTATGAAAATCCTAGATGACATACAACAGAAGGCTGTTTCATCTGAATTGAAAGTCTGTTGTTTAGTGTAGCTGCCTTCACCAATTATCTGAGCTAGATCTGGATAAGTTGCTGCAATTTCTACCACCACTCAATGCTTTGCCTTGCAGCTATATAATATGGAGAGAGATTCTCTCCTTAAATCTCAAGACCAACATTTGCTAACTTCAAATTTTTCTTTGCAGCTTTCTCACCTCCCTCATTCTCTTAGAATTGAAGAGAGTTAGGGCCTTGCTCTGGATTAGGCTTTGGTTTAAGGAGATGTTGTAGCTGGGTTGATCTATCCAGAACTCTAAAACTTTCTCCATAGCAACAGTAAGTCTGTTTTTCTTTCTTATTATTCATGTATTCATGGCAGTAGCACTTTTCATGTCCTCCAAGAACTTTTCCTTTACATTCGCAACTAGGCTGACTGTTTGGAACAAGAGGCCTAGCTTTCAGCCTGTCTCAGCTTTTGACATACCTTCCTCACTAAGATTAATAATTTCTAGCTTTTGATTTAAAATAAGAGACATGCGACTCCTCCTTTCACTTGAACACTTGGAGGTCATTTTAGGGTTATTAATTGGTCTAATTTCAATATTGTTGCCTCTAAGGGAATAGTGAGGCCTGAGAGAAGGGAGACAAATGGGGGAATGGCCAGTCGGTATGGCAGTCAGCACTTACTGATTAAAGTGGCTGTCTTATGTGGGTACAGAGCATGACACCCCAAAGCACTTACAACAGAAACATCAAAGATTACAGATCACCGTAACAGATAAAATAGTAATGGGAAAATTTGGAATATTTTAAAAATCACCAAAATGTGACCAGAGACATGAAGTCAGCATATGCTGTTAGAAAATGGTGCCAACAGACTTGCTTGATGCAGAGTTGCCCCAAAACTTCAATCTGTAAAAAACGTGACCATGAAATGCAATAAATAGAAGAGCAGTAAAATGAAGTTTGCCTGTATTACAGTCTGTAAAGTGGAAAGTTCTCATTGTTACTGGGGAGAAGCCTGTTGTCCAAAATATATCTAAAACACAGCAAGTTCTTCATTAATTATTCTGCTGTAACTAAGCAGTAAAATATATGACTCTTAAAATTTGCACTAACCTTGTGATGGTATCTGACAAACTTTTTATTATGACTTGTTGAATTGATAAATGTGATAACTTGTTTGTAAATAGTTGTCATTCATATCCATATTTATGCATCCTTCACTAGGAAATGAACCCAGTACATTTTAATAAAGATTGCTTGATGAAGGTACGGCATGGATAAAGCCAGATGTGGAATTTACTAAGTGAGCGGGGTATCTTTTTCCAAGAAAAGGAGTATTTATTTTATCTATGATTTTACCACACAGTAAATAGTTATTGTCCTGAAGATCTCCTATCTGCACTCACTCTTTGCAGCAGAGCAGAAGGCAGTGCCCACATTAGTCCTGAGTTTGTAAGCAAACACTATCAACTTGCTCTTGGCTGGCATTTGTAATATTCATTTGTAATATTCAGACTGTACTTTAGTGTGAAGGAAATCCAATACAATGATGGTTTACTACTGTGGATAAGGTTCCTATTCTTTTTATGGGGTTACATAAAAAGCAAATATTTGATAATAAAAGTTATGTATTTAGAATATCAGACCTAAAGGCACATTAGTTGTTTTTTTTTTTAACACAAGAAGTGTGAGGGGAATGGATTTTTTTGCTGATCTTAATGAACACTCAGTAACTAATGAAACAGAGACTTGCAAAAAGGCTGTCTCAATCTTGCAATTGTATAACTTTAGACTAACTTTCTGTAAGAAGGCACCTACTGAAGTTGACTGTCATTTAGTAAATATTTTTTCATTAACTGAATTAAAAAAAATCCAACCAAAGATGTTAAGTCATTTCTTGGCTTTCAGAAGGCACCCTTATTCTCTAGATTAAAAGTCACAAGACATTGTGCGAGGCAAGTGGCTGGATCAGGTGATTCTAGAAGGGAGTGGTTTGAATTCCTGCTCTGTCACTCCTTGCTTTTTGAACTTGCACAAAGCACTTTACTTCTCTGAAGCTTGGTTTGATAATTATTCATGGACTTGAACTAGATTAGTGTTCAATCTTTAACTTTTTTTCAGGTAGGCCCGATCATGAAATGAAAACTTTCCTGAGCATTCCTGTATTAAACATTCATGGTCCAATAGAATTGGGGCAGAAATCTACCTTTCTTTCAAGATCATACCTGAAGCACCATCCTCAAAACTAGGGATGCACAGAATTGTTCCAAAACCTAATAGCCTTCTAAAGGCATTGCCAACAGCAGAATTTGAGCACCTGTCACTTTGGACTGGCTGATCTCAACCATGGGGTTGTCACCCTTTACTTGTGTCAGTTGTGTTGCCAATAATTTGTTACTAGTCATATTAGTCAGCAAAAGAAGATAGTTGGTGAAGTAACTCCATAATCTCAGGGAATTAAAGCAATGAATCAACTCCTTCATTGCTTAATCAGCCACCCCCAAACTCAGCGGTTTATGAGCACAGACCTTCATTATTGCTCATTACTCTGCAGGTCAGCTGGTCTTGACTAGCATGACTGATTTCTGCAGTCAGCTGGGTGCTATGGGCAGTGGATCAGCAGCAATTCCCCAGATCATTAGGTGGCCATCTTTCAATCAACACTATTATATTGTAGGTGTTCAGGGTTTCCCTAGCAGTCCGTCTTCTTCTTATACCTCTTACAACTCTTGTTCTTCTCAGTTCTCCCTCTTCTCCTCCTATAGCGTATTAATGAGCTTATCCTGGATGTGACCTAGCACTGCACTGAAGCTCTCAATCATGTAATTTCCAATAGTTACATGGCTCTATTTTAAGAGGTATTGAATTGAAGAAAAATAGAAATTCCATTTTTAAATGGGTAAAAGCACAAATTATTTTCAAAGAAGATCTAGAAAATTAATTTGTAATTAATAAATATATATTAAATGTGTGTGTGCCTAAATGCCCATATAAATGGAGCATGCTTTTATTTTCTAAGATAACAGTTGTGGTAATTAGTTTCAGGTGTCAACTTGGCCAGGTGAAGGTGCCTAGTTCTGTTGGTGTGGACAGGAGCCAATGGCATGTGAAGCTCATCTGTTGCTGATTACATCTACAGTCGGCTAGGAGATGTGCCTGCTGCAATGAATGATGTTTGATTTAATTGGCTGGAAGATTAAATGAGAACTCAACGTAGCACAACCCAAGCAGCTCAGCATACCTCATCTCAGCACTCACAGCTCAGCCCAGGCCTTTCTGGAGATGCAGAAAGGAATCACCCCAGGGAAAGTTGTTGGAACCCAGAGGCCTGGAGAGAAGGCCAGCAGAGATGGCCCTAGGCTTTCCCATGTAAGAGAGAACCTCAGTTGAAGATTAGCTGCCTTTTCTCTGAAGAACTATACATTTTTAAGTAAATAAATCCCCTTTTATTACAAGACATTCTGGCGGCTTCAGTAAACTAAAACCACAGTCAAGAAATTTCTAGGTCTTTTTGGTGAAAACATTAGACACACAACACACTAAATAATATGCATATATGTATATACATTAAATAATAATATAAAGAGTATATTCATGTACACACATTATATATGATCATATGTGTGATGGTTAGGCTCATGTGTCAGCTTGGCCAGGTGACGGTACCTGGTTGTCTGGTCAAGCAAGCACTGGCCTAACCACTACTGCAAGAACACTTCATGGCTACTTAATAAACCAAGAGGCTGATGCATGAAATTGCATCAGTTGGTTGCATCTGTGGCTGATTACATCTACAATCAATTAAGGGAGCATCTACTGCAAGGAGAGAATCCCTTCAGGTAGATTTAATCCAATCGGCTGAAAATGTTTATGGGGGAAGAGAAAACTTTCCTTTCTTCTTCAGCCAGCCTCCCCTGGGTGTTCATCGATGCCCTTCATCGGAGTTGCCAGCCCATCCCCACAGTTGCATGAGACACTTTTATAGAATCTCATATTTACAGATATCTCCTGTTAGCTGTTTCTCTAGAGAACCCTGACTAATACACTATGTAAGCAAATTTCCAGGCATTTCATCCCAGCAACTAAGGCATTCATTATGTATTATCTTATGGAATAAAAGCCTCATTTTGCTCATGGAGAACTTGAGCCATCATGTCCATCTTATTTCTGAACAAAGTAGCTATAAAAGCTATGTCTCTTAAGTAGCTAAATTCCTTTCCAATAAAGAAGATAATGAATGGCTAAGTCTTTTTCCTCCATGGCATGTCTTTGCATTCCCAACGAAATCAAACTTTTGGGAATTTACTTTCATTGGTTCTTTCTTAAGAGGAGAATCATATACTTGACTTTCTTAGTTCTTTTTGAGTTCTGAGATAAGAAAGATGAAACCAAAGCGTTCTGTTGCTACTTTGTTACTTCTTAGAATTAGGCACAGCAAAATTACCATATTTTCTGCCTTATCAAATAACTCATAGTTTCAGAATGCCAGGAATAACTGCTATGAGAAGTTTCTTTTCCCATTTACTGAAAGAAAATTCAAAAGCCAAAGTTGAAAATCCTCATGATGGGCAGAATGGACAGGCTTGTTTGATAGCCTTAATTAGTGATCCTGTAATTGGGTATCATGTCAGTTGTCATGTAGCTGGCAGCATTCACTGAGAACACATCTAAATCCCTGTTCTTTCACTCTCTCTCAAACATTGTCATTCATTTGGGTGACAGTTCATGCATAATATAATAGCCCTGGGGTGCAATTAATTTTAGCAGTTGCACAACTTAGTAAGAAAAAAAAAAACATGGTATCACTGGTGTCATGTGTGCATTGAAGGTCAGATGATGCCACAATTTGCACCTTTGTTGCCAGACATGAAAATTAGCAATTAACGCAAATATATTGATTAACATATGGATAGTTTAGCCTGATGTACTAATGTAGCTAATCATATTTTACCATGTTAACATTCTTTCATATCCCCTACAATTTGCCATATAACAATTATTTCAAAAATTGAAGAGCTGAAATGAATTTTAGGATTAGTGAAAATAGTTGTGTGAAGCATGTACTGGAGGAAAAAGAGAAGAGTCTCTGCTCTAGAAAGTTTCAAAACTAACTTGATGTAGTTGATTTGTTTGGCACCAAACTTAATACATCAGTGATATAGTTTCTGTCCTTTCAAGCATCTCATGTCTCTCCCATCCTCTCTGGATTTGCTGTCACTGACCACATTTAGGTCCTCGACATCTTTTCTTTTGGGTTTGCCATCATCTCGTATTGGGACTCATTTCAGCTGGGTTTTCAAATTCTGTAGGAAGAATCTTTTGCAGTCTCCCATCTGCTCTCTGACTCTCTATTGCAACTTTAGGCTGCAGATTTGAAGTCTTGCTCCTGGCCAAGGTGATTTTAATAAAGTTGTTGATATAAACTGGTGGTTTACCAAATTATCCTTCACTTATCCTTATAGGCTAAGGAAATCTCTTTGGTGAAAGGAAACATGAATTTTTTTTTTCATGTTGTGTTATCAGGGCATTAATATGACTAATATCTACTTTAAACAATGATTTTGCACTTACTGTACAAAATCATTGCTTAAAGAGCTTTACATGTATTATCTCATTTAATCCTCTCAACAATCCTCTCAGGAGCTTCCTGTTTTGCCATTTCCATTTTATAGATGGGGACTCTGAGGCACAGAGAGGTTAACTATTTTGCCAAAGATCCCCAGAATTATTAAGTAATGGAACCAGGATATATACATATACAAATTGACTTAAAAGTTTGCACTTTTCCAATTAAGTAGGGGGAAAGAAGGAGAGCAAGTAATGAAAACATAGATGAGACCATTTGGTGCCTTTTTCTCTGTAAGCATTTCTAATGCTGGGCATTTGTGGACTAACTCCTGCTTTGGCATATGGCAAATAAAGGCTTTTTTTTTCTTTTTAGTTAATCAGAGTATCTGATTTATTTTTTAGTGTTAGTTGAAAACTTCAGGGCGTTCTCTGATATAAACCAACATAAATAAGTATAGGTCACTTTGCAGTCAAATGTAATTTAAAAGCTAATCTAGTCACTCTTGTGTACTGTGTGCCAGAGATGTTACATGCATCATTTAACTCCTAGAGTAAACAGATACTGCAGCTTGGTTTTTCTTTTTTAAGGATGTTTGCAAAAGTATTAGCTTTGAAAAATGAAATCTGAAGCTAAAATTGATGGCTTTGGAAAGATTCGTTTTAAAGAATGGGTTAGTCCAGTAGTATTCAGTAGCTCTCCATTTCTTTATGAATCAATACCAATTTTCCAAATGTTAACCTTAGTAATTAGAGGTTGCATGATGTTCCACAGCCATGAGCTTGGATCACAGTACTATTTTGTTGTTTTGGTTTGGTTTGTCTAGTGGTGATGTCAAATGAAACATCTGGCTATTTAGAAGAGAAATAACTGGAAGAGATTCAACTTGCACAACCTCTGTTGATGAGGCGGAGTGCCTGGGGTTGGACTGTTTCAGGCAGAGCAGGCAATGCCTTAAATATTAGCCTAAAAAATTTGTTATTGTTCTGGACAGAGAAAGGGAAGAAAGAAGTTGGTGAGTGGGGAAGAGAGTAGCAAGAGTTTGGGTTAAGGAATAGAGAGTGGAGAGGTCAGCATTATTGAGGGTGCGCTAAGTGACCTTAGTAAAGTGCTAACCTTCCTGAGCACTGCGCTAAGTGTTATCTAGTTCACGAGTTGCCCAGCTAGGAAAGCGTGGAGCAAGTATTTTGGCTCAAGCAGCGTGAAGCCAAGCCTTGACTTCTTCACTGCACTATTCTACCTCCTAATTTCCAGAATATGTGCTAGTTGTTTAACATGCATGAGTTTTATTTATATCTGTATAAATATTTACACCTGTATACCTTATACCTGTAGTTCAATTTTATTATCATTTTATTACAGGTGAGAAAGCTAAGGATTTTTTTAAAATGAAAGTTAGGAAATTAGATAACTTGCCCAATTTGTTATAGCTGTACTGCTAGAGCCAAAAATATGATGCTGAATGCTAGTCAAAACCATCTCCCTGTACTATCACCAGCAAGACTCCTCTAAAGATTTTTATTTCGGATGATATATTCTATGACGTTCTGACTTCAGTGACCTGGTACGGGAATAAACCTAACAACTTTATTCTAATCAATTCAACTCTAGTGCTTGGTTTTTACTAGTAGGTCTTTTATGATGTTACTCTTATTGTGTGTTTCTAGGGCACTAGGAACTTTATAAAGAAAGCAAAAGAAGAGGGTGGTGCAACAGTGGCTCCGTGGCAGAATTCTTGCCTGCCATGCCAGAGACCCGGGTTTGATGTAGACCTGAACTAATAAGAAGTCTTGGTTTGGTTATTGAGTAGCCAAAATAACATTAGAGATACAATACATCTTTCTTGCATGGTATTCCAATAAAAGCAAATTCCTTTTTTCACCCCATTTTAATCATTGGAAAAATATTTGTCGTCTTCACTTTTCAATTTGTAATTGTTTGGCCGAGTTCATTGGGAGAAAATAGAATAGGTTAGATTTATTTGTTTAATCACATTATAAAGAGAAAACAGATTTTACTTCATTTTATTGCTACAGAAACTATAAAAAAAAATAGACCGCATCTAGGACTGTAGTTACTTGAACAAAAACGTACTGCCAATAAATCCCAGGTGTGTCACATATCAGCATACGCAGCACTCTACGCTTCTGAAGCCATACACACACTGAAAGACGCTTTAACTTACGTGCGATCTGTTTTTTTTCCAACAAGCTTTAGAAGTACTCGAGCAATAAATGTGCCCTATAAAAAGCATGAAAGGTGAAATATTAACAGGGATGACTGTAATTACAGAATCCAATTCTTAGGTAAACACTAAGGGCATTGTGTACCACCCAAGCAGGCGGATAACGCACGTCGCAGTAGTGCCTGGTGGTAGCGGTTTTATAGGGACGCTGGAGGAACACAAACAAGCAATGAAGGAGAAATTCAACATTGGCTCTGAATCAAAAGTACTTTCGACATCCTCTGTTAATTTTCAAATTTCGGTTTTTCTCTCTCTATCTGGATGTGTGCGTAGTGTTTTCTGATTTTTCTGTTTTCATATTTTTGTAAGTAACTTCAGTGATCAGTGCCATGCTCAAGGAATTTTTTCCTATTATACGCTGAGTAGAATATTAATGGCATGGTTCACAACAGTTCTGGAGTCAAAATGTCTGTGCTGCCTCTTGGCCGTGCAGTAATAGGCGTGTAATATTGGACACTCCATTCACCGCAGAGCTATAGCTTAGGCCCCAAACTGTAGAAGGGGAAAATAATAACGGTTACCTGGAAGGGTTTGTGAAGATGATATTGTTAATGGTAAAATGTATATTACCACCCACTAAATATTCTAATTTAATGATGACGCAATGACCATATAACGTGAGTAATGATGTATCCTATTTTTCTGAACATTGTGGAGCCAAGAGAATAAAAATTGGCCAAATTTAAGCAGTAGATGTTATAAAAAATATTCTGTATCCAACTTCTTAATCATACCTAGTAAGAAACACATTAAACATGATGTTAAATCATATAAAACCAGCATAATAACAAGCACAACTTTAACAAATACTTGATTACTGTTGCAAACTTAAACAGCCAAACCAGAAAACCAAAGTTAAAATAAATAAAGAAGGGGGGAAAAAGCACAGTAATTTGACATTAGCGCACTGGACAAAGGTTTTCCTGTTTTTAGGTCATGAGATAATACTATCAACCCGCAAATTGCTCTGGTTTGAGAAAGGGTCCCGCTAATTTTGGGCTGTCGATGGGATCCTGTCTTCAGCAGTGCTCACCTCTGACATATTAGAGGGTGAAACAAGCCCTAAGGGGAAAAATGATCAAAAAGTGCCTGGTTAGAGCATGTCTAAATGGACAGAGTTTGATACATACATATCTTGAGGGTTCAAAATAGCTAAAAGACATTAAAATAAAAAAGAAAAGATTTCTGGAACAGTTCAAAACAGAAGATCTTCTAGAGTTCCCTAAATTAATGTCAGCAATTGCTATTAAATTGTTCGGGCACAAATCTTTCATTTGTTTATAAAAATTGGTTAAATTTCTGAGAGACCTTTATGAAACTGAAGAAGAACCCATACAATTTTAAACCTCAGGCTGCGTTACAAAAGTGTAATATTCTACTTTTGATTTTGATGTTACTGGGGAAATTGGATACGACCGGTATGCTTACCATTTTAATGGCCTTAGATACATGACTTTTTGTGCCTCCATTTCTTCAGCTTTCAGTAGTGGGAATAGTAGAACCTGCCTCATAAGGATGCTGTGAGGACCGTGTGAGTAAACACCTGTAAAGTGTACAGAAAGCACCTGAAGCAAAGTAAGTACTCAATGAATGTTAGGCATCATTGTTCTTTGGTCAAAAACATCTGCTGGGTGCCCATAAAAAAGTCCTGCTTTCATTCTTTCACGGAGGTTTATACTGAGATCTACAACTCATCGATTTGGGGAGACCAAATAGTTGCTCTTTTAGACCGAGTGCTGCCACGTTTTTTGACTTCCTGTCATGTAGCAAACATTCAATTACATTAGTGATCACCAGGAAGTGCTGTTTCAACCCTAAAGAGAGTCCCGGGAATTCTGGTACAATTTTTGTTTCTCTACAAGACACTTTGCTTACATCTCTTTAAGTTTATATTTCTTCTTTTCAGCATCTTCCAGGATCCTATTTGCCAGGAAAATTTCAGTGATAATTCCCATGTTCTCCATCCCCACAACATTTACATATTCACTCTGTCAATTTACTATTGTTTACTTGACTTTGAGATTTTTAACCATAAAAGGAAAATGAAAGGCACTTGTCAAGTAGTGGGCTCCTGAGAGAAGGTTGAGCACATAATTGAATATCAGTAAAGACTGATTGGACACATTGCTAAAATATATTCCCCCTAGATAAGATTCTAGTAGTATAATTTTAACAGGAATATATATTTGCACTTTTAATGTTTAATTAATACTACCTCATGCTTCTTGCTAATTACTGTTAGATTTAGGACTGAAATATTTACCTTCAAACAACAGTGGTGATAACTGATCTCTTTTTTTTTTTTTCCTTTCTGATCTCTTTTTAACAACATAAAAATTAATGCAATAACCTGATAAGCCATATTTTGGTTTTGATATCACCTACCATAGACAGAGTCTGGTTATTTTTTCTTCCATATCAATGTATGGCATCATTAAAAATCACTTATTTGGAGAAACTGGTGAAATCTTAATAAAGCATTGAGTTTAGTTAAAGGTAAGGTGCCAATGCTGACTTCTTAGTTTTGCCAAATGGGTCATGACAAGGTAAGATGGTAAGATCAGGAAAAACCAAAGCTGGGTGAGGGAAATATGGGAGCTCTCTGTACTATCTTTGCAAGTTTTCTGTAAATAAAAAAATATTCCTAAATAAAAATTCATTTAAAAGATGAGTAAGGAACAAGTCAGTTATTAAAGTGAGAAAAAAGGATGGGCACAACAGTATGTGTGTAATGTGATTACAACCATTTAAAATATGTTGCTGAAGGTGAGTATATACAAATGGGCCTATTAGGTAGGGGATTCTGACTCATTCTTTTTCATTTTATTACAGTTTTCTAAATTTGTACAGTTAGCTTTTACTCTGGATAATCATTGAAGGTGAAAGAGAAGTTCTAAATGACCAAATTTACCCATTAGGAATCTGAATTGAGGGCTGTTAAAGGAAACAAGATAATTGACAGTGACTCCCTCAATTTTAGCCAGAAAATTTTTCTTTTAACAATGTTAGCAGATATTTTATCTTAAGGAGACCCTTACTCAGTCAATGGTTTATTCTTAAGTCTTGGATCATGGATCTGCTTCATGCTTCTTGCAAATCATGAAAACTTTCCACCACCAAACCTCACCCTGTACAAAAATGACTAACTTCCTTGTGCTAAACTGCGTGCTGTGGCAATCCTGTGTCATAACTTGTTACCTGTATGCAGCCACGTGGGAGGAGGTGGAACGAAAAGGCACCTTGTGCAAGTGTTAAGTACTGCTGTGGTTTAAGGACCTAAAGGCACACTGTGGGTTTCTGAAGTGACCTTGAAAGAGTAGTGATGAGTTTACTCTCTTCTAGAGCATATGACCCTGGCATTAGAGCAATCTGAGGTCCATCTGGGGTGTAGCTTCTCCTTCCAGGCTTTGAGGATATCTTCACACTGTTTCTTTCAGCATGCAGAGATTCTATCCCAAGTTTCAGCTTCCTACTTTGGGTATATAATCTGATCATTTTCCCCTCTTATTCCAGTGTTTCTGCTATTTGATTTATTTCACTTAGAGTAGTAGGAAGGAATTAGAAAATGTGGTAAATAAAAATAAAACAAAGATTATAAGGATGAGTTGATAATGTTCTGCTGTATATGGGTAAATAGTAGTTCTTACTTTAGATGTGTCTTTATATAAAGCTTAGAGTGCTTGAAATATAAATGCTACTTCAAAACAAAAACATAAAATAAGAAATTATTTCTCATTGGTAAAACCTTTTCATAGTTTTGAAGTTCCTTCTTGGAGATATTTCAGTAGTAAAGAGGGGCTATGTCTGTGATGTATATTTGGGTGTGAGGAGGTTCTTCACGTAAAATAAAGGCCTTGGAATACTTCCATTCCTTGGGGCTGAAGAAAGATATATATTTAGAAGCACAGGCAGAATCCATTGGTAATTTCCACCACTAAATGATAGGCAAAACCTGTCCTTGAAAATCATGGTGATGGGTTATCTCTTCCTTGGAGGTGTTCCATCCTTAAAAATGAAATAGGCCATATTGAACCCTTTCTTAATGTTTAGAGAGAAAAGGGGCAAAATTCAGAAAATGAAAATCATTCCCAAAGCCCCTCACTATGTTTCAAGGCAGAGCATCTTTGGTTGGAACTTACCACTTAAAAAGGGTGTGCGTGAATGGATCCCTGGAAAACTTTCAGCAGTTGATGAGATAGCTCCTTGGATAGTTTTCAAGACCTGGAGGGGTCCAAAATGAAGGATCATGCTGCTTTCATTAGTGTATTTTTTCTTCTTCATGTTTGCAGACAAAGCTGAGAATCTGTCCAATTTCTTGTTTGGCTAAGGTAGTCTTAATTTTAATAGAAAGGCTAGTCAACTTGGCACATTTGCAAATGAGAAGAGTAAATGATAATTCTCATAGCCAATGAGAGATAACTTTGTGTATGTGACAGCTGCACTTTTTTTTTCACAGTAGTTTGCAAAAAGGAGTAATAAATTTGGTAAATGATGAAAAAACTATGTCTGGTTTTACAGCTGTTGATTTAATAGTTTATGTTGTGAAAGAACCTTAGTTGAAATGTGTGCTTTAAAACAGGAGAGTTATGCTGTTATATATTTTATGGGACTAAATTAATATGACATTCTTTTTTTTCAATATTCTGCAATATATTTACTAACTAATAGATTGATGGAACAGGTAGCAGTTTTGGGAATTTCACCAACATTCATTGATTTGTTCTTAATTTAAATCAGAGACTCTACCTGTATTTTAATGTCAAATTTCACTTTTCCTTGAAATTGTAAATGGAATATTACCACACATAGCAAATATATTTAGTTATAATTATTTTAATAATAAGAACACTATACGGTTCAGTGCAATTGGATGAATTTGTTTTTACTTAAACTTTGTTGCTATTTTTATGGCAAGGGACATTATTTCATAATACCAACAATAACACAAAGAACAAAAAGAAACCATCCTGAAGAACTAAAAATAAGTCACAAACGAATAAATCACATTTGAGACTATGTATCTAGTGCCTATTATCAGAAAACTCACAACACTCCTTGGTATTTTGTGATGCCCCCCACATTGTATTGGAAAGGCCTTAATTTATATTTTAATTAAGCACTTAAAGATAAATAAACATATTTTGTCTATCTTACTACCCATGATTAGGAATGTAACTTTCATTAATTGTTAGAAATGGTATTTTTTCATGCTTAATGAAACAATATACTAGCAACAGGCACAACTTGATCAGTAGGAGAAGCAGGAATGGATATAAAACAGTGTGAATTTTTAAAATAAAGTCATTTCCAGGCTTAATTTTTTTAAATAAATATTTGTCTCTGTAAATGATATTAACTCCCAAACCTCCATCACCACCCAGGACCAAGTCACTTAGTTTCAGCAGGGTAATCAGAATTCAGATCTATTACACATGGATTATTTATTACGGTATCAAAGACAGATTGATTTTGTAGGTATTAGGAAGTCATAGATCGAAGGTAGGCAAGGAACGTAAATTATAGAAGTCTCAAAATCTCCATTCTTTCAGGGAACATCTCTGTCATACTCCAGTTCAAGGCAAAAAAATCTGCAAATAGTTGGTGAGCCTCCTTACACCAATGGGTGAGCTCTGTGTTGCTTGTTCAATTATGACTGTCTGCATAACTCTGCTCTGCAGGACAGGTCTCATGAAACTCTTTACTCCTTTCCAAAAACGGATTTCTGTAGGTTCCAACAAAGGGAAAAAAAATACTACAAAATAACTGCAAAGTCAGAAAGAGCCTCTGAGTTCTATTTAACAGAAATTATGCTGGTTTCCACAAAGTGGTTTTTATATTTAGGTAAGCCATTCAGTAGAAAAATGAAATGGGGAATAATAGCATTTTATTGCTAAAATTTCTTTGCAATGCCTCCCATCCTGCTTTTCCCAGTGGAATGTGAATCCTTACACACACAAAAGCCCAAATAAAACAAACAGACAAATAAAAAACCCCAACTCCTTTTTGCTGTGGCTTTAGAAGTTATTGTTTTAAGTGGTCTGGCTCAGAGGTGGAGCTGCAGTGGAATATTCCTTTAGCTGGTGGCACAGGGGGACATTTCTGGATGTGATTCTGCCCCCTTTAGTGGAGCGTGATGTACATTTTGATTTCCTGGCATGCCTGCACTGACACCCATCTGCTGTGGTGGCACAGCTCCTAAAAATAAGGTGCTGTGCCAGGTTCCACAAGTCCTAGGTGCCTGGCATATGTATACATTTCTAAAGGTATTTTCCAGAATTAAAAAAAAGAAGACAGTTGTAGCTTAGTGTGATTTCCTCTAGGGAATAACTTAATTGGTGGATGCTGAATAGGCAATTCTATGCCTAATAAAAATTTTAGGATTTTAGGTAGAAATGCCTTTCTCATGTTTAACATTGGGATATTTGCATATGGAAAAGAAAAGTTATTGAAACATATAACAAATACTAGTTCATCTTGTGTTTTAACAATTATCATACATTGCAACTGCTGTCTTTCAGGAGTATCCGTGTTTATCATTCATGTTTTGTTTTTTCTTTTTCCTTAGTCAGACCTACCTAGTATTCCATAAAATAGTTTGTTAGAGAGTAGAATTTCCAGGAGGCTGCTGTGACCAATTTTGAGATGGAAATCCATACCCCATAAACTTGACAAGGTTGGGTTGATTGTCTGAGGTTAAAAAGCCTAGACCTGGCTTAAGTTCAAGTCAAATGATGGAAATCCTTAGAGTCCTGGAGCCCATGGGGGTGATTGGATAATTTGATTACTGAAGAGAAGACATCCGGTTGCTTAGCTACAGGACTCTGGGCGACAGTTCTTTTTCCTCTCACATTTCCTGGCATTTTGTTTTTGTAAATGTAGTTTCTTGCAAATGAGGGTGTCTGTATGCAGATGTCCACATTATAATTGTTTTGATTTGTAAAATGAAACAATATTTGAGGAAGAAAAATACAAGGAAATATAAAATCTGGAGACAGACTTCCCCCTTGCACTTCACAGCTTATGTAGATTCAATCAACTAATATAAAATATTGTAGAAACTTGCGGTTTTATATGCATTTTGGTAAGATACAGCATTTTGCATTATAGCAATGGCATGAAAATATCTTTATCTATTTTAGAAATAATGCCTGTATATTAAAAATACAAACACCTGTTGCATGCACATACATTGAAAAATTTGTTATCTGATCCACTTCATGAGAGGAAGATTTTTCCAAAAAAAAAATTTCAAACATTTTGAATACATATTCATGTACAACATTTTTGTATTTCCTCTTTGGTAACATTTGATTTAAATTCTTTAACATTGTTTTTAATTTCATATGCTAGTTTCTATATTAAATTACTAAAACTAAGATGTAACAGAGGTTCCAAATAATATTCCATAATTTGGAATTCTGGAAGAAAATAAAGTCATCATTATCATCATCATAATTAAATAATATGTGTATTTTGTAATGATAAATGGTTATTGCATTATTTCAGTGAAAATGAATTTTTAACATAGTTAAAATATATTTGATCATGCTTAGAAACTCATTAACACATTGGTAAGAAAGTAATGAAGTTAATTCAAAAGTTTTATAGTTTTAATATAATAAAGTTATATACTTATATAAAATGTGTTGAATATAAAACTGTATTACTCAATATAAATAATTTAACAACCTATAATTCTATGAGTTTAGTAAGGAAATGTCAAAATAATCATTGGGTTCTTGTATCTTTTAAATTTTCCTTATTTTGGGATAGACTAAAAACTTGGTATACCTGGAAATGTTTCTCTATTACTATTAATTAGGCATGGCACTGGCTAAAGACCATTAGAACAACAGTGAAAGAAACTGTCGTTAGGCCAAGAAAGTCAAAGAAGTTTCGTATGATGGACCCAAACTATGAAATAAACATGTAGTTTAAACATGAACCTTATGATTGATGTGATTCTAAAAAAAGAAAAAAAGGTTTCATTGTAAAAAGAGACTTCTTAAATTTTGCAAATACCTGAACTAGTATATGTTCTTTGGTACAGGTAGACTTAGAAAATATGAAGATGAGAAAAGCTGAAATGATGTGGAGACTTAGAAAAGCCTTGAACAGTGAGTGAATAAATTCCCAATGTTTAAACTAATCCATTTCGATGGTATTTGCTTGCACAGCCCAGGAAACTAAAATAGTGAGAAAGAAGGGAAAAGTCAAAGGGTCGTTTCATCACAGGTCTAGAAACCAAGCGTAGTAGTGAGAGGTATGTCTACAAGCAGAGCCTGTCTTGGCAGAAACCAAATGACTGATTTTCCACAGGACAAGGGAGAGTCAGAAAACACAGATTTTTTTAAAAGTATTTTTTAGCAAAATTAATTGTGGAGGGAAAGAACAATAATTGAAATTATTATTTGTAACTATTTTGACTTTGCCAGGTAATAATTTATTTATGGTATGGAAAAGGCCTTCTTTTAAAATTAAAAGGTGTTTTCATCGTAAAAATAATACACACTCACACAAACATACACACAAATACATATATATATATGTATATATATATATATATATATATATATATATATATACACACACACTAGGGAATTTGGGAAATATAGGAAAACAAAAAATACATCAAAATTTTCCACCAACTCCCCATCCATAAATAATGACTATTATGATTTTAATCGATTTTCTTCCAGTCTTTATTTTCTCTGAACTGTACATTCTTCTAAAAAAATCATATGTATAAATTATTTTGTGCCTTTTCACTTAATATATTTGAACTATTTCCCTTGCCATTTAATATTATAATACATTAATCAAGGTTTTATTCTTCTTCTTGAGCATGCCAATTAACGTACATAATTCAGTCAAACCATATTAGTAATCAAAATGTCCTCAAGGTCTCCCATCATTTTTATTTTTCCCCTTTAATGTTAAGGCATATTTGTCTAGCTTCTATGAAGGCAGTAAAACTAGCTCCTGTCTCGTGTTACTTGTGACTAAGAAGTATAGAAGCCTAAAAAAGAATTATATCAAAGCTTTGGGCATATTTTCAAATGCTATGAATATTCTTAATGCACATTTTTTTTCATTTAACTTGCCTTGGTAAATTTGCATAACTAATGAAAGACATACAGCCTACAACAAAACTCCCTATACTCTAGGTATTTCTACAAATATCTTTGGGGCCATTTATGTTGAATATTATTTATAAATAATGGATGCTTTTTTCTCTCTTTCTTCCTCTTTGAACCCGCCCTTTCACTGCAGGCACTGTTCACATAGCCTGCTTACCCAATAAATGGTGTCTATGGAACAGTTTCTGAAAAGACCCACGCCTCGTAAGGAGGTGGCAGATGTTTTTCCAGTTATTTCCATTAAACAGAAATATTAGGTTCAGAGTTCCTTTTTGGAATGTCTCTGTGGAAAACCAGGACTTTTATTTTGTCTTTTTGAGTGTGCCAATACCACCAAAACATGCTGTAAAGCAAAAATGGACAATTAAAACTGCAGCATAAATTTTAATCCCATTTTCATCAATAGGCTAAAAACTATAATTTTGCTTTTTTTAGTTTCAAAAATTTATCAAACAAGCATATGTAAATGGTATACATTATGAAAAATAATCCTGGAGTTGTTTAGCGCTTTCTGTTTATTATCACAAAAGACTTTAATTTATTTAGGAATCATCCATTATACACTATATTTTAAAAAAGAATGTGAGAAAGGTCAAATATTATAGCATTAGACATATAAAAGAGACTCTCTAAAGATAATTCTTGCAATACATGCGCACTCCATATTTAATGTCTATTTAAATACAGTTTGTAGGCTGTAACTAGTAAATGCATGTTTGCAGCATCTAACTGAATTATTGTTAGGATTTCTTTCCCTAAATAAGAGCCAAAACATAAAAAAATTATGTAGAAAGAATTTCAGGACAGTAGTAGCCTCTGAATAGAGAGAACAATATATTTTTCTTTCACTTACATGAAGAACTTTTTTCAGGGTATAAAGAAGTAATGGTAGGAGAACAGCTTTAGCTGCTTTGTTTGTTTGTTTATTCCTATTTACCTTAATGACAGGTATATATATTATGGTCCTTGTAACTTTTTCCCTCCTTTTAAAATATCAAATATGTTTTTCAATAGTGCTTTGGATTCTAAAGTAAAAACGTGCATCATTAAAAGAAATCTGTTTCTTCATGTACTGTTCTAAAGATTAAGTTTTAGACATATTGAGGTACCCATATCTACACAAGCTGAACCAGGTAATTTCAGCAGAGAACAGCCTTCTGGTCCTAACTTATTTATGCCCTACTCTTTCACAGTAGCACAAAACAAATTAAGAGGTTTTAATCAACACTGAAAAGTTCTTTCCAAATCCAAACAGCTGGTCTGAATAATTTATTCACTCTTTATTTAAGCAGTCTGCTTTCATTTTTTCTCATGTACTGTTTCTATTCTAAAAATTACAATGTCCCACCTCCAAGCTGAAAACATGAGCCTGAATTCCCTAGTAGAGGCAAGTGTGACCCAAAATCAATGTTTACCTGTTGCAAATAAGAATCAATGAAATGTTATTAAACTACAGGATAAGATGAAACATACAGAGATTTCCCAATACTACAGTATTCAGGGCACACACAGAGAAAGGACTAACTGCTTGTTTTGCTCCTGTTCCATTCAAGGCTGTGTTGTTTTACTTTTCTGATTTTTTCCAGTAGGAAAGGTGATGAGCAGAAAGGAGAAGTTTCAGTGATATGGAAGGTTTAGGCTTTATTCTGAGCTTGATCAGGAAAAACAATCCCCCCCCGCCCCCAAAAAAATACCCCAACAATTCAGAGCTATTTCCATGATGAATTAGGAAGGACCTGGGATGAAATGTTGAAAGTCAGCCCCCTGAGCATCTGCTGGTGTTTTGGGTGGATTCAGAGACTAGTGTTATGACAGCCCAACTACTCAAGTGAATCCTCTGCCTCCCTTACTATTATTTCAAGTGGATAATTCATTCTTCACTTTCTCTCTGAAAACACATCAATGAGGAATGGACAGGCAAAGAATAGCAATGAAGCTGCCTTCTCATCAACTCGGGGCTCTTTATATACAATATGGGCAGAATGCAGTAAGATCTTTGCTTATAAACCTAATATGCTGACCCGGAGTCCCTTCACTTCCTGAGCAATTGCAGAAAACCCTTGCTGGGATTAGAGTTTAGACTCCTGCAAAGATGGTTTCTAAGGTTGTAGTTCTTGTGGGTGAAGATATTCTGATATTTTTTTCTCTCGCCCCCTGACTTCTGCCCTGAGCCTTATGATGTCCTAGGTAGAATGTATCCGGATGTTTAACCAAGAGGCAAACATGGCTGTGAAGAGAGAGCAGAGCTTTGAATCAGATCATTTGTTTTTATCTGAGTCCAGGATCCAGCACTCACGAGTTGTGGGATCTTGGTAGAATAAGTATCCTCTCTAAACTTCGATTTCCTCCTCCAGAAAAAGGAATAGTGGTAATATCCAAGACAGAGGACTGTCTTGAGAATAAAATGAGGTGACAGCATGAAGTGCTTGACCTTGTACCTGGCATAGAAAAGTACTTAATATATCTTGCATTAGGAAGGTATTTTTTGGAGAAATGCAACTTCAGCAACCACAAGAACTCCTGCCTAGAACTCCATAAATAGCCTTCATACAGTTCAAGATTCAATATAAAAGTGGGGTGTGTGTGCATATATACACACACACCTATACACATACATCTCATTTTGGCTGGTAGAGAAAATTCCATGACTTCATAAAACATTATGGAGTTAAGAGATTGTTAAAGGAACCATAAGGACAATATTGGGGTAAGGAGAGAAAAGAAAGATTGATAGGGAATCAACTTATCATGTGATCATGACAGTGAAGTACAGTAAATAAATTAGCAGATGAAACTTGTCATTGTGTCCTTTCTCTGGCAACCTTTACTTTTTCTGAAAGAACTTAATATCTAGCAAAATACTCTTCCTCAACCTGCCCTTGTTAACTTATCCTTTCATTGCATACATAGAAGTACAATAGTTTAATAAAACAAAGAGTGACTTGACGTAGCCAGCACTCTGTTGTTTGTGTTCACCTGTGACATTTACAAGTGAAGACACACAGAGCCTTCTTTTGTTTCCTGGATAATCGCTCAGGTGTTTCAGAAGAAGTTGATTCAATTTTAAATGGCATGATTTTCTCAAGCCTTGGGAAAATAATTGATGGACTTTTTTCTTCTTTTTCCACAGATTGTATATACACAACTGCAAAGTTATGTCGAGCTGTTTAATTTTAGAAGGCTGAAAATATTGAGTTTAAAGCTTAGGTTTAAGTTTAGGTTTATTCCTGGTGTTCAAGACTGTCTAAACTCTCAAAGGCGAATCGGAAATGAAACACAATTGAAATGAAACCAAGCCTTTTCTGCCTGCAAAGAGGCCTTAATATTTCATTTTGTGTTTTCAGACTGAATCCAACGAAAACGTGATTTTATACAGATTCCTCGCATCGATTCTCCCCTGGACTCCATCTAAACTGATCTGTACATTCAATGTGAAGCTTCCTCAAGGACCAAGCCAAGTGGTGTTTTACGAGTGCAGGGTTTCAGTGATGGACAGATGGTGGCGTTCATGATGTCAGGAAGTGTCAGGTATTACGGTTGGCTGCGGGACAGTGGCTGCTATCCAAACAGATTGGGAAACAGACAGAAAGAGCAAGAGCACCATTTGTTTTATTTAGATACATTGTGAACAGAAGGAAGCAAGACAGAGCATACTTTTACACATCTTTTTTCCACTCCTTGTGAAAACAGTTTAGGATTTGTTATGTTATATTAGCCCTTTCATTATGCAGAAACATGTGAAAGCCAGAGAAGCCAGTAAGAGAATTTGTCTCATTGTGGTTTTCTATAGAGTTTGTTTATTTTCATTTTTTCGGAATGTGATTTAAAGGATCCCTCTGGTGGAATAATTGAATGCTCGAAACAGAGGGAACTGAGATGAGGCCCTTAAAAGTGCCGTGCGGTTCAGAGAGTCTGAAGAAAGGACTGACTCCTGAGCAGGAAGGAGGGACTCAGACTTTGTTCGAAGCGTCTCAGCTCCTCAGAGCAAGGGCTGGTTCCTAGAGACCCCGGGACTGGTCTGTTAGGCTGGAGGGCCGCGCCAATCTGGAGGGCAGTGCCAGCCCAAACGACATGGGCCCTGTTACAGGATGGAAATTTCTCAGCCTGGACCTCAGCCGCAGGGTGCTGTGATGCACAGAGGGGGCCTCCTTGAGCCTCATCTAAAAGAATGTAGGGTTTGCTAGCATATCAGCGGGCAAAAGGCCTCCAAACCTCCCTTTCTGTTATTTACCTATTTTTCATAAACTCTTACTTCATCCCTTGGGAGTTAACCACATTTTGGGCATTTTCTGTATATTAGAGGCTCATCGCCACAATCTATCAGCTCTACTCCGTGACCCCGAATCATGTTTATGTGTTGGAAATGGATGGTCCCTCGTGTAGCCCTTCATATATTTGAATATTGAAATTCTAAATAGTGGAAATACAACATGTGTTACCCTAAGAAATATGATGGTTTGGGGTTATATAGAACCTAAGGATTTGGAATCTGGAAGGACTGTGGCATATTGTTCTTACACTATGCTTCCCAAAGCCCTAAAGTTTCTCATGAAGGTGTTGTAGGGGCTGCTGCAGAGAAGGACCGAGAGTCAGGATTCCTGTCTGCCATTTCTGCTTCATCTAAACAGCTGTGTAAATGACAAGCCCCAGGGGCAAACAGGGACTGGAAGCTTGGCTTAAGAGATGAGCATTCCTTTAATAGTGCTTGGCTTGGGCTGAGATTTGGGCATGAATGTAGTTTGATTACTTCCTAAATTCAACTTTAGGGGTCAAATTCCTGAGGAAGGTAAGGGGATATAGTTAAGATAAAGTCAAAAGAGCTCACCAAGCCCCTGACCCCCTGCTTTGAGTCTTGGATGTCACCAAATTACCTAGAGACATTACAGAGACAGGAGGCCTGAAAATAAGGAATCTCAACCCCACGCCTCTCACCCGCCTAACTTAATGCAGTAGAGGCACCTCTTTTTAAAACGCTCTAATCCACAGCAGCATAAGAAACGTTGAGATGTTTTATTGGGGAGTTTTGGAGTCTCAATATGCATGCCGAATATTAGTTAATAGTTGTTAGTCAACTTTTCATTAAAAAGCAAAAGAAAATCCCAAATTCATTCTTTTGGTTGTTGAGACAAGCACAGCCAGTAAGGGAGAGAAGAGAATGAGACACGCGACAAGGGACCTCCGGATTGTGGGCAGGGACTGGGTCAGATGGAAAGTAAAGTAATTCAGACCCTTTATGCAAGAGCCTCTCTGACTCAAGAGTTTCAGAATGAATCTCATAGCATTTCAACAAAGTTTTGGTTTATGCAATAAATTTTATTGCTTTAAGAAATAGCATTAATCCTTGTTTTATCTTGTGAAGATCTGAACCACTTGACAGATTACAATTATGTCTCTCCATAACATGATTTTAATACCAGCTTGGGTTAGGCTTTATCAACTGTTGAAAAAACTCTTGTAAGGAGAAATGTAATGTTAGAATATTTGCTGAAGCCATTAATTTATATCATGGAATTAAAACATGTGGGAGTCCTCTTAAATTTCACTCGGATTTAAAGGGTAAAACAGGTTGAGTGTGTATTACGGTGTGAACTATCAGAAGAGAAAGCATTTGATATGTTATTTATTGCTCAAATGTATTTTTAATATTATGCTCCAAAAAAAGATATGGAGATTTATCAGTAAATTAAGGTGTCAATGGTTTAGCAGTTCAGTTTCTAATTCTGAAAATAAGCTAGAAGTTTGTCTCATAATTTTCTATAAAGTTTGTTTATTTTTATTTTTTCCAAATGCGGCTTAAAAAAATCCTTCTCATTGGAAATGTCAAATGCTTGAAACATGAGAACTCACCTTAAGCTCTCTAAATCATGAGGGTTTTTCTTTCTCTACTGATTTTGACAAAAGGGAAAAAGCTCCTGACTTCACAAAAGTAGACAAAATTTCTTGCCCAGGTGGTTTGTGTTAGTTTCTTGGCTTCAATCCAGACCTGCAAACTCGTGACTCAGTATTCTGTTGCTAAGATCACATGGGTAATTCTGCATGTCATCATTCAGCAATCAATCAATTTATACATGCTCACTGGTTTAAAACAGCATTTTTAAAACACACACCCTGGCAATGTGCGTAGCTCTTGCAAGAGATCTAAATCCTCAAGCTTGTCTGATAATGGAACAAAACTGTTCACACACATTTGTGTGTATAAATATATATGCATAGAATACTTATTTTGTTTTTATGGCACCAACTTCTTCTTGAAGTGCTTGAAACTTCATCCGCATATTCTGTGCCTTTTAAGGGAGGAAAGGAGAATCACAGATGCTGATTGTCCCATTTTTGTATACAGATGAACTGTAGTAAATTGAGAAGGAAAAAAAATCTGAAAATCTTTCACATTAAGGTAATATGCAGAGATGACATGTTAACTTACACAGAGAGAAGAAAAAGAAAAGTCATCTATAGTCTTGTTGTTGAAAAATTACAAATTGACATTTTAACATATTTTCTTCCAGTATATTTCTGTTTTTGGCAGAAGTATTTTCTCTAATTTAGTTATATCATGTACAAATTGAAATTCTATTTTACATTGGAGTTTTAACAGTTGGTACCCCCGATTGGTGGGATTAGTGCTGGCTTTTTATGCTCTTCATTGTTATTTTACAATATTCAATTTTCCTGTTATATTTTATTTCTTCCATAGGTAGCAGAAAATGTTTAAAATAGTGTAAATGAGTGAAATCAATGTGATAGCAGTTTCCTACTAGATTTGTGTAGGAAAGAAAGCAAGGAAACATGGGACTGTTTGGGACAGTGTCCTGGTAGAAAGGTGTGAGATTGACCTTTTAATCTGCATTTGATGAAAGGCTCAATTGATGGCAATAAGATGCTTATTCCTTGACTTCTTTCTCAGACTCACTGGAGGAAAGCTGGATACTTCACCCTCGCAGAATCAAGACACAGTTCAAAAGAAGAATCTATTCTCCCAGTAACTCAGAATTCAGCAATTGAATTGTATCGACACAGATTGACTTGATTTGATTCGTGTGCTCATTCCTCAACCAATCTAGCAGGAAGGGAATGAGCTGCCTGCTTTTGCCCTAGTACATGTATTTAACTTCTGGATCCTAGGGCTGTAGTCTACTTCATATAAAGAACCTGGCTGGGCATGGAATGGGGAGTTTATCTAAATCCAATTTAGTGTCACCATAAGCAAAAGAAGTAAATGCTGTGAATAAAAACCAAATTCAATTACAGCTCTCATGACAACACTTTGCTTAATTTTATTCTACCTCATCTACCTACCTCTTTGTGCATTCTTCCCTTCTATCCTTTTCCATTTCTTTAGTGGTTTCAAATACTTAGTTCTTTTCTCAGCTCATCTTTTCTTTTCATTTCTTCTTTTCTTGTCTCTTCTTTCCTCACTATGTCCCTTAGACAACTGATCCACTTCTAATGCTTCAATCAGCATGTATACATGTGCTGTACAAACCAAATTTTTATGTCTAGTCCAGCTTTCTCTCCTCAGGATGAGGCCTTTCTCGTAACATAGCTAACAGATGCCTCTGCTTGGGTGTCTTTCTAAAACTTCGAAGTCTCGTAGTGAAATTCTTACCTACTCTTCTGAAATTATTTTTCCTGTTTGTCTTCTCTAGGCAAATAACACCAATCTCCCCACAGTTGTTCATGAGATCCTTCCATGCCCAGTAAATTTCAGTCCTACTTCCTCAGTATGCTTTGATAGTATTAAGATTTCTCCCCTGCCATTCTCATCTGCCTGCATCACAGTAAACGCGTTTTCCTGAAGAAGCAGTCTCACCAGGTTCCCTATGGCTGAGCTCCCCCAATCCATGCCCCTCTCCCAACAAAGAGAACTTTCTGAAATCTGATCCTGTTAGTTGCTCACTCAAAACCCACAGGTGATGTTTCCTTTGCTCTCAGGAGAAGACCTATTAATGAAATTTACAAGGTACTTTTATGGTCCAGTCTCGCTTTATTTCTCTGCTCTCCTCTCTCATCACTCAGGCCCTGAATTAATTGGGCCAAACTGTACAATTTGCAGTGACTTCAAAATGCTATTTTTTTCTGCCATCACCTCCAGGCATTTGCTTGGATCATCACTTCAACCTTGAACGCTCACGTTTTTGCCTGATTATCTGTTCCAAGATTATTGCCTATGGGGAAGCTTCTCCAATCATGCCTAATACCTACTCCAAGGACTGGGTTATATGCCCCCGACACCTTCCAAATGATCGACTTTTGCACTCTATGTTGAGGTTCCTTTCTACTTGACTTTCTTCCCCAGTGAACTAAAATTCCCTTGTAGACGGGGCCTCTGCATTACCCATAGTTGTATCCTTAGCCCCAGAAAGAGTTCCTGGTACCTGACTGTTTCCTCAAATAAGGTTTATTGGGCAAATGAAAGAAAATATTGATTACCCCATGCTACAAATGGCCACCAGAGTCACATAGAAGTTGGGGTTTCTTCAGTTCATTAAACTACCTACATTAGTACGTACAGATATACAAGTGCATACACTATTTGCTGTGAATATGGCTATAGAAAAGTATTTCGACTTTATAGGTAGCCCATTCCATTTCTCCCTGCAGATTTTTGTAGCAAATTCAATTAGGGTGGCCCTGCTGATGAGACTTGTGTTCCCTGATCATCAAGAGTTTATTGGCATCAAATGAGGTAGTTTTTCTTTTTTTATGTACCCATGTAACATCAGCTCAATAATAATAGATTGATTAGGTTTCATCTGTGAACAGAGTTGATGGCTGTATGTGAGGGCAGGAATCATTACCTTCAGTTAGTCATTAATCCCAGTCAAATATCCTTTACTACAAGATAAATATTCCTTACTACTACAGTGGTAATTGCTCCTATAAATTGAATGTAGAAATATATTTTTGCAAAGTGGAATATTTCTGCTTTCCACTATTTCTGTTGTATGTGCACAGTGTATTTCCAGAGGCTTCCTGTTCTGTACATGAGTTTATCAGATTGCTTAATGCAAGTTTCTAAACTCAGCCAGCTCAATGGTTAACATTTCATCCTTCATCACTCCCATGATCAAAGCAACAATCAAAACCCATTTTCATGAGAAAATTTTCTTGGAGAACATTTGTACATTTTTCAACAGCCGATCTGCCTCATTAAAGCATAATTTGGTTTAAATTACTGGTTGCGTGTTTATACATTGTAGAGTTTCCTTATCAGGGGATTCTATACAGTGGCAAAGCTATGCAGGTGAGAAGAAAACAGTTCATGTTTTAAAGTGACTATTTCCTTTACTTTGTTTGAGGGCTATCTTGTTTGTTTTAAAACCATGTTTTTATCTGAGATGCAGGTTAATTAGATGAGTGCATATAATGAAACTAACAGGTAGATGTTTAAGAGACTATTTCATCATTGCTGACTTAAATGATCAAGGTTTCTATAGATGTGCTTACTAGATTTCCATTCGTGGATGTTGGTCAATAACTGAAGACCACACATTTTAATTTCTGTTTGCGGCAACCTGACCTTTCATATTCTGATACCACTTGTGTTAATAGCACACACTGGTGACAAAGCTGGCCACACGAGGTGCTGCACAGGTGCAAACTTACCTGATGGCTGAGTGACTGAATGATTAACTTGGGCATATTTGCAATAAATCTAAACAACCGAAAAAACACAAAAACATCCTTATAGAACTAAGTAATGTGGTATCTGTGAACAAGACCTAATGCTTTCTTGGCAAGTGGCCTGCACTGCACAGGAGCACACACCCTATGGTGTCTCTCTCTTTTTTTACATTAGAATAGAAGAGCGGATACATGATGGGCCTGGTACCAAGACAGGCATGTTAACCCATTTCTGCTCCAGGCTTGATATGCTATAATATTTGGGGGGAATACACAAAATTTTAGAATTTTCTGCTTTGAAAATTGTTAAAATAAGTTTGAATTTAAATTGCATAGACATCCTCTCGCCCTGACCATAAGCCAACTCACTCAACTTATGAGCAAGAAGAAGTCCTATTCCTTCCCCTTCAAGCTACCCCGAGGACATGCGACTTGGTCAGCCATTACTTCAGATTCTTCACTAAGTTACCCTAAGCACTAACCTTTTTACTTTAGTTTTTGCTTTCATATGGCTTCCACCTGTTTCAGAGAACATACTGAATGTGTTTTAGATCGCAATATTTGAGGGCAGATAATTTCTAGTTTTAAAAGAGCTGCTGGGGAACCCATATGCTATTTAAGAAAATGTCAGTGCTGACGGTAAGAAGCCCACTTGAAATAGTACAAGGGGCAGAGTCAGATGCATTGGGTTTGAAAACTCTTGGCTCTCCCATAGACAGCTACTTGGTTTTATACAAATCACTTAAACGTTCTAGGACCCAGGTCCCCAGAAATAATTATAACACCTTCAAGGAGTAAATAAGTATTATTTTGTGAACGTCCTCATCACGGGGTCTGCTCCTGGTACATGGGCGACAAATTTTTTGAATGAGTTAATGAATTAATACCTAAATTAAAGAACTCAGATATTTTTAAAACCAAAAAACAACAACAAAAAAAACCTATGTATTTATTGAGGATTGAACGACAGTTGGAATAAGTGTAAATTAATATAAAATAACACAGTCTTACTTCAAATTAAGATCAAGCAACACTGAATTGAAGAGATTTCATCCCTATCCCCCATTAATTTCTGCCTTAATAAATAAGTTTTGATTCATATTGAAGAACAGGATTATAATTTCAAATCCCCTTGACGAGTTAGAAAAAATAACCTGTCAGTAATGACAAACTGATTTTTTTTCGACAACTAACTTCCTTGAACTGCAAATGCTGTAGAGAAAGAAGCTGATTAAATACTAAGGGTAAGACAGAAAAAGACTCAGGTGTTATTGTATTCTGTCTATAAATCAGCAATATCATTATAATGGCTTAAAATATTATTAATTTTTTATTTTATTTAAAAATTTAATTATATTAAAAACCACCCGTGAGGCAGGGTGCATGGGTGGTTCAGTGGTAGAATGCCCACCTTTCATGCGGAGACCCGGGTTAGATTCCTGGACCATGCACCAATCTGCCCCCCCCCCAAAAAAAAATTATGGGAGTATATGGGGCAAAACAAGAATTTGTAATACCAATTCAGGCATTTTTATGCATTCATTCATCTGACAAATATGTGTCAGACCTTGAGCTAGGTTTTAGGAATACGAAAGCATAGAAAGAAGACAGTTTCTTTCTTTCTTTTTTTTTGAGATGAGAACACATATTTATTGAATTCATGATTGGAATTTTCTCACAATTCATGTTACTGCATAGAGAAGATATGATCAAACCCAGTTATCAGAGCTCCACATTCAACTGGATAGGCACAAAAAGCTTTGTCTGTTTTTATATTAGCTGCCTTCTGGAGCAGGGATCAACAGACTTGCTGATAAAAATATTTTAGGCTTCGCAGACCATATGGTTTCTGTTGCAACTACTCAACTCTGTGGGCGTAGTAAAGCAACCATGGACCATATGTAAACAATGGGTGTGACTATATTCCAATAAAACTTTATTTACAAAAACAGGCAGCAGGCTGAATTTGGCCAGTGAGCTGTAGTTTGCTGACTCCTGTTCTACAGTATCCTCTACTGGAGGAACACTGGTCAATGGAAAGTCACAGAAGAACCCCAACAACCTCGGGCAAGTTACCTCTCGGTGCCTCAGTTTACTGTTCTATAAAATGGGCACAATATAGAGCCTACATGATAGGATTATGAAGCGCACACACAGGTTGGTACAGGCAACACAGTTAGAAGAGTGTCTGCACATAGTCAGCCCTTGATTCCTCTCCACAAATGTTTACTGCCCACTTATTATGTGTCAGCCACTGTCCTAGGTGCTGGAGGACCAGCAGTGAACAGAAAAGTCCCTGCTTTTCTGAACATTCTGTCCAGCAAATCTGACAAACTTAGAGACAAATACACATGTAACATATCAACAAGTGCAAAGGATGGAAAAATAATAATACAACAGGCTGAGGGGTGGGGTGGGGGATGTGTGTTTATGATGTTTTATATAGCCTGGGCCACAGGAGAGACTCTGAACAGAAAACTTCATAAAGTAAGGAAGTGAGCCAGCAGGTATCTGGAGGAAGTGTCTTTCAGCAAAGGGAACAGAAGTGTAGAATTCAGAGCCTGCCGGCGGCAAGAGGTGGTGGGGGTGGCCTTAGCAAGGCTGGAATGCATGGAGGATCGATGTGATGGGAAGGCCAACCTAGAATTTGGGGGAAATGTGAAGAGGACACGTTATGGGGTGTGGACTTTGGATTTATTCTGGAAAAGATGGAGAATGGTGGTTATTATTGTCATTTATCATTACTGATATCCCACATTGTCAGTGTTCCGTTTTTTCTTTTGCTGATATCTTCATCACTCTTCCATTCCTCCTACTTCTTCTCTCCCTGCTCCTCCTCCTCGTCCTCTATGCCTCTTTCCTTATGCTACTTTAGATTCTTTCTTACTCTTCTGTAATCTTTAGAAGCCAGTGTCTTGCTCTTACAGAGTCCATGCAGTTAAAAATATTTAACAAATGCAGTAAAATTTATTGACAGGAAATAGAAAGTATTAATAGTACAAGTAGGAGGTCAAAGACCCTGTAGAAAGTTCCCTGTAACTTGACACTTAAAAAGAGAGCAGGGATTACACTTATGCCTGGGTGAATGTACATGTGTGTGGAAGGGAGGCAGGCAGGGAGAGAAAAAATGGGGTTTCATGGGGAAAGGGACCTGAGTGCTCAGAGATGAGAGAACAGGTCTGTGGTCTGGAAGAGAGGAGAGCAGATGGGGTCTGGGGACGAGGTTAAAAAATAATCAAGAGGCAGATCTCAGAGGGACTTTTGAGCCTTAAAGACATTGAAGATGTTCGATAACGGGAGATCACTAAGACATTTTGAGACAGAAAACAATCCTCAGTCTTGATGTCTTGATACTATGTGGTTTGTTAAGAAAATAATCCAGTGTGTGGTATTTGTACTTGGAGAAGATTTTCAAGAGTATTACAAATTAACAAGTTAAAAATAAGTGGATTTAGTTTTTTAAAGAAAACTAAATTTGTGGGGAAAAGGCATTAATAATCACTGAGAATGCTTCTCAAACTGTGTTGAAGGGCTGTTTTTCTTTTCTTGCTTCCCTCTACCCCCAATCTATCACAGACTGACACTTTTATGAAATACAATAAAGATGAATTATGAAGAAAATAAACACAAAATAGACATACAAAACACATGTCTCAATTTTTTTATTATTAGATTCAACAGACATACCATTGCATTTCCATAAATAAAATCAAACATAACATAGGGAGAGAGGAAACATCACACACACTGTATACCTTGCTCATTGATAGTGCATATGTGGGGCTGTTAAAATTTTTGTATTTATTTCCTTGAAAACCAATAAAAACAGGTTACAGACCACACTTTGGGGGAGTATTGTATTGCTTTGGGAATTAGTTTATATACTGATAATGAAATGTATTCTCCAATTTTTAAGAGTAAGAAAAAAGGAACAAATTAATTTTAGCAAGGGGATTGGAGACCATGTGGAGGTGTGGGGAAGTAAAAAAAAAAAAAAAACAGAGAGAGAGAAAACCCTCAATTTCGGGACCTTTACAGCCCAATTATTATCAAAGAATATTAAAATTCCTCTTTCATTGGACATTAAATAGCTTTGGTGCTGTTTTGCCTGTCATAGAACCCACATAAAGCCCAGGCAAATTGCACTGATATGTGCTTGCAAACAGTAAGAACCAATGAGTTTGACTTTTTTTTTCTAGAACATTTTTCCTTGCAGCCATGTTGAAAATTAAATCTAACATTATTCAGTTGACTATTATTTTGCATTCTGAGAAGGCACAGCACATAAAAAAGGTGATGGGATTGTTCAATTAATGTTTGCTTTTGATACTTCAGATGATAAAATGCAGGAAAGAGATCTACAAATGGACATCTAAACCAAACGATATATGGATGCCAATGGAAGTTAGAAAATTAATTAAGTACAGACTAGCAGCAAAATTCATTAATTTAAAAATATTCTATTTTCTTTTACCATTCGTTAATTTGCTTGTTAAGTCAAACTATTTTTATTGAGCAACTATTCTAAGCCTGAAACTGTGTTGGAAGTTAGGATTAAAGAAAATGAGTCCATATTTGCAAATTGCTCATAATCTAGGGAAAATGGGATAAAGGATATATATAGATATCACATCATTAGTCTCTAATAATAATCAACTGGTTGTAGTCATAATGATAAAGTTAATAAAAATAGCCGACTTATTGAACATCTAGTATGGGACCTCCACTTTACAATTTCTATTTGACCAATCCATTTGACAACTGAGAGAGAGATATTATTATTCCCATTTTACAGATGAGAAAATTAAAGTAAATTGCCTAAGAGTACACAGCAACTCGGTGGCAAAATGAAAATGCAAACACTGACAATTCCAGTTGTAAAGCTCGTTTTGCTTGCACCCCATAATGCTGCCTCCAACTTAGGTCAACACGGTGATTTTTCTGCAGAATTTCTCCTTGATGCCTGAATCCTCTTTAGGTCCCCACTTACATCTAACCCATTGCCATTGAAGAAGGATCTAAATCTAAGTCTTCTCTTGCAGATCCTATTTCTCTGTGTTTCTACTTATGCCACAAAGTATCAGTCTCCTACCTTGTGAACCAGAATTCTTCAAATGTAAGGCTGTATTTTTTGAAAATATTGTAACCAATTTCAAATCTATTTTTGAAAGAAAGTGGGATTTAAATCTTGAATATATCAATTTATCTTCTCTTCATTGAAAGAACATAAACAAAATCTACATTTTTTTTTCTATTGCAAAGCACTGGAAAAAAAGACTTTTAAAAACTTTGGGTAAGCCCTGTCTCGCTTATATCGTGGATGTGTACAAACTCTTGCATTTTCCATTCTGTAGTCAGCAAGCCTAGGGTGTTTAAATTAATGAACTTCTCAACCACTTAGAGAGGAGATTTAAAACTAAGTTTACTCTCAAGATGTAACCTGAGATTTAGTTATACCACTATTTAATTATTAGTAATGGCACTGAGTCAACCCACATATATTTCGTGCTGCAATTTTCTACTGTTATGAAAATGCATAATGTTAATCATTGTAATACTTTATACAAGTGACCATAAACCAATGTTTATAGTCAGTTAATCACTGTATTACTTTGCTTTAGGTAATTTAGCACATTACTATAATGTAACAATCTACTTAATATAAATTTTAAAGTGAACACAATAATGATTGTATAGCATTAATATGTTATGCATTCTACCCTGAAATTTTAAAATACAACTGAAGTTTGGAAAAGTTCAGATGTTCTACGACTTTGATTTCCTCTAGCTTTGCTGGGAAGACTGAAGACTTGATGAAGGCTGGAAAAGGAAATTATTATTCTACCTCTAGTTATTTATGCACCTTTCCCAACCCACCTGAGATAAGAACTTTGGATTTTCTCAGGCTACCATTTAGATATGCACATCTATTCAGTCTTGAAAGACTGAAATCCAATAAACAGAAACCTACTCCACTCATTTAAAAAAAGATCATTAACTTCGGTGATAGGTGGCACTAATTTTAATAAAGTGAGAGTGCTTCTCTTGTAAATGACTTCAAGGAACTTTTTATGAGCACTCTCCACGCTAACTCGGTCATTTTAAGTTAAGAGAATTGGACATCTTTGTTTTGCAGCCATTTATTGAGTGGCTGCTGGGTCTCAGACACAGTGCCTAAATGCTCTCTTCTACATTATCAGCTGTAATCTTCTTTATCAACCTAAATTAGGGATTGCAATCTTGGGAGATAAAACTTGGAGATCTTCTCTTAATGTCACATTGTGGTATTAGATGTGAGCTTCAGAAAGCAGGAAATAAATCAGTTTAAATTTGGATGTTTTCCTCCAGTTATTTGTATGATATGAAGAATATGGATTATGTGGCTATGTTGATTCCTTCCATGCATTGAAGTATAGCATACATATTTCAAAGTGTCCAAAATGATTTGATTAGAAGACAGACTTGGGGGTTGTTACGAATCAGAAAAAGACTGTGTTTAAGAAGCTGACAGGTAACCTGCAAAGTGGACTAAGATGAGTCATGTGGTTTCTAGATACCGGATGACAACACTGTTTTAAATTTAACAAAACTTCAATGAAAAAAGCCCAAGAGGATTTTTACATGCTTAAGGAAGAGTATCTGGAAATTCCTCTACAATTTTCAAGTAAATAAGGTCTTTCAGGATTATTATTCCTGAACCAATGCTTAGAGTTTTAATATTTTTTATCTTCTATTGCCTGAACAATATTAACAATGTATTAAGACAGAATCTGTGTCTTGTACCTTTTTGCTTCCTCTTCAGTCCCTAGCAGAGTGACTAGGGGACTAGTGGCACACATTAACTTGACTGAAGATTGAAAAAGGTTTTTTGTTGTCATTTTCTGACGCAAAATAAAAATTACCTTAATGAATATGCCTGTACTTTGAGAAAAGTAAATGAAACATCTAGAAATTGTTTGCTCAATGATAAGAGACACATGGTAGGGAAGCTAGAATAGTATTTCTTAAACTTACTGCTCATTAGAAGCACCAAGGAATCTTCTAAAAATTGCAAAGCCAAAGCAATACTCAAGATAATTCAATCATGATCTGGGGTTTGAGCTGGGTGTGGGACATGGGGGTCAGCACTTTTTGAAGTTTTCAGGTGATTGCGATGTGCAGACAAGTTTGAGAAACACTGAGCAATTCTATCACATATACCGGGTGTCACTTTCAAACTTGGTTTTACTCTTTATAATAAATCCTTCTCAAATTAAATCTTTTCGTGTAATAGTTTTGTCCAAACATGTACATCATGGTGATTGAATAGAGGTTATAATACACCACGTATTTTATGAATGAAAGTCAAGAGGCTGAGTTCTGAGACCAAAAATTTCTCATTACATATTGTAAGACAAAGAAGACAAATAAATGGAGTATTTGGAGGACTGCTTCATTGATAAAACTTACTGGAAGAAATAAAATGTCAAAATAGAATATTTAATGTGGTTGAAATAGTAACAATAGTTCGTTAGCTTTAGCACTGTATTTTTCAACTTTTAGTTTTGATTTCTAGTGCCTTTCTAAGAAGCCTATTGTGAATACTCAAATTGAGCATAATTGGCAAGTAGAAATCAATATATTTTTCCTTGCTTTCATTTGAATGTGTCAGTTAATGAGATTGTATGCAGAATTAATGGTATTGACATTAATAAGAGCAGCAAATACCACAGCATCTGCCATTTATTTATTTACTTATATATTTTTCTTGAGAATTCATTTCTTTTTTATCCCTGAATAGTATTCTATTGTATTATTTGAACTTTTATAACAAACTTGTTTGCAAATCACTTGTATAATACATCAACTTCAAAATGCATTGAATTTGTTATTAATGAAAAAAAAAACCTGTTTGCTATTAATGAAAATCTATTTTAGGTGCTTTTCATGGATTATATTTGATTTGAGAGTGACCTATTATCTGTCTCCTGTATTGAAGAGGAAAAGGTCATGCAGAGAGACTAAGCACTTGCTCAAGGTCACACGTCTGGTACTCGGAGGAGCTGGGACACTAAGCTAAACTTAGCCAACTTGAAGACATCTGTTTTGGCTTATTTCATTCTGTCTCTAGTCATAATAGCTACATTTGCTCCAACTCCACCCAAATTCACACCAGTCCTTGCTCAATAAGGCTGCCGATTTCCTTTCTTAAAGCCCAGAAAGATAGAGTTTTAGGGGTAATGACTTCCTCGCCCGAACCTGGTCATGTCAAACAAGAAGATCTGTGGCATGTGCTTGTGTGTGTGTTTGTGTGTATGCAAGTGTGTTGTTCCTTAAGTGTGCAAATTTTGAGTCCAGTTTTATACATCTATGGGTGAGATAAAAACAAAAATTGCATGCCAATAGGGATTAAAACTGTCAAGCTTTTGGGAATTGGCTCATCCCTGTGTTTGCCCCAACCAATCTGGTGCTTTGCCTCACACTTCTCTGCCATATGCAGGCACACTGGCTCTTTTCCTGGGGAAATTGTTTATTTTTAAACACTACCAATAGACACTATTGGTTACAGTGGTTATCCTTGTCTTATGCCATACAACAACCCATTATCTATCTTCTAATTGTTGTATAATGCTAATGGCTTCTTGGGTTCAAGTGACAAAAATCCAACTCAAACTAGCTCAAGCCAAAATAGCAAGTAGTAGAAAATAGGTCTACTAGAAGGGGTCTGGGGTAGCTCAAATACTGATGAGAGTCCTGGAAGGACGACATGGGACTCTGGGCATAGACAAGGGCCTGGATCACCTCAGGGCTTTTCTTTATTTCTCATTTCTTGTGTCCATGTGTGTTTGCTTCATTCTCTTCTATTTCCCCCAAAGTACCGGGTGGAGAGTGGCACCCAGGAGGCGAGCACAGTTTCATGCTCATATTATCTCAGTTTAGAGATCTGATAAGAAATAGACTTCTCCTCTTCCGCCTTCTCCTCTTTCTTTCCAGACTCAAGGTGAAAGTACTTTGCATTTCCTGATTTGGGCCTACTGTTCCCTCCTAGACAAGTCCTTGGGGCCAGACTAGGGTCACACGCCCAATCCCCAGAGTGCTGAGTTTGGCAGCCCCTCTCCGTCCTAGAGTTGGTGTCTGAGAAGAGTTGAGCCTGAATGGAAGGGGAAGAGCTGGTTCCAGAAGAATAGTGAGCTAGAGTGCCTGATAGACTAAAAGGATAGGAAACCATTACATAGACCGTTTTAGATGTTTTCATATTAATTCACTTGCCACATCACTTGGTAGATAAGTGATACATTTGGCCTAAAAGATTTGTGCGTTACCTACTAATTCAAAGTCAATTCTGTTGTTGAAAACACAGTAAAACTCTGAGTATTTACAGTACCTAGCTGCCATTTTGTTTTTAAATGCTAGATAAACTGTAGAAGTTGGAGTGAAGTCAAGGCCACTCTTAATGATGTTTTGTAAATTTCTGAGTCTTATTTGCCTCACTAGTTAAATGGGAGTATAATAGCACCTATGAAGTAAGATTTTTAGATGAATTCATTGAGATAATTTATAAAAACTCTTAATCTAAGAACTTACCATATAGTAAGTACTCAATACATGCTGGGTAACAGTAAAAACAATAAACCAAGCTTAATGACGAAAAAAACATAGAGCTTTACAGTTTAATATAAGGATAAGTAGCAATTAGAGTAAAATTGTTAGTAATACATTCACTATATTTTATAATTCGTAAGATTATAAGCCTCAGTTTATAATATATACGTATGTCTGTGCATTTATATACATGTTTTAATATATATAAATTCAAGATACTATTTTAGAAGGTGAGCAGCTTATTTTAAAATTGTATGAACAAGGCATGCAGAATGTCAACAACTGCTATGCCTGTCAGTTCTGTTTTGATATTTCCCACATCATTGGCCAGAACTTGAACTTTTATAGCTTTTACATCTCATCTTTCTTTTTTTGATTCTTTTCTACATCTGTGTATATCTATGGGATCCCAAACCCAGTTCCCAAAGTTTCCCTTTATGAAGAATATTCTATAAAACCACTTGCTTTGTTTTAAAAAGTATGAACCCACCTATTGTGAAGTTGCAGGACTGCATTTACATTTTCTCAACCCTTGCATTATATAAAGCACTTCTCTGTGAATACATGAAATACATGGAAAGATATTTGTAAGAATGGGGAGGAGAGTACCCCATTTGAGAAGTCAGTGTCACATTCTGAATCCATTTAATCAAGAGTGTGGAAGTGGTGCCCAAGCGTCATTGTTAAAAATGCTTCTACTGAAAAAAAAAATCAAAATGAAATTTGAAATAAGAACATTTGATTTTGTAATAAACACAAACTTATTTTTATTTGTAAGAAAAAATATAATTGTTGACCACCAGATGGCTCCCATATTTTCTAAAATTCAGCAGAAAGAGTGGAAATGCTATTCAAAATAACTAAACATAGATTTAGAGTAATAACATTAAATAAGGACTGCAGTATACTTGTGAAAATCTTAAGCATGTATAAAAATAGCCGATGCCATAATTTTTCGGAAATTTCTCTTTCATTGTTAAAAAAAAAAATCTGAGATAAGTATAAACAGCATGATACAATATACCTCTGAGGTTTTGACTCCAGTCTTTCAAAATAATCATGTTATTTGATATTTCAAATTGGACAAATAAATATTATAGGGAGAAAACCTACTCAAAATAACATAAATAATGCAGTGATTTGTATTATTTTCTATTCCTCTTTTACATAACAAAAATGTTGTGTCTCATATTTAACATAAGGATCGAATGCTTGTGTGCTTATAGATCAGGCTTAGAGACAAACTATGTATTATTGACGGGATGCCTTCTTTAATGCTGCCTCCTTTCTTTGTATAATTATCTTTCCACAAGACATTAAGCAATAATGTTATTTTACAAATCAAGGTCCTCTACAGAAGCCAAATAAGTTGGACTTGTGTCAACAATGGAGCCACTTGGAGCGTAGGATGCGTTCTGTATTCACTCACCCGGTGAACATTGCCAGTGTCACAGACAAGGTTTTTCGTTTCGTTTTGTTTTTTAACATGGGCAGGCACTGGGAATCAAACCCGGGTCTTGAGCCTGGCAGACGAGAACTCTGCCACTGAGCCACCGTCGCACTACCCCACAGACAACGTTTTGAAGCATGCTTTATACTAGTTTTAATATGCAAGCTATTAAGATAAAGGACCTGCGCTTGCGTCTCTGACGACTCTTTGAAAAGGCCAAGCTGCCCAGTGTGTCTTTCATTAAGAGCTCTAGTTCAGTTTTGTGACTTGCAGTGACTGTGTTGTTGAGCTTTCAGAGCGTACGATGTCTATTTTGAGAAGGTTTCTTTTTGTCAATAAAAAAGGCACATGCTTCCACGATTCATCTGAACGGGGCAAACTCACATGAAGGAGTTGACCTGCACTTCTACCCCACGACTGAATTTCCCTTACCTTTTTTTGCTAACTCAAAGCTTGCCCCTGTGCTCCAGAGACACCAGAAATGTGGAGAAAAGGTCCTCTGTGCCCATATGGTTTTATTTGTGTTCCGCTGGCACAGTTATAGTCATACAGTAACCAACATAAATTTTTAGTTTTATTATCACCTCTAAAAAGAGACAGAAATGTGAAAATTGAAGCCAGAAGGTTTGTATCACAGGATTAATTAGGCAGGGCCAAGTGGAGTCTCGCTCCTCCTGGCAGCAAGTGCCTCAAGAAGGTGCCTGCCTTCAATTACGGAGCGCACAAAGCAATTAAAAACCCTGTTTCTTTTTCCTGAGGTGTTACTTGTTACTTGATAAATCTCTTTTTTAAAAATTCTCTGGGGATCTGAACTGGCTTGAGGTGCAATCTACCGGGGTAGATATTCATGAAAAATTGATTTAGCTCTAGCCTAAGTGCAATAGGTTTAAAATAAACCTGAAAGGAATGAACAGTGTGTTTCTTGGCTGACATTTTATTGGCCATTTTTTAATGCACAAAAGACTAGATAATTAAGAATTGAGACATTATGGATCTCCACTAGGAGATATGAATCGAATTGGTCAGCCATGCCAGGCATTTTATCCTAAGTCACACTGCACATTTGATTAACCTTTTGCAAAGGGCTATTTGTACAATTCCATGGACAATGCTGTGGTGTGCATAAGTCGGAATTAAGTGCATGCCTTCCAGAACCACATCCCCTTTCTAATAGGGAATTGGCTTGGTAAGAAATTATGTCTTTCTACCTGATTTATGTCCTACTCCAGCGGGATTTGAAATTTGTTCTGTTTTTCCAGAAGGAACTTTTCTTTGCATTCACCATGCTATTTTTTTTTTTTGAGAATTACAGTGTTATCCCTATCTGGAACTATCTACAAATATTCAAAAGTAAGCTTCAATTGTCTTCTATTGCTGCTGGCTTTGTGGGACTGGGATTTTATCACTCCTGAGTAAATCACCTAGCTAACCCTTTCCTCTGAAATATAAATAATTAAAAATATGCAATAAGCACAGTGTATAACTGGTACAGAGAATAGTGCTCTATCAAGTTATGTGAACTGAAGGTTTATCAATGACCTCATATTTCCTGTGGCAAAGAGAAGCAAAATATTTTTTAAATCAATAGACTAAAAACCATCATTGCAAATATAGGAATTAAATTATACTTTCACTTAAAAAGTGTATTGTGTACAATTTATAAAACAGAAAAGGTAGTAATAGAGTTCTACGTTATTTTTTATGGTTTGTGTTTCTGAATTAAAAATTAATCTAAGAAAATTAATTATGATATGAATAGTGAAATAATATTCATCCCTTCCTTACTTTTTTTTTGCAAATTGTTTTTTTTCCTCTTCTTTAGTTTGAATATAATGTAAAGGTTAAACAAATTATTTTAAAAGGATTATTTAATAAATGCCAAGATAGTGAAAAATTTCAAAAATTTATAATTATAACCAGCAGAATTTTATAGCCTTTTAGTGAAGATAAAATTTTGATAAAATATTACTCTGGAAATCTAGATTCTAGCTACAGAAATGAATTCTGATGCATTTTATTGGGGCTTTTTACTTAGGCTATGGATTATCTATGTGTATAAAATTTCCATTTCTTTTGAAAAGGAAGATAATTTTTTCATTACAGTCCAGGATTGACCCAATATATATTTTTTATTCTACTGTGATTTAATGGGCCTAAATGTTTATTAGAAGAAAATGATAGAGTGACAGGATCTTGGAAAATTTGTACAGGTGCCAGATAATATGTGCTTTTTCCTTGCCTCACTTAAGGCCTGACTTAAATTTTAGCATTAGGCACTGGAAGAGAAGCATGCTCTATTTTTCCACTGTGTTAGTAAAATTTCCCAATTTGTCTTTAAGGTAAAGCAGTCTTACTAATGTAGTCAGTGACATGGTAATTATTTCTATAAGGACATTGGTTATGGAAGGCCTTTGGGAAATAAGTAAACTGTGGGTTTAAGGATAAGCTCCCCTCTGAGCTTATTCTTCCTTTAATGTTCCCCAATACGGTAGGGAAGATTCCAAGGTGGGTTCATGACTCCAGGCTTCTTATATGGACATAAAATGGATGTGGCCCCAGTGCTTGGGTCATGTTCTGGCAAAAGTAAAGGAATTTTGCAGATATAATTAAACTCCTATGAGTCAATCAAAATGAGCTCCTTTGAGTCAATCAAAAGGGAAATGATTCTGGGTGGGCCTGATCTAATCAGATGAGCCTTTTAAAAGAGGATCTAGAGGTCAGATACTTGAGGCAGCAGAGATATCTCTCCTGCAGGCACTGTTGAAGCAACTCACTATGAGTTCTATAGCTCAAAGGAGATGAATTCTGCAAAAACTCACTCAAACTTGAAGAGGATACTGAGCCCTAGTTAACACCTTGATTTCAGCCTTGTAGGAACCCTAGCAGTAGATGCAACTAAACTACATCAGCACTCACTCACTCATGGAAACTGTGATATACTAGTTTCTTACACTGCAATAGATAACAGATAGACCCAACCATATCATTTATGCCCTAGATATCTATTCCTACACTTTACCCAGGACGGTAATGCTGCTGCTATATCAATCAATGTTTCAGACCACATTAAACATCTCAAACATTTTGTGACTTTCTAGAAACAGTTGAATAGGTTTCCCAAAGCATTTAATCTTCTAATGTATTGCAAATCCCTAAAGGGGATTTGACATATACAGTTTGTCCCAATGTTTTTAGGATTTTGAGCCATTTTTTCCCACATGTGTTTTAATTTGCTAAGGCTGCTGGAATGCAATATGCCAGAAATGGAATGATTTTTGAAAAGGGGATGAATTAAGTTGCAAGTTTTTAGTTCTAAGGTCATGAAAATGTCCAAACTAAGGCATCCAGGGAAAGATACCTTGATTCAAAATCAGCAGGTGGGTCCTAAACATCTCTGTCAGCTGGAAAGACGCATGCTGACATCTGTTAGCTTTCTCTCCTGGCTTCTTGCTTCATAAGGATTCCCAGGGGGTTTCTCCTTCTTCATCTCCAAAGGTCTCTGGCTGTGTCAGCTCTAAAGCTTTTTCCAAAATGGCTCCCTCTTAAAGGGCTCCACTAAGCAACCCTACCTTGAATGGGTGGAGACACATCTCCATGGAAACCACCTAATCAAAAGTTACCACCCATATTTGGTTGGGCCACATCTCCATGGAAACAATCAAAAAGATCCCACTCAACAATACTGAATGAAGATTAAAGGACATGGCTTTTCTGGGGTGCATAATAGCTTCAAATTGGTACAATGTGGCAATTTAAGAAAGTAGTATTCCAAGGACTCCATTTCAGGAAAGGCACTTTAGGGTTGATTTGTCATCCTACTTTGAAAATTATTACCCCTTTCTTTCTCAATTAGGAATCTGCTGCTAGAGTTGGTTGAATAAATATATTGACGTTTGTAGTTTAAAGGTTTGTAATAGAAAGTGAAACATTCTGGGGTATTTTTATTTTAATATAACATTGAAGAAATAGGGCAGAAAAAAAGAATCTCTAATATTAGAGATTTTGATACATTTTAAAGCAACCTTTCCAATCACTATAGAGTAGTTAAAATTAAAATAAAAAATAGACAACATTTTTAATCTGGTTATTTCCATGCCTAAGGCCTAATACGGATTAACTCTTAAACTGTCATTTGGATTCCTTGGTGTATACATATGACAAAATATATAAACCCCAAGCTTTGTTGCCAAGATTTTAAGTATGGTGTTTAAGTGAAAAGACTGAAAAGAGAAAGAAGATGTTAGAGAAGACTTTCCTTCTCTTGAGCTGTAGGGCCTTTTGTCAAGCCTGTCGGCCTCTTACCTGATAAAGTTCTTAGAAAGTCACTTTGCCTGTCTTGCCTGTTTAAATATGCTGGTCCTTTTGTCCCAGGATAAATTTGAGGCATTTCTACAACCTTTTGTGAGGAGAACTAGCCTCTGCATACTGGTGTATATATATATATATCTGATTGGTTAGAGAAACAGAGTTAAAGGAAGTGGGCCCATTAGTAAAGCTTAATTTACATAGTATTTCTTTTACCTTAAGCCCCGTGATTGATTTCATTTTGCCCAGTACTTTAATCCACCACTATAATATTAGGTTCACTTACAGAGATATGAGTCAGTTTGCTGTTAAGTATATCCGTGTCTTGTTTGGCACGCGAATGTGAAAAGTAAAAGCTTAAAACAATCTAGAAAGTTTATTGTAAACACAGAATGTTGAGGAGTTTATTCATTTTTCAAACTATTCCTACATTTCAAATTTATCCAGAAGATCAAGTAGTTCAAAATGCCTGGGGCCTTGGGCACCCTCTTTTAACTTAAATTCTTAGTGACCGGGACTTACTTTTAGATATAGCTGTAGTAATCCTCTTCTCTATTCCCTGAAACTGCAGTGGATTGGAAAACACATTTCTTCCTACTATTGATGCCATGATTTTTTTTTTTTTTTTGTATGCTGTGCAATGGGGGGCAGGGGTCACCTTTCATTCTTTTCCATGTGAATATCCCATCATCAGAACACCATTTGTTGAATTTTTTTGTGTGTGTGGCATGTACAGGCCTGGAATTGAACCTGGGTCTCCTGCCCTCGTGCCCCTCCACGATTTTATTATTGCACAACAGAGGGACTCCTTAAATAAAGGAAAGAAAATGGAATTTATGATAACTCTAATTCAAGATTTATCAGCTCTGGCACTATAGTAATTTTGGAACAATAATAATAATAATTTGCTCTCGGGGAGTTGACTGTGTATTGGAGGGTGTTTAGGAGCATCTCGGGCCATTGATACCAGGAGCTGCCCCTGCCCCAGTTGAGACAGGTTTCCTGATTCGATGAGGCATGGCCCCGAGGGAGAAATCTCCCCTAGAAATCACCTTCTACTGTTTGTAAATGGATTGGTTTCATATAAATTTGGTGAAGTTATGGCTAATGTTTTGAAATTCATCGATTGGTGGTAGCTAAGTCAGCCAGGCGCACAATTAGTATTGCAATTGTGTTTTTGTTGTGTTTAATCCATGTTAACATCTAGAGTATAAAACTAGCCTCTTCTAGCCATTAGTCAAAAAAGTTCAAGTATTGCTTTCTGGCAGTTTTTTGATGCGTGTATCTCAACTTTGAAAACATTTACAATTCCTATCAGCACGAAGGCACATTTTGGAGACTCTTTGGGATGAAACTAACAGATTTGCTCTCCTTGGGCAAGAAATCAATGAAAGGATCCTTGATTGCTCGAAAGAGTGACTTTGTCCATGCTCCTTTTGCTTACTTTCCTTCAACTGCAGCAGGTGGAATTGAGCAGCTGGTGTTTATACATTAGGAATAATTTTGCTCTGGCTTGTGCTTAGAAATAAATTATTTTTGTATGCTCTTCTTAGCCCTTCTTGGAACTTTACTTAACCCAAGGTTTCCTGGAAATGGAAAGTTTCAAGGTCTCCTGAAGATGGAAATTTTCAAGTTCTGGAAGAGGAAGGAGAATGGCATGAGAATTCCCTGTTTTGCTAATTTCCTGCAAGACTAACTTAAAGAGTGAAAATGGATCAGCAAGAAAATTCTGATCAAGAGTGGTGGAAATCAGGCAGTCAGAACAGGGAGGGCTATGATAACAACAGCCACAGAGAACAGTGGGCCAAGGTCGAACAGGCCGATTTCCTCAGAACGCAAGGACCTAGAGGAGCAAGAGGACACACCTCTTATCGGTGAGACTCTAGGATGACAGCCCTCACCGTGAAGAAGGACTTACTTGGATTTCTTTCATTTCCCATCTTTGGAGTACTTTTCCAGAGGTCCCTCCCACGGCAACAGAGTATGCGGACCAGGTCAGCATCCCACATGCAGCCACATCCGGTGCACATGGGCCTCACCTTCCACCTCCCTGCTCTGGTGTTGGTCCAAGTCCCAGTCCGGAGCCTTTCCCTTCCTTCTTTGAGCTTTCAGCCCAGCTCTCCTTCTCTGCCCCTGGATGTTGGTTGGATATAGCCACTCCTTCCAGCAGCCGTGCTTTCACGTCTTTGAAACACTCAGTGAAGGGCTGGGTCCAAGCACCTTTGTTGCCAGGAGGCTCCCGGCATGGGTGTAGGTTCATGGATGAATGGACATGCGTTTGGGAAGAGCATCATCTAGATTCACTCACCAACCCTTACAGTCCTCAGAGGTTTGCCAAGCAGAAGTTGTGTACACTCTCTTAGAGCAATAAACATTGATTTTTCATATTTCTGAATATTGCTAAAAGCAATTCTTTCCAAAACAGCATAGGATTTGTCCAGAAGGTAAATTTTGGTGTTTACCTTAGTAGGAAAAACTGCCTAACATTTAAAAAGGAATTTTTATGAACTATAAAATCTTAAGATCAAATTTCCATAGAAGATTTCATTACACACCTTTTAACAAGGTCATTTTGATGTATCAGGAAATAATTTCCTCTGGATCCATGATACAGTTATTACAAAGTCTGCTTTGTAGCATATGTTCTTTTGAGGTTGCTTTGGGTTTGAGCAATGAGCTTATATAGTGTCTAAATGGATGGTCTGTGGTTTGAGGATCCTTTCTGGAAAGAGCAAAATAATATTCACTTATAATTTCTTCTTACCCTCACTCTTTATACTTCTCTTCTTCTCACCAGCATTTAAAGGTAGTTCAAATCTTTCCAAATTCACATACATGCATGCACACACAGAGAATTCTTCCTGTCATTTCTTCTAGTTCTTCAAGAGAATCTATACTCTCTGTTTCTTTTTACCTATTTATGGTTCATTGTTCAACCACCTCCAGTCTGTCTTCTACCTCATCAATTTACAAATCTAGTTCTGCCAAGGCTACCTTTGACCTCTGTCACTAAATGCAGGAAGCAATTATCAGCCGTATCTTGCTTGATTTCAACAGTATTTACCTCGGGAGTCCCCTCCTCTCTCTTCCATTGGCTCACATGTCACTAGATGATCTTATGGATTTCCTTCTACTTTTATGAACACATTTCACAGACTTGAAATCTGTTCCTCTGCCCAGAAATTTTCAGGTCTCCACCATTCTACTATAAGCCCCCTTTTCTTTCATGTCACACACTTTCCTGTTAAGTTTCATTCATTTTCATGGCTTTCATTACCTCCTAAACACAGAAGGCCCCTGTTTCAGTTCTCTATTTTTACATAACGCACCACTCCAAAGATTAGTGGCTTCAACTAGCAACTATTTTATTATTTCTCCCTAGTTTCTATGTTGACTGGGCTCAGCTGGGTGGTTTTCCTCTTTCACTTGGTGTTGGCTTTAGCTGTGCACCTGGGGGTGTTTCTCTCAGCATCATGACTGAGTTCTGAGAAGAATGTGTCAAGAGCAAAAATTCTAGGGGAAGAAAATAAAAGCTGGAAGTCCTCTTAAAAGATCTGTCTGTGAGTGACATTGTTTCACTTCTGTCACATCATATTTGTTAAGCTGTCACAACAGGAAGGAAATAAAATCCACATGTGAACAAGATGAGTGATGAACAATCTGTGGCCGCCTCTAATCCACAGCAACAACCCCTTGGCCAAGAATTATTTAAATTCCTCCCTACATGGAAAATACCCTCACCACCTCCCATATCCTCCCAAAGTCTTACTCCATTGTTACATCAGCCTCAGAGTCTAGCATCTCCTCATCTAAATCCAGATGTGGAAAAGGCTCTTCATGCTCCTTTTGATATGAAGACCTGAGAACCAGAAGAGTTTTCTACTCCACATAAACCCAATGTACAACAGTGAGACAAGGACAGTAGAGTTCAATAGACCCACCCAACCAAAAAGTGAGTGTGAGTGTGTGTATTTGTGTGTGTGAAGTAGTTAGCTGTCACTGAGCATGTCAATTATCGAATACTGCTCCAACCTGCTTTCTAGGTTTGGTTCTCTGTACCTTTTGGCTTTTCTCTCTGTGTTTATGGCTTTCCCTATGGGTCATCCTTTCTTTTCCCAAAGAAATCTCCCTTTTGTGCAGGAGGGTAGCTTTCTCAGCCTGAGTCCTCGCTGTAGGGAGTCGGAGGACTCTTCGTTTTGAAATGCCACTGTTCCCTTTTAGTCCAAACTGGTATAATAACTGTAGAAACTTTGTGAGTTTCCTGAGTATTAAAATATAGTTCACTCTATATTAGACAAAAGCAGCACTTTTGAGAAATTTCAATGAGCTGGGGTCCTCTTTACCTTGGACTGAGAGTTAGAAGCCCTGTTGTTTAGCAGAAAGTTTCAAAGAGGCCCACCTTTACATCTTTCTGAGGTCTTAACAAAGGTTCTTACAGCCGCATGCTGAGATCTTGACTCTGAGGCTGCATTTTTCCTGGCAGTGCTCTGGATTTGATCTTTGTCCTAAAGCCGTTTCTTCCTCTGAGAGTCTTTTGCCGGGAGAGACTGGGAATGAGAACACTTCCAGCCAGTCTTGGCTTAAAAATAATTCCTCTACATTTTACTTGAAAACTGAATGCTATTTCTCTAGTTCATCTCTCTCAATGCCTATCCTATTAACTGTAGATAAAACAATTTGGCACTTTCAAAATTCTGCCTCCAGAGCTATTCAGCCCAATCCACACATTCATTTGTTGCATTTTCTATGTTCCATGTTTCTGCCGCAGCTTCAACTTTCCACCGCTATATAACAGGAGTTCCATTTTTGTCCAGCCTCCAGGGACATTTTTCTCCCTATCCTTAAGTGTTTTAGGTTTTTGTTATTACAGCACACCAATTCCAGGTACTAATCTCTGCTTTCTTGATATCTGTTGCTGTGTAATCATTGCCAAATTAGTTGCTCAGAACAACCACTATTTTATGATCTCTCAGGGTTCTGTGGCTTGAATAGTTTTAGCTGGGTGGTTCTTCTGCACGGCTGGGCAGGAACATCTACACCTACTCACTCATACAGCTGATATTGGTGTGGCTACTGGCTGGGAAAGCTGCGTTCTTGACTAAGAGTGCCTGCCCTTAGCCTCTGCATTCTGAGTATCTGAAGTGTCTCTAGAGAGAGCATTCCCGGAGGAAAGAAGATGTCAGAACTCTTGAAGACGAGGCCTAGAATTGCAACACTTTCACTTCACTGTGTTGGTTAAGCCACCATAGGGCCAGCCCATATTCAAGCGAAACAGCCACAACCTCTACCTCTTGATTGTTAGAGCGACGATTTGAAGCCATTTTAAATCTAACACAACTCCCAAATATCTGTAATATGATATTTTTCATTAACTCCAGATTGGCATAATCTACTGCCTATTTGATATGTCCATGTGATGCTTCACAGGCACTGGGCCCCATGGTGTAGTCACACACCGCCCCACATTCAGAGGACCCGTGCTTGCTTTAATAATCTGCTGTCGCTATCTAGAAATTCTTAAATATTTTGCACATGGGTCCCTGCATTTTCATTTTGCATTGGGGTCCCAAGATTTTGCAACCAATACGAGCAGACATCTTAAATTCCTTTTTCAGCATTCCTTATTTAAGTAAATGGGAATCCATCTAGTTGCTTAAACGATCAACTTCAGAGTTATCTTTGCTTAACTTCTGTTTTCAAAGCACTTTGAGCATTCTTTGTTATAGCCCTTATCACACATAAAGTCTTTCTTCTTAGCTTCAATATAAATTAGCTCATGAGTAAAGGAATTGCTTATCTTACTCAATATAATATCCTAGCATTGATCTAATAGCTAGCAATATTAACTACTTAATACATTTATGTTAAACTAATGTTGAAAAAAATGGATGAATGAAAACATGTATGAGATTTTAGATGAGAGGAGATTGTTTTTTTGATAAAAGCATAAGAGATGTAGTCTATATAGTGAAAATAAATTTGTTTCAAATTTTTGCTTCAAAAATCAGCCTAAAGGGCAGAATCTGATTTTATGGCACAGCAGCCACTTTCATTGTGTGGAAATAAAGGATAGAGATATTATACTACATTTTAAAATTTCAGGCCTACATTCCAAAAGAATAAGGAATAGAGAAATTCACAGTCCTTTGAGGCAAGAATCCTAAATACAACTGGATATTCAGTGATTTACAGATGTCCCTTGACTCATGGAAGAAATGATGGTGGCATATGAATTGCCAAAGTCACAGAGGAAAAGGTGGGAAACAAGGTTGCTAAGCTTTTCTTTGTCATTACAACAATACTAACATGAAATAACGGAGGCCATCACAAAAGGAAAGTTTAGGTGAGAATGAAGAACTTAAATTAAGCGGGGCAAAAATAAAATGAATCCTATATAGGTGATGATGTTTCATACTCAAGTGGCTGTAAGGCAAACTGATTTTTACCAGGGTCTATAAGGATTTGCATTTGAGAGGGCTAGACCCTTATCTAGAGTCAAGAATGTGCCTTCCTGTCTAACGGATGATTTCCTGGGGTGTCACTTTATAATGTGGAGGGTGTGCTGCTGACATCCCTGTTTTGCATTGTGTCTGAAAAGGGTGATGGGTTATAGCCTTTATGAATCCATAGAGCGTTTAACTCTTTAAGATGAGTTTTTCATAAGAAATTCCATCACTGTCATTATAAAAAGAGAGAGAAACCTCTGTAGTATCTTTTAGTTCTTCATCTTTCACTTTTCCCCTTAGCTCATCATATACACACATAATCTGGAACACCCTCCTTATCTTGTAAATTCATCATTCCTAAATTTTTTTTTTTTTTTCTGAGGTTAGCATGATTAAGTTGTGGTCAGGTATCATTTATTCATCTTTGTTACTTTTTTTTTTTGGATATGTACTACCTTCTTTGGCAGGTGACATGAGCTTTTTTTTGCATGGGCAGGCACTGGGAAGTGAACCTGGGTCTTCCGCATGGCAGGAGAGAACCCTGCCACTGAGCCATCATTGCCTGCATGCCCTGAGTTTTGACATGTCCCACTGTTCTCTAGAAAATTTCCTGATGACAAGTTGAGCTCTGGTAGGGCCAAATGAAGACACTGATTCTTGACCAACTTAATTAAAGTGAAAAAAAATCACCCGTGTTAACTTTCCAGATGTTAGAACATTTACAGGTGAATAAGACTGTTCAAGCCATGTTGTGACACCATTGCCTCTACAAGGTTTCCTAGAGGACAATATTCCAATGGTGTATTTCCTTTTAAAATTCACTGAAAATTATCCATCCTCTTTAAATAAAAATTTCATTGCTTTCCATTTTAGCTTTCTCTCCCTTGTGGCCATATGTATGAGAGCAGTGAAACCCTGCAGCAGAATCCTTGAAATCGAAAAAAAAACCCGTTATATTATGATTGATGTAAGGTTTTTTGTTGTTGTTGTTTGTCTATTTTTAAGTGTTAGCTAATGGTGTTTATAGTTAGTTGGAAGGCACTAAACACGTTTTTAATTTTCCCCTATTAAAAATTTGGGTAGCTTCAAACTTCTAAATATGATTTGAATTTAGGAACATCACTTTCTGAAAGTAAGTCTGAATTCATGTAGATTTTCTTCAGGAATAGGCAACCATTATGATGTACATGACCATGGACTTTTGCAAATTGTGGATGCTTTATTCATTTCTCAAAGAAAATGTATTTCATATGGAATCTGATACGTGATAAAATTCAAATGGTAATTTTACCACGTAGAACTTTATTAACTTTTCCTTTGGTGTTTTAGTTTCCTAGGCTGCTGAAAGCTGATAGCATGAAATAAGCTGGCTTAAAGTGGGAATTTATTAGCTTTGCAGTTTTGAGGCTGAGAAAAATGTACAAATAAGCCATCGTCAAGGTGAAGCTTTCTTCCTGAAGACAGCCTGCTGGCTTTCCTTGACTCTTCTGCCACCTGCCAGGGGACATGGTGGCACCTGTGGTCTCTCCTTTCTCTTCTGGGTTTTATTGCTTTCAGCTTCATGCTTCCGTGGCTTTCTCTCTCTTTATGTGAATTTCATTCCATTTATAAATGACTCCAATATGAGGATTAAGACCCTCCTGAATGAGGTGGGTTAAATTTTTGAGTATCTTGTGTAACAAATCAGTGTAGCAAATCATTTGCATTATAAGAATTTACTATTTTTGGAGGAGGGAGGCAAACCTGGAAAGGCCAAATATTAAAGTTTGACAAGGCAACACGTCCTAAACTTCAGGGACCTAGTCACACCAGATCCCTTATTTAGAAGGAAAAAACAAAACAAAACAGAAAAAGGTAGGAGATTACACAAATCTATTTCTGTGGATGAATTTCACAGAGCATACAGTAAAGCATTTTATGTAGAGAGTTCACAATAAATGTACCTGACTAAGTATTCCACCCTCCACTAGCAAGTCAATGGGGTAAAGTTGTAATGTCTTATAATTTCCTGATATATGAAGTAGCATATTAAAATTGGTTCACATCAGTTGTCTTGAAAGGACATAATTAAAAAAATGATTTTCATTCCTTCAATTGCTATTCACTTATAAATTTACTGTTATACTTTTATGACAACTATCATGGATTCAGATTTGTAAACATGATAATATTATCTAGTGTTTGAGAAAAAGTCAGTATGCAAAATGCTAACAAAATAACCTTAAGATATATGATCTTACAATTTGCATTTCATAATGTCAAGGTTCTAAATGCTTTTAATCAAATATTTAATCAACTAAGTAAATTCAGAACAAAAGTAAGCAGGTTAAATGGAAATGATAATGTAGAGAACTTTTGAACTTACAAATATTATGAGTCCTGTAAAAAGGAAAGGGGGAGGAAAAATAACAGGGAAAATAAGTACATTAAAAACTGCTGCAACACTTGTTTTTTAAGAATAAATTGTCTTCTAGAGCAACCTCAAATATTTCTAATATTTCTAATGTGCTAAGATTTGAATTTTATGAGAAGTACTATATAGTTGATCTGATTTCTAATAATCCTTGCATGTACAATAGCTGACTTCAACCTCTTTTTCCTGAAAAACTCTAAACTTCTTCATCTGGCCCTGCTGATGGGCCTGTAGTCTGGTTACTGGTAGTGATGTGCTGCAGCCAGCTCCTGCTAAATTTGATTGTATGCATTTCTTCCCAGCCAGGAAGACATTATGTGCAATAGCATTGAGATTTAAGGCTGACTCCTAATCTTAGATAGTAATATCTTTACCATGCTATATTGGATACATAATATAAATAAAGGTATATCGCAGGACATCTATTAAAAATATCTGGTGCCAAAACTACATAAGCTTTGTTCAAGAAAGAAAAACTTGAAATTTTTCTTATACTGAATAAGTTATATACATTATTGGCAATTACATTTATTTGGTGGGTTGTTCTATGACTATTCATATCCTTCAATATTGGTATGTTATGCTTGTGTGTATTCATCACTTTATGTGGATATGTGTAGTATGTATGTGTACCTGGTTTTGTTAAAGGATTTTACTCTAGGGGGAGATTTTTTATAGTGCATTGACTCTAATAGCAAATGTTCTACATTCATGCTTAGAATTCATGATGTTAATACATTGATGCTAAATGACTAGAGCTAAATTTCCCAATGATATGGCATCATCATGGTGATGGTTAAATTTTTCCCATTGACATGATTATAAACCTAAGATTTCATCAGCCTTAAGTTTAAAAATGATTTGTTGCATGGCTTTGTCTAATGTCAAAACAAATGTACATATAAAATCTACAGAGTTAATTAATCAGCACAAATTTTCAGGGAAGAAGAAGGCATTGTTCAGAATTCTAAAATATAAAACCATTGATACAATTGCAAATTGGAAGGCAATTTTGTAACAATAATTGCAAAATGTAAGTAAAATCTGGAACTTTATTCTAGAGAAAGAATAATATATTTTCATAAACTATACACATAACATGCTTATAAAAGTATTACTGGACAAAATAATAGTAAAAGAAATATGGAGGCAAGCTTAATTCTCAAAATGGAATTAGTTACATTTTGTAGATTTATATGAAGGAAACCCACGGAGACATTTTTTTTTTAATGGAGACAATGTGGAGAGGGCTTTAGGATGTAGACTTTGAAGTAAGATAGGCCTAAATTTGAATTCCAACTCCATCACCTACAGCTTTGTGACTTCAAGCAAGTCAATTTAACACTCTAATCTTTTGACTTCTATAATACAAGGGAGAATGTTCAGATAAATAAATGACAAAAGCATATATAGATTTTAGCATGGTGCCTCTCATATAATATCCACTCAGTGAACAGAGGTGTCATACTACATATTGTTAATATTAAAATACGTAAGTGGATATTATTTAATAACAGCAAAGTATTATCAATAATAAAGCAAGGCATAAAATGATAAGTACAGTAACATCCAAATGTTTTAATTTAATAATGTGTACATATGCTTTATCCATGAATGTGTATTATTCAAATATGTTTCTATAGGAGAAAACAAAACTGGAACATATTTGCAAAAATTTTAATGAAGAAATTAGTTTTATTCTTCTTTATCCACGTCTTTGTTTTCTATATTTTTTGACAGTGAACATTTATTATATAGAGAAAGTAGATATCTATAAGAAAAATGAGAAGATACTTTAGTGGGTTTTGTAAGCTAGCTGTTGGCAGGAGGGAATAGATTGGGGTGTGTATGCTTGATTGGAATAACCAAAAAAATTACTCGTTAATAACAACTTGGAAATATACAGTCTTTTTGTCAAATAAAATCTTAATATGTAAATTTTAAGATTATATAAATCATGGAAACTGTATGAGAAAAATTCAGTGAAATTTTATACTTGAACAGGTTTTTGGCTTTTCTAAAGATATGAATATTGCTTGTCACATATTTATAACACAGCCTTTTCCTTGTTATAAGGATTTATCATTTTATTTTACAAGTTTCTATTATATTCACACTTCGAAAACTAAACTGCAATGTTGGAGAAAGGAATGATATGAGATAAGCAAGAAAACTTCATATGTCCTCTAATACCTCCCGAGCTTGAGCAAACTTTTCACTGCAGTCTGATTTACCTTCATCAAGGGTGATGACTGCACATTAGATTAAATGATTTCATAAATCCGCAAGGACTACACATTCCGTCTCATTCCAGTTAACATGTGCAACTGGAAAACACGATGGACTCTACATATTTCTTTTTTTTTTTTTTGCACGGGCAGGTTCCGGGAACCGAACCCGGGTCTCTGGCATGGCAGATGAGAACTGCACTTCCCTGACTCTATACATTTTAAATTTGAAAAATTAGAGAAGGGTTTCAGGACTACATGTGTTTATTTTAATGGCAGAAAGACATTCTTCAAATAGTAACAACCCTAGTCGTGGAATTTTGTAACTAGGAACAATTTTAGAAGTCATAATCCAATGTCTCCCTTGAAAGATGAAGAAATGGAGACCCAGGGTGATGACTTGGCTCCATGAACATGCGGAATGGCAGAGGCCTGCAAGGACCTGGGGTTGCCCAGACCTTAACACCACCGTATCCCCCCAAACCCTTCCCCCCTGCCACCCATATATCACACATTTCTCCATTAAGAGGTTTAAGTTTAAAGTCCAGGTGTCTGCTAACAAAGTGTATGCATATCAAATGCATTTAAACTTTTGACTCATGAGTGTTTGCACATGCAGCCTTAAAATAAATGTTAGAGCAACAACAGGGAGGTGAAATTATACTTTCTTCCACTTAATAAACTCAATAGAACAGCTGAGCACCTGTAAGTGCTCTTTACACAGGTAGATCCTCAGTTCATATGCAGACACCTGGTCCTCAGGTGTCACCTACTTGAGCGTTTTAGTGAAAGTCTTTTTTAACTTGATTAGTATTCACCATCTGTCTACTAACACTCTTGATCCTAACATCAGATGTCCTAATATATAATGTGGATCAATTGATTTTAATCAGAGTATCAGTAACTATGTAATTTGGGGTGCTTAATTCCACTAAATATGTATTATTAACTTTATGTCATATTAAAGCTTTGCTGATTAAAAAATAATGTATAAATTATACACTTCACTAACACCTGGGCCATATATATCAGGCAGTTGTGGCTTTGATATATTAAGTAATGTCTTAAAAAATGACATGAACATTTTTTAAAATGTTGCTGTGTATTTAAATATAACCCATTTTGTTATGCAGTAACACATTTACAGTGTTGGAAATTTAGAAAAGATAGATAAAGAAAAAGGAAAAATAAAATTCCCTGGAATTGCACAGTCCAGAGAATGAATGAATAAGAACATGTAGCTAACCTAAAAATAAAGGATACTCCTGTTCAATATTCTTGAAATAATTATTGTGATATCATATGCATATATGGTAGATAGACAACAAGAATTCTTCAATAATTATGGCATTTTATTTTTCTCATTTAGAAAAATATTTTTTTAGAGGAAATAGTAAAAGTCTTTTTTTATTATTGTCTTTGTTTTTAAATTTCCTATTTTCCCCTAAATATTCCACATTCTAGATTCTAGAAATAATTAGTGTGATGGTTGTAAATGTTTCTTCTTTGTTTCGTTATACTATATTTGTAGGTATATAAAGAAAATATCTTCCTTTTTTATCCTTCGATCATGAATATAAGTTGTATTAACTTTATGCCATAGAATTTAAGTTAACAGGATATCAAGTTAAAGAATGACTATTACCCAAGGACTAGTATCCACTTTTGAGGTAAGGGTTAGTGCATTTCTGGTTGTATGCAGGACATGTAAATTATGTTAGATGGAAGTATGACTATATTATTGTCTTTTTTAGAGATTAAATATGGTTTGAGAAGTGTATGGGTGCCAGATTGACAAAGCTTGGACTGTGTTGGTTAACTTCATGTGTTAACTTGGCTAGGTTATGGTATCCAGTTTGGTCAAGGAAGCCCTGGCCTGATTGTTGGAGTGAGTTTATTTCATGGATTTAAATTATTAGTCAGTTCATTACTTCTAGAGCTGATTGCATCTACAATCAACAAAGGAGATTGCCTTCAGCAATGAAAGAAGCCTCCTCATCAAAACGTTTGAAGACCTTCACAGGTAAACTGATGATTTCCCAGTTTTACTCCAGACAGGCAGTTTCTCCTGGGGAATTTACTTTCACCTTCATCAGAGTTCCTAATTTGCAGCTTCTTCTAAGGAAGCTTCAGGAGAAACAAAGAAAGAAAAAGGAAAATCTTCATCAAGCTTCCAACATTCAGTGTGCTGTACAGAATTTGAACTTGTCAGTCCCCATGGTTGCGTGAGCCAATCTGTATAAAAGATCCCTTAATAGTTATATATACACACACAAATACACACATCCTATTAGTTTTGTTTCTCTGGAAAACCCTGATAAATACAATTAATAAAATAAAACTTTTAACAGATTTCGGCATTTTTGTACTTTTTAGATCATGGTTATTGTAAGTGTTTCCTATGCTATGTTTTCTAGACCTTTGGTCCAAGTAATGTTTTGAAAATATGAAGTAAAAGAGGGTTGACTCTTTAAACATCAGTTATTAAATGTAGAGGGCAGTATTATTTTAAAGCGGTTGTCTATATATTTTCTATCTTATTTTTAGAGCAAGCTTTTCTCATCAAATGAAATAAAAATCCATCCAAAAAATATCCTTAATGGAAGTATCTGTCATATCCCTTAGAGACAGTCTTGTAAATATTTACCAAAACTACTTTTAAAGTATGTTTATTTTTTTAACCATTGCCAGTAACCACTTGAAACTGATATGGTATACTGTTTAAACAAAGCCCACTGTATTTGAAAGCGTATGCCGGTTGTGTAACAAACCATAAAAGCACATTCAGAGTAGTAGGAAGTATGTAAAAGTTGTGCAAAGTGGTATAAAATTCTAATGAAACACATTCACAGTCAAGAATTTCTTTTTCAAAATGAACCACTATACATTTTCCAATAAAATGATATTTATAATCATTCAAAATATAAAGTATTTTTTAAATGCTGAATGCTACCTTTTATGTTAAGTTGGTAAATACTGTGCTTCTTCAGAGAGCCTTTCAATTTAATTCTGGCTACAAGGAAGAAAATAAGCTGCTAGTTAATGTAATAAGAAAATACGTGCCACGTTAAGACCGAATTAAAAGAGAAGTAGACTTCAACATACTTCATTTTTTAGATATTTCCATGTTATTTAAACTTAAGGTCTGTTCAATTGCAACAATTTACATGTGGTAAAGCCTCCATTTAGATGTAAATTATTTTTCTGGGGATGCTTATTATTTGCTTTTACAGTTTGTTTTCTAATTCACAGAATTAGCCTCTTGTTTTTCAGATATGTGTGCTCCTTGTCCAATGTCATAATAAATCTTTATATTCTGAACAAGTAATCCTACCTCTACGTCTGCAAGATTTGTACATCTACAAATTTATCCTCTCATAGTGTAAATCAAACACTATTCAAATGTTCCTTTTCCTCTGATTTTATACTCTCACATTTTCTTTTTCTTTTTTTTTAGAAATATTTTTATTGACAAATCTTCACACACACATACCCATACATGGTATATAATCAGTGGTTCACAATATCATCACATAACTGTATGTTCATAACCGTGATCATTTTTAGAACATTTGCACTTCCAGAAAAATAAGTAAAAAGAAAAAAGAAGAAACTCAGACATTCCACATTACTCACCCATCCTTCTCATTGATCACTACTATTGCAATCTACCCAATTCATTTTACACCTTACCCCTCCATTATTTATTTATTTTTATCCATATTTTTACTCATCTGTCCATACCCTGGATAAAAGAAGTATCAGACACAAGATTTGCACATCTGCCCCATCATGTCATAAATGCAATACTGTTATATGTGCTAGTTTGAGTCTGTGGTGGACTCTGGAAAAGCCATGTCTTTTAATACTTATTCAATATTGTGGCTGGGAGCTTTTTGATTGTTCCCATGGAGATGTGACCCACCCAATTGTGGGTATTAACTTTTGATTAGGGGGAGATGTGACTCCACCCATTCCAAGTGGCCTTAACTGGAATCTTTTAAAGGAGGAAACATTTTGGAGAGAGTCCCTTTGTAGAGTCACAAAAGTGATGAGAGTCACTGTCAGAGACCTTTGTAGATGCAGAGGAAAATGCTCCTGGGAGAGCTTCATGAAACAAGAAGCCTGGAGAGAAATCTTGCAGACGTTGTTGTGTTTGCTATGTGCCTTTCCAGTTGAGAGAGAAACCTGAACTTCATCGGCCTTTCTTGAGTGAAGGTAACCTCTTCTTGGTGCCTTAATTTGGACATTCTTATAGACTTGCTTTAATTGGAACATTTTCACTGCCTTAGAACTGTAAACTTGTAACTTATTAAATTCCCCTTTTTAAAAGCCATCCTGTTTCTGGTATATTGCATTTTGGCAGCTAGCTAACTATTGTCTTCAAGAATCAAGGCTACTGAAACACAGCTCTGAAGTTTCAGGTACTTCCTTCCAGCCACTCCAATACACCATAAACTAAAAAGTGGTATCTGTATAATGCATAAGAATAACCTTCAGGATAACCTCTTGACTCTGTTTGAAATCTCTCAGTCACTGAAACTTTATTTTTTCTCATTTCTCTCTTTCCCCTTTTGATTGAGAAGGCTTGCTTAATCCCTTGATGCTGAGTCCCAGCTCATTCAAGGATTTCTATCCCACATAGCCAGGGAGGTTTACACCCCTGGTAATCATGTCCCACGTAGAGGTCTCCCCCTTTTCTTATTCTCTCATTATTCATTTGTCACTTTTTCATTCAATAATTTGTCAGGAAATCACTATATGCAGGATTTATATGATGGAAGAAGATAACTATTCAATGTTCTTGCTCTCAATGAGTTTAAATTTTAATAGTGAAGATATGATATTAACCAACACACACATTTTATGATAGAATGTAGCAATAACCATGACGAGTGTTATAAAAAATTGTACTCTTAAAGTTTTGTAAGCCTTACGCATGTCCTTCTTTCTGAGTCTACCAGTGGCAAGTTGTCAGAGAGCTTAAAAATGCCAATGAGTAATCTGCTTCTTAGAAGTGTCCTAAGCCGAAACAGTAGCATGGGTTTTTTCCTACTGCCTAGTGTTGTGCTGAACTTGCCAGAAACCTCCAGATTTAAGGAGAGCCACTTGAGGTAGAAAAGGGCCAGATATACTTCAGCATCATAGCTCACAAGAATTTTATTAATCATCGTTTCACAAAATAATGATATGCCAATCATTGGTGGTAGGGAACATCTCGGTCAGAGATCCGCCGGCTATGAAGTAAGGCTCATATCCAGCTCACTGCCTGCTTTTTGTAGGTAAAGTTTACTGGCCACAACCATGCCCATTTGTTTACATGCTGTCCGTGACCTCAGGACTGTCCAGAACTGCTGTCACACTGCAATTACAGAGTTAAGTGGTTGTGACAGAAACTGTACAGAGAGCCTGCAAAGCATAAAATAGTTGTTATATGGCTTTTAATAGAAAAGGTTGCCGATCTCTAGTTTAAATGGACATATTATTGGTTATAGGTTAATTTTATGGCTATAGAATATATGTATATATACATATATCTATATTATCAAACTGTAATGTCAATATATTGCTACATGGGAAGAGGCTAAATTAATTTAAGAATAGAATATGAGTTGAAGAAATACATAAACAATAGAATAGATGAGTCCTATAACTTTGCCTGTGAACACTTGTATATTGTCACATGAGTTCTTGTTTTTAGCATATTTAGGAACGAGGAAAGCGACCGTGTCTTATTGCTCTGGTTTCTTCATGTCTGGCACGTGGTAGTCCTCAGGATGGTCACTGAATGGCTGCATTAGGAAGCACACATCTTTCTTGCCTAAATTTCCATTTTTTAGGACATTTAAAGAGAAGGAAAACCAAGTTCTTCTAGACCTCAAAGTTTATTATGAACAAATTAGTTAATGGCTTTTCAAAACTACTTTAGAAATACAAGGTAATATTTCATGAAATACTAATGTTTGAGCTCTTTGGAGATAAGAATTATAGACATGGATACTAAAAAGAAAAAAAGTCAAACTTGTTTGACCTGCAAAACTGCATGATTTGAGGTTTCGCTGATACACTAATGTTATTCTATTCTTCCCCAACTAGTTGAGTGCTCTCTGCTCTTCTGGGGTGCTGGAATAAATGCATCTTTGACCCAAAATGAAATGTTTCATCTACTAGCTTAAAGGCTGTTTAAAAAATAACGACTTTGCTTTTAGCAGGCAGTGCTCTCCTCTGAAATACTCTGCTGATTCACAAAGCTGTCTGAGAAATTCATGATGTCGCTGCAATATCAGCCTGAATGAGGATAAAGCATCCATTTGGAGATCAGAAAATTTACTTTATTAGCTAAAGGGGTACTCCCCTTTGGTATAAAGAAAGGCATTAGAAAATCTATTAGGCTGAGTTATATTCTGCAGCCACCATCTTTCCTTGTTACAATTAGTATTTCATTTTAATTGTGCTGCTATATAATTTCTTATGAAAAGATACTCAGTGTGAACTCTGAACAAGACTTTTTACTATAAGAGGCTATTTGTCCATGAAACTCCTGCCTACTCTTCCCTGGGTTATGAAGAGAAGTGCTGAGATTTTTACTTTACGTGGCCAAGGATGCTAAGACATTTTAATTTGCCCCCCTATTTCACCTTCTTTTCTTGTAGCTGCTATAAAAGGATATTGGACATGGGCAACTTTTCTAGTTTTAACTATTTTGTAGTGCTCAGCAAATTAGAGTCTGGTTGTCTCTCACTTATGGGGCTATTCCATACAGATGGTCATAGGAAGCACTTTCATACCTATTTTCCACAAAATGTGTACAATTTCTCCCTCTTGGGGAAAATAGCAACTGGTGTAATTCTTTAGGATCTTTTTAAAAGTTTTCTCTTTCCTTTACCTACCAGACAGCTCTAATCATTCTTCTACATTAGCCTCTACCGTTTCCTTACTGTTTATTTATTCACTAATTATACAACTATTTAGCACTTACTGTATGCAAGGTGTCCTTTTAGCTGCGATGGTTAAAATAGGAATAAGAATTTTTTGCCTTAGCAATATCAGTGTATTCTAGGAGAGACAGACGTCTTATAAATAATTGACTAGAGAATGCTCAAAGACTTTTGGAAATCACCTCACTAAGGAGATCAGGGAAGGTGCACGAAGCCCTGGAATTTAGGAGTGAGCTTTGAAAGATGAGATCATTTCAGACTGAGGAAAGAGTCTGGAAAAATAGCCATTTTGTCATTAAAAAAATCACAGTAGCAATGCCGGTGGCAACGAGTAGAACTCTGAGGCTGATGTAACAGAAAAATGCAAGTTGGGGCCGGGTTACTGAGGAGCTGATGAATAATTAAAACGGTAGATTTTAGCCGTTAGGTAGTGGGGAATCAAGGAAGGTTTCGCAAGAGAGGAATAAAATGGTCTGGCTTAAATTTTAGGAAAGAAACCCAAAGTTGGGCGAAGAATAGATTGGGGGATCAAAGAAAGGAAATATGGGGGAAAATGTTGCTTAGGTATCTCAGTCGGAGGAAAAAGAAAGATATCTTGTTCTGAATTGCTTCCTACACATATTATTATTTTTATTAATCCAAGACTATAATCTAGCCAATGTGCTTGATGCTAGATGACACCACTTTCCATCAATCATCAGTCACCACGTGGCCATCCTGGTCTTGGGCCACGATGAAAATCTTTTTGTCTTCAAGCTCCGCAATTCCTCTTTCTCTCTCTAGGAAGTTGTTTTTCCATTTATGAGGCATGAGAAACGAGGAAAATCTACTAGAATATCAGTCTCCTCGAGTTCTCAAAGGAGCAGAGAGGAAAAGAGGGAATTAGGCAAGTGACTGGATATAGAGATAAAGGGGAAAAGCTAGTTAAAGCCAATGGCACTTAATCCATCAGTGCTTTTTAATCTTTCTTCAAAATTATTCTGCTAAAAACAAGTTCTTGAATATAAAAAGGGCCTATATATCAATCAATGAGCTGTACTGTATATTTTACCATCATGGACCTAACCTCAGTTAGATTTAGCATGCTGGCTTCTATAACTCCAGTGTCCTATCTGTCCTTTAAGGCATCTTGGACTCCACCTTACTCTTTTATCTGACTCTTTTTTCTTTCTTGCACCTTTTAATTTTCATGTGTTCTAAGACTCTATCTTTTGCTTATGCTCTTTTTCTCCACTTTGCTTGGTTTCAAGAGATCAATCGCTCCTAAGACTTCTTTTTTGGTTTGCTAAAGCTGCCAGGATGCAATATACCAGAAATGGATTAGCTTTAAAAAGGAGACTTATTAAGTTACAAGTTACAATTCTAAGGCCATGAAAAATCCAGATAAGGCACTGACAAGAGGATACCTTCTCTCAGAAAAAGGCTGATTGTGCCTAGGTTTCTCCGTCACATAGAAAGTCACATGGCAACATCTGATTCCCTTCTCTCCCAGTTTCTGAGTTCAAACAACACTCAGCCCCTTCTGCATCTCCAGACGTCGGGGTCTATGGCAGCTCTCCAAACATGTGTGCTTTCTCCAAAAGGTCTCCCTCTCAAAAGACCCCAGTAGGTGGCTTAAGACCTACTTTGAACGGGGAAGGTCAAATATCCCATGGAAATAAACATAATCAAAAGGTCCCACCCAAATTGGGTTAGTCACATCTCCATGGAAACAACTTAATCAAGAGACCCCACCCAACAATAGGCTTTTCCCCACAGGATTGGATTAAAATAATGTGGTTTTTCTGGGGTACAAAGCAGTTTCAAACCAGAACATTACACTCTCTGGACCCAAAAAGGCTTGTTCTTTGCATACACAAAATACATTCATTCCATCAAAATGTCACAAAAGCCTTAAACCATTCCAGTAATAATACAAATTAAAAAATAGTGCAAAGTCTTATCAAGATCAGTTACCAATGTGGTTCGTCCTAAGACAAAATTCTCCTCTGGCTGTGGACCTGGGAACTTAGAACACGTTGTCTGCTTACAGTACACAAAAGAGGGACAGTAATAGAATAAACATTACCATTTCTATAGGGTGAAATTGAAAGGAAAACAGGTCCAGGTTACTGGACCCAAACAGTTCCAAAAACCAGCAAGGCAAACTCTACCAGATTGCAAAGTTTGAGAGCCTTTTACAGAAAAATAGGGGGCTGGAGAGGGCAGCAGTCCCACCCTTTCCAAGGGCTTATACAGAGCCCCTGTTCTCTCCAAATACTGAAGTGAGCATTCCAACACATGCAACAAGGTGGGGAGACCACCTTGTTTTGGCCCTCCCGTTTTCAAGCATCTGGGTGGCATCCAGACTCTCTGCCATGCACGGGGCACACACTCAACCCCCTTCAAGACACTGGGGTGGTTACTAGGCTCTCCCCAATCCCCAGGGAATGTGCTCCACCCTCTCTCAGGCCTGGGATCCACACTCCTCCTGAGCAATGAAGCTGAAGGGTTGCCCTCTGCTCCTGGGGCAAACTCACTCTCTCCACATGCATGGGTAGATCTGCTAACCTGGCACAAGACTTCCTGGCTCCAGACCTTAGCTTGTGTAGTTTTTGCCTTTGAAGTAATTTTTCTTCCAATCTGTCCCTTTTCTGTTCCTTTAGTCCAGATTGGAAGTGTTCCATTTATACAGATCTCAAAAAAAAAATTGTTCACTTAACATGTAGCATACAGCAGTCAAAGCCATAAGACAACAGGATTTTCCATAGATTCTTTCTGGATAACTCCATCTCCAATCCTGGCTTTTTCTGAAATGGGTGACTGGTTCCATGTTCGGTTAAATTTTCATGTGGGGCAATATTCTCTGGGGTCTCATTTTCCTGAAGCTCAGAAGTTTCCAATCAGTTTCTGATATTTTTGTACCCAAAAGTTCATTCCTCAACTTATCTCTTTAATGTCACATTTTACTATAAGCTGTATGAAGTGGCCAGGCTGCATTTTCCACATTTAGTTTGGAAATTACCTAAGCTAGCTATCCAAGCTCATTGCCTTAAAATTCTATCTTCTGTCCCACACCAAGACTCAATTTTGTTAAATTCTCTGCCCCTTTAGAACAAGGATCACCTTTCTTCCAATTTGCAAATGTACATCCATCATTTCTGTCTGAGGCCTCATTGAAAGAACCATTTGTGGCCATATTTCTACCAACAGTCTCCTCAATGTAATCCAGGCCCTTTCCATGAAGCGCCTTACAATTTCTCCAGAATCTTCTCCTAAACCATTTAAAAAGCCATTTCCACATATTCAGTATTTGTAAACTCACCAGCACCACTTCTCTGGTACCAAAATCTGTTTTGATTTGCTAAAGTAGTCAAAATACAATATACTAGAAATGGATTGACTTTCATAACGGGGGTTTATTAAGTTACAATTCTAAAGCCATGAAAATATCCAAATTAAGGCACCAACAAGAGGATACCTTTTCTCAAGAAAGGCTTGGGTTTCTCACATCCTGGGTTTCTCTGTTATGTGGGAAAGGACATGGTGACATCTGCTGTCCTTCTTTCCCACTTTCTCAGTTCAAACAGCTGTCTGAGTGCCTTCTGCATCTCCAGACATCTGTGTCTGTGTCAACTCTCCAAACATCTGTGCTTTCTCCAAAATGTCTCCCTCCTAAAGGACTCCAGTAAGTGGATTAGGACCCCCCTTGAATGAAAGGGGTCACATCTCCATGGAAACAACCTAATCAAAAGGTCCCATCTAACTCTGCCCCTACAAGATGGGATTAAAAGAACATTGGTTTCTGGGGTACATAACAGTTCAAACCAGCACAACTTCTTTTTAAAATACTTTTAAAATAGAAAAATGTTTAAATCTATAATACTGTACACTCAAGGTCCGTACACAAGAAAGCCTTCTGAACATTGTCAGTTAAATGTCTTGCTATCATCATAATTCATTTGTGTGGCTTTCTGTAGTTACCAAACACCTTTATAAATATTGTGTGATTTCCCCCCCTCACATCAGTACTGTAAGGTAGATGGCATTAATTCCAACTTATGCTTAGGATGCTGTCAAGGAGATTATGTTTATTTGTCAAGCCATAAAATGAATCATGAGGGCAAGTAATAGATGTCAAACACAGAGCCATTTACACCTGTTCAAAACATCCCCTAAATGGGTCCAAAGCTGATAAACACACACACAGAGATAAAATGGAACTCCGGGTGTCTTCAGATGTTACCAGTCTTGCTTGCAATGGTCTCCTTTATCCAAATATCTCATTTAACACAACTATGATTTTTCCAGCCACTTTGTCATCAAGTCCAATACCTGGAACTCAGTCAGAAATCAATAAAAGCAGGATGATATGAATAAATGAATGAAACTTAAAGTTGATTATCTCATATACCTAAATGAAGTCATTTACAATATTCCACATTGTGCATTCCTACTGCATTCACCTATAATATCAGAAAGAATTGGGCAAGAGAATGAATATGAAAAATTTTTGCATCCATATTTAGTGAGGATTATCCTATCTATGTTAGATTTAGTGGGAAATTTTCACAAGTATTTAAACATTAATTTATCTTCAAGGGAATATAAAAAAAATCAATTCTTGCCTTTTGTTCTATACTGTTTCCTATTTATAAACTTCGTAATTATCACACAAAATAGCAAAAATGCTGGTAATCGGTTCCTTGTATATGCCTTTCTAGCAATTAAACTTAGGTTAAAAAAACAGTGGCACAAAGTCTTCATTATAAGTGAATATCTGATGTAGTCTTATGAATTTAGGAAGTAATATTGGTGACTCCCGACATAATATAAAGAAGACTAAACAATTGTTAATCACAACGTTTATTCGGGTCTGGAGACGATTTCTTATTTGATCATCCTCGGAAAATATAAAATGTCAGAGCCATTATTTTCTATTAACTGGATCTGGCAAGGGCATAAATAGTAAATTAAACTATTTATTTTTTGGTGGGCATTAAGAGAATATTGAGTTGAAAAAATATTTTCAGGCTTAAAATACATCATACATCGGTACTTAAAGATGGGCGGAATCAAATTTTTAATAGAGTTTTTATTTTACAGAGGAAAATTTCAGGTAATTTTGGTAAAATACAAATAACTTGTCATGTCACACAAGGAGTAGTTTGGATGTCTGGCTCATCACAATTTTAATTGTAAATCCCAGGAAATGCAGAATATGACAATTAAGTTAGGAAGTGCTCAATGGATTGCAGAATAGTAAATTTTATTAAATTTCTTCATAAAGTAACATTGACAAATAATCTAATACAGAGTTGTTTGTGCATTACTAGGTATTGTTGAAGGAACAAATAGGCGACTCCAAATTCACTCCAAAGATGAGTTCTAATAGTTTGTTCTTGGTAATTTACAAGCTGCTCTGTGATATAATTTTAAAACGTCATTTGACTCACTCTACAAGGCAGTAAGGCTTTAAAGAAAAGAACATAACTAACTGCAGTAAACTATTCTATCAGGACATTGAAGGACATCAGAGAGAAGTAGATTTATAGAGAACAGTAGCTTAACAATTTTATATGAATTATAAAAGAAATTTGAATGGTGGGACACTTACAGAAAGAATATGAGAATAATTTGATATAAGATATAAGGTGGAATATTTTGGGAAAACATGAGTGAATTTCTTGGGTTTTATGTCTTTTCTTTTTTTCTGGCTTGATTTTTGATGATGCCACAGGCTCGGGTGGCATCTGTCTGGTATGACGTGCTGAAAGGGCTTTGTCTGTGGCACAGGTACTTGTCTTTTTGTGCAGTGTCAAGTGTACCCAGGAAAACAATGTCCAATGCCAGCTTCACTAATAGTCACATGAGATGTTAGATTCAATAATTGAGGCTCAAGGATATATGCTCCAAGCCATGGCATTTCAAACATTATCTACCCCTTTACAAAAGTGACCTAAACCAAGAATGTGTCTGAGTCTTCTCTTCAAAATTGCCCCTTCTCACTATTATTCGATATGTGTAAAGTAGGAAAGATAACTTTTATGTGATTAATATAAAGGCAGCAATAGTGCACTGATTTTGTAAAAGACTAGCCCATGTTGTACTGTGGGGTATTTATTGCAGCTTTTAAAATGTCATGAAGCTTACTAGCTGCCAAGCCTAGAAGCTGGAGAGCACAAACAAATGCATTCCCCCCAGTCATAGTTCCATGTTTGCCATTCACATCACATTTAATATTTTCTTAACATTTTAAATGAAAAATGGGTGTGGATATGATGATGTGTGCATCGTTTCCCCCAGAATGTATATATGCTGTGATTCTAAAATTTTGATCACTGCATCAATGGCATGGAACTAAAAATACATATCATCTTTTAAATTTTCTTGAATTCACTTCAAAAGTCTAAACCTGTGAGTGCAATGAGCACTGTAAGTGATGCTGTCACTTTCATATTTCTATAGCAGTCCCCAACTGTGCTGATTTGAAATGTTGTATGTACCCTAGAAAGGCCATGTTTTAATCCCAATCCCATTTTGTAAAGGCAGCTGTTTCCTCTAATCCCTATTCAGTATTGTATGTTTGAAACTGTAATCAGATCATCTCCCCGGAGATGTGATTTAATTAAGAGTGATTGTTAAACTGGATTAGGTAGAGGCATATCTCCACCCATTTGGGTGGGTCTTGATTAGTTTCTGAAATCCCATAAATGAGGGAATATTTTAGAGAATAGAGGAGATTCAGAGAGAGCAGAACAGAATGACATAGCTACGAGAAGCAGAGTCCACCAGCCAACGACCTCAGAGATTGAGAAGGAAAATGCCTCCCGGGGAGCTTCATGAAACAGGAAGCCAGGAGAAGAAGCTAGCAGATGACACCATGTTTGCCATGTGCCCTTCCAGATGAGAGAGGAACCCTGACCGTGTTCACCATGTGCCTTTCCAGATGAGAGAGAAACTGACTGTGTTTGCCATGTGCCCCTCCACTTGAGAAAGAAACCCAGAACTTCATCGGCCTTCTTAAACCAAGGTATCTTTCCCTTTGATTGAACATTTCTGTAGATTTGTTTTAATTGGAACATTTTCTTGGCCTTAGAACTGTAAACTAGCAACTTATTAAATTTCCCTTTTTTAAAGCCATTCCGTTTCTGGTATATTGCATTCTGGTAGCTAGCAGACTAGAATGCTGACTATAATATTTATTTGAGCATTTATTTACCAGAATAAATTTTTTTAGTTTTATTTGTTATTGTCCCAATTCGATAGTCAGTATGAAACTTATCCAGATGCTTAAATATGGCTTTTGCTTGCTTGTAGCCCTTCCTTGGACTTGACATAAAGCCAGAAATACAGTGGGTGCTCAATAAATGATTGATTAGTAAATTTTGACAACAAAAGCTATCTTTTGAAAACTGACCTATACTTCCCTTCTTCCTAGCCAAAATTGAGACCGTGGGTGACCAGAACCAGTGGCGGTGGAGGCATCTCTGTTTTGCTGCCTCTTCTGAGTGTGTTTAACTGCGGGTCGTATAACCTGAGCACTCACAGAGAACACTGACTTTTGTACTTTCGATGGCCTTTGAGACACCAAGAGCAAAGTCACCTCCTTGACACCAAGATTATGTAGACAGAGACACAGGAAGCAAATCAAATGTAGGACACATTTCAATAAGGAAATCTGACTCCAAATCTATGCTACCACATATGGACAATTCTATAGCTAAATGGCTGGACTATGCCGAGTCAAACCTTCCTACTTCTGTCTCTGTGTCTCACCTCCCTTTTCCATGAATGCTCCCTTAATTCTCAGATTGGAGAGACAGATTTGAGCCTTGCCTCCTGTCTGCTTGCCAGGCAACCTTGAAAGAAAACGCTTTGTTTTCTCAAAACCCCATGTCAGAGTATCGGCCTCTGTAGGCATTGGGCAGAGACCCTTTGTTCGCTAACAAAATCACAAAAATAAAAGTGAAAACAGTACTCCAAGGATGAGAAAAAACATGAATGAATAAAACAGGAATAAAACTGTTATCTATAGGATCGAGTTCCTGGAACAGAGCAGAAAACCCTCTGAAAAAGTGTAATGTCATGCACATACAAATAATGTACATTTAGAAACACTCGTATTATTGATTACATTTTTACCTTTCACTTTACATTTTTAACAGTGCATAGCCAATGCATTTAACAATGCATAGCCAAAATTGACTTTGACGAACAGGAAGAAAAAATATATAATCACAAAAAGGATTTTAACTATTTCTTAGTTTTTGCAGAAGATTTAGTCATATCTTATAATGCATAGCATTTCACATAGAATACCTCAACTTACTTTTTTTGGTCTTCCATTTCTTTCTTGATTTAAAGGACAATGAGGATTATGTGTTTTCTCATTCAATGTTTCACACTTTGTTACCACACACCATCCAGCCTTACTGATTTTGTGTTCCTCCCTCTGTGTGCTTCCTGAAGCTTAAGTCTTGTAGAATGATTTCATTCCTCAAAGTCTCCTGAGTATATAAAATAACATTTCTTAGTATTCCAACATGAACTAAAACCTCAGAATTGTGAAAAGATAATGAAGAGGAAGAGGAGGAGCAAGAAGAAGAAAAAGAGAAGTGGAAGGAGAGGGAGAAAAGGAGAGAGAAGAACTCAACATCAGTATTTGCATAGGTCTCTCAGTTGCACAGTTTATAATAAGATTGATTTCAAATCTTTAAGTCCACTGCTGGAAGCGTGGACAACTTTTCCCATGAAAGTATGAGACAGAGGGAGCAAACCTAATCCCGTTAGGATGGGGCCTCCATTGGCAGTGAAGATGTCCAATTCTTAGGAGCACAGACAGCAGTTCCTTCAGTATTCTGGAGGAAGGAAGGCAGGGTGGTGGGAGGTGGGAGGTGGGAGTTCTAGTCAGGTTGCGGGGCACAGACTCTGTTACAGGGTGCAAGTGGCAAATCTAATGATAAGATATTTGGGGCCATCTACAGGGTCTTTAGAAATGAGTCTAATTACGAGTGTCATCGAAAAGAGCAAATCCTTGTTGAGTCATGCCTGTCAATGGGAGATTAGTGACTTTCTGTTTACTTGAGAACTGGTATTTTTGTAGTGGAAAAACTAAGGCCTCTGGAGGCAGATGGGTTTGGGTTTTAATCCTAGTGTTGTCTTTATTAGCATTGTCTGTTATTGGCAAGTCATTTAAACTCTTTAAGCTTCAGTTGCCTTTTCAGTAAATTGAGGAAAAATATCAAATTTGCCAGATTAGTGGCATAGGCAGCCCACATTTGTAAAGCACCCACGTCTGTCTGGCCTTATTAGCTGCCCGTTACATTATTGTCTATTCTAAAATATTTTTTGAAGAGTTCTACATATTTTTATATGCTCTGGATAAAATTTAGTTCACCAGTCATCTTAAATAGATAGCAGTTTCAATATGTGAAAATCACTAAACCTCTTTCTATTCTCTTTGCACACATTTGATGACTAAAATAAATATGATGCCTTATTTAAAGAGTAGATTCTGCTAAATTCATCCCCTTCACCTTTTCTGAGAGGGAGGGGTTACTGAGATCTCAGCGTATGTCCTTCCATAGGACTGAAGGGTCCTTAATTTTAGTGCCAAGGGGACAAAGCCTTAAATCCAGACCTTGGAATCCAGAAGATCATTTTCTTGATGGCCTATTCTTAACCACTCCCAACTCAGTTCCCTAACTCTAAAAGGGCATTTACTATCCTTTCAGGCAGGATATAAAGATTAATTAGTTAAGATTGCAAAGTGCTTTATACATGAAATGTTGTATGAGACAATAAGATAAATATTAATAATATCCTGTTAGAGGTACACAGACAGCTGAAGTAAGGTAACTAAGAAAAATAAATTGCAGGGCTTGGTATGCAATTGAAAATCGCTAATGGAATGAAAGTTTGTTCATACTGGGAGTAGTGTTGCATCATGTATAATGTAATACCAGGTCATTTTCAATTGTTTTAATTGCCTTGAGCAACTGATCTTTAGAGCTGTTCCTGACTGGCTTCGGCGTAGCCCTAATGATGGGAAAACGGTGCCAAAGTCCAGCATTATCTCCTATTGAACATTAAATGGTATCGACCCCCTTCCTGGGCCATCACTCAACAGACTCCTTAAAATAATTCATGGCACCATTAACATTAATTAACTTACAAAAACCCCTCAAACTCTCTGCCATTTTAAGATTTCAGATACCGAACAAAGTAAAGAGCAACTAACAAAAAAGTTATGAATCCTCTTATGAGAACCATCAATTAGGGTAAGTAAAAGTTTCCTAAATTTTTATAACCCTCATCTATCACTGGCCAACTCTGAGAAATTTATACTGGGCAAAGATGTCTTTAAGACCGTTCAGTGGGAAAAGAACCATCTGTCTCTGTTCTTCACATCCACTTTGAAACTGAGAGTGGCAGCTTCCAAACTCATGTCAGAGTAAACCAAGAGTTATGGGGATTATTGGGCCCTGGGGACTTGCTGCCCAAATATCTCTCAGCCAGTCAAAAGAAGACTTCCCTGGTTCTCAACTCCACTTCTAGAGTTCTCTTCTACAGGAATTATACTTCTGCTCTAAATTCCAAATAATCATAAAAGCCTTTTCTAGAATATCAATTTACCATTCAGTAAATGGTAATAGAATTTACCATTCAGTAGGTAGATGTCTTTTTATATTAAGCATCTATTTAGCCATCCTAACAATGACATAAAATAGACATCTCTATAATTTTAGTTAAACTTGCTAATATTATAATTATAATAACATTTGCTTTTCTTCCAACTCCCTGAAAGTAAGTGCTCATTAATGGAGGAGCTGGGGCTCAAATCTGGGTCCTTTGAAACTTGGAATCAGAAACTGAAGTCATACTTCTTCAGAGTCCAAGCCATCAAGGTAAACAGCATTTATTTATTTACTCATTCATTCATCGTGCGTGTTTGCATGGACAGGACAGGAAGATTAAAGCCTAGTGGGGCAGAGAGGCACATACACAGATAAGGGCACATTACAAAACGTGTTTCGGTGTAGATAGTCACCAAAGCATGTAGAAGCAGACCTGCCTTTAGAGACCGGACTTGAGAATATAGTATTTCAGGTGAATCTTTAAACAGGGGCAGTTTCTGAGGAGGGATGGGAAGAAAATGTTTGTCATACAAAGCAGCAAATGAGAAGTCAAAGGGGTAAAACTGTGCAGTTCCTTCTGAGAACCTGATGCATGATGTATATAGCAGAGAGGTTTATGGTGGCTGATAAGACTGTAAAGATCTCCTGGGGTTAGTTTTTGAAGGCTCTTTTATGCTGTCATAAAAAGTTTGGACTTTATCTTGAGGGCAGTAAAGCGAAGAGGTTTTAAAGAAGTGACACTCTCAGGGGTGTATTTTTTAAAATCTCCTGGAGAGTGTATGGAAATGGAGGGCAGAACAGTGTAAAGTCTATTGCCGGCAGCTTTGCAAATTGTAAAATGCTGAACAAGTGTTAGGTGCTGCCACCTTGTCCTTTACAATTCTGTACCCTCGGTGTAACATATCAAAGGAAGATTACAAAAATATTGCAAATAAACGAGTAGTGGTATGGTCATTTACATAATCCAACTCTGTTAGATTGGATCAACAACACACAAATCATAACTTCACAAAATTTTTAAATGTTAATACTTAAGAAAAAAGATACAGATTTCCCTTCCCTTTTCCTCCTTCCTCCAAACAAACGCTGAAAACAAACAAGTATCTAAACATGTACGTATTTGCAGCAGCAACATTAACATTTCCTCCTTTAATGTTTTTCCTTCTAAGTCTTCTGCTTATTCATTAATAAAAGGCATACCCTTCGGCTGGTTTTTACATTCTCTATGTATCTCAGAAATTTTTTAGGCTTGGTTCTCTATTCATTTTCCTAAACCTTTACAGTACATGATGCCTGAATGCTTTTTGAACAATACATTTTATTATATATATTATCATATGACCCAGAATTCAAGAAAAACAATGATAAAATTGTCCAATTTCTTGGTAAATTTCAGAAGGTGCTGGACATAAGACATGTACAAGTGCAAGATTTATCTCCTAGCAAGAAACAGTTAAATTCTTACATCAAACACTAACGAAGACTGGAAAATGACTAAGAGAAAGTTAGTAGAAATTGAAAGACCCATATAAAAGTAAAACAATAAGATAATCCACAACTTAAAGTCACAAGGAAAACCTGTATAAAATTCTATATTCCTGGATAGGGAGACCCAGAATTGCAAGAATTTAACTTCTCCACAGATTAATTTATAAATTCATTGTAATGGCAATAAGTATTTTTGGTATAATTTCACAGCTTGAGTTTAAAATTTATCTAAAAACAAAAAGGCACATCAATAGCCGGTAAATTTTGATAAAGATCAATAATTTTATAATACCACAGTAGACATAAAAACTTACTCGAAACATTCAGTAGCTAAAACCATGCTATTGGCAAAAAAAAAAGGCAAAAGATAACTCCAAATAGCCCAGATCCCATAAAAGTTACATGAACTTAGCTTACTTTTCAGAAAACTAAACCTTCAGATGGTTCCTAGGCCAGATAAATCCTGAAACCCAGAAGTGCCAGTATCTCCAAGAACTCAACCATTTCCATCTCCTATCCCATATTGCCAACACCCCTTTTCAACATGAGAACGTTAGAATGGGCATAACCCAAATACCTCTAAAGATTGGGAGAAGGATCAAAAGAGAAAAAAGAATTTGAACAGAGAAGATAAGATTTAACAAATAAGTATGACAACTGAATCATATTGATATTTCATTTTAGTCTTAAGTGTCTTGGAAGGAAACCCCTGAAGTTGTGGAACTGTAAGCCACACCAAGCTTTGTAATCAGTTCTATAACTACTTGTTGAAATGTACTTTGAAATTTATTGCTTTTTTGTATATGTGTTATATTTTACAATAAAAAATAGCCCGAAACTAGTCCCCCATATGTAGGATTTACTGTGCACTGGTGGTGGCATTTCAAGTCAGGATGGATAAGGAGAGCTATTTGTTAATGACTTTAGGTCAGCTAGCAATATTTTTGGCCAAGCTAGGATAGAATAAACTACTGTGTGCTGCAAAATTGATCCTAATATTATCTCAGGGACTTTATCAACAGTGCTGGGGCCTGAATTGCAGCCCCTTTACACTCAAGTATTGGCTACTAAAAGCTCTCCACTGTACCCTCTGAGCAGGTGGAAAGTACTTTGGGTGGGGCAACACTTCTGATGTCATTAGCAACATCAGACTGAAACATGATGTCAACGTTTAACTACAACTTTGTTTGGCTTCTTCCTTTGTGTTATACTTCCCTCACTCTCTCACAGGTGTTAACTCAAGGCATTCACTCAATAGATGGATCACAAACATAGGTCTAATTCTTGAGAATCTGATCTAAAAGATAATGGTCTAAACCCACAAATGATTGCTTCCATTTATGTAAAAACCAAGCTGATTTGGCCGAGGGCCAATTCCACTTGGTACCTCCAGGATTCAATCTCTCACCAACTTTCAATGCTACCATCACATCATGTGACCAACAAGCCACTGTATCGTGAAACCAAGCATGAACAGAGACCTCTCACCGAGTATTAAGTTCCAAGGACCAAAAGTGACACATGTTACTTCTGCTCTTAACCCATCGGCTAAAACAAAATGCATGGAGACTGGGAGGTATGGGAGAGGAGAGGGGATATTTGATGAACCTTACTGTCTCTGCCATAGCAGTTCTTTTTGAAAATTAAATTTGAGCCTCTTTTATAGACGTATGTATGTACACAAAAATCCATTGTGGACTAAAATCTATCAACTGTTCAAATAACTAACTCCAATCAAAGGAGAATATTTTTACAGTTTTGACACAGGGACAACATTCTGAAGTAAAACATTAACTCTGAAAGCTGCCAATCACAATTTGGATTTTATGAAAATTTGTATATAGTAAAAGACCGTATCATGGAGAACAGAACATCTGCAACTTTAACATCACAGGCTTTAGAACATGTGAAGGTTTTATGAAAATCATTAAGGAAAAAAAAATTAATAACTCCATACAAAAATAGGCAACAGATTTTGTTCTGATAATTTCTTTTTTGTATCAGATACATTCCTTACCCTTCTGCAAACCCTGTTTCATGGGTAGCCTTGGCCAACTTGTGGCAAAAAAATGGAGACTAGGAAGAGAGGAAGAGTTTGGGATATGGTCTTAGTTTTCCAGTTTGCTTTGACAAATATCACTCAATGGGTTGGCTTAATCAACAGAAATTTATTAATTGATGGTTTTGAAGGTAGGAGAGTTTCAAAACTGAGGCATCAGTAAGGCGATGCTTTCTGTAACATTCCAGTGCTGATTGCCTGGGATCCTTGGAGTTTCTTGGCTTGTATCTCTGCTTCCTGTCACATGGCAATGTGTCTTCTGGGGTCTGTTGACTTCTGACTTCTGGTCCCTCTCGAGGCTTTCTATGACTCTGTTTTTTGTTTGTTTGCTTGTTTATTTGTTTAATCTTTATAAAATCTCCAGTAATCTGTATTAAGAGCCAATGTCATTCAGTTTGGCTACATCTTAATTTAAAATACCACCTTCAAGAGATCTTCTGTAATAGTAGATTCATACCTACAGGAATGTGGATTATGATTAAGGGCATGCCTAAATTGGGGTACAAAGTTCAATCTATCATAGCTAATTTCCTTCTTTCTTCCTTTGAGCAGTGTTTTTCACCAGTGGCAGCATCTCCAGGCAGCCCCACCAGGATTCAGGCCCCGGATGGCTATCCCTGGCTTCTGTGTGTTGCTAACACACATACTGACAGCCATGGACATAGGTAGACACACACAACCTCACCAACAATCAGGAAAACAGAGAAAGTTTCTCAAATGTAATTCAGTAGTTCCACATCAATGCTATTAAATATTTAAAAATGAACAATTAAATATGGTTTGCTTTAATTTTTCTGTAGTGCCTTCTGTTAGTCCAGGATCTCTGAGAAGCAGATACCATAATGAGATACGATCATATTAGTGGAAGTATCTGTATAAGGGAAAATGGAGCAGAAGCCAAGTGAGGCTGGGGGTGCTGTCTGACCCTGCGTGATGTAGAGAGGGAAGGTTGAGAGAAAGGTCATTGGGTAGTATTTGAGCCAAAGTCAGCAATTGGAGAAGAGGTGGGTCTCCTAAGAACACATCTTGCTTAGTGTTTTCTGCTCACTCGATACGTGGGCGTTGAGCTGCCCTTGGAAGTTTGGCCTCTGCTCCAATGTGGCAGTGAGTTTTCAGAGCATGGCCCAGCTGGTCTTGGTCATTTATGCCCCCTGGAGTTGGATGTCTCTGAGACACATTCTCATGATCACCTCATGCACCTTTCCATGGAACTGTGCACTTTCAAACATCTACAACAGATTTTTGTCAAATAATGCCTGAAACTTTATTTTCATGAAGTTTCTTTTAGAGATTTGCAAACTTAATTGGTGCATCAATTGGCAGGTGCAAGTTAATTATATGGGTACTTAATTGCTAATTTCCTATGCAAATCAATATTTGAACTTTTAATTCTCAATTGAGCACACATCAAAATGGGAGTTTAACTGCTCGAAGCAAATGTAAAATTTCTAAGTGTAGTTTTATTTATTTGTTTTTTTGCTCCATACACGCTTGGGTCTTGTTCTGAGACTGTCACTTAGGCCTTAGGTTTGGAAGCACAATACCAGTAATTATGTTAAAAAGAGGTTCTCTTTATTCCAGAAATATGTTTATTCTTAAAAATGTAATAATGTGCATTGTATAAAAATCCCTGAACTGACATTTATAAGGTGAACATTAAAATCACATCTAAAATGATCATTTATATACATATATATATATATATATATAAACAATTTTGTTTCTATCTTTACAGAAAGCATGCACTTGTGTGTGAATTTATATGTATTTCTTCATCTAAATACTGAGATATTTTTATAGGGGTCATAATGGATTCTGTTTTGTATATGAGTTAGGCAGAATTCTAGGATATTCCCCCAATTCCGATCTCTGGTATATAGACACTCCCAGTTATTCAGTGAAGCACTAATCTAGGACTGCTGTGAAGGGATTTTGCAGGTGTAACTAAAGTTCCCAATGGGTTGATTAAGATAGAGAAATCATCCTAATCACATGGACCCTTCCAGAGGTCAGAGACGAGGGCAGTCAGAACTTCAAAGCCTGAGAAGAATATGACACACCATTGTTGGCTTGAAAATGTAGAGCACAGCTTCTAGAAGCCGAGTGGCCCCTCACCCTTTGACTGGCAAGCAACCAAGAAACAGGGACCTCAGTAATACAGACATAAGGTGCTGCTTTTCTACCACTAGGAGAACGAGCTTAGACATGTGTGTGTGTATGTGTGCATGTGTGTGTTTCACCAGAGTCTCTAGAGGAGAACCCAGCTTGACAGACATCATGCTTTCAGCTTTGTGAGCAGAGAACAGTTATATTGTGCCAACCTTCTGACCTAGGTAACGGGAGTTAGTAAATGTGTCTCTTTAGCTGTTATATTTGTGCAAATTGCTGATGCAGCTATAGAAAATTAATATAGAATCTTATTTTTTAATCCAATAATATAGCATTTGTATTTTCCACTTCTTTATATCTGTTTCTGCTACGTTTTTGTTAGTGGTCTCATGCCATCCTTTATAATTTCCAATGAGGTTTTCCTTATGATCAATTTCTGTAAATGAAATTACTGAGTAAAAGTATGTGCATAACTTTTTAATGCTTTCTGTTCATATTGCCCAAAAGCTTTTTTTTCAGAAAAAAGGTGTTCTTTGGTGGGCCATGGTGACTCCGTGGCAGAGTTTTCACCTGCCGTGCTGGAGACCCGGGTTTGATTCCCATTGCCTGCCCATGCTAAAACAAAAGATGCTCTTTCAAAAAAAATTCTTTTTTAAAAAACAATTCGAAAATATTTATTTTGACATTCCACTTAGTGAAAGTCTGAATATATTTTTATAATCTGATAGATGAAAAGTGGTTTTCTCATTTATTAGTTTATATGTCTTTGATTACTAAAATATATTTATACACATTCACAATTAATATTTCTTACTTTGTGACTTCATTTCAGTTTATTTTTCTATTTGTGCATTAAATTAAAAAGTTATTTGTGGGTGGTGCAACAGTGGTTCAGTGGCAGAATTCTCCCCTGCCATGCCAAAGACCCAGGGGCCTGCCCATGCAAAAAAAAAAAAGATTTATTTGTAAGGCTGTTTATCACTTAGGAAAAATATTTACCTTTTCCCTGTCATGTGTTGGAAATATTTTTTCTTAGAGTGTCATTTACCTTGGACATTTGTTCTTGTGGGTTTTCTGATTGTAGTTTATTTTTATTCATAAGAACATCTGAAATAATTTGTGGTATAAAACTGCATAACAATTTTTAATTTATATTTTTGCTTTTGGACCCATTAGTATTCCTAATTTTGTTCTGTAAATTTTGCTATTTTCAATTTCTTACAAAAAAATCTTACAAAATTTTATCTTATATTATGCCTCAATATTTTTATGTACTTCATTTTACCAATTGCAGATGAAAAGTAGATGTGCTTCCAAGAATTAAAATAAGTGTTACAGCCTTAGTAGAAGAGATACTTTAAAAAAAAAGCTGATGAGTGTCCATTTTTATAATAAATACTTTATAATTTTATTTTTTCAGAGTATGGTTAGAATTGCTAAAAATCCTTTTTGTTCTTCTAAGAAAACAGTTTGTCAAAGAAGCGACACAGGCAACTGATAGGACTGCTTGCAGATTCAGGAAGAGTTAAAAAAAATGTATTTAGTACTTAATTTTCTTATTCTGAAAAGTTTAGTAGTTTCCAATTTCTCTCATGCCATGTCTAAATATTAACAATTTGAATCCAGTAATAAATAAAAAGGATAATACATCACAGGTTGGGTGTGTTCCAGGAATGTAAAGTTGGTTTAAGACTTGAAAATTGACCAATGCAATTCATTACATTTCTAGAAAAAGGAGAAAAACTGTATTATAAATAGAAACAGAAAAGCATTTGATACAATTCAACTTGCATTTACGATAAAAACTTGTATAACTAGGGAAAAAATGATGTCTCGTATTGGGAAAATTTATCTGCAAAAATTCTACAGAGAACACCATACTTAATAGTGAAAGTTTGGAAAATTTCCCCCAAGATGTGAGTGCAGGTTTGAAAATTGTATATACCCCAGAAAAGCCCATGTTTTTAATCAGTCTTGTGGGGTCAGAACTATTGTTGCATCGGACCTTTTGATTAGGTTGTTTCCATGGAGATGTGACCCAGCCCATTCAAGGTGGGTCTTAATCCACTTACTGGAGTCCTTTAAGAGGGAGACATTTTAGAGAAAGTGCCGATGCTGGGAGATAGAAAACACCCCAGGAGATGCTGAACTAAGCGATGAAATCCAGGGTTTGCCCCGGAGAAACTAAAAGAAAGAAAACTGCCCAGGTGATGCTAAGAGACGACCTGGAGGACACAGAGAGGCAGCCACTGGACACAGAAGCTAAAAGCCACGAACCAGGAGCAAAGCAGCAGATGCCCGCCATATGCCTTCCCAGCGGGCACAGGTGGTCCAGATGCCAGGGGCCTCTTCAGAGTCCAGCTATCATCTTGTTGATGACTTAATTCAGACATTTTCATGGGCTTAGAACTGTGCATTTGTAACCTAATAAATCCTCTTTGTAAAAGCCAATCCATTTCTGGTCTATTTCATTCATGCAGTTTTAGCAAACTGAAACAATGGGAAACATACAAGGTTATCCTCTACTGTCACTCTAATCAGCACTGCATTGATCCCTACTAGTACTTGGGAAGAAAAAGAATTTAAAGCATAAGGTTTGGGAAAGAAGAAATACAAATAGCATTATTTGCAGATGAACATGTTAACATAAGTTGAACATAAAAAAATTTACAACACTTACCATTATAACTAAATGCTAATTTAGCAAGGTCAACAGACAAAAATCACTTTTACATTTATATTCTGCTACAGGTGGACAATAGGATTTTAAATGATAATACCTACAGTAACATAAAAATTATTAAACATCTCAAATTTTAGTGAAAGTTATAAGATCTCGATAAAACACTATTGAAAAAAATAAAAATATATAGAAATAGAGGAATATACCATTTCATGGATTGTAAAATCAATATTGAAAAGATGTCAGTACTTTCTAAATTGATCCATAGGCTTAATGCAATCTCAGGAAACCTTCTGGAATAAATTTAACAAGGTAATTCTAAAATTTATATGGCAATGCAAAACACAATACAATCATGATGAAGAAGAAAAGTGAAGACATGAATTATTAGATATTAAACTTAACAGAATGCTACAACAATTAAGAAAATGTGGTACAGCACAAGATTAGACAAATGATGAAATAGAAACAGACCCATACTTATTCCATCTCCTGGTTTAGAATGAAGCTGTCACTGTACTGCACTGAGGGAAGAGGTGGCCTTTTAAATTAATGGTGCTGAATAGACATAGAAAAAAATCCTCAGTCATATCTCAAAAATCAATTTTAGATGGAGTGAAATTTAAAGCTGAAAGGTAAAACAAAAACATTTTGGAAGAAAAATTAACCTTTGAATAAGGAAAGATGTCAAATAAAAAACAAACAGAATTAACCAGAATGAAAAAGTTGATTAATTGTAGTATATTAAAATATGAATTTTTGTTATCATGATATTTTTAAAAGAGTGAAAAGACATGGCACAAAGTGAAAGAAAGTACTTGAAATGCATATGTGTCACAACTCATTGACAGAAAACATAAAGAACACCAATATATCAATGAGAAAAAAAGAGTTTGTTAGATTTTTCTTGTTCAAATTCAAAAGACCAGGACTGAAAGTCCTTTAAGAGAAGATATGCAAATGACCAATAAACATGAAAACGTGATCAACATCATTTTTCATGAGGGAAATGTATATTAAAACTGCATTTAGATCCACCTAAATATGTATCAGTAAAGACAGAATGGAAAGAAAAAAAAAAACAAGACACCACCAATAATTATTGGTGAGAACATGAAGAAATCAGGGGTATCGTGTTGTTAGATGGGGTCTCAATTGGTGCACCCATTTGAAAAGCCTGTGTTCATAAGGCCAAGCACATGCACCTGTACCCACCAATTTTTATCTTAGATAAGCACCCAACTGAAGAGCACTATTTATCACAGCTAAAAGCTAAAAACAAATCACATATTCACCAACAGTAGAATGAACAGAAAAATTGTGGTGTGTGCCCACAGTGGGATGCTAGGCAGCAAACATGCCTCACAAAGGTTATTTTGAGTGAAAGAAGTGAGAGACCAAAAGGGCTTATTGTACGAATGCATTTATGTAAACTCTAACCCAGGCCAAGGAACTAATGGTGGTACATGTTGGGCCAGGGCTTACTTTTCAGCATGATAATGACTGAAAAGGGGCACAGTGGGTCTTCTTGGGTGCTGGTGATATTATATTTCTTGATAATATCTGGGTTTTCCAGTGTGCTTGCTTAGACAATTCCCAGAGATAGACAGTGACAAATTACCTTTCTGTATGTGTCTTATTATTCAATGAAAATGATAAAAATTTAGATCTCAGGCAAAATTATACAAACAAAGAAATGCCATTACCATATGCACATGCCTTAGGTGTAAATAATACTGACACAGGCATGAAAAAGGAACTCTGGATGTTTATTCAGCCCCCAATTCTGAATCTCCCGCGCACATGGCAAGACGAGGAATATGTAGAGCATGTTTTGAGGGGTGATGCAGAAGCAGGCTCCAAGATGGGTGCTCACACTTCCCAGCTGTTTAAATACACGGAAACCTCCACACCTCAGGGGCTCCCAGAGGTGACCGGGGGAGAGGTAGGGTGAATGTAAGTCTGAGGTTACACATTTGGTAGCATGGCCCATTCAGAATTCGTGGGTCTAGAAAGGCCTAGAAAAATCCTTTTATACTATTAGATTTATATTAGATTATATATCAGTCAAGTAAATGCTTTTGTCTTTAGACTACTAACCAAATGTAGAGAGAGAGACTTTTCTAAATAACACTGATTTATGAAGTGATGGAATGTAAGAATAGAAATTAATAAAGCTTATTGGAAATAGCATTGTTATGAGAATTGGCTTCTAGTTCTAGTTCTCTTGGAGGTGAACACAATTTATGGGTCAGGTGAATAATTTCCAGATAGATGACATGTGCTGCTCCCCCAGGACTGATGTGCTGTGACAGATATGCAGAAAACTGGTCTTTAACAAGGGCCATAACGTTCTAGCAGAGGAGTCTACCTACGCGTTCACTCTGTAGGGCATTATCGTAGTGCCAGAATAATTAATACTCATTGAGTTGATTATAATATGACAATTACATAGGGAAAAACTCTCTAACTGATATATATTACTTTAAGATAAATAAATTGATCCCCTAATATGAATTTGATCGATAGTTTTAAAGCTAACTTAAAGATAATATAATAGAGCTGTTCTCTATATTTGGATGCAGTCTGTTGCTGGTTACGTATCTTTAAAATAAAATGTCATAAGGTAAAACTCCAACTGTGCATGCACGGTTACTTATAAATGTTCAGAAGGGGCAAAAGCCTTAGAAGGAATGGGAGGAATATCAGGAAATGAAGTACTGTCCTTGGTATTTAATCCTGCTTTGCTCCCCAAACAATTTAAGGTCTTTACTGAGAATGCTAAATATAGTAAAGGGGCTAAATGTGATATGGTGAAAGTTTAACTCATTTAACATTAATACTTTTTCTTTTTCTTCAGCATTTAACATATACTTTAAAATTGAAAATTAGGAATTTTATGTTTATAGACACTAGATCGACAAGTTATCAGAAGGCCTTAGAAGAACTTGATGGTCATAAATATAAGAGAGTCTATTTGGGGATATATCTTTATTCTTTGGGATGAAAATAATATTCCATTAATTTTTTTGTTTTTATACTTAGGCAGATTTCTGGATTGTATAGGCTTTTTTTTTAAAATTCATAATTGTTAAGTATCTGCTCTTGTACAATTTCATCTACATTTTTATCATGAGTGGATAAAGCTTTTACAGCACTTTACAATCATTTTATATATCATGAGATGACACTGTGGCTCTAAGGTGAGACTTCCGGGGTAGAGTGGGTTGGGATTGATTGATGCCCCATTTATTTGAATGTTCTTCTCAAGAAGGGCTACTTTGATTCCGTTTCTGAAATGAGCTGCAGTTTTAACTAAAGACGCTGCACCTGGACTGTTATGTTACTAATCTTGACTTTATTTAAAACATTTTAAATACCCAAGCCTCTAACCCATCACTTTTAACCCATGCCTTTTGGGTGGTGCTGGCCTCTCACTGTCATGAGGGCATCTGGCCAAGGTCTCCTCTGCCGACCAGCACATTCTACTGCCCAGGTCCTAGAGGACTGGACTGAGCCTGGATCAAGTTAATCTGGGGATCTTGAGTAGCAGGAAAGAAACATTTTCTCCTCCAGGGTGGAGTTGGATCTGGAAAGTCGTGATGAGTGGTTTGGATGTTAATTGGAAGTTCTTTGGGTGATGAGAAATACAGATACGCCTGCCAGCTGAGAATTTGTGAAAGGGATAGCTTTAATATATCTAAGAGCCTGGAGGAGGAGAGAGGAGAAGGAGGATGGTGGAGGGGCCAGGCTTACCTAACCTGGGCAAGGATCCATGGAGGGTGGGGGGAGAGGATGTGGATATGGGGTCCTGGACCTTTCCTTTACTGTAACCCAGAAGACAGGGTAAACCTTTCCTCTGGATACTGGGGACTGGAGGTTTTTAAATAGATGGTGTGAAAAGCAGAAGTGGCCAAAGCCATTTGGAGAAGCTGAGGGCAGCTTGTATCATTCAAGTCATAGGGATATGCGTGCCATGCCTTGCTAGTTGCGGTTATATCCAGGGCAGGGCTAATTCAAAAGGGGAATTTATGACTAATCTGGGCAGGATAACAAGGCACTGAATGTTATTTCTTTTATGCTATTACACGGTACTAATGCAGCCATTTGGTTACCGTGAAAAAATGGAGGAAAGTGGGACCAAAACATTGGTAGAAAGAAACAAAGCCCAGGTAACAGCTTTTAAAGCATTACTGATGCTGTACATGAAGCTGGACTTATTTTGGATTTTTGTAAACCACGAGAACAAATGATTAACTATTTATTAAGGTTTCTGGTTGGGTTTTCTTTCCTTTCCAACTGGATTAATTAGTTATCAAAATAGACAAAAATCCATACCCCCTGGACCTTATATTGTAGTGGTATAGACATGCTGCACACAAAAAGCATGACACTTAAGTTATATACTGTTTTAGAAAGTATAAATGTGGAAAGAGAGAAGCCAAGTAAGGAGGATTGGGAATTATGGCTGATAGTAGAGGTGTGCAATTTATCAGGTTGCAATTTTATAAGATGGTGAAAAAATTTTTTTTTAATTCAAATGGTTTTCTATAACTTCTATAAATGTTTTATTCCTACAGTCTTTCCTGAAACACCTTCTTTGAACACCATCAGATTTTTCATAGTCACAGTTTTATGCTCAGATTTACTTATGACCTTCTAGAGAAACCACTGAGGACAAGCCACCATTATATATTGAGGGAAGGTATTCATGTATGCTAATCCTTGTTAAGGAGGCTCACTGGGAAGCGCCACTATTTTCATGGAGAAGATTATAGCTTTTAGTGGTCTGCCTGCTCCAACTGGTTGGGTCTGCTGCAGCAACTCCTCTGGTCCCTCAAGTCATGAACTCCTGGCACCTTGCCTCTAGGCTCGCTGCTTCCCACTTCCATTAAAACTGCAGTTTTCAGGCAGGCTAATAGTGTTAATGGCCCATGGACACTAGCTGGCTCACCTGTACATTTATGCCTCACAACAAAAAAGATGTTACTTCTGGCCCACGTGGCACGTTGCCTCCACAGCCCAGGGGGCCGGTTCACAGATAGAGCAGTGTGAGGGAATCAAGGGCCCTGGCGATGACTTTGGCCAGTGAGAGACCAGAAATGGGAAGGAGCCTGGAATAAATACCCTCCTCCTCTCTCCCTAACCAAGAGTTATGAGAAACAACCTTTTCATACCCTTTACTAGATAAATTCTCTGTGATGAGCAACCAGGGCCTTCCTGAGAAATTTGTGGCCAGTTCAGTAATGCTTCACTTGTTTTGCTTTCCCGCATCCCCTTTCCCCCTACCCTTGCTTCCTTGGGATCACAACTTCACAACAATGTGTTAGCATGTGTATTTTATCTCAGGCTTAGTATTTTGGAGAACCTGGGCTAAGATACTGATATATATATTTTGGAAACAAGAAGAGTCACATCCAAAATGTGTCTTAGATTTCTATAGATCATATTGTGCAGTTTCAATCAGTTTCACATCCATGGCAGTGACTGTGGGGATACAGTCTCCCTAAGTACAAAATACTTTTCAAAAGTGTTTCACTCTTCACAAAAAATTTAAGGAAGCTTAAATCTAATTTCAATCACATTATTCTTCCCCTTATACTTCAGGCATTAATTTCAGTTTTCCAGAAATACAAGTTCATGATGCTGACCGGAATTGGGCTAAGCCTAGAGATCATGATGCCAACTAAGAATCATCGTGGTGGGTTTCAGAATTCAAAGCCAACCCTACCTGGTGTGCTAGCCAGGGGGGCTCTCGAGGCGGGGCCCATGGAGTGCAGGAATGCAGAGGAAATACCATCTCCTGTAATTAAGGAACATTCAGAGGTGAGAGCTCAAAGAAAGTAAAGTTAGTAAATAGTAGAAGATGAGTTGTAACAACTATAAGAGCCCAAATGAAAGGGAAAAAAGTGAACAAAAAAAATTATTTCATAGTCATAGAATTAAAGATCATTAGGATTTTCAGGGAATAGAAGCAGGAAAGTAGAAGTAAGGTGTGGGAAAATATAGGAAACTGAGGTCGCTACTTTTATGAGTTAGATTAGGTACAACAGAGATGACTGTTGCATCTATTAGCTGTCTACAAAACATCCTGCCTTACTATTAATGGGTAAGTTATCAATTCTCAGATTTTGCCTAGTGTGTAATAGATCCACAACTTGCAGTTTTACGATGCTTGTGTGTGTGTGTGCCTGAAATTGTTGTTTTTTTTAACCCCAAACTTATTTTCACTACTCTCTGATATCTCTCCTAGTCTTCCCTGCCTACTGGGACTTCTTTCTGCCCTTTAATCCTGCTCTTCTCTTCTAACTTGGCCTGGAATCGTGTGATGGTGGGTGGCACAGAAAATAAGCAAACAGCCTAGAGTCAACCCAGTGTTGTGAGTGTCATCCAGGAAGCAGTTCTCTGGCTGCATTTTTCTCCAGGGTTAACTTTCCCTCGATAAGATCTTGGGAAAAATAGTTTTGGCCTGCATAATTGTCATCATCAAGCTGACACAAGGAGTAGGTTATTATCCAAGGATTAAAAGTCATTCTGTGGTCACCATGGAACAATTCCTTTTGCCATACAGAAGTTAGTGGCTATTATAACCACATGTACTTATGGTTGTTCCAAAGAGTCAGACTGTCAGAATAAAATGCTCAGATTTCAAATGTAGGAATCATTGAAGGTTTGGGTGTTTGATATTTCAAGTCGAATTTGAGTCTTTTGGGTTTTTGTAACTTTGGGCTCAAAATAATGACTTCCTTGTTTTCAAAAAACAATATTTGAATAGCTTATTAACAATAGTTTCAGAAGTCCATTTCATAACACTTTAGGACCTCAAAAACTCTTTAAAATTATAATTTGATATCTGAAGTGTCATTGAGAATTGGTCACATATAGATTAAATTTTCCTATAACACTTAAAAGGTAAAAATTTCAGAGTAAAAGCATAAAGCAATATATGTTAAATCCATTCTCTTTTAGAAATCATGTTGAGAGTCAGACTATATGCAAAGCATTCCAGTTTTTATCTTTAAAATTTGGACAGTAAAGAAATTGCTTTATAGAATGGGCCACTGAAATGAATGATCTGCAAGAGATGAGACTTGGTTAGTAGGTTTCTCACAAAGTGCTCCACAAAGATTTATATTTTTACCTTTAAATGAGATCTCAGTTGTCCAATTGGGCTTAATTTTTTTTAAGAAAAATCTTTAGGTCCTGAAAAAAATATTCTCAGATACAAGGAAGACTTCTACATTTGGCAGGTCTGCAGACAAATGGAAAGGTGTGGTGATATGGAAGTTGTGATAATTAAAAAATAAATGAAAATCAAATCAAATCATAGTTTCTTTCTTTACATTTCTTCTCTCTGTATCCTTTATAACACTTTGCTATTTTGGGTGACATTAGAATCAAGGATGCAATATTTATAGAAGGATGTTACTCTAGTGATAACATATTACAAAAAGCCTTGGCAACAATCTGAGACACAGCAGGGGATCTGTGAGAGAGCTATTTTTGTAATGTTTAAAATTATACTAAATTAAAAAATAAAGAAAACCTCCCTGCTGGGCTTCAAAATTTAAATAGCATGGTGTGGTGTAACTGATCAGAGTATTGGATTATGATAACTTATTACATGGAATGGAGCAAATGTTGACAAATCATATTTATATAGGAAAGCAGTTTAGGTCATTTTTATATAATCCAACATGTAAAGTTATATTTCAATTGATTTTAGTCTAAAAATAGAGGACCATAACATGAAAAACATGTATTAAAATTAGAATCCAAATATATAGGACTTCTGGAAAACAGGAACAACTAAATTAAAAGGAAAACAATCTCTTGCCTTGTATTTAATCTCTTGGCCATTCCCATAAATCAGGTTTAGATTGCACTTTTGTTATGTACACTTCTCTCCCTCTTTCACTCTCTTTTTAAACATTTTTTGGAACATGTATAATATGAAATTTCCATTTCAACTATTCATGTCTGTAATTCAGTGATATTCGTTATATTCACAATATTGTGTTCCTGACACCACCACTCTTTCCCGCAACTTTTTCATCATACCAAATAGAAACTCTGTGCTGATGAACCAGTATCCTCATCCCTCTCCAGCAGGCCCTGGTAACCTGTAATCTATTTTCTTTCTCAAAGAACCTATTTATTTTAGGTTTTCCATGGAAGAAATCATGCAATATTTGTCGTTTTGGGTCCTTGGGTGTGAAGTAGCATCTCACTGTGGTCTTGATTTTCGTCTCCCTGATGGCTGATGATTTTTTTTTTTTCACATGCTTATTGGCCATTAGTATCTTCTTTGGAGAAATGTCTATTCAAACCTTTTTTTCCATTTTTAAAAGTTGGTTTGTCTTTTTATTGTTGAGTTTAGGCCTCGCTGTCTTTTTAAATTCATCGGTTTTTGAGGGAAAAGATAGAATATCTCATTTCATCTGAAAAATATAAGAACCAAAAGCATGCTTGATTACATCAAGGTCTTAACTAAGAGGCTATTATCACTGACAACTACTTAAGCCTTAATTAGTAGAGGTGTGTGATGTTTGTTGTGCTATTGCCCCATCCCTTATGGTTTGCCAGGATTTCTAATGAAAAGCAAAAATTTTGCCCCTTCCCTTTTGATATTTAGGTTTTCATAAGTAAATCCCATTTACTTTTGAATCTTAGTTTTGATAGCCTCCGTGTAAAATAGAAAGATGCTCCTAGCATATCTTTTAGTGATAACTAATGCCCAGTTCGAATCATACTTAATGAAACGATTTATTTCCCTGGATAATTAATGCCATTTTGTTTTTTGTAAGAACCTCAACATTTAAGATTCTTAGGCAGTAAATCTGTTAGATATTCAGGCATAATTGAAGTAATCGTAAATTCTTTGTTTAAATTCAAGAACAGAATTTGACCCTTAATGTATAATTGGTATTTACTTAACATATGAGAACTTATAATTAGAATCCTTGCTGGAAAGAGATAATCTAAACTACAACTAGTAACTCTGACCGCAGCAGAGAAGGAAATTTATATAACATAAAGGAAAATCCAAAGAAATCTTTAAAGGAGACAATGAAATTGCTCTAATGGAGGCTGGAGGATGGTTGGGTATGTCACATCTCCCCTTGTTTTACTATTATATTTTGTATTTTTCAGGGCTTAGATTTTGTATTATCTAGTGGAAACAAGGCACTAAATGTCCCTTTTCCCTATGTTCTCATGCCAATAAAACAGTAGTAATAGTATAAAAAGCAGTTTATGTCAATTACATAGAAAATACCATTATTAACCTTGGAAAACAGTAAATATCTATATTTTAAGTAAATATCAAAATATTTAAACATGCATATTTTTTCTGTACACTTTGAGTCCTGAATACTTTTCTTGCCTCATTTGCTTAAATTTCCAAATATTGACTTTTTTAAGTGTTAAACTTAATATAATTTCCCTGTTTTTTCCCCCCATGCCAACTCTCAGAATTGTATTCCGTTTCTGTATTCTGTATATCTGTGATAAGTGCACTGGGAGAAACAGGAGGGTGTAGCAAACACATTTTCAGGCTCTTCTTCAAAACAAACAAACAAACAACACAGCACAATGCCTGGCATCTCTTTGTGTACTATATTAATTCATTTTACAAAGAAGTGTTGGTTGCTGTTGCCACATAGTAACACACAAACACACATAATTTTGGACGTATCTTAGTGACAATTACATTAATAATCATGGAATATACAAAAACAATTTCTTAAGTTGTAGAAGGAATTGATGGTTTCAAAAATTCTATTCAAATATGACAGAGGATGACAAAATTTACCTCACTCCTTCTATGTTCTATGTACTAATTATATATGTCCTTTATCACTCTAACTATAAATGTACATACATACACCATCTCATTAAATGTTGTCAATATCCTAATTTTCTATTTTACATATATGTATATATATTTTTTATGGTCAGAAAGCTTATATTTAGAATTTGCCAGCTGGACTCTGTTTAGAAGATTCCAGTTTTGTTGGCAGCATCCAAAGTGTCATAGTCAGGAGCCAGTAAAACATGTGCCCCTTTCCCTCCGCTGGGCATGGTCAGAGTGTTGACCTTGGCCACGTCAAGATGGTAGAGCTTCTTCCTTGTTGAGCTGACCTGTGCTGGACTCAACACAGGTGCTGATTGTCCTCACTCTTCATGACTTACTCAGTGGTCAGGGGGACTTGGTGATGGCAGCTGGTCAAGCTTATTTCCCCTGGGGCACTCTTCTGAGAACATTTGGGTTGTTTTCTGAGATGCATCTTCTTGGGCTAGTGGATCTCTTTTGTCCTGTGGCTGTGGACACTTTTCAGTACTTCTGTCTTTGTTTTCAAAGTCTTTGCTTTGGCTTCGGTTTTGGGACAAGCAGGGGCTTCCTTCTTCACTTTTGGGGCCATCTTCCACATATTTTTAACACAGATCAAACATTTTCAGATACAATTTTAAAATTGAGTGGATTGCGGTGATGGTTGCACTACTCAGTAAAGTTAGTAGAACTCATTGAATTGTACAATTGAAACGGGTGAATCACATCATTTGTAAAATAATTCTCAATATTTTAAAAGCTGAATTGGTAATAAAGCTAATTATTACCAATGGGGGGAAAAAGTTCTGTTATTTCTGTTAAATAATATGGTTAGTGCTCGTTGACCTAATAAAAATTTAGCTAGTGATATTTGCAACGGGCATTCATTAATGATTTTATTATCTAATCAATAATTATCCTAAGCATGCTTTGGGGGAGTGGACTTTGCCTCTCCCTTCTTGAAGAAAAGAATAAACAAACAAAACAACAACACAGACACTCCACAAAGAGCCAAGTTTTGATTTGCTTCTTCTCCTAAAGCTGGTGCAGCCAGCACTCCAGCTTTTCCCAGTGCTTTAAATGATAGACCATTAGGTTTCAAATAACAGGAATGAGACGACTTCTAAGGATGTTGTGATGAACTTCAACAGACATACTTCCAGGGTCAAGTTGCTAATGTTTATTGACACTTGAGAGATACGGTACTTATCTGTAAAATAGGTTTGCCAATAACCATCTGGTAGACAAGTTGCAAGGTGAGCCAAATGATAAAAAATCACAAAGTCCCTGGACCATAGCATGACGCAAGTAGACTTTAACATCCTTGCATTGCTTTTTTGCACCCACAAAGGATGTGTATGCCTTAGGTGTGTGCTTAAATGAAGCTATTTCCCTTTAGAGATGTAGGTAATCCTGCAAAGGTAGACTTATAATTTTAAAAATCTCTTTGAATTGTTGTAATTAATGCCAATGTTACAGTATTGTTTCTGTCTTTCTTTCTGAAAATCAGTGATGTCCCTCTAAGGAAAGACCAATATGAAATTTTGATTTCACATCTGAATTTCTTCTTGTTATTTTTATACCTTGAGGCAGCATATGCTTGGAAGTCAAAATAGAGATATTAGATGAAGGAACCTTCTCTAAGGAAAGGCAGAAATAACATACAAAGATACTTTTTCCAAGAGGGGAGCCCAGACTGACCTATAAGCCATTGGAAGTTAGTCAGAGAACACACACTCACTGCCTTTTTCTTCATTGTAGGTGTGTTCACCTGCCAGCTCCCATTTCTCACTGATTAAATAATATACTGTGTTAGCAAAAAGGTTATAAACAGAAAGAAAGAACAAGGTGAAAGTCACTGGCATTCTTCTTGAGTTGTCTGATATAATATGACCTGAAGTTATGTGAAATGGTGAAGTGATGCAAGAAAAGTAAGAGGCGGGGTCAACCTTCACAAGGACACATACTTTCCTTCCATTAAAAAAAAATGAGGACCTGTGGGAACAGCAGCTGCTGGGATGATTCTGTCTCTTGTTGACTAGGTATGCCTAACTTTTGACAAGTGACTCAACCTGTTTCAGTCTCATTGAGTTTCTTCATTTTAAAATGCAGAAAACATCAGTAGTGAGGTTGTGAGAGACTATTCATTCGTTAATTCATTTAACAGTTATTTATTGAGCATTTCATATGTACTAAGCTTTACATAAAGTTCTGGAAATAACTAATTATGTATAGGGAAGAAACAGGGTCTTTTCCCTTATGAGTTTTTATTATAGTGGATAGAAGCATGTATACAGTGGATGGAAGGAAATTATATGATACAGTGAGCAAGTTTGACAGGGCGATCAACTCTACATAAGTTTGCCAGTCTCTAAGCGAAAATGACTTGTGATGTAAGACTAGAGTGATGGGCGCCATCCTGACAAAGACGTGGTGAGAGTGTTCTCCAGGCAGGTGGAGAGGCCTGGTGGTGGGAGAGGCCCTGGGTCTGAGAAAAGAAAATGGGGCCTGTAGCGCAGAGAAGCTTGATAACGTGTTCCTCTCTGGATGTTAGAATTACTAGGGGCTGGCAACTACTGTTTGCCCCTATTCCTTCCCCTTTTTAATGGAAGAGTTACTGAGTTTATATTCCTGTGTTTTATCATTGCACGGTGGCCAGATTAGGGACAGATAACTTGTCTTTTAATTCCGCTGGTGTCTAGATGAAGAGGAGCTGCACTGAGGACCTCTGAGGATCCGTCTGCACTCAGACCCGATTCAGAAAACAGGAAGGACATCGAGCCTAAGGCCACACCTGGATGAAGCCTATGGGGTCACTGGAGGGAGGGACTTTGCATGTGAAGAGGGTGCGAATTGTTGTGCAAAACTCAGACTGTGGTGCCTCCTTTGTGTGAGACTTCACTGCTCCTCTCCTCCACAGGTGGGAGCTGCTTCCCCTCTTCTGAGTTGGGCTGGTCCTGGGATTTTGATGTGCTTTCATCAGTGGAACGTGTCAGAAGTTCTGAGGCTGCCCTGAGATGTCTACCAATTTGGCAAATGGAGAGAGGGTACCTGCAGCATAAGAGAAAAGAAAAGAGAGTGAGAGCCTGCAGCCTGCCGCCCTCTCAGAGATGCCACCCGAGGCCTAGGCCTGTGGGTTCGGCAGCTGGGAGACACCCACCGCTTGGAGCTGTCAGCTAACTGCAGCTCCGTCACTGAGTCCTCCTGAGACTCGTGGACCTGCCCAGATTGCCAACCCACAGAAGCGTGAGAAAGAATAAATTGTCGTTTTAGGCCACTAAGTATTAAGGCTTGTTACATAGCAATTGTAACTGAAACATTAAGAAAAGCATTACCCAAATAAATTGTGAGGAATACTGATATTCAAATTCAGGTGATTACTGGGTTTGGAAAAAGTCTAAGAAATTGTCCTTCTGTAGGGATAAGTTACAGCTATCATCATGACTTCATAAAAATACTTGCTAAACTTAGAAATTTCTGGAAATATGGATAAAATATTGATACAGGTTTCTCTGATTCACTAAAGTGATTAATTTACTGAAGCTTCATTAAAGTGACCATATGGTGCCCTTTAAATGGGTGTATATATCCTGCTATGCTTTAAAAAATATTGGTTTGTTAGAATTCGGGGTCACAATTAGATTTCATAGTTTATTGGCAGGAGTCGTCAATTCACTGATTGATCAAATATTTCACTGATTTTGGAAATAAAAAACTGAAACTAAAATGAATGTAAATTAATTTGAAATTGAGAAATTTGGGCTTAGCCTTATGGGTCTTATTGTGCTAAATACTGTTATTAAGAGAAGAAAAAGATGAACCTCAGCCCTCAACTATCTCCAGTCTTCCATGAGAAAATGGTGATATGTTTCTTTGTATATCAATAGTGATGAAAACTTAATTGTAATAAGAGAAAAACAGTTCAGTACATGGATAATATAAACTATTTTAGACACCTCCACTCTATAAGATTATGGCCCAGTTTAAGGACAGAAATTATAAAAGTCAATTTCAGATACCTTCCTTTTAGCAAGGCGGATATCAAAAAGCTGTATGAGATGCAAAGTAATCTTGTACAGGGAATTTTATTACATGTGTAGCCAAGACTAATGATTATCAACTTGACACCAACAAATACATTAAAGGATGTATAATGTTGTTAAAATTTTATTTCGCTGGCCAAGGAATTGATTAGTAAGTGGTCATACTACTTCAATCTTTAGCATATTTAATGTATGGGCTATAAACGAAATCCCTCTTCACATACTTATAACTTTATAGTTTCAAATATCAGAACCATTACATTTCATTAGACTGCTAATTACTTCTTTATACAGTTTCCGTTAAAATTAGATGGTTAGATTTAGAAAACCTGCACATTTATCCTTGAGTACTATTTCTAAGGGAAATGTTGAGATCTACCATTTCAATATTCTAGTAAGACTGTCACACATAATAAAACACCAAGTAATTGTTGAATAGCATTTAGTTGTTAGAGCACTTTATAGAAATATAATTATTTAGATGTCAATTCTGATAATATTAAATGGATATTTCTCTTCTCTACCCAAAAGGATTACCAGCTTCTGTAGAAAAGAGACAGTCTATGTCTCTCTCCAGTCATAACAATCCCAGGGTTAGGAACAATCTGATTGATTACCTATAACTACTTGAGAAAATGACCTGCCTGTCATGGAGAGGTCAAATCTCAACTAAGACAAAAGGAGAATGGGCATTCTCCAGGCAGCAGGCGTGGCTGTGTGAACTGAGGCACTCACGGAGACCAGGTCTGCTCACAGCATGAACTGACTACCAGAGGACATTCGCTTGCAGTTAGAGTTGAAAGACTGAATGACATGCAGGCAGTCCCTAAAGTTATGTCTTACATAGCCATAATTTTTTATCATGAAAATTTTAATGTAAAATTTTGTACAGGAATGTTTGTGTTTATATAACCAGTGATCTAGAAGTTTGATCACTCACGTATTAGATGAATGAATTCTGGGTGGGGAATGCCAAGAGACTTTCACATTTTCCCTGTGACTTTATGCATTGTGTAGTTGATTCTATTTTAAGAGATAGCAAAAAAGTAATTAAAAATTTGGCATTTTTTAAGAAGAAGGAAGGGAGGGAGGGAGGAAGGAAAAGAACAAACAGAAATTCTATCTATCCCAAAACTGGAGGTTTCTTTTCAAAGTAATCTTCAAGTTAAAGTTAATGAATTTAACTCTTGGACATCGGCATCCACTCATGATTTTGAGAATAAAAGCTGGAAAACTAATCAGAGAAAATTTCTGGCCTTCTAACATTACTTTCCTTTGTCAGAGTCAGTGTGAGGTGAAAGAGATGTTTCAAAATTTGCCTTTCTGGGTTTCATTTTATCAAAATTTATATTTACCACAGCAAATTACTTTAAACAGTTGAACCTGTTGATCTTCAAAGTTGTTTTAAAGTCCCCTTTCCTCTTTTAAACTTGGTTTCTACAAGTCTGTGGCATGTATCTCCTTGCAATCTGAGGGAAAATTCAATTTGACTTATTGAGAGGTCAGATAGAGATCACTGAAGGATTGTCATCACCTTTTGCCTTTGAATGGATGGAAACATTTAAGACATTGTCTCTGCTAAGTGTTTTAGGAATCTATGATGATATTTGCCAGGAGCAATTTCCTGTTTAACACTTTAGACAGTGTTATCTGCTGAAGGCAACCTGCGGTGGGGGAACCTCAGAGGCTGGGTCATCTAACAGCACCTCCCAGGGGCTCAGATCTCACCAACTGGGAGGCTGGGGCCTTGCTGACCCCCTGCACTTGATGGCCACCTGACTCTCTTCATGGGAAGGCAGCAAGGTTTTTATTGCTCGTAGTCATGGTGAGTGAATTAAGGACTTTTTTTTTTTTGATCTACTAAACTGAGTTGCTTTTCTTTTCCTATAATCGTCCAGTGCCCTTTTCAAAAATATCTTGGTAGATGGTAGGTTGCATTCCAAGCAGGAGCCAACTTTGCTTAGTGAAAACTACAACCCTACAGAACAAAATCAGTGTGATAGTAAAAAAAAATGACAAGTTAGCAGCTTAAGAAAATTGTGCATTTTATAAAGTTTTAATTTCATGAATTGCTTTTGAATGCAAAAATGTAAGTGTATATATGTGTGTGTGTATTGAAGAAACTATTTGAATGTAAGTGACATTTTATTTTACTTCATGGAGTTTTGTCAGAAGGTAGAATAGGTGACCACTTATAAGCCATGGTTTTAGACAAGATCCTGCTCTCAAAATCAAACTTTAAAAAGCTTCTAGACCCAGAACTGAAAATAACTAAAGTTCTATGGTCAAAGTTTTACACATTGGGTAAGTTTGGGCCCTATACTAAAGTGTAAATACACAAAGAAGTGTTTCACCATAATTCTTATCAGTCATTTACTCTCTAGAGTATGTCAGTTTAACAGGTCATTTTTATGAGCTCATATTTTGAAACTATATATATATATAGTCTTCTCAATTCCTTGAAAACCTTCTTGATCAAAACAGAGGAAAACAAGAAAGAATAGGGTGTCAATAAGGTGTGGAGGAGGGAGCAAAAACTGCGCATGTGTATATTTGTTTATATTTGTATGTATGTGGTGAAAGTGCAGAAAAATACACACATACACACACACGCACACACACACACATATATATAGAGAGAGAGAGTGGGAAAGAGAAGGGGAGAGGAGGAGAGGGATGGGGAGGGAAGGAGACAAAAGAGATCGTAAGGAACCCCGAGTACCTATCATGAAAGAATTGGGTTTTCTCAATTCCTTGAAAACCTCAACCAAAGGCCAAAGAGAGAAATGAAACAAAATAAAGTGTCAGTGACTGCGAGATTTCAAATAGAGTCAAGAGGTTATCCTGGAGGCTATTCTTACACATTATATAGCTAGCCCCTTTTTAGTTTATGGTATATTGGAGTGGCTGGAGGGAACCTGAAACTGTAGAGCTGTGATCCAGTAGCCTCATTTCTTGAAGATGATTATATAATGATATAGCTTTTACAATGTGACCATGTGATTGTGAAAACTTTGTGTCTGATGCTCATTTTATCTATGGTATGGACAGATGAGTAAAAAGTATGTGTTCATTGTTTATAGTGATGAGTAAAAAGTATGACTATCCAAGAGATAAATAATAGGGGGAACAAAGGTTAAAATAAATTGAGTAGATTGAAACACTAGTGATCAATGAGAGGGAGGGGTAAGGGGTATGGGATGTATGAGTATTTTCTTTTGCTGTAGTGATGCAAATATTCAAAAAATGATCATGGTGATGAATATACAACTATATGATGATATTGTGAGCCATTGATTGCACACCATGTGTAGAATGTTTGCATGTCAAGAATGTTTGTACGGCTGTGTTAAGGTTTGATAATAAGAATAGTTAAAGAAGAGAAGAATTATGGCATATTCTCATTAATGAATTATTATTTTTTAAATGGATTACATCTAGATGTAATGACCTGAGGGGGACACCTATGATATATTGTGCAGTATTTATAAAATGCAAGTTACAGAGTAATATGTATAGCATGATTCCAAGGCAAAAACTGCACATGTGTGTAATTGTATGTCCATGGTGAGAGTGCAGAAAAATACATAGAGAGCTTTTAGCAGGATTAGCATAGCTGGGTCATAATAAATGGAGAAAATTAACTTTTACTTTATACATTTTGGAGTGTTTTCTTGTTAATGAGAGTACGCTACTGTTCTATTTAATTCTCCTGTCCCCATCTTTCTACCCTAACCTAGATAATCATGGTTTTAATTTTTCTCCTTTGATTGTCTGGGCCTGTTCTAGAACTTCATATAAATGGAGTCATAAGGTATGTGTTTTATGTATCCAGCTTCTTTTGATCAATATTTTGTTTGACAGTCATCCATGTTGTTGGATATGTTAACACTTCCTACTGGGGAAGAGTGTTCCATTGTAATGACATACCACAATTCATTTACCCATTTCCTATTAGCTGACATTTTGATTGTTTCCAGTTTTTGGCTACTGTGAATAAAGGTGTTATGAGCATTCAAAAAAAAAAAAAAAAGAAAGAAAGAATAGGGTATCAAGAAGGAATGGGGGAGATAGGGGATGGAAAAGAAGAAGGGAAATCAATGGAAAGAAGTCTCTAAAGAAAAAAAGAAACTGTGTATTTTTTTAGTTAGGGTTTCCCAGAAACAGGCTCTGTGACAAAGATTCAAGTGTAAGTAGTTCATTTGGTAGACACTAATTTAGGGGGCACTGGAAGGATAGTGGGGAGTGGGAAAGGAAAGAAAAGATATTTAATAAAACATGTGTTATTAAGCCAGCTATCTCCTTGGATGGCTTGAATGTAATCCCACTGGGAACACTCTGAGATATGTTATAGAACACGTCTCAGTGATAGCCCACCAAAGGGCAGAAGGGCTGGGCATTTGTCCACTAATTCCTCCCCGTCATTGCTTTTCACAGCTATCTGTGGGGAGGAAAGGGATATTAGTTCTCTGTAACTCAGGGTTACCACGTAGAAGGAAAAGTAGGCTTCAGTGGCTACAGCAAAACCTTAGACAAGGAAACTCAGGTGCTGGGAGGTGGACATGAGATGAGTGTGTGGTAAGAGCAAGGGGATCTGGATGGGGTACTGAATGCATCAACTTCAAAACACTGAATATTTTCTGTCTACAATGTCTAAACACAATTGAAATGCATTATCATTACTGATTATGAACTTGTTATCAAATACTCTATTAACAAATATGCACATTTGGTTCTTATTTCAAGTACATTTTGTGGCCTGCTGGAGTGTGTCATGGCCAAGGGCCCAGCCCCTCTCCTAGGTGGGAATGAAGCTCCAGGCACATAACAGCCTTGTGACCAGCACAAAGGTCACAAGAGAGAAAACAAAGGTCAGGAGAGAAAACACCCCCCCCCCCCCAGAGCGAAAAGAATGTAATCACAGATGTAAAAGGACAGGAGTGGAACAGCACTGATTGTATCTTAGTCTTAAACATTAATCTTAGTAGAGCATCAGGTCTTAAGGCCCTCTCATGATTATGCTGGAGGACCTATGTCCTCATACTCCATGGAATGCCTTTCTTTTAAAATCATATACATAGTCATCCCCTGTACTCCTGCCCTCCATGGAGTGCTGCCCTCCTGAAGACTGCCACCCGAGACTCTCTCCTGTTGTTAAGTCCCCATAAGCCCATGTCTACTTCAGTGCCTGGCACATTTTTCAGTCTCACAGCTACCCTGGCTCATGCTCTTCCTGAACTCGGTCTTGGCCTGAACAAAGAAATACGCTGATTCTCCAGCTTTCTACTACAGTATGTTGGATAATAGGTGAGAAAATATGAGAGAATTAGTTCAAGAAGTATTTTACTCCAATTATCTGTGAGTTTGAAATGGTGCTAGAAGTATTTATGAATTGAAATAGTTTTTTTTTAATTGATGTAAGTTTGTGTCTTGCAATTTTTAGAAAGGTAATCTTTCAAAGTTGAAATTACTGATATTTTTTTCATGTGTCATGCTATTAATATCAATGTCGTAACAAGAAATAACTCTCTGGCAATAGCAGTTACATTTTTTAGACCTTTGATGACTTAACGAATTTCCCCACCTTTGAAAACACAAAAACGACAGCACTCATTTGCTGACTATTGATTATGTGGCAGATACAGTTATAAAATTTATATATTTATTTACATTCATTTATTATATATATATAGCAATTCTTTAATTTTTGCAGCAACCTTGTGATGTAGGTACAATGGTTTACCTCATTTTAAAGATGATCCAGTAAAGATTCAGAGAAATTCGATAATTTTGGTAGATTACCCACCAGAGGCTGTGGATTCAGTCTGGATTCATACACATGCCAAGGATGAGAAGGGTGCCACTAGAATAAGGTCTCTGAGCTAGTTTGAAGCTGTTCTGTTCCCCAGGAAAGGCCATGCTATTTTAATCCATTCCTGTGGGGGCAGACCTATTGTGGGTGGGACCTTTTGTTTGGCTTATTTCAATTGAAATCTGACCCAGCCAGTTCAAGGTGGGTCTTAATCCTTTTACTGGAGTCCTTCATGAGAGGATAAAGGACAGGAAAAGCCCAGAGAACTCAGAGAAAAACCCTGGAGAGGACCTACAGAAAGCTCAGAGAGGAAGCCACTGGAACCAGAAGCGGAAAGCAGCGAAACTTGGGAGAGAAAGACCAGCAGATTTTGGCAATGTGCCTTCTCATGTGACAGAAGTGTCCTGAATGCTGGCAACATTTCTTCAGAGAAGGTATTGTCCTGTTGATGCCTTAACTTGGACATCTGCATGGCCTTAGAACTGCAATTTTGTAAGCTAATAAATCCTCATTGCAAAAGCCTCATCTCTGGAATATTGCATTCTAGCACTTTATTAAACCAGAACAGCCTCTTAGCCTGGATTCTCCTGGCAGAGAACCTGAGACAAAGGCCTGAGGTAGGAACTTTATTTAAAAAGTGACCATAGGCCCCAGAAATAAATGACCATGAGAATGAAACAGGGAGGGGGAATAACCAACACAAGAGTGGATGATTAGAGTGGCCATAGTTATGGCTGACAGAGGCTCAGCACCTCAGGGTATTTTGAGGAGCCTCTTGAGCTGTCTCTCAGAGCTGCTCAAATGCTCACCTGAGAGTCCCAAGGTAGACACATTTATCCATTTGCCCATCATGCAACATAGTGCAATGGAAAAATCAATCTTGGTGTGGAGTCAGATGGGTTTGGGTTTATAACTTGGTACTGTCTACCTACTAGCTATGTGGAAAAGTAAAACCTTTTACGAAAATGTTTTCTTGTCTCTATAAAACAGAGAATGCTACCTATTTTTATGGGGAAAACTCTGTGTTAAACTGTCTTTGAGTTTTCCAACAATAAAAGATTATTCTGCATATGTTACCTCAATTTTTTTTGTCTAAAAATTGCAAACGGAATAAATCTTTTGATTTGAGATTTTTAATTTTCTCTTCTTTTTAATTTAAGAAAACTTACATTAAATTAAATTTACTCATTGAACTCTGCTATTAACTTCATTACTGGTTTATCTAACATGCTTTTGGTGAAAGCCGGAATACAAAGGCAATGATTGAAAAAATAACCTTAAATAATTATTTTTCATTGAAACAGAAGGAACTGGATTTATGACTGTTTTAACACTCTCTGCATATACCTAGATAAGTAAATGCAAGTACAAATAGGATTGTTGTTATTTCTTTAAATATTTCTGGATCAATTAACTTTAGAAATAAACAGCTGACTACAGTGTTAAATACAAATAATATATTCATAAACTCTATAAACAAAGATAGTGAGGAAGAAGACTTTGAGATGGGCTTCAGAATGGATTCTCCACCTATCTCTGATGCTTTACTTCAAGATGAATAAAACCATGTACCTTTTCAGCTGGCTCTGCAGATCCTGTGAATGATGGCAGATAACTTCCTACGATCTTGTGAAATTATTTTTTATCCTTTTTGCCACTTTCCAGAGTGGTAGAACATTATTCTGGCCCAAACTATCACATATGTACAGTCTTAATATATACTTAAGAGATCAGAAATCAATTTTGATCTTTAAATAACATAGGTATTCAATCAGTAAGCTATAATAAAACAAACTTTTAGCAAGGGTTCTTTAAATGTCTTATTCTCTTAATGTCTCTATTTTTAATATGAAGAATATCAGTTATTTATAAATAGATATGTACTCATTTTACCAGAAGTTAATGGCAAAAGAGAAAATGAGAACAAATTTCTGTGAGTATTAATTTGGTGATGGTGATTGCTGCCTTTTGCTCACACCACACTAGGGAGGAAAAGTCCACTTCCAAATGGCAAATCACCTTCACCCCACATTCTCACCCAGAGAGATCTGATGGTATCACAAGGACATTTGCTTCAAGGTAAAGCAGCTGTGCTGGGTGTTTGCCAACTCAAGGGATGGGCTAGCAGCATCTGCCATGTAGAAGACACACCACATTTGTGTTGGGACTGCTTTCTCTTTGCCCTCGCAGCATACCCCTTGGGAAACTGTCTTATACAGAAGGCCAAAAAGAGTGACATACATGTGGCCACATGGCACTGCCCTCCTGGGGTACTTTACATGAACACTGACTAGTCAGCAGAAACAGGAATGCTTTTGCCACCACTACATTGCTTATTTTCCATAAGATTCTAAATTGTCCCTGAGAATTGATAATTTGCATTCATTTTTCCTCCAAAATTCTTTCTGGATATAAAGAATTGTCCAATCTATGTGAATTCATTAGAAAGGCATCTGTTTCTTTATAAATACAGATACATGCACATGCACACACATACACACACACACACATACATATACATCCATCCCATGGGGGAAAACCATTTCAAATTTTTCGTAAGCATTTTTTTTAATGTTACATTCCCCAAGGAAAGTCTGGCTGGCTGAATAGAGAGAAAGATTCTTCCTTCTGACTATTCCCTTTAAGCCTCTGGCTGATTAGATTTTCTTCATGTATTTCAGGAGGCACATCCCTCAGCTGATCACAGATGTAACCAGCCATAGATGAAATCTACATGCTGATGATTTAAGTCCAAAGCAACCGAACAACTGGGCACCATCACTTGGCTAAACTGCCACCTGAACCTAACTATCATATCAGTATCCATTTCTTCCCTTCTTCCTAACTTACACCTACTGTATACTTCTGATTTCAATTTAGAAATGATTCTTTCAGGAAGTCCAAAATCCTATACTAGAATTAGATGCCTCTTTGAGGGCATACAATAGGGCTGTAATTCCTTGTCATTGCTTGGACATTTGACACTATTAACCACAACACATAAATATCGTGGAGAAGAGACTGTGTCTAGCTTTTATGTCATGGTGTGCCTCTCGTGAACAGCATGGTCTAAGCAATGGTAGATAATTAATAAATATTGGGTAATTGAATGAAGGAATGCTTTCATATGGATTTTAAAAACATGGACAAAGACAAGAGTGATAAATCTTTTTTTGAAATAGTAAAGTAAGTATCTAGGAACTCATTGGATGTTGGGGTTAAAGAACAAAACAGAATCAAGAAGGAACCTTAGTGTTTTTATCTTACAATGATGAAGAGAAAAACTTCAAGAACTTGGAAGGGATTTTTGGTAAGGTTGGAGACGAGAGAGATTAACACTTGCATGGGACTGCAGTTCCTGCAGCTCCCTTGTTTAGTGTCTCCAGTGGTCCAATACTCTGCTTTCCAAGTACTGGGGTAAGTGGCACCGTGTTATTATAAGAAAAATACATTTCCTGTACCTGCCTCTTAATTGATTGTTGGTCTGATGATCTGTCAATATCTGCTGGTCTGCTCCAATTTCAAGGCTATCTCAATCCATGAGGTGATGTTGACAAAGTGTAATGGCAACACCACAAGGTCACACGGTTGAGACTTTTTACTGAGGTGTAAAGGATTTTCTGTCTCCAGAAGAATGTGCTGCTCTTTCAGCTTCATGGAGCTGTCCTAGAGAGTCTTCAGCACAGCACCATTTTGGACTCCACAGAGCCCTCTTCTTTTATCCCTGCTTTGACTTTCGTTTTCACAGGCTCTTCACTACTTTATTGAAAGAAAATATTTCAAATACCAGCATAAGTATTTACTGTACATGCTCACCTCTATTAGAATCTCTTTAATTACATGTTCAATGGGATTTAGAAGATTACATGAAATGTTACTATGAATATGCAAAAATGCCGAATTCAATGTCTAACACAGAATTAGCACATTATACATGTTGATATCCCATCTATATTTTGGGGGGATTATTACCCATGTGCTCTTTGTAATCCTTTCAAGATCCTTCTGGAGTACAAGTTATGTAAAGTGTCATACTAAATATCTGTGGGCTTTTCTGACCATACATTTTCTGCTGTTGTGAAAACAGAGATAGACAATAAATGAACAAACATGTGTGGCTGTTTGAAATAAAAACTTATTTATGAAAATAGGCAAGAAGCTGATTTACTATTATAGGGGTTTTGGCATCTCAGGTAAAATATATATGACATTTGATACACTGTTAGACTCCTAAGAAGTGTTAATGATATTATTCAAGCAATTTGTATGTGGGACTGGGGTAGTAGAATTATAGTTTATATGTGGTGTGCAGTAGCAGTTAATGAATATATTTTCATATGTTTCCCAGGGGATATTTTTGTTTGTTTGTTTTTATTTTTACTTGTGGATGTCTGAGTTATATGATATAGTTTAATGGTGGTAGGTGAGGTTATATGAAAAATAGATGCCTTATTGAAAGCTTGCTATTCTTAACTTAATTTTAAATCAACTTTGCTGAGGGTGAGTTGCATTCAATTTTCACACATAATAAAATGAACCCATTTTATTTGCACTGACTGACCAGATTTTTTTTTTTTTTTTTTGGAGTACATGGGCTGGGAAATGAACCCAGGTCTCCCACAAGGTGAGAATTCTACCACTGAACTACCTGTGCAACCCCTATTGATCAGTTTTGACAAATGTATGCACATGAGTGACCAACATCAAATCAGGATACATTACATTTCCATTACCCCAAAATGTCACTGCCCACCCTAACCCAAAGCAGACTTAAATCAGCTATCTACTACTATTGATTAGAGTTTGAGTTTATAAAATCTCGTTTAAATGAAATTATATAGTATGAACTCTTTTTTATTAATTAAAGAAAAAAAGGAAATTAACACAACATTCAGAAATCGTTCCATTCTACATATGCAATCAGTAATTCTTAACATCATCACATAGACGCATGATCATCATTTCTTAGTACATTTGCATCGATTTAGGAAAAGAACTAGCTAAACAAGAGAAAAAGATACAGAATGTTAATATAGAGAAAAAAATAAAAATAATAATAAGAGTAAATAAAAAAGAAAAGGAAAAAGAAAAAAAAAGACACAAACAAACAAACAGACAAAAAAAAAACCTATGGCTCAGATGCAGCTTCATTCAGTGTTTTAACACGATTACTTTACAATTAGGTATTATTGTGCTGTCCATTTTTGAGTTTTTGTATGTAGTCCTGTTGCACAGTCTGTATCCCTTCAGCTCCAATTACCCATTATCTTACCCTGTTTCTAACACCTGCTGGTCTCTGTTACCAATGACATATTCCAAGTTTATTCTCAAATGTCGGTTCACATCCGTGGGACCATACAGTATTTGTCCTTTAGTTTTTGGCTAGACTCACTCAGCATAATGTTCTCTAGGTCCATGCATGTTATTACATGCTTCATAAGTTTATTCTGTCTTAAAGTTGCATAATATTCCATCGTATGTATATACCACAGTTTGTTTAGCCACTTATCTGTTGATGGACATTTTGGCTGTTTCCATCTCTTTGCAATTGTAAATAATGCTGCTATAAACATTGGTGTGCAAATGTCCGTTTGTGTCTTTGCCCTTAAGTCCTTTGAGTAGATACCTAGCAATGGTATTTCTGGGTCATATGGCAATTCTATATTCAGTTTTTTGAGGAACCGCCAAACTGCCTTCCACAGTGGTTGCACCATTTGACATTCCCACCAACAGTGGATAAGTGTGCGTCTTTCTCCGCATCCTCTCCAGCACTTGTCATTTTCTGTTTTGTTGAAAATGGCCATTCTGGTGGGTGTGAGATGATATCTCATTGTGGTTTTGATTTGCATTTCTCTAATGGCCAGGGACATTGAGCATCTCTTCATGTGCCTTTTGGCCATTTGTATTTCCTCTTCTGAGAGGTGTCTGCTCAAGTCTTTTTCCCATTTTGTAATTGGGTTGGCTGTCTTTTTGTTGTTGAGTTGGACAATCTCTTTATAAATTCTGGATACTAGACCTTTATCTGATATGTCATTTCCAAATATTGTCTCCCATTGTGTAGACTGTCTTTCTACTTTCTTGATGAAGTTCTTTGATGCACAAAAGTGTTTAATTTTGAGGAGCTCCCATTTCTTTCTTTCTTTCTTCAGTGTTCTTGCTTTAGGTTTAAGGTCCATAAAACCACCTCCAATTGTAAGTTTCATAAGATATCTCCCTACATTTTCCTCTAACTGTTTTATGGTCTTAGACCTAATGTTTAGATCTTTGATCCATTTTGAGTTAACTTTTGTATAGGGTTTGAGATATGGGTCTTCTTTCATTCTTTTGCATATGGATATCCAGTTCTCTAGTCACCATTTATTGAAGAGACTGTTCTGTCCCAGGTGAGTTGGCTTGACTGCCTTATCAAAGATCAAATGTCCATAGATGAGAGGGTCTATATCTGAGCACTCTATTCGATTCCATTGGTCGATATATCTATCTTTATGCCAATACCATGCTGTTTTTTTTTTTTTTTTGGAAAATATTATGACAGAAGTTTATTTTCCTTCATACTTTAATCTTGCTGCTAAGCAATATGCAGTAAAACACTTAAAGGAGAATACATTTATGATATAATTCGTCCTGGAGTTAATAAAGTTATCCTTTACATAATACATGCATGGAAATCAATTTCTAATTATATACACCAAACTTGATAAGTACATTGTGTGATTTTTGGAAAACAATCATTAAAATAATAAGGTATTTTAAAAGAATAGACTCTAATAAAAACTGAAGAAGGCTAAATTACAGATCAATGAGATGTGCATTAGTGTGTGTCTTTTAACCATTTGTAATTTACAAAAATAGATTATTTGCTTATACAGAGGACTTGGGAAAATGTATATACTTTGAAACTGTTCCTTTCAAACTCCATTTTTTTCTTGACTGTTATTCTGTCTAGAAGCTATTTGCAATCTTAAATATTAAAGAAAAATTATAAGTATTGATTTATCTTTGCTCGAGCAAAAGTATTCCTTTACATAAAGTGTACGAAAAATAAAATTTCTGTAAGAACATACAATAAATTCATTTACAGTCTATATTATACATATCTGTATTCATTTAATGTTTTTTTTCTTTTTTGATGGGAAAGGGGTATTTTTTTTATTAATAAAAAAATTAAATAACACAACATTTAGAAATCATTCCATTCTACATATGCAATCAGTAATTCTTAATATCATCACATATGTGTATGGTCATCATTTCTCAGTACATATGCATCGATTTAGAAAAAGAAATAGCAAGACAACAGAAAAAGAAATAAAATGATAACAGAGAGAAAACAAAAATAAAAATAAAAAGTACAAAAATACAAGAAAAAAAAAAACTATAGCTCAGATGCAGCTTCATTCAGCGTTCCAACATAATTACATTACAATTAGGCAGTATTGTGCTGACCATTCTTTTTTTAGAAATCATACCATTATACATATGCAATCAGTAATTCTTAACATCATCACATAGATGCATGATCATCGTTTCTTAGTACATTTGCATCGGTTTAAAAGAACTAGCAATATAACCAAAAAAGATATAGAATGTTAATATAGAGAGAAAAAAAAAAGTAATAATAGTAAGAACAAAACAAAACAAAACAAAACAAAACAAAAACCTATAGCTCGGATGCAGCTTCATTCAGTGTTTTAACATGATTACTTTACAATTAGGTATTATTGTGCTGTCCATTTTTGAGTTTTTGTATCTAGTCCTATTGCACAGTCTGTATCCCATCAGCTCCAATTACCCATTATCTTACCCTGTTTCTAACTCCTGCTGAACTCTGTTACCAATGACATATTCCAAGTTTATTCTCGAATGTCGATTCACATCATTGGGACCATACAGTATTTGTCTTTTAGTTTTTGGCTAGACTCACTCAGCATAATGTTCTCTAGGTCCATCCATGTTATTACATGCTTCATAAGTTTATCCTGCCTTAAAGCTGCATAATATTCCATCATATGTATATACCACAGTTTGTTTAGCCTCTCGTCTGTTGATGGACTTTTTGGCTGTTTCCATCTCTTTGCAATTGTAAATAATGCTGCTATAAACATTGGTGTGCAAATGTCTGTTTGAATTTTTGCCCTTAATTCCTTTGAGTAGATTCCCAGCAATGGTATTGCTGGGTCGTATGGCAGTTCTATATTCAGCTTTTTGAGGAACCGCCAAACTGCCTTCCACAGTGGTTGCACCATTTGACATTCCCACCAACAGTGGATAAGTGTGTGTCTTTCTCCGCATCCTCTCCAGCACTTGTCATTTTCTGTTTTGTTGAAAATGGCCACTCTGGTGGGTGTGAGATGATATCTCATTGTGGTTTTGATTTGCATTTCTCTAATGGCCAGGGACATCGAGCATCTCTTCATGTGTCTTTTGGCCATTTGTATTTCCTCCTCTGAGAGGTGTCTATTCAAGTCTTTTTCCCATTTTGTGATTGGGTTGGCTGTCTTTTTGTTGTTGAGTTGAACAATCTCATTATAAATTCTGGATACTAGACCTTTATCTGATATGTCGTTTCCAAATATTGTCTCCCATTGTGTAGGCTGTCTTTCTACTTTCTTGATGAAGTTCTTTGATGCACAAAAGTGTTTAATTTTGAGGAGTTCCCATTTCTTTCTTTCTTTCTTCAGTGCTCTTGCTTTAGGTGTAAGGTCCATAAAACCGCCTCCAATTGTAAGTTTCATAAGATATCTCCCTACATTTTCCTCTAACTGTTTTATGGTCTTAGACCTAATGTCTAGATCTTTGATCCATTTTGAGTTAACTTTTGTGTAGGGAGTGAGAGATGGGTCTTCTTTCATTCTTTTGCATATGGATATCCAGTTCTCTAGGCACCATTTATTGAAGAGACTGTTCTGTCCCAGGTGAGTTGGCTTGACTGCCTTATCAAAGATCAAATGTCCGTAGATGAGAGGGTCTATATCTGAGCACTCTATTCGATTCCATTGGTCGATATATCTATCTTTATGCCAATACCATGCTGTTTTGATCACTGTGGCTTCATAATATGCCTTAAAGTCTGGCAGTGCGAGACCTCCAGCTTCGTTTTTTTTCCTCAAGATACTTTTAGCAATTCGGGGCACCCTGCCCTTCCAGATAAATTTGCTTATTGGTTTTTCTATTTCTGAAAAATAAGTTGTTGGGATTTTGATTGGTATTGCATTGAATCTGTAGATCAATTTAGGTAGGATTGACATCTTAACTATATTTAGTCTTCCAATCCATGAACACGGTATGCCCTTCCATCTATTTAGGTCTTCTGTGATTTCTTTTACCAGTTTTTGTAGTTTTCTTTGTATAGGTTTTTTGTCTCTTTAGTTAAATTTATTCCTAGGTATTTTATTCTTTTAGTTGCAATTGTAAATGGGATTCGTTTCTTGATTTCCCCCTCAGCTTGTTCATTACTAGTGTATAGAAATGCTACAGATTTTTGAATGTTGATCTTGTAACCTGCTACTTTGCTGTACTCATTTATTAGCTCTAGTAGTTTTGTTGTGGATTTTTCCGGGTTTTCGACGTATAGTATCATATCGTCTGCAAACAGTGATAGTTTTACTTCTTCCTTTCCAATTTTGATGCCTTGTATTTCTTTTTCTTGTCTAATTGCTCTGGCTAGAACCTCCAGCACAATGTTGAATAATAGTGGTGATAGTGGACATCCTTGTCTTATTCCTGATCTTAGGGGGAAAGTTTTCAATTTTTCCCCATTGAGGATGATATTAGCTGTGGGTTTTTCATATATTCCCTCTATCATTTTAAGGAGTTCCCTTGTATTCCTATCTTTTGAAGTGTTTTCAACAGGAAAGGATGTTGAATCTTGTCAAATGCCTTCTCTGCATCAATTGAGATGATAATGTGATTTTTCTGCTTCGATTTGTTGGTAAGGTGTATTACATTAATTGATTTTCTTATGTTGAACCATCCTTGCATACCTGGGATGAATCCTACTTGGTCATGATGTATAATTCTTCATAGTGTTGTTGGATTCGATTTGCTAGAATTTTGTTGAGGATTTTTGCATCTATATTCATTAGAGAGATTGGTCTGTAGTTTTCTTTTTTTGTAATATCTTTGCCTGGTTTTGGTATGAGGGTGATGTTGGCTTCGTAAAATGAATTAGGTAGTTTTCCCTCACTTCGATTTTTTCGAAGAGTTTGAGGAGAGTTGGTACTAATTCTTTCTGGAATGTTTGATAGAATTCACATGTGAAGCCGTCTCGTCCTGGACTTTTCTTTTTTAGGAAGCTTTTGAATGACTAATTCAATTTCTTTACTTGTGATTGGTTTGTTGAGGTCATCTATTTTTTATTGAGTCAAAGTTGGTTGTTCATGTCCATCCAGGAACCTGTCCATTTCATCTAAATTGTTGTATTTATTAGCATAAAGTTGTTCATAGTATCCTGTTATTACCTCCTTTATTTCTGTGAGGTCAGTAGTTATGTCTCCTCTTCCATTTCTGATCTTATTTATTTGTGTCCTCTCTCTTCTTCTGTTTGTCAATCTTGCTAAGGGCCCATCAATCTTATTGATTTTCTCATAGAACCAACTTCTGGTCTTATTGATTTTCTCTATTGTTTTCAATTTCATTTATTTCTGCTCTCATCTTTATTATTTCTTTCCTTTACTTGCTTTGGGGTTAGTTTGCTGTTCTTTCTCCAGTTCTTCCAAGTGGACAGTTAATTCCTGAATTTTTGCCTTTTCTTCTTTTCTGATAAAGGCATTTAGGGCAATAAATTTCCCTCTTAGCACTGCCTTTGCTGCATCCCATAAGTTTTGATATGTTGTGTTTTCATTTTCATTCGCCTCTAGGTATTTACTAATTTCTCTTGCAATTTCTTCTTTGACCCACTTGTTGTTTAAGAGTGTGTTGTTGAGCCTCCATGTATTTGTGAATTTTCTGGCACTCCGCCTATTATTGATTTCCAACTTCATTCCTTTTTGATCCAAGAAAGTGTTGTGTATGATTTCAATCTTTTTAAATTTTTTAAGACTTGCTTTGTGACCCAGCATATGGTCTATCTTTAAGAATGATCCATGAGCACTTGAAAAAAAGGTGTATCCTCCTGTTGTGGGATGTAGGTCCCATAGGTTTTGATATGTTTTGTTTTAGTTTTCATTCGCCTCGAGGTATTTAATAATTTCTCTTGCAATTTCTTCTTTGACCCACTCGTTGTTTAAGAGTGTGTTGTTGAGCCTCCACGTATTTGTGGATTTTCTGGCACTCTGCCTATTATTGATTTCCAACTTCATTCCTTTATGATCTGAGAAAGTGTTGTGTATGATTTCAATCTTTTTAAATTTGTTAAGACTTGCTTTGTGACCCAGCATATGGTCTATCTTTGCGAATGATCCATGAGCACTTGAGAAAAAGGTGTATCCTGCTGTTGTGGGATGTAATGTCCTATAAATGCCTGTTAAGTCTAGCTCATTTATAGTAATATTCAGATTCTCCATTTCTTTATTGATCCTCTGTCTAGATGTTCTGTCCATTGATGAAAGTTTTGAATTGAAGTCTCCAACTATTATGGTATATGGGTCTATTTCCCTTTTCAGTGTTTGCAGTGTATTCCTCACGTATTTTGGGGCATTCTGGTTTGGTGCATAAATATTTATGATTGTTATGTCTTCTTGTTTAATTGTTCCTTTTGTTAGTAGATAGTGTCCTTTTTTGTCTCTTTTAACTGTTTTACATTTGAAGACTAATTTGTTGGATATTAGTATAGCTACTCCTGCTCTTTTCTGGTTGTTATTTGCATGAAATATCTTTTCCCAACCTTTCACTTTCAACCTATGTTTATCTTTGGGTCTAAGATGTGTTTCCTGTAGACAGCAATTAGAAGGATCCTGTTTTTTAATCCATTTTGGCAGTCTATGTCTTTTGATTGGGGAATTCAGTTCATTAACATTTAGTTTTATTACTGTTTGTATAATATTTTCCTCTACCATTTGCTTTTTGTATTATATATATCATATCTGATTTTCCTTCTTTCTACACTCTTCTCCATACCTCTCTCTTCTGTCTTTTTGTATCTGTCTCTAATGCTCCCTTTAGTATTTCTTGCAGAGCTGGTCTCTTGGTCACAAATTCTCTCAGTGACTTTTTGTCTGAGAATGTTTTAATTTCTCCTTCATTTTTAAAGGACAATTTTGCTGGATATAGGAGTCTTGGTTGGCAGTTTTTCTCTTTTAGTAATTTAAATATATCATCCCACTGTCTTCTAGCTTCCATGGTTTCTGCTGAGAAGTCTACACATAGTCTTATTGGGTTTCCCTTGTATGTGATGAATTGTTTTTCTCTTGCTGCTTTCAAGATCCTCTCTTTCTCTTTGACCTCTGACATTCTAACTAGTAAGTGTCTTGGAGAACGCCTATTTGGGTCTTTTCTCTTTGGGGTGTGCTGCACTTCTTGGATCTGTAATTTTAGGGCTTTCATAAGAGTTGGGAAATTTTCAGTGATAATTTCTTCCATTAGTTTTTCTCCTCCTTTTCCCTTCTCTTCTCCTTCTGGGGCACCCACAACATGTATATTTGTGTCCTTCATATTGTCCTTCAGTTCCCTGAGCCCCTGTTCAAATTTTTCCATTTTTTTCCCTATAGTTTCTGTTTCTTTTTGGAATTCAGATGTTCTATCCTCCAATTCACTAATTATAGCTTCTGTCTCTTTAACTCTATCATTGTAGGCATCCATTGTTTTTTCCAGCATTTCTACTTTGTCCTTCACTCCCATAAGTTCTGTTATTTGTTTTTTCAGTTTTTCTATTTCTTCTTTTTGATCAGCCCATGTCTTCTTCATGTCCTCCCTCAATTTATCAATTTGGTTTTTGAAGAGGTTTTCCATTTCTTTTCGTATATTAAGCATTAGTTGTCGCAGCTCCTGTATCTCATTTGAACTATTGGTTTGTTCCTTTGACTGGGCCATATCTTCAATTTTCTGAGCGTGATCTGTTATCTTCTGCTGGCGTCTGGGCATTTAATCAGATTTCCCTGGGTATGAGACCCAGCAGGTTGAAAGATTTTTCTGTGAAATCTCTGGGCTCTGTTTTTCTTATCCTGCCCAGTAGGTGGCACTCGTGGCACTCATCTGTCTGTGGTTCCCACCAGTAAAAGATGCTGTGGCTCTTTTAACTTTGGAAAACTCTCGCTGTAGGCGGGGGTCATCAGCCGAAGCGGTTGGTGGAATGCCAATCCGAATCTCCCAGCCCGCCCGGGGATCCGCGCGTGGGGAGGTTCACCGGCCTCCGTGGCTTGGGGGAGCACCTGTCCAAATTTCCCAGCTTGTCCGGGGCGCCAAGTGTGGTGGGGGGGTGCCGGCCTCCACAGCTTGGGGGAGTGCCTATTCACCGTTCCCAGCCGGACCGGGGCGCCAAGTGTGGTGGGGGGGGCACCAGCCACCACGGCTTGTGGGAGTGCCTATCCACCGTTCCCAGCCGGACCGGGAAGCCACGTGTTTGGAAGGGACCCCGGTCGCCGTTCTCTGCGGCTTGGGGATCTCCGATCCAATTCCCCTAGCTGGTCCGGGGGGCCGCTCGTGGGGGGGGGGGCGCCAGCCGCCGCGGCTTGAGGGGACCACCTGTCCAATTCTTCCAGCCAGCCCGGGAAGGAGGGAGGGAGGGACTCCGGCCGCCTGCCGTCCCGGCCCGGGGAAGCCCGCGCCCCTCGGCGATCTCACCGGAGTGGGTTCCCTCAGCCAGTCAGCCGTTCCAGAATGGGGTACGCTGTCTTCTTGGTCTCTGTCGTGGCTCCGGGAGCTGTTCTGTATCGTTTCTACTTCCCTAGTAGCTGTTCTGGAGGAAGAACTAAGACCCGTGCGTCTTACTAAGCTGCCATCTTCTCCGGAAGTATAGTATGAACTCTTTTGTGCCATCCTTTTGTTTTGCATGAAAGTTTTTCAGAAAAATGCATGTGCTGTCTGTAACAATAGTTTTTTTCCCTTTTTTCTAAATAGTATAAATATAGCAGAGCTAGAATAGTCACTCAATATGTGGATATTTTGGTTTGCAGTTTGGGGCTATAATAAAGAAATATTCTTTAAATATTTATGTACAAGTTTAAGAGTAGATGTATTTGTTGAATGGTATGTATATGTTCAACTTTTTGAAAAAAACTTACCAAACTGCTTTTCAAAATAGATGTACAATTTATATTATAACAAAGCAGTGTATGAGAGTTCCATTTCCTCCACATTCTCACCAAAATTTTGTATTATCAGTCTTGATACTTATGGCCATTTTTAATGGGTGTGCAGTGGTATCTCAACATGATTTTTCAATTTAATTGATTTTTTTCAGAAAGTTAAAACAATTCTCTATTGTTTTCAATTCAATTGATGGCTGCACTAACCTCTTTTATTTTTGATGCTTTTTTAGGCTTTAGGTGTTTCACTTTTGCTGGGTTCCTAGGTGAAAGTTTAGGTTTTTGGATTTAGATCTTCCTAATTTTCTAATATATGCATTTAGTGCCATGAATTTCATTCATTGCACTGATTTCACTACATTCCACAAATTTTGAAAGGTGATATTTTCATTACCCCTTAATTCAAAATAATTTAAAAATTTTCTTTAGACTTCTTCTTTGACCCATGTATTACAAGTGTGCTGTTTAATTTATAACTATTTGGAATTTTCCAGTTAGCTTCCTTTTGTTTCTAGTTAATTCCATTGTGAATTTGGCACTTGAGCATGAGAAAAATTTGTATTTTGTTTTGTTGGATGGAATATTCTATAAATGTCAATTAGATCAAGTTAATTATAGAGTGTTTTTATCTAAAGAAAGTTTTAATCTTGCCTCCATTTTTGAAATACAATTTTTCTGGATATATAATCCTAGGTTTACAGTTTAACTCTTTCTTGGCTTTATGGATGCCATTCCATTGTCTTATGGCTTGTATAATTTTTTTTTTTTTGCATGGGCAAGCACCAGGAATTAAAGCCAGGTCTCTGACATGGCAGCCAAGAATTCTGCCAGTGAGCCACTGTCACACCGCCCTTGGATCACTTTTGAGAAGAATTTTCAAAGTCTCTTTTCTTTGTTTCTGTGTTATAATGTGCTTTTCTCTCTGAATGCTTTTATGAATTTCACTTATTGCTAATTTTAAGTAATTTGATTTTATATTCTATGTTTTTATTCTTCGTGTTTATCCTCTTGATGTTTCCTGAACTTGTAGTTTGTGAATTTATTGTATTCATTAGGCATTCTGGCAATTATTCTCTGAATTGTTTTTCAGTCATCAATTCCCCTTATTCTAGGCTTCCAATTGCATGAGTATTAATACACATGATATTGCTCCAAAGGTGTTGCTGCTTTGTTCATTTTTTCAGTCTTTTGTTACTGCCTTTATTTAATTATTGTGTTATTTCTTTTGCTGTGTCTTCCAGTTAATTGATTATTTCTTTTGTGGTATCTAATCTACTAGAAATTCCATTTTATAGATGTTGCATTTCTCTTCTCATTATGTTCACATTTTCCTTTAAATCCTTAAGTTTATCAAGCATTATAAACATATTTTTAATGTTCTGGTCTGCTAATACCATTACCTCTTACATTTCTGGGTCTGTTTCTATTGGCTAATTTTTATTTTGGTTACGTATCCAATAACTCTGATTCATTTACTGGACATTATGGATATTACAATGTGAATTTATTGTATTCATTAGGCATTTTGGCCATTATTTTCCAGTTGAATCTGTTGCTTTCCTTTAAGTAACGTTGACTTTTTGTGTGTGTGAAAAATCACTTAAGTTACTTATGGGTGACTTTTAACATTTTTCTTTGTTTTAAAATATGTTTTCTTGTAAGTTTAGATTATTCTTTACCTTAGGACTAGTTTATTCTCACTACTAAAATTTCATCCTCTGAGGTCTTTACTGATTGTCCTACATAATTTAAATAAATCTCTCACTTCTGAATGGTGAAAACTCAAATGATATCAAAAGGAGTTCTGGGAATTGGTTGCCTTAAATCTCTCCTGTAATTATTCTTTCCTCAGAAGTTGGTTCTTTGTCCAACCTTATGAAATTTCTCCCTCTGTATTCCCATTTTGGTATTTGGTCAAAGATTTCAGAGAGTTCCTTGAGGATTTCCAGAACTTTTCACTTTATTGTTCTCTTTTCTCTGGCACCTTGCCCTGCCCTCAAAATTCTATCCACCTCATGCTTCCTAAATTACAGTCAGTACTTCCGGGACTATTCAAAAGCACCATACTCTATTAGGGTTGTCATTCCTATGCAAAGGTCAGCTATTGCTAGGCCGAAAGCTGGGAGATCATAAGGTGTGCTTTATTTGTTTTTCTTCTTTTAGTGATCATATACCTATGCAGCTTTTTGTTCAGTTTGAAAGTCTGGAGATTTTCTAGTTTTCTAGATGTTTATGGTAGGAAAGTAGTTCTGAAACTTGTTATCCTCTCATGGTCTAGAAGTGAAATTATGTTTTTGACTTTGTAAAAATTGCTTCCTCAATAGGATATATCAGTCAGAATGTCTTTTTATGAATCTTCCCAACCTAGCATCATTAAAATATCCTAATGATTCTTGAGATTTTAATAGATTTTTCACAATGTGCACTATCAAACCAAAAAAAAAACATTTCTTTAACAGTCAACTTAATTTTATGTAAATTTAAAAAGTCAAATTGCAAAATGCATCATGTCTACATCTCTTTAGCCAGGAAATATTATATATGCCATGGGACATCTCACAGTATTAATATTCAGTAGACATAGTATGGATGACACATCATTGTGCCCCCATTAAATGGTGACTCAAAGAAGAGGGTTTTTCAAACATCACACATGTGACTTCAAGAATTAGAAATTAATTTTAGCATATTTTTACTATCCTTCTTAATTTTTTTTTACTCTTCTTGCGAGGAAATGTTCCATAATAAATTGTGCATTTCCTTCTTTTTTCCGCTATGTATGCCATTTTCAGGTGCCAAAGTTGCAGGTTTCGGCATTGTTCTTTTCAACCCTTCTACTTCTTTCTGCTCTGGAATTTACTTTTCTAACTTGAATAGGGAAACCCATTCTTACACAAACTCTTAGTGTTTACTCTTTGAGGTTGAAAACTCTATTTTGACTAGGCCTGCTGCTTTGAATGTTTTTCTTCCTTTATCCCTGCTCCTTTGCATCTGAGCAAGTAAATTCCATATGCTTTCCCTTGATTCAAAGAGACCATCATTCACCTGATATATCCAAGTATCAGTCAAGTGAAATACGACTTAGATATATAGTATTGGAGGGATTTGGCTGATCACTATTTCCTCAGAACAAGACTGTGGAAGTACTGCATCTGCCAGACTATTTTCTTACATTTTTATTCATTTATTCTTGCCCCTAGCACTAACTTAGTTCACTCAAAATGGTTTGGCATCTCTTTAACACACAGCTATATCTTTTTCAGTCACATTTCATTTCTAAATAATACTTAAATGTTCTTTGCCTGCTGAATGGTATAACCACAAAAGTCACCCAAAGAATAGCACAATTTTATCTGGCCAGCTCTTTTGAAATTTATCAAAGTGGCGGCATATCTAAAACTCACATAGCATTCTTTTGTTGCTAGTCTACGACTAACCCTCCAACACATCTATTCCTAAGGAATCATGGTTCCAAAAACACATATACAGGTCTTTCTGACATTTCCTTTGAATTTTATTCTCATAATGGAACTGTCCTTTACTGGATTGTCCCTGACTCAATTGCAAAGCATATCAACATGGTATTGGGCACATCTGGCCTCCTCTTTTCTCATTCTAGTTTCCCCACTGTGGAATCCTACTCTCTTTCTGTGTCTCCTCTTTGTTATATTATCCATCATAATGTGCCCCCAAGAAAGTAGATCACCTGCCATTCATAAAAAGTATATTTAAAGCAATGTTTCTGGTGGTAAAATTAATGGTCTTGTCCCACATTAAAGAAGTTGCGGTACAAGTGGAATTAGTGGTAGAAAAGATGGAGCAAAGTTGGTGCTTCTGAATACCACCAGAATCACATCTTAGCTTGAGCGTGAATTTGGCCTGATTCTAAGCAGTGTAGTGATGCATTTGCTTAAAGAGAATGAGATACTCTATTAATCAGGGTCCTTTAGAGAAACAGAACTAACAGGAGATATCTGTAAATATGAGATTTATAAAAGTATCTCACAGAACCATGGAATGCAAGAGTCCCTATCAATAGGGCAGGCTGAGGGCCTGGCGGCTCAGAAGAAGAGTCTTGATGAACTCCACAAGAGAGGCTCACTGGCTGAAGAGGCAATGAGAAAGTATCTCTTCTTCTTTAAAAGGCCTCAGCTGATTGGATTATCTCATTGTGGGAGACATGCCTTAGTTGATTATATATGTAATCAGCTAAAGCTGCCATCGACTGACTGATGATTTAATATACCAGCCTTCCTTTGACGATGCACTATTGTCATGAGAGCACTTTCTTAGGGAGGAAATAAGCTATTAAGAGCACAGAATCTGGAGCTGAACTGAGTTTTGCTATGATCTCACTTTCTATATTCTTTATATTCTGTGGCAAGTTATTTAACTTCTCTAAGCTTCAATTCCATCATTCAAAATGGTTTTATTTTTGAGATACCTAAAGTGTTTGCTCAGAATTAAGTGGGGTAATTCAAATAAAGCAGTCATCATAACACCTCACAATAAATGCTTAACAAATGAAAACTTTTAATTTCGTTCTCTCTTATTCATAATTTCTTCTGTTTCTTTTAAACAATGAATTCCATATCTTCAGCTAACACTGGATAAGTTCTGATTAATTCCCATCCTTGGCAGAGATGCCTTTGCCCTCTTTTTTTCCTTCACACTGTGATGTGTCAGTTCCACATTTGTTGGCAACTCCCAAATTCACGCCTAGTCTTACTATAAAATGGACTAGTCATAATCATGTTATGATTTCAAAGGGACCAGGAAATTGTATACCAAAATTATGATCTTCTTCCAATCAGCACAATTCTGTCTGAAAGACCATGTTAAGAAATGCAGATTTCTAAAAGTTTCAGTTTCCAAGAAATATCCAAATCCCTATTGAGAAATGTCAAAATTAGAGGGAAGAGGGGATTTTATTAAATGACATACCTAATTAGTGCCTGAAATGTGACTAGAAAGCATGTACCATGAATATGGTTCAATATTTTTTCTGATAGGATATCATTTTGCTTAAGATTCTTCCATTGCTTCTAGGTCTCAGGAAAGAGAACATAATCACCCTTATTCTTTTCTTGGTGGGGAAAGGCTGAGAACCAGTGAGAAATGCAAAGGGCTAAGACATGAGCAGCTTAGAATACTAATAAAAAAAAGGACTAATTTCACAACTTGTCTAAGCTTCTCCTATTAATTTTCTTCTTTTGCCTTCCACTTTTATTTCTTACAATTCTTTTCCTCCCTGCATAAGCCTTTCTTGGTCCCCAAACACATATCCCATATCATAATGTGATGTGATAATTTATTGACATGAATTTTTGGCTTTCTCTTGATATATTTTTCCTTAATTACTTCCCCATCTCAACTCTTTTCATGAAAGTACCAATTATCTTTTGTTTCTTTGAAGTGATTAGGGTGGGTCAGGGTTTGGGTGTGTGTGTGTGTGTGTGTGTGTGTATGTTGGTGGCTGTTATAGGAACTACAGGAAAATTTATCTTAAGGGAGCTAATCTTCATGATATTTATTTTGAAAAGATTAAGCTCATGGAAGGTACTGTTTGAGGGAGAAGCAATGGAAAAAGTGAGTGCACATCACACTGCTCTGCCTCAAAGTGTCCCCCAAGTGATGTGAGCTCAAGGGTTACTGGTTTCCTCTATGCTGATCGTTCTAGGTTGCTAGCTGCTGGAATGCAATATACCAGAAATGGAAGGGTTTTTAAAAAAGGAATTTATTAAGTGGCAAGTTTGTAGTTCTAAGGCTGTGAAAATGTCCAATCTAAAGCATAAGGGAAAGATACCTTGGTTCAAGAAGGCAAATGAGGTTCAGGGTTTATCTCTCAACTGGAAAGGCACATGGTGATGCCTGCTAGCTTTCTCACCAGGCTTCTTATTTCATGAAACTTCCCCAGGGGTGTTTTCCTCCTTCATCTCTAAAGGTCTCTGGCTATGTGGGCTCTCATGGTTCTCTCCAAAATGGTTCCCTCTTAAATGGCTCCAGTAAGTGACTCCACCTTGAATGGGTGGAGACACATCTCCATGGAAACCATCTAATCAAATGTTATCACCCACATTCGGGTGGGTCACATCTCCATGGAAACAATCAAAAAGCTCCCACCCAGCAACACTGAATGAGGATTAAAGGACATGGTTTTTCTGGGGTCCATCAGAGATTCACACTGAGAGTGGATCTCAGGCCCTTAGGGATCTCAGCATTGGCAAAGACCCCCATGCACAAGCGTGGTATTGAAGCTATGGAAGCGCCTTATGTCCAAAGTCTATTAGGATTGGCCAATGATCAAGTGATCTGTAGGGATCCGAAATGTGCTTCATAAAGCCAGACATGTGGGAGAATCCCAACAAATAGAGAGAATTTTCTATCAATTTATAGAACAGAGAAGCAATTTGACTACCATTGTCTTCCATCCTGCTTTACCTTTTTGCATTTTAATCAAATGATTCAGATTGTGTATCTGTACTTTCTAATTTAAGTTAATTTTATAAATTGAATAACAGAGATGAAGACATTTGGAGAGATTTAGTCAATACCCATAGTGAGTCTGGTGAAAAAGATATTTCTAATTTTGGGGGGGAAATTTTCAAGCATGCTAAAATATGAATTAACAATACAATGAACAATTGTATATCTTCTTTTGTGATTCACTAACTTGTATAGTCTCTCTATTCTTCTACCTCAATTCACCCCCCTCTCCCATATGCACATACACACACACACACCCACACACCCACACACCCACACTTACTTTTTGTCCAACTATTTTCACTCCATAATTCACTGTGCATCTCCCAAGAGCAAGGGCATTTTTCTACATGATCATAAACCATTATCACACATTAATTAAATAACACCATCCCAATGTGAAGACTATATTAAAATTTCCTCAATTTAATTCAAAATTTACTTAATTATAATGTCCTTTTTTTCATTGCTAGGGTGTTAAACATTCCTGTTTGCTCCCAACATCCCAGTTTAGACTTGTTGTTTGACCTCATTATTATCAGAGTTTCCTTTGATATGTAAAATGTCTTGATTTGCATGATAAATTATATGGTTATTCTCTTTAAGTCCACTGATCTTCCCCACCCTACCTCCTCTTTTCTTTATGACATTGATATTTAAAAGTAATCAATACAGTGTCCTGGTGAACATCCTATATTCTGATTTCATTTGACTGTCCACTGGTGGTTACATATGGGTCAAACATTGAAATTCCATATAGGCAACATTGTGTACCTTCTCACTTCTTCTGGAATCATACAACCTCAGGCTCCTCCACTACTGCCCCTGCCATGCTTAGTTCTTGGTGGTCAGCACCAGACCACTTCTCTATAATGGCATATTTTCTTTTTTAAATTAGTAAGTGCAGGGCTGATGGTTTGAGATTGTGTAAACACCATGTTCTCCAATAACTATGTTTCTCTCTCTCTTTTTCTCTCTCTCTATGTATATATACACACACACACACATACACACACACATGCATTACTATTGACTAATGACTTTTTATTCATTGTATTATAGTTCATCATTTCAAGCACCATTTTCATCTCAATTTGACCCAAATTTGGCCATATCTCTACCAGTATGTTCAATCTATTATCTCACTTTTTAACCATATGAAATACACTTATAATCACTTATAATTACAAATCTTTGGTCATGCCTGGAAAGACACAATAATATTAATATGTCAATTCTTTCCAAATTTATTTATAAATTTAACTCATTCCCAATGAAAATATCAGAAGGCTTTTTGTAGATTATAGACACTGACAAGCTGACTCTAAAATTAATATGGAAATGCAATGGACCTGCACAAGTCAAAACAATTTTGAAATAAAAAAATAAAGTTGGATAACTTAAATTATCTGACTTGAAGACATATTTCAAAGCTATAATAGTCAAGACATTGTGGGGTTGGCATAAAGATAAACAAGCCAATTGATAAATTAGACTAGACAGTTGAGAAATAAATTTTTGACAGGTTCAAAGGTAATTCTAATGAAATGATAACCTTTTCAATCATAATTATTGCAGTTTACTTGAATATCCATAAGCCTAAAAATTAACTTTGATCTAAACCTCATATCACATCAAAAAACCAGAGAAATTAATCATGGAACTAAATGTAAAACTTAAAGCTATAAAAGGTATAGAAGAAAAGCTAGGAAATTTTTTTTGACCTTGTGGTAGGTGTCTTGATACAGTCACAGAAGCATAATCCATTAAAGAAAATTTGATGAACTAGAGTATATCAAAATTTGTTTTTTTCCTTTTCATTGGAAACTGCAAATAAAGTGAAAACACAAGTCATAGACTGGGAGAAGATATTTGTAAATGTCATATTTGGCAAAGGATTTTGTTCAAAATATATAAAAAACACTCAAAACTTAATCATAAGTAAATGAGTTACTGATACTTCACAAGTGGAAAATATATGGATTTAAGTAGAAATTTCATAAGTGAAAACATATGGATAGCAAATAAGCACAAGAGTGAAGCTCAACATCGTTAGTTTCTAGGAAAATGCAAATTAAAATCACCATGAGAAACCTCTACAGATCTATTAGAATGTCTAGAATTAAAAGGGGTGACCATACCAAGTGTTGGTGAAGACGTTCAGCAACTGGAATTTTCAAGCGCTGCTGATGGGAATGTAAAATAGTACAAGAACTTTACAAAACTGTTTGGGTTATTGCTTTTTTTGCATGGGCAGGCTCTGGGAATCGAACCCAGGTCTCCAGCATAGCAGGTGAGAATTCTGCCACCGAGCCACCATTGAGCCAGCTGGTTGTTCCTTGAAAGAGTTAAAAAAAAATACCCAACTGTTTCATTCCTAGATGTTTTGTTTGTTTTTGCTTTTTTTTTCATTCCTAGATGTTTATGTAAATAAATGAAAGCATAAATGCCAATGTACAAAGATTTTGACAACAATATCATTGCATTTTTATTTGTAATTTGTATTTAATCTGGAAGTAAACTAAATGTCTATTAACAGGTGAATGAATAAATAAATTATGGTTTATCCATGTGTCATGGTCAGGTTCGTGTGTCAGCTTGGCCAAGTGGTGGTACCTGTTTGTCTGGTTGGGCAAGTTCTGGCCTGTCTTTTGCTATGAGGACATTTCATAGAAGTAAGTCATGATCATGTTGACTACATCCACAGCTGATTCCATTTGTAATCAGCCAAGGGGAGTGTCTTCTTTAATGAGTGATACTTATTCTAATCACAGAAGCTTCCTCTTTTAAGGAGGATTCAGAAGAGACAGGCTCTCTTCTATTCCTGCTTTGGCCGGTGGTTCGTCCAGACCCTTTATCGGAATCGTCAATTTCACAGCCTGCCCTACAGATTTTGGACTCTACATTCTCATGGTTATGTGAGGCACTTTTATTAATTTTATATTTACAAATATTTCCTGTTGATTCTGTTTCTTTAGAGAACCCTAACTAATACACCATGCAATATAACATCATTCAGCAATAAAAAGTAATCAAACATTAATACAGGAAAAAAAAGCTATAAAGGAAATAGAAAAAGGGTGCACACTATGTGATGTCATTAATATGCAATTCTAGAAAATGATAACTAATCTATAATGACTGAAAGAAGATTAGTTATTGTCTCTTATTGAGCTCGGAGTAGGAAAGAGTAGAGAAGGATTGCCAATGTGAACAAGCAAACTTCTTTTGAGAATTATGTTCTTTGCCTTGATTGTGCTGATGGTTATATGGGCTTATGCATGGAATACTGATCAAATTGTTCACTTCAAATATGTACAGTGAATTCTATTCCAATTATACCCCAATGAAGCATTAACAAAAATAAAGAAAGCCAGAAATTAGAAATGGCAACCAATTCAGAACATAAGTTATAGTGCAAGAACAACAATGCATTCCTCTTGAAAACTGCAAGAATTTCACCTACTGCACACATAGAAGATGACTGCAGTGTTGTTACGAGGGTGTCCTGTTTGGCTTTTCCCAAACCTAAATCAGGCAACTGTAGTTGTGTGACAACTGCAATCAAGTAAAATTGGACTTCTCAGGTAACTAGAACACTAGTTGCCATTCATGAACATACGCTCTTAGTAACCAATATTTTTAGGTATTTAGTAAGTTAGTTGCCGATAACCCTTAACAGTAGGTGAAAAGTGAAGAGCATATGACTTTTTTGAAGACCAATTATGTGTCTTATTAAGCTGCCAGAACCAAATAAGAGGCCTATTAAGAAGAGGTTTGCTGGCCACTGAATGGCCACAACTTGGAACTGACTTGGAAGGCAAGCAGCATTTAAGTCCCAGTTCCTAGTCCTACTAGCTGTTCAACTGGGGACCTATCCATGTGCAGACTGGGAATTATAATATCATCTTCTACACCTTTGCTGGAGTTAATGCTGACGATGTTGAATGGATAGAAGTATTCAACACAGTGAGCACTCAATGTGACAGTTATTTTATTGTTACTGCAACCAAATTATATGTCAAAGTAATATAATGTGTCAGTGCTGACCACACACAACAGAATCTTTGGACAATGGCTCTCATACGCTTTTCTTATTTGTTGAATTTCAGTACAAATTAACAAAATAATCTCTTTTATGACAATATAGGCATGGAAGCTGTCTTAAACAGTAGAGCAGAATAAAGGATTATCCATTACTAGAGATGGGAAACGGCCTGTATTCAACTACCAGGAGAACACACACACACACACTGAAATACACTGTAACTTTTTCTCTCTTTAACCCATTAGATTCTTACGTTTTTACAGATTATTTTAGTAATTACAGCAATTACCTGAGTGGAAATTGAGAAAAAAAAAGTCTCAAGTGTGTCTTGGGATCACTTCTGTTCTCTAATCTATTTAAAACAAACAAGCATAACAAAAACATCCAACTGATTGTATCCTTTAATAAGTAAAGTACGTTTATAAATATTAAGTATGTGAATATTTCATCTCCTTTATTTATGATTCAAATGTTTTGAGACTTCATTGATGTGTTCTGCTTTCTGCCGTGACTGTAACAAAGTCATCCTGGAATAACTCCTACAGCTGAGCTAACGATCTGAAGATTGGGTTTGGATTTAGAATAGTAAACAAAGACCAAAAGAGACTCAAATGTAATGAGATAATAATCATGCTTGCCATATTGTGGCCTTGTCAGATTGTTAATTTTTATTGCAGTAACAGCAATACAAGTGTTCTAGTCTGCTAGCTGCCGGAATGCATATACCAGAAACAGAATGGCTTTTAAAAAGGGGAATTTAATGAGTTGCTAGTTTACAGTTCTAAGGCCAAGAAAATGTCCCAATTAAAACAAGTCTATAGAAATGTCCAATCAAAGGTATCCTCCCAGGGGAAGATACCTTGGTTCAAGAAGGCCGATGAAGTTCAGGGTTTCTCTCTCCAGTGAGAAGGCACATGGTGAACACAGCCACAGTTTCTCTCTTGGCTGGAAGGGCACATGGTGAACACGGTCAAGGTTCCTCTCTCATCTGGAAGGGCACATGGCAAACATGGCGTCATCTGCTAGCTTTTTCTCCTGGCTTCCTGTTTCATGAAGCTCCCCGGGAGACGTTTTCCTTCCTCATCTGCAAAGTACTGACTGATGGACTCTCTGCTTCATGGTGCTGCAGCATTCTCTGGTCTCTCTGAATCTCCTTTCTCCAAAATGTTTCCTCTTTTATAGGACTTCAGAAACTAATCAAGACCCACCCAAATGGGTGGAGACATGTCTTTACCTAATCCAGTTTAACAACCACTCTTGATTTGGTTACATCTCCAGGGAGATGATCTAATTACATATAGTATTGAATAGGGATTCTTCTGCTTTTACAAAATGGGATTTTGATTAAAACATGGCTTTTCTAGGGGACATACACTCTTTCAAACCAATGAAGTTCACGGTTTCTCTCTCAAGTGGAAGAGCACATGGCGAACACAGTCAGAGCTTCTCTCTCATCTGGAAAGGCACACGGTGAACACGGTCAGGGTTCCTCTCTCATCTGGAAAGGTACATGGTGAACATGGCATCATCTGCTAGCTTATTCTCCCATCTTCCTTTTTCATGAAGCTCCCTGGGAGGCATTTTCCTTCTTCATTTCCAAAGGTCGCTGGCTGGTGGACTCTGCTTCTCATGGCTGTGTTGTTCTGCTGTGCTCTCTCTGAATCTCTTTCTTTCTCCAAAATGTTTCCTCTTTTATTGGACTTCATAAACTAATCAAGACCCACCCAAGTGGGTGGAGACCTGTCCTCACCTAATCCAGTTTTACAACCACTCTTGATTTGGTTACATCTCCAGGGAGATGATCTAATTATATACAGTATTGAATAGGGATTCTTCTGCCTTCACAAAATGGGATTTTGATTAAAACATGGCTTTTCTAGGGGATATACACCCTTTCAAACCAGTGCAACAAGTATGCCTAGAGCTATTTATAAGTTGAAAAGGAATAGTCACCTTGAACTCAATGACCTTCTGTTGTTATAAGGGCTTTGACGTGTGCTCTAACCTCGATTTAGCAGTGATGCTGTCACTACATGATCGCTCATCAAATGCTTTTGGGGGCAATATAACTACTCTTTATCATCCTCAAAACTTACACCAGAGCAAATTTTATTCAACCTAAAATATAAATCTGGCTCAATAACAACATAATAGATAAGAAACAGCCTTAGCAAGCATTGTTTTACATCATCCAGTCATGTAAAACATTTTTATTTTGCATCAGCTGAAAGCAGAGAGTGTTGACGGGTTTACCTTCCAAAATCAAGAAATATGAAAACTTAATGCCCTAGTATCTTGCTATGGAAAAATGTACTGGTAAATATTTTGGAAATAGAATTATAGTTTCTAAAATTCTAAAAGTTCTAAAATTATAATTTCTCAAATATATTTTAAAAAGTGTATAGTAAAATTATATGGGAGAGTAAAAATACTAACCTCAAACCCCTGAAATCTTTTCTATTTGCTGACTTTGCTGTATTTAGATAACTCTATTGTGGGATATAATGTAATGTAGCATTGCATCATTTTATGCATGTACATGTCACATATAAATGATAAATACTTTACAATTCAATTTCATTATTAACTAAGGTATAGACTGTGCTTTAGTTAAAACACAGCTAAAACAGCTCAATTTAAGGGTTTTGGTTTTCAACTAACCTGATTGTGTTTAAAACATGTATATACATATATATTTATACTTATAGACATATTTGCATGTGTATACATATAAATGTATATAATATAATCATATGCAATATAAAAGTAATATAAATATATAAAATTGTATAGTAACATTTGATATAATAATTTATATGATATATATTAAATAGTATTTAAAGAGTTACACAAATAAAATTGCAATATAATGCTGCTTCAGAATCAACAAACCAGATTTTGATGTGGTAACAAATTTAAGTGAAGGGATCAGCTAAAAGGACTAAAAAATGAGACCAGTGCTACCAGTAACACTATCAACTAAATTCTGACTGAAGAAACCTTCTGAAACTTCAATTATCTTAATTTATACGCAATAAATGTATGTATTCCTGTATCACTGACAATAACCTAAGTGAATTATTTACGATAGCTTAATAGGAAAGAAGCAGACTGAATTGAGAATAAAGGATTATGTGGACTGAAAAAAAGTTTGGGCTACTATGTAGCAGAAATCAACATGTAAGATGAGAAAGAGTTCACATTCATAGTAGAATCTTTCTAGGTGAGTCATATAGCTACCATATTTTATTATATAAGCAAAAGTTGAAAAGGGCTAAATGCTTATATGAAAACATGATTGCCTGGTTGTCTGGTGAGGAAGCATTTCCTAATGTACAGTGATTACAAATGGATAAGCTCCCAGGGGCATTATCACATGCAATGTCAGATATCATATTACCTGGACAAAATGATGCTTTGCCTAGACAAATTACGATGGAATAGTAATAGTTTATGCTTAGTTATCATTACAGAATAATTAAATTTTTAGCAGTAGAAGATTTTAAGCATAAAGATCACTAAGAATATATGGAAGCAAACATCTTTTCTTCTCAGGTAGATAGTATCTTATGACAGGAAACAATGATCGGATATTGTAAACATCTTTTGCCTACCTTTGTATTTCAATAATTCAATATAACCACATTTCTCCAAAGACTCATTCTGTTATTGAAAGGTAATGGTGGGAACCGACTTAAGAACATGTAAAATGCAAGATTTTTTAATCAATGAGAAGCTATTAATTTAACCAACCCTTCCTGTAATAATATTGAGACAGACTGTCTGCCTGTTTTTACATTATAGCTAGCTTTGCAATCTGCATAGAATTTAATGAGGTGTGTAATTTTTGTAAACTTATTGATTCCGAGAGATTCAAAGATTTTAATGCTAACTGAACTTCAGTATTTTTAACCTTTCATTTATGTTGCATAAGGACAATATTTTAGTGCCAGCTGCTGATCTTTTTGTGCTGCTCTTATTACACAGGAACTACTTTGCTCTAATCTTACATGGAAAATTTCCTTTGGAGAGTATACAGTTTAGTCACTTTTCTCTCTATTAAAAATGCTTCCATGACCCTAATAATTTCAATTAATTTCTTCTTTTGAGTTGCATCATCTAGAACTCTTAAATTTGTGTATGGACCCATTATGTTCTTTTTTTAGCTTTATCAAAACGACAGACTTTGTCTCTGGACAATATTTTTATGCTCTGGAAAGTTAAGACAGCCTCTAAGTCTTTGAAGAATGACCCAATTCAACAGAACAAACTGCTAGGCTGGCTATTATTTCCGGTAGCCTAAGAGGTCTGACACAGTAGACTCTTTCAATAAATCTTATGAAAAATATCTTATGAAATTTGCAAACCAGTTTTATAGTACAGCCTAATGTCACCCACCACAGAAGATAATCTGATGGTGACTTATCCAACAAACAGCAGACTATGTTGGGAATGTTTGTCTTATTTTATAACAGACTATTGAATTCTGCATATACGATATCTATGATGTTTGCATATTTTTAACACTTGATTTTTAACATATTCACTAAAGTTATTCAAAGCAAAGCTATTCAAATTCTAGCTCATAGACTTCCCAGAATTAAACTTAGTGTCTACAAACCATGTTGCCTCATCATCCTCACAAGAGGAAATCCTGCTAGCAGCTAAAGGCAGAGACCATAGCAATTCTGCTTTTACTTATTTAATTTTCAGATAGAAAGATTCTGAGTAAATTTTCTTTTTACTAAAAGAAAACAACATAGAGGAAAGGTTGTTCCCTCTCTCAGAAGGTTTGAAAACCTTGGGTTTAGAAAATGTTGATATCTATTTTATTCCCTTCTATACCTATCAATTAAACATGGAATAAATAGTACAGAATTGATACTTTGACGTAGATGAACAGCAAACTTGAAAACTCACATATCCTTAATGGAGAGTTTAAGGTTTTTATGTTTGCTTCTTACTTATAACCAAATATTTCCCATTATCCCATATTGATTCAATATGATCAATAGCCTTTAGTGTAGAATCTCATGTAAGGCATTATAAAAGTCAGAGTAAAGTTGTATCTACTCCTTTTTCCTTATGATTCCTATTGTACAGCTTTCCAATATTATTTAGGCATTTTTTCATTACAGAAATTAGATTTCCTGAAAAGCATTCCGTGATCTTACCCGTTATTATGTACCTGACCTGCCAAGTGACTAAGATGAAGGATGTCTTTAGGTGCTCAGTTTCCTGTTGAGAACTGATATATTAGAACTTGTTGTGAATATTCCTGTATCACATTATTCCAAAAAGTTGTCCTTGTTTGAAAGATGTAAAATATATATGCATAAACACCTCTCCACATAAACACACAAAAGACTAGGAATTTGGAGGCAGGAAATGTTATTTCCATCTCAGAATATCGGATGTATGGAGGAGGTGGCCTATCCCTGTGTAATTTAGTTACTCTGAACTTAAATGAAATGGATATTCTCATAAGAAGCAATGGTTCTCCATCTTTAGCTGGGATCAGAGTCCTCTGGAGGGCTTCTTAAAACAAAGACTACCAGGTTTTAACCCCAGAATCTGTTATTCAGCAGGTCTGGGGTAGAATCTAAGAGTTAGCTTTTCTATCATGTTCCCAATTGACATGAGACTGCTCATCTGGCTTCTTCCACTGTTTGCAGACTGCTGGTACAGAGGCAGGGAGTAAAGTCAATCAAACTAAAGCAGCTTCCTTGAGTTCTTGAGGAAACCTTTGTCTTACTGTTCTCAAATAGTTCCCTAATTCATTTAAACATTTCTCCTTTATCATATTCAAACAATTGCATCTTTACTTTGGATTCCCTTAATATGTGATATTGGTTTGCTTTTGGCTCAATACTTTCTCCTTACTGTTTACTCTTATGTTTTTGTTCATTTCTTTCTCCTCCCTAATTACAATTGGTGTTGATTGTGTCATGTCAAACTAGTCATCAATTCTTGTTCTTAACTACAGATTCCCAGATTCTAAATTAAGAAGATGCAAAGAAAAAGAAATTATTTCAGGTCAAATAAAATACCGATACTTAATTCCAGTTGCAACAGTAGCAAATACTTGTCTTAGCTTGGTTTCCCCAGAAAGAAAAACCTGAAGCAAATGATTAAGCATTTCTCTTTCATTTGAGAGTTCAATCTCAAGAGGAGTAATAAGGATAAAGGGGAGTGAAGAAGGAAGGAGGGAGAGCCAATAAAAGGATGTGCTTTCAACCTGGCACACATTTGGACATCAAGTACAAATTGGTTGAACTTCCTGGAATCATCTCTGGAGAAGTCTTATAAATGACTGCTTCTCAGGGCAATTCTTCAGGAAGAAGAAGGGAAAATAATATATTTACCAGCAAAAATTTCCTACTGGTCAAAGGTGAGGCCCACAGAGCATTAAATTCCCCTCCCAATCATTTACCTCCTAAAACATGCACATGAGCAAGCCAAAGGTTTTGGAGTCCTGTGCCTCACTGTCAATAAGGAAGCCCAAAAACTTTCTGCCCAAAAGAAGGTTGTCAGAGGTCATGGAGAAATAAGTTATCTCTAGTGTCTGCTAGAATGGACAAAATCCAGTACCAATGGACAAAGGCCCTGGAAACCGTTGGGGCCAAAAGAATCTGAAGTGTTTCATAACAGGAACTGACAGAAAACTCATTGCAGAACATTATCTCCCTTGTCCCTTCTGCAATTTTATAACAATGTTGAACATTTTATGATTGATGAAATTCATTCTTACTGTGACTCCTACAACACCAATCTCTCTTGCCTTTATGTATGGCAACTCTTCCATTACATGGCATTTAAATATTGTTCAGGGTTCAAGGCTTTGACATCTGTTCTTCCTTCTATTTTCTCGATGATCTCATTTACTTATATCTTCAACTGACACCCATATGCATGTGTCCCAAAATACACCTCCTGCCTAAATCCCTCAAGTGACCTCAGGACCTATATCCATTTGCTGACTGTCTATATCTACCTGATGTCTCACAGGAATGTCAACACTTTGAACATTTATTAGTTTCTCCTCCATTTCTTAATACACCATCATCCTCTATCTTCCCCCTTATCAATTGTCATGTAGGATGATAATACTTCTATTTTCTCCTGAGTCTGTCTAGTTCTCTCCATTCTCATCTCCACTATGCTTATTTAGTTCCTATCATCTCTAGCTGGGATTATTGCCACCACATTCTAACTGGTTGATTTCCTTTGTAGGCTTTGTCCTCCCTCTGGAGAGTTATTTGGTTTGGCTACTCTCTCCGGCTTAACCATCTTCAACGATTTCCCATGGCCTTCAGGAAAAAAAGCAAGCTCGTTAGCATGTTTTCCTGTGATTTGTTTTTTATTTTTCTTAATTCTTCAGATTAATTATTCACTACTCCCCAAGAATTGTCATTCACTCCAGTCAAACTAAATCACGTCCAGTTCCCTGAACCCACCACACTCTGATGTACCTCCAGGCCTTTGCAATTCCTTTGCATGAACCAACAGTAACTTCCCTCTTTACCTAATGCTTATTGATTTTTTTAAGATTCAGTTTTTCTAGGAGATTTCACCTTAGTAGTCCTACCTCCCATCTGGAGGAGGCTTCCTATATTTTTTGTTTTGCTTTCTTTCCTTTCTTGCCCTGTGCCTACTTTAATCAAAGAAAACAGATGTTTTCTAATCCAATATTGACTTACGCATTACTCTCATTTAAACTGTGGATTCCTTGAAGGTTGAGATTGCCTTTCATAGATCCTAGCCCACAGTAAGTGGCCAACACATGTTGGAGTAAGTTGATTAAGAATACGGTTACTGACCAAGTAATTTGCTACCTCCATTACATAAATTATATGAAATTCCTTTTTTTTTTTTTTTTTTCTTTTTGGGTGCATGGTCCAGGAATCTAACCTGGGTCTCCTGCCTGGAAGGTGAGCATTCTACCACGGATCTACCTGTGCACCCATGAGCTTCTTTTTAGGGTGAAGAAACAGAGAATATAAATAAATTGGCCAAAATCAATTGGTTAGTAGGTGGGAGAACCAGATTCAGCTTCAGGTCTGCCTGATTCCAGAGCATTTGTTTTGACCACAAAGCTACACCAAAGGTGCAAAAATACACACTGCAATTCCGTTGCGCACTGGTTTGAAGCTTTACTTGTGGCGGTTAAACACTGTCTCAGGCTGCCAAAAAGAGACAGAGATATATGTGATATATATTTTTAGATAAGATTAGCAAATATACCATGTCAGCATGGACTTCATAATATACATTGTTATTATCCTTTTAATTTTGCTTATTTATTTGAATTTTTAAAAAAGCAGCATGTCAACATAAACCATCCACCATGGGGATAGCATGAATGAACATAAAAATTTCATAGCTCATTGTAATTTAATAGAACAGGGACTGTCCACTTTTTACACGAAGTGGATAGTAACTGAAATTGTATCACGAAATACTACACATCAGAGATGTTTTATTTGTAATTTATAGGAAATCACTGTGGAAAAATAATAGTGAAGTGGAGAATCTGCAAAGGAAATGGATCCTTTCACTGTAACTTTACACTTAGATGAACCGAGAAAAACAAAATTGTATTGCCTTTACCTGAGTTAATCACCAAGGTGGGGTGCAGTAGAATAACATTTAACATTGAAGACCTGAGGAAAGTACCTAAGGCAGGTTTGCACTTTTTGGCATGCCTGTGAGTCTTTATTCTTGCTGTATTGTTTTAGGAGCACTGAAGAGAAGTATATTGCACTGCCAGTGCTTTTAACAGTAACCTCTTTTTTGAAGGATGAAGGATATATACGAATCATTCAACAACATATGATAAGTGAAACATATTAACAAGCCTAATTTTCCTTCTGATTTAATAGGGTTCAATAAATGGAAACTGTGCAGTCAGAATAATGAAAAGAGGACATAATTTATCTCATTCTGTTGGTGTCCTTTCTATGTTCTTTTGTCCTTCGATTGCACTGGTGGTTAATATTATTTTGTTCCCAAGGAAATATGTCCCTTTGATTAGGTTGTAGATATTCCCTCATTTGTCACTGTTCTATCAGCTATGCCATGTAACAGCAGGAACCCTTGATTATTTAATTGCTTGTAAGAACTCATTAAATCTGACTATCAATCATGGGACATATGGTAAGCATCACCCAATGGCATGAAGGGTTGTAGCAATGATCCGTCAGTAGGACAAACCCTTTCAGCAGCACAGACCTTTGGTTCAGTTGTCTGATCATGATTATTTTTAATTGGTATTGATTTACAAGTCAGGGTTCCTTCAGTGGCCTTAATCCACACTTTGAAGTTAATAACATAAGTATTTATAATTTTATTAGAAACATACTCAAATTACTCTTTTCTGCTTTGTACCTGAAGTGCTTCTCTAATAATTGAATTTATTCTTTTACAAACAGTGCATAACAGATTTTGAAATCTATATTTTCTCTTGATAAATAGTGCTTTCAAAATCAGTATGGATACCTGGCTATTATCAGTTGTGGAGAAACAGCATCCATAGAAAATATTTCTGCAAGGCCCTTTGCAAATCAGAGAAAATTGCTATTTTTCTGGAAGTAAAATCGTATTTTGCATAAAGTGAACATAATATTTAAAAATATGTATTAATAATGAAGGATTAGAATCACTTATCCCCCCGTTATATTTAAGATTTGGATGTACGTTACCTTTAAGGAGTCAGCATAAAGCTGAATTTAAAATAACTTGCTTTCATCAGCCTGATTCTAGGACAGCATATCATAGACATCTAAAGCAGGTGCACTTAGGGGTGAGGGAAAATAAGCCCCGGTCTTCCTCCTCAGATGGACTGATACACTAGGAGGACTTAAGAAGATCACAATTCTTGCAGCCTCTGAAATTGGGTAACAGAAAAAGAGGGGCGGGAGTGCGGAGGAACTGGGTGATATTCTAGCTCAGAGCCCCCTCAGCGCCTCTTTGGACGAATCACTGCGACTGCTGGGTAAGTGCCCGAGTCCAGTGAGGTTCCCTCAAGGAGAACTGGAGAAATTAGAAATGTCAGTCTTCCTCCTTGACAAAGAACTAACTGGTTGATTACTGTGGAGGTGAATTCCAAAAGGTTGAAGACATTTATTCCTGTCATGAATATCTCTTTGGTGAAGTAGAATCAATAGGCCCATAATACCAGATACAACATAAGAATAATCTATGCTGCAGCTGCTTATTCCTTCCTGCATTGGGGTTGCATTGGTTAGAGATAGATTGGTTTTAATTGTGGGGCTTCTGTGTCATTAGGAATGGAAACACCAGGAAAGCAAACATTTGTTCATACTATTTTACTCAGTGTTTAAAATGAAAATATAGTAGGTCTCATAAACTTGGTGTTGCACAAATGAATGAAGGAAGAAGTGAATTACTATCATGCCAGAATACTTATGCTTTAAATTGTTTCCTTGCAAAAGTTTTGTTTTGTTTTTAAAATTTCTCAACTCAATACTAAGGCTATTAATCATTTTATTCCACAATGTGCTAACACTTTAGAGTAAACCGTATCTCCTTTAATTCTCCTACCAAGTTTACATAACCAGAATGGTCATATGTGCCAGGAACTGTAAAAGCACTTTACCTATGTTATTTAGTATAATTCTTAGTACAACCACATATGGCATAGATACTGTTAATAATCTAATTTTACAGGAAAAGAAATGGAGATTTAGTGAGTACAAGTAACTTTTTAAAGAGTGTGCTGGTTTGAAGCTCTATGTACCCCAGAAAATGCCATGTTCTTTTAATCCATTCCTGGGGGCAGGGCCAGACTTATTGTGGGCAGGCCTTTGGATTGCATTGTTTCAAATGAGATGTGACCCAGCCCATTCAGCGTGGGTCTTAATCCTTTACTGGAGTCCTTTCTGAGGATAAGACAGGAAAAGCCCAGAGAGTTCATAGAGAAACACCCAAAGAAAGAGCTAGGAAAGAAAAGCCCCAGGAGAAGCAAGGAAGGGCCCATGGAAACCAAAAGAACAAGAACCTGAAAGCAATGAAACCCCGGAGCAAGAGACCAGCAAACCCTGGCCACCTGCCTTCCCATGTGCCTGGAACCCTGGATGCCAGTGGCCTTTCTTCAGAGAAGGTATTGTCCTGCTGATGCCCTAAGTGGGACATGTTCATGGCCTTAGAACTGTAAATCTGTAAACTAATAAATACCCATTATAAAACCCAGCCAATTTCTGATTTATTGCATTCTGGCAGCTTTAGCAAACCAAAACAGAGACACAGAAAATAAGTAATAAGTGGCAGAGTCCATCTTGGAAGACAAGTCTGAAGGACTCTTTTTTTAAATATTTGCATTGTAAACCTTAAGAAACAGACATACAAACATTCTTAACAGACAAATATTCTGTACAAGATGTACAATCAATGGCTCACAATATCATCATAAACATAATTGTGTGTTTATCACCATGATCAGTTTTTGAACATTTGCATCTCTCCAGCAAAGGAAATAAAAAAGAAAAAAAACTCATGCATCCCATACTCCTTACCTATCTCATTGACCACTAGTATTTCAATCTACTCGATTTATTTTAACCTTTGTTCCCCCTATTATTTGTTCATTTTTTTATTCATATTTTTTACTCATCTGTACAAACCTTAGATAAAAGGAGCCTGATGTACAAGTCTTTGCTCAGAGCCCTTCTCTAGGGCCAGTGAACATGAGGTCCTTGTATGGCTACTGTCTTCTTCCTCTCAACACCACCTGCTTATGCCACATGGCCTCAAAATCCTTCTCATCATGGGGCTCCAAGTAGCCACTGCCCTTCAGTGTGTGCAGAAAATAATTTTGCCATCCATGTGTTATTTTATGCTGCTCTTCCCACTAACAAATCAGGCACAATTGCATTTACAAATCAGGCCTGCATAAAAAGAAAGCAATTATAAAGTGAATGTGAAAAACAAAAGTAGTTCATTGAAACAATGTGTGCAATAATGGGATTGGCAGGACTTCTTCCACTTTCTCTGTAACGTGAGCAACCATGAAATACATGGTATAGATGAAGGCTGTACCTAGGGCTGAACCTAGAGGAGGAATCCCAACCTGAAGGCCATTCTGCTTTATGTGAATTTTTCTTGGTGATCTCTGATAAACAGATCCCAATGTCTGGAGAGCTCATTTCCGTCCCTTCCTCTGATTGCTGGGTTGAGACATGTGGCTTCTTTTTTTTGAGAAATAACTCCCAACTTGTTTATTTTTTCCTTCAAACTAATCCACATGCTACCATGCCAATTACCCTGGAAGGTTTAATGTAACTTCTCAGTGAAGCTCAGCCTGGCGATGAAGAGTCCTTCACTTGTCTCTTACAGTGCTTTCATCAAGACACAATGATATCAACAATATTTCTACCATAAGTTACATCTCTATCTTCTCTAGTCATATCTGAACTCCTTGAGGATAAAAAAAGCTTGTATTATGTATATTTACACATTATAAGTTGCAAAGTCTAAGTTGCATATTGTAAACTCCAGTATTCCTTAAATAAGTGAATGAATTATTGACACAAACTGGTATATATATATATTTTCTAGCACATCCCACATTCCATTTTTTATTTCATTCTCTAATTGTCAGTTTACATGTTTGCCTATCCTGCTTCATCTTTAGATTGTCCACAGCTCATATATAAAAGAGTCCCAGGGAAATGCTCATTAAGTTGAATGAAACCTGCATGAAATTATTTAACCTTTCAAACTTTTGGATAAGTTCCTAAGGTCAATTTTGTACATTTCCCATAATTCTCAAACATCTAACTCTGGTTAACTATTCAGAACTATATGGTAGATGAAACTAAGAGAATTTGAGTTGCTGGGGCAAATGGTATGCTTAGAGAACTAAACAGTGAATTCTACTAAATGTATATGTGTTATCCCTACTTCAGACAAATTTACAAGCTTATGGTATCAGGAAACCGAGGCTGCCATATGGAACTGGTAAAAATGGCAGGAAGAATGCAGTGAGGTCCTGTATTCATAGCACAGACACTCCGTGATATGCTTGTCTTTTTATGATTAATTTAGACATTTTCACTAATAGATTCAAAGATAATTGCCAGATAAACAGCTGTGCTATCCCTATAACAGCAGAGGAAATGAGTAAGGGATATTAAATAAGGAAAAATGTTTCTCAGGTGCATTAATCTGGAAAATGGAGCTCATTGTAAGAGGTTCTGTCTTCTTTGGTATTTGGATTTGAAAATTGGAATATTAAAGCATAAGGACATGATAGGCCACTATGAGAAGAAATAATCTTAGGAAACAAAGTGATTATGATGATACAGTTATTTATGGGTGAAAGATTCTTGTTGTTTAATTATTTAGTTCTGTTCAAAATTTATGGTATGCATAAGAGGGGAATTTTAAATAATTTTTCTAAAAGGGTATATGTCCTGAGTCAAAACAACATGTTTCAGAAAATATTAGGACAATAGTACAATAAAAAAGAGAACTCAGAAAGCCTCTTCTTAATCTTTTAAATTAATTTTTCAGTTGCAGAAATAAGATTATTTATGAGCATCCAAGTGTAAAGTGTTGAAACCATGGATACCTTCAAAATAGTACATTTTATGATGTAAATATTTGCTTTTTAAATCACACTCCTAGAAAACAAATATCCTATTTGTGATCCTGATAGAGGCAATCAGTTAGTGTCATAAAATTTACTAAATTTGATTTTGTGCCAAATGGAAATAGACAATTGAATTCAGTAGTTGCCTTAATAGGTTAAGTAATAATGTAGATGATTTGGTAATGTCATTGTAAAACTGCTTTCCTATTGTAGCTGCTCGCTTCACTTTTCATGACTAAGGAGAGCTACGGTACTTTTAAAAATCCTTGAGCATGTAAACTTTTAAACTCAGGGCTTTACAGACAGTGTATTGATGGGAACTGCTCTATACTAATTTTATGACTTTCAGATAAGTTAGTGCTAGTGAGGTCAGTTCAAGAGTAATGAATGTCATTTTAAATAACCAGAAAGCATGGTTATTTTCATACTGATATTACTGTGGAAAAATACCAAAGAGGCTATGAGATTATGCCACAAAGTACAGAAACTATTCCAGGAAATAAGTACATAAACTCGGCTGTGCAAGTGTACAGAAAAACCCATTAAAACCCATTAAAAGAACCCAAACTGTAGACAGAAGATAAAAAGGATTGATCAACTGCATCCATGAAGGCAATAGATTGTCCATTTATTAATTAAAAGTGCATTTTATATATTATGATGTGATAAATAGTTTGGCTGTATAGGTTAATTCCTCAGATTTGTACAGAGGGCTATTAGCATTGATAAATTATGCACCATGACATTTAACATTTCTGATAGATGGTTTCAAGGAGTGCTGTACCTGCAGCTTTGCTTCTGGTATTTACACAGCAATTTAGCCTGAGTAGGGTTAACTGGGAAGCAATCTTAATACAAGTGGAACCAGATCGTGAGTGAGTGTGTGCACGTGTGGCTATGTGGTTATGCTTCTAGAACCAGAATTAAGTCTCTTGGAGAAAAACTGTCTCAATCAGCATAAAACATTGAACACTTCTGCCACTAAACATTATTGAGTTTCTTTGGCACAATGAACTTTAATATCCCAACATACCTTGATTTAACATACATACTGTGGAAAGATATTACCATAATATTTATGGCAATATCATGCGATGCTATCAACTTATTATAGCATATTTATAAATTACCATAAGGGGGACATACGCAAAAAAGGTTTTCCTTTAGTTTTTCATTTTATCTTAGGTAATTTTCAAAATAAACTCTAAAAGAAATCAAAATAAAATAAGCTCCGCCATGGATCTTCTAAAATGATGTTTGGAAAAATTTTAAGAAGGATAAAGGTTTAAAAATCTATCCAGATACTTATCTCTAAGAGCCTCGATTCAAAAACTTGCATGTATGAGTAGATATTTGGGGAAAAAAGAACATATGATAAAAAGGACTTAAGCAAATTCCTACTAGCCTAAATTGAGCATAATATCACAAATAGCTGAGACATTTTTCATTCTACAAAAGGACATTCACCTTCAACATTTTACTATTTCCATCAACCCATGGAACTATTCCCATCAACTATTTCCACCTGCTTTTTGTAAATTATTTTAGAAGAGCAAGACTTTAGGATTTTAAAGTTTGCTAATATGCTAGTAGGTGGGATATCATTAACTAGAATCCAGGTAATTCAGGTCCTTGGTTATGGCCCTTTTTATATAAGAAAAAGCAATACATCAATGTAATTTATAGCCAAGGGTGCACTAGAACAAACAAAAGGTAAATAATAGATACTGAGTGTTAACTATGAGCCAGGGACTTTATATATCCCCTTACTTAATCTTCATAAAACCCTGGGCTCTTTTCATTATCGATATGAATTATCCCAGCCCATAGAAACAAAGGCTGGATTAAGCAGTGATACCGCAATCCAAAACTACAGTTCTCAACCCTAATTACACAAGAGAGCACCCATGAAATCTTTCAACAGTATAGATGTGGGGATTTATGCTTCTGGCCAAGATACAGTAACAGGGAACAGATTTACCCTCCTGTCTGAAACAACTATAACCAAAATAGAAAAATGGTTATCAAGATATTGGCCATCAGTAAACTGAGGGGAGCAATCACCCAGAGAAAGGAAACAAATGAAGTAAGCCCTCCAATTGCCCCAGCCTACTGCCTTGAGAAAGATTACTGGCAAGGAGAAGGAATCAAAGTAGAGTACAGTAGGGTGGACTCTTTATGTTGAATGGATGAAGCTGACAGTTCAGAAAATGTGGCTAAAGTGCACATAGCAGATACCAGGAAGGAGAGAGAACTCCAGAGTTATACAGAGGGGCACCTCAGTTGTTAGCACATATTAACCAGAGCATGCATGTGAGAAAAATACCTAATGCTGGGAAAGAACAACACAAAGTATTAGAAGATGTAAGACATGGAGTTTACACAAGGCTGGAGATAGGGTCTATTTCTACCAGCCAAACTGAAAACGTTATAATCCTTGGAGCGCTGGTTAGGACATCAAAAGGATATTGCTTTCCTGAGTAGTGGGAAACAACTAGCATGGATAAATGCTCTTATCCAGCCTAAAATAAATGTAAAACCAAGGTTTGAAAGTATCAAACTGTTTCCAAGTAATTTAACTATTGCAGAACAGCACTCAACAATATCTATATAAATTCAAAACTATCCATTGATCAACAAGGTAAAATACACCATGGCTATTATCCATAGAAAATTAATAATCATGAAAAGAAATAAGAAAATATGACACATAAAGAGAAACAAAATCAGTGAGTTGTAACCAACCCAGAATTGATACAGATATTAATATTAACAAAGAAGTATATATTGAAAGAGTAATTATAACTGTATTCCATGTGTTCAAAGGGTAGAAGAAGATTGTATATGTGAGGTGGATATATGGAACTTAGTAAAAACATGGAAGTAAAACTTTCAGAGGTGAAAACTCTGTCTGTGATAAAAAATGTGCTGTGTGGGATTAATGGCATATAACACATTGAAGAAGAAAAGAGTAGGGATCTTTAAAAACACCTGTAAGTCTACAGTTTGATACCTAACAAAACTATTTTTTAGCAAAGATAAAATAAGGAATTTGAAGACATACAAATTCTTTCAAAAGCTGAAAGAATTCATAACTAGCAAAAACACACTCTGAGAACTGTTAATGAAGACTTCAGGCAGAAAGGAAAATGGATACATGGACCAATACAAAGAAATAAAGAACACCAAAAATAGTAATTACAAAGAAATACATCTATATATCTGCATATATGTATATGTGTGATTTTTCTTATTATTTAAATCTATTTAGTAAATAATTGAATGCTTACATATAAGCATTGAATAAAAATAATGACAATGGATATGAAATGTATAGCATATGTGGAATTACAGAAGCAATACAAAGACCAAGAGGGAAGAAAAGGAATTATGCAATTTTAAGATGTTTATACCACACAGAAAATGGCATGATATCACTTGAAAATAGGCTGTGATGAGTTAAAGATGTATACTATAATTCCTAAAGTAACCATGAAAAAAACAAAGTTAAAAGATATTGCTCATAAGCAAACTTAGGAGAAAAAAAAAAAGAATAAAAATCCCCACAACTCAATAAATTCCAAAGGAGTCAGAAAAATAGTAAAAAATAAAATAAAATAAACAAAGAATAGATGAGACAAATAGAAAGCAATTAGTAAATGATAGATTTGACTTTAACCACATCAGTAATCACATTAAATGTAAATGGTCTAAATTCCCAAACTTAAAAGACTTTAATTGTCAGATTGAATAAAAACACAATATTGAAGCATAAACTGCCCACAAAATGGTGGGAGGTGAGACAAAAAATTGTTAAAATATCAAGAAACAAAGGTGTTACAAGTAAAAGGATAGAAAAAGAAACACCACAGTAACACTGAACAAAAGAATGCTAAAGGGGCTATATTAATATCCGGCAAAGTACATTTTACAGTAAAGATCATTACCAGGAACAAAATGGGTCATTTCATAACAATAAATCAATTAATGGCACATAAAAGTCCTAAGTGTTTAAGTGTCTACCAAAAGTGATTCAAAATGCATGTAGCAAAAACAGATAGAGGGGTAAGGGAAATAGGCAAATTCACAATTATAGCTGCAGAATCAATAGTCTTCTCTTAAGAAACGATGGAACAACTAGACAAAAACAACAGTAGAAAATAAAAAAGACTTGAACAGCACCATCAACCAACATCACATAATTGACATTTATAAAATGTTCTTCCCAACAAAAAAAGAACACCCATTTTTTCTAGGATCATATGTAACATTAAGATAAACTGTATTCTAAATCATAAAACAAGCTCCAATATGTTTATGAAGAAATGGTCATATAAAGTATGGACTCAAACCACAATAGAATTGATTTAGAAATTAAAGACAGAAAGATGTCTCGAAAGCTTCAAATAATAAAAACTAAATAATTTATTTCTAAACAGCTCATAAGTTAAAGAAGAAAATAAAAGAAAAATTATAAAATATTTTTAATTAAATAAAAATGAAATCCAAACATGAAAATGTTGTGAGATGTGGTAAAGTAGAAGAGGAAAGGTTACATATAAGCATTGAATAAAAATAATAACAATGTATATGAAATGTACAGCATATGTGGAAGTACAGAAACAATACAAAGACCAGCATGCAAATATTAGAAAAGACAAAAAGTATCCAATCAATAACCACAACTTCTACCTTGAAGAACTAGAAAAAGAAGAAAAAAAAAAAACCACAATTAAATAAAATAAAGAAAAAAATAAATATCAGATCAGAAATTAATAAAATAGAAAACAGGAAAAGAATAGAAAAAATAAATCAAACCAAAATCTGGTGTTCTGAATAGACTAATAAATTCCATAAACCTCTATCTAGACTGCTGAGGAAAATGGAAAAAAGACATGTTACCAATATCAGCAATGAGGTAGCTGACATCACTACAGATTCTAAAAGCTTTAAAAGTATGACAAAATAATATGAGCAACATATGTCAGTAAATTCTACTACTTAAATGGAATAGACATGCTATTTGAAAGACACAAACTGACACAGTTCATTCAAAATAAAATAAGTCACTTCAGTATCCTTGAAACTATTAAATGAATTAAAGTAGTTTGTGGTAAAAAACACTTTCCCTCAAAGACAGCTCTAGAAGCAGCTGACTTCAGTGACAAATTCTACCAATCACTTAAGGAAGAACTATAATTATATTAGTACATTCTCTTCCAGAAAATTAGATGAGGAAGTATTTCCTAACTTCTTTTCTGGGGCCAGCATTATCCTGATAACAAAACTAGGCAAAGACATTACTAGATTTATTGATAAACAAAACTAGAAAAAACCCCACAGATCAATAATTCTTCATAGATGTGACAATTCATTACAAAATTTTAGCAAATAAAATGCACCATCCTATAAATGTATAATATTTCAAAACCAAGGGAGTTTTATTCCAAGAATTCAAAAGTTGGCTTAACGACCAATATATTAACATGCTTAAAAATATCTCAATAGTTGTAAATGCTCATCAACAGATGAATGGATGAACATATTGTCTTTCATCCATACTGAAGAAGACTATTCAGCAATAAAAAGAAAGGAACACTTAGTTCATACATCAATATCAAAATAAATTTGATGTAAAAGCATAAGTCTCCAGTATTGAAACTGATGTCACCAAGACATAAGAGTGAAATGCTCCAGGATTTTGTTCCTACACAGAAGGTTTAATCAAGCCAAATCATGCAAAATCATCTTACTCATAGCTCCAGAAAAAGTTAAAGTGTTGCAGTAGATGGGCAAGTGCCAAATCAAGAAAAATGCAACTTAAGATCTAGAAAAAACATTGTGGCACTATTGCTGGCCCTTGGGGTACCCCCCTCTCACTCCTGGCTGTGTATGGAGCTGGGACACTTTCCCATTGCAGATCCTAGTTCTGGTTCTGGAGGGAGTAGAGTGACTGCTATGCATGTACTAGGGTGCCTATATGTCTGTACCAATCTCTCTGGTGTCAGCTTGAAGAACCAGACTAGGAAGTTCATATTCTAGGACTTGCCATCCCAGAACTTGCCTAGTAGACCAAGGTAGATCATAGGGTAGCTAATATGTCCTAAGAAGACAATCAAACCATGGCTACTTAGGTCTAAGGACAATAAAGATTGTAAGACATACAATGCAGCATCTGAGACCAGGAAGAAAATAGCTACTTCCTAGGGGAAAAGGAACATTCATTTCCATGTCAATAGGGGGAATTCCTAAGGCCATGAACACATGCCCAGGACAGGGGGCATGCTTGGAAAAGACTTGGAGGACACTATGTTTTTGTCTTGCACTGTTGTTTAGACCCATTATAAGGATGGACAAGCTCTGAAGGACAATATTCATACAAGCTAATCTACAAAGATTGGGAAAGGTGTTGCACTAGTTTGAAACTGTCATATACCCCAGAAAAGTCATGTTCTTTTAATCCAGTCTTGTACGTGCAGACATATTGTTGGCTGGGACCTTTTAATTAGGTTGTTTCTGTGGCAGTGTGACCCTGCCTGTTAAAGGTGGGTCTTAATCTTTTTCTGGAGCCCTTTAAGAGAGAGAGAGAGAGCTTTCACATGAGAGCAGAGAGCTGAAACCAAATGAAAGATGCATGGAGAAAGAAACACACCAAAAGAAACCAAAAAAGACCCACAGGAGCTGAGAGAGCCATTTTGAAACCAAGCCAGGAGAGAAGGGGCAGCAGACATTGCTATTTACAATGTGTGACTAAGAAACCCCAGACATTGTTGGTCTTTCTTAAGTGAAAGTATCCTCTTATTGATGCCTTAATTTGGACATTAGAACTATAAATTTGTAACCTAACAAATCCCCTTCATAAAAGCCAATCTATTGCTAGTATATTGCTTTCTGGCAGTTTTAGCAAACCAAAACAGTGTTTTGTTTTCTTTTTTTCTTTCTTTTTTTCTTTGTTAGTTTCTGTCATTCATGAGATGAATGCCATAACATGGTCATAATATGAGATACCCACAAACTCAATGAACGAATACCTCTGTGTCTAAATTTCAGAGATAGCATATTAAAATATGAAAATGTCTGGTATATAACAAAAAATTGTAAAGTGTGTAAAGAAACATGAAGTTATGGCCAATGGAAAGGAGCAAGACAAAGCCTTAGAAACCATCAATAATGAAGATCAGACTTTGGACAGAACAGAAAAAGATTTTCTTAATTGCCTTAAATGTGTTCAAAGAACTAAAGCAAAACACAGAGAAGAACTAAAGGAAATCAGGAAAACAACAGATTAACAAAAAAGAGATGCAAATAAAGGGATAGATACCACGAAAAAGATCCAAACAGAGCTGAAGAAAACAATAAATGAAATAAAAATTCTCTACAGGGGTTCAAAAGTAGATTGAAGCTGGTGCAAGAAAGAATCAGTGACCATGAGGATAAGAACATTGAAATGAATCAATCACAGGAAAAGAAAGAAAAAATAAATAAGAAAAGTGAACAGAACAAAAGCAACCCATTGGGACACCAGTAAGCATACCAATATATACATTATAAGAATTAATGAAGGGAAAAAAGAATTAATGAAGGAGAAGAAATAAAAGTCATCAAAGGAATATTTAAGGAAATAATGGCTTAATAATTTCAAAATTTAACAAAACATTAATATAATGCTCCAAGAACCTTAACAAACTCTAATCAGGAGATTCAAAGAGGCCCACACAAAGATATTTTATAATCAAAGTGTTTAATGACAAAGCCAAAGAAGGAAACCTGAAAGCCACAAGAGAGCAGCAGCAGATCATGTACAAAGGAGCACCAATAAAAATTAGTGCCATTTTCTCATCAGAATCCACTGAGGCAAGAAGGCAATGGGGTTCTGAAAGTGAAAAAATTGCCAACCAAGAATTCTGTATCTGACAAATCTATTTTTCAAAAAATGAGGGACAGAGAGGGGAACATTACCTCTGATACCTAAGAAGTATAAAGGATGTAAGAGGATATTTTAACATCTGTACACCAACTAATTAGATAACTTAGATAAAATGGACAAATACCTACAAACACAAACTACATACACTGACTCAGGAAGAAATAGAAGATCTCAACAGATCAATAACAAATAAAAAGATTAAATCAGTAATCAAAAATCTCTTGACAAAGAAAAGCCCAGGGCCAAACGGCTGCACTGATGATTTTTGCCAAACATTGCAAAAATAATTAATACTAATTCTGCTCAAAATCTTCTAAGAATTAAGGAAGAGAGAACACTTTTACTCATTCTATGAGGCCAGCATCACTATAACACTAAAGCCAAATAAACATACCAAAGAAAAGAAAACTACCTGTCTTCCATACGAAAATAGATAAAAACATCAACAAAATAATACCAAAATGAGTCTGACAGCAGATTAAAAGAAATATGCACCATGATCAAGTGGGAATTTTGCCAGGTTTGCAAGAGGGGTCAAACATAAGAAAATCAATTGTAATACACCATATTAATAGAATGAAGAGAAAACACACATTCAATTATCTCAGTTGATGCAGAATAGGCATTTGTCAAAATCCAGCCTGCTTTCTAGACAAAAATATTTAGAGAACTAGAAACAGAAGGAAATTTCCTCACTATGATAAAGGACATATATGAAAAACCCACAGCTAACATCATCCTCAGAGGTAAAATGCTGAAAGCTTTCCCTCTAAGTTCAGGAGCAAGAAAAGTAAGTAAGTGCACTGCACCCCTGTATTTCAAGATTTTACTGGAAGTTCTTGCCAAAGCAATTGGGCAAGAAAAAAGAAATAAAAGGCATCCAAACTGGTAAGAAAGAAATAAACATTCCTTATTTCTATATATATATATATATAGAAAATCATGAAAAATTCACAACAAAGCTACTATTACTAATAAGCATATTCAGCAGAGTGTTGAGGTAGAAAGTCAACACGCAAAAATCAGTAGTGTTTTTATACATTAGAAATGAACAATCTGAAGAGGAAATCAAGAAAAACTCCAATTAGGATAGCAACCAAAATAACAAAATTGCTAGTAATAAATTTAACGAAGTTTGTAATGACTTGTACATGATAAACTACAAATCGTTGCTAAAAGAAATCAAAGAATACCTCGATAAGTGGCAGGACATTTTGTGTTCATTGATCGGAATGTCAGCTTTACCCAAAGCGGTTTATAGAGTCAACACAATCTCAATCAAAATACCAACAGCCTTCTTGGGGCCCAAAATAGCCAACACCATATTTCAAAAGAATGAAATTGGAAAACCCACACTTCCTGATGTAAAACTTACTACAAAGTTAAAGTAATTAAACAGTGTGATACTGGCATAAGAACAGATATAGACTAATGGAGTCTCATTGAGAGTTCAGAAATCAACCCTCACTTCTACGGCCAATCAATCTTTGAATAGGTTGCCAAGACCCCTCAATGAGGGAAATAATTGTCTCTTCAACAAATAGTACTGTGAAAACTCGGTATCTATAAGCAAAAGAATGAAGGTAGGCCTCTACCTCACATGACATACAAAAATTAACTCCAAATGTATCAAAGATCTAAATATAGTAAGCAAAATTATAAAATTGCTAAGAAACAATATAGGGAAGCTTCTTCAGGACCTTGTGTTAGGTGATGGTTCCTTAGATCTTACATCAAATGCATGTGTAGCAAAAAAAAAAAAACTGGGTTCAATTCCCAGTGCCTGCCCATACAAAAAACAAGAATAACCTTTACAACTCAGCAACAAAAACAGAAACAACCTAATTTTTAAGAAATGCAAAAAAGAAATACTTCAATAGATATTTCTTCAAAGAAGCTATATGAATGGTCAAGAAGCACATGAAAAGATGCCAAAATTATTATCCATTTGGGAAAGGCAAATCAAAACCACAATAAGATGCTATTTTTCACCCACTAGAATGACAAAAAGGGAAGATAACAAGAGTTGGAGAGGATATTGAGAAATTGGAAAACTCATTCATTGTTGGAGGGAATGTAAAACAATGCAGCTACTGTGGGAAGCTTATCAGTGGTTCCTCTGAAAGTTAAATGAGTCTTAACTTTACTGGAAGTCTGGCAATCCACTTCCAGGAACATACGTCCAAAATTACAAGCAAGAACCAAGACACATATTTGTATATCAACATTAGCAGCATTATTCACAAAAGCTGAGATGTGGAAGCAACCCACATGTCCACCAATAGAAGAAAGGATTAAAAGCATGAGAAATACATATATATATATATATAGACACAATATTAGCCATGAAAAGGAATGAAGTTCTGATGTATGCTACAACATGGAAGAACTTTAAGTGTATTATGTCATTTGAAATGTCACCTATAAAAGAAAGACATTATATGATCTCATTTATATGAAATGAATTAAGTAAATTCATAGAGATAGATAGTAGATTACAGTTTACCAGAGGTTGGGGATGGGGTGGAGAATAGGCAGTTAGTGCATAATTGTACAAGTTCTTCATTTGGAGTGACAGAAAAGTTTGGGTAATTGTGGTAATGGTAGCACCAAATTGTAAATGTGATTAATGCCCCCAAATTGTAAGCTAGGATGTGGTTGAGACAGGAAATAAAAAAAGGGACTAAAAAGACAATGACAATTAAGTGCAATACATGATCCTGGACTTTATCTATTAATGGAGGAGAAAATTCCCCAAATGGTATTATTGGGACAATTGAAAAATTGCAAAACATTACAAAATTACTATATGCTTGTCATGGTTAGGTTCATGTGTCAACTTGGCCAAGTGGTGGTACCTGTTTTTCTGGCTGGGCAAGTGCTGGCCTGTCTGTTGTGATGAGGACATTTCATATAATTAAATCATGATCATGTCAGCTACATCCACAGCTGATTCCATTTGTAATCAGCCAAAGAGGAGTGTCTTCTGCAAGGAGTAATGCTTAATCTGATCACTGGAAGCCTTTTAAGGAGGATTCAGAAGAGACAGGCTCTTCCTGTCTTGGCTGGTGAGCCTGTCCCGTGGAGTTCATCCAGACCCTCCATCAGAATCATCGGCTTCACAGCCTGCCCTGCAGATTTTGGACTCTGCATTCCCACGGTCACGTGAGACATTTTATAAATATTGTATTTGTGAGTGTTCCCTGTTGATTCTGTTTCTCTAGAGAACCCTAACTAATACAATGCTTTATACCAATGTCAATTTTCTTGAACTTGATAATTATACTAAATGTGGTTACATAAGTGAATATCCTTGTTTTTATGAAATATTCATGGAAGTATTAAGTGGTAAGACCATGATATGTGTAACCTACTTTGAAATATTTAGAAAATAGATATCTAGATATACTGATAAATGGACAATAGAGATAGTAAGAATGGTATGAGAAATGTGTCAAAATGTTAAAGGTTGGTATTTTGGTATGATAAAGGTGTCAGAATGCAGTATACCAGAAATGAGTTGGTGTTACTGAATGCATCTGTGTTGGTGAGAGGACATGCCTCCTGAAATGAATAATGTTTAGCTTGATTGGCTCGATGCTTAAATGAGAGAGCTCAACGCCCCACAGCCCAAGCAGCTCAGCATATCTCATCTCAGCACTCACAGCTCAGCGCAGGTCTTTGGAGATGCAGAAAGGAGTTGCCCTGGGGAAGGCTGTGGGAACCCAGAAACTGGGAGAGAAGGCCAGCAGAGATTGTCCTGTGCCTTCACGTGTAAGAGTGAACCTCAGAAGAAAGTTAGCTGTCTTTCTGCTGAAGAACTATAAGCTTTTAACTAAATAAATCCCCCCTTTATTAAAAGTCAATCCATCTCTGGTGTGTTGCATTCTGGCAACTTTAGCAAAGTAGAACAGATTTGGCACCAGAGAAGTGGGGTGCTGCTGCAGTTTGCAAATACCAGACATGCAGTTTTTGGATGGATAAGGGGAAGATTTTGGAGGAATTGTGAGGAGCTTGATGGAGAAGGCCTAGAGTTCCTGAAGAGACTGTTGCTGTAAACAGAATCACTGCCAATTTGGACAAAGGGGGACAGAAAAGGGATGGATTGGAGTTTGAGGGTGAGAGCCATGGAAGTTCAGGTCTGAAGCTAAGAAACCTCAGCTGGGAGGATGGACCCACCCATATACATGGAGAGGGTGAGTTTGCCCTGAAAGCAGAAGATGGGCCTTCCACTTCATTGCAGTGGAAGAGTTGTGCCATCTCAGGCCTTGCAGAAGGTACAGCACACTCCTAGGGACTGGGGAGAGCCTGGTTGCCACCACATGGAGGGGTTGAATGTGTACCCTGGAGACAGCAGAGAGCTCACGTGTGGCCCTGATGCTTGGAAAATGTGAGCCAAGAAAAAGGTGGTCTCCTCAGTTTCCCTCAAGGTTGCATTTGGAGAGAGGTGGCCCACTGAGTAGGCCCTTGGAAAGGGTGGGACTGCCAGTTTCTAAAGCCTGAAGGATAAATGATTTTCAAACTTTGAAATCCAATGGAGTTTTCCCCTCAGGTTTTCAGAACTGTTTGGGTCTTGTGACCCCTGTGTTCCTTCCAATTTCTACTCATGGAAATGAAAACATGTATCCTGTGACTGTCCCTCCTTTGCATATTGACACCAGATAACTTGTTTTGAGATTCACAGGTTCAGAACCAGAAGAGAATTGTTGCCACTTTAAAATCATTTAAGGTGGTATGTATAGTTGCCAAGCTGACAAGGGCTGGACATGTGGTAGTTGGGATCAACTGTCAAGGCCAGGTGAAGGTGCCTAGTTCTGTTGCTGTTGACATGAGCCAGTGGCATATGAAGCTCATCTGTCATTGATTGCATCTGCAGTCGGCTGGGCAGAGTGCCTCCTGCAATGAATGATGTTTGATTTAATTGACTGGATGCTTAAATGAGAGAGTTAAATGAAGCACAGCCAGCAGCTCAGCATACCTCATCTCAGCACTCCCAGCTCAGCCCAAGCCTTTGGAGATGCAGAAGGAATTACCCTGGAGAAAGCTGTTGGAACCCAGTAGCCTGGAGAGAAGGCCAGCAGAGATCACCTTGTGCCTTCCCATGTAAGAGAGAACCTCATATGAAAGTTAGTTGCCTTTCCTCTGAAGAACTATACGTTTTTAACTAAATAAATCCCCCTTTAGTAGAAGCCAAGCCATCTCTAATGTGTTGCATTCTGGCAGTTTTAGAAAACTAGAGCAGTTAGCTTTTACAAAGGGGATGTATTAGTTTACAAATTTACAGTTCTAAGGCTATGAAAATGTTCCATTAAGGCATCAACAGGATAATACTTTTTCTGAAGAAAAGTTACCAGTATCTGGGGTTCCTCTGTCGGATAGCAAGGCATGGCCAGAGTCTGCTGGTCCTTTGCTTATGGTTTTGATGTTTTCAGCTCCTGGTTCCAATGGCTTCCTCTCTGAGCTTCTGTGGGTCCTCTCTTAGCATCTCAGGGGCTCTTTCTGTAAGGGTATTTGTCTCTCTGAGCTCCCTGGCCTTTTTCCATCTTTTATCCTCATAAAGAACACCAGTAGAGAGTCAAGACCAACCTTTAATTGGGTGGGGCACGTCCAACCTTTAATTGGGTGGGGCACGTCTGAGTTGAAACAATATAATCAAAAGTTCCCACTCATAATAGGTCTGCCCCTACAGGGATAGATGAAACAAACATGGTCTTTTTGGGGGAACAAAGTTGCAAGCCAGCACAGTTGGTAAATCTGGGTATCTGGATAGGGGATATAATGACGTTCTCTGCATTATTTCTGTATTGCTTTTGCAACTTACTTGTAAATTTGAAATTATTTCAAAATATTTTTTTCTTTTGAAAAGCATAGGGCAGGCCTTGGTGGCTCAGCAGGCAGAATTCTCGCCTGCCATGCGAGAGACATGGATTCGATTCCTGGTGCCTGCCCATGCAAAATAAAAAAAAAAAAAAAGCATACCATCTCAAAAAGGGTGCTCTTAGGGAATTCTGTTTGCTAAAAGCAAAAGTTGCAAGTCTTTCCATTTTTTAAAAATAAAAGAATCTTTTAAAATAAAGAAAAAAGAGAGAACAAAGTTGTTTAGCAGCTAAGCAGCTTAGTATTGACTTACATGTTTCATATATTCTTCCAGAAAGATACCATAACATTCATATATACATCAGAACTTAAGTAGCAGGACATTAACGAAAATGCCAGCTTCTCCTTTTTACATTTGAAAATACTTATAAGTATATAACATATACCTGGAATTTTAGCTGAGAATACTCAGGTACTATGATAAATTCTATGTGAACTAACAGTGGATAAATATTATTATCCAGAAGATAAAAATGCAAATGCAGATACTTGTATTTACTTCTCATAGGTTGCACCTTATTTTAAATCTTGTTGTTTTGTGTGATACGATTCACCATGTCTAAGAAGTATTTATAAAATCGAGGAGAGATTTAATAAATGTTACCATTAGACTCTAAACTGTTTTATACATAATATTTCTTATCATAGATTTCTTTCTAAATTATAGTGAGGTTTTTGGAAAGTAAGGTGTGTGACATCATAAAATGTGTGCCATGCCACCAATTATTTGACCAATATCTAGCATATAATCTTGTAAAAATTAAATATAATTATGTTCCAGTGACTTCTATCCATTCGTTAGAGGAAACGAGGCATGAAGAGGAATTTAATTATCCCCCTCCTTTTTTGTAACCTTGTTAAATTACTCTGAAAAAAAGGATATGGAAAAAAGCATGGAGCACTGGTGAAATTTTACCCTACTGTGTATGAAATGTGTCAAGCTGAGCCAAAGACCCTTCATCTGTAAAAGGGGATTAATGATATCAGCCTTATCCTGCAAAATAAAAGAGGAAATATGAACATGCCTAAGTGAGCAGATGCCCACGTGATGTAGGAAAATTTAGCTTACTGAATTATTTCACTTTCTGGAAAAGTTCCTCAAAATCAGATTCAGGTCTAAGTTATAGTTTATTATTACAAGTCATGACACAAGCATTCTCCCATACTAGATCCTGGTGTGTGTGTGGATTATGATGGCACTTGATAGCATTAATTTAATTGCCATCACAATATGTGTGAATATGATTCTAACAGAGCTGGATAGAGTTGTTTTTTTTTTTTTAAAGAGAATGAATTAGCCTTAGCATACATGAATATTAGGACAAAGACCCTGATAAAGAGGACAGTAAGAGCTTGCATTTTTCATATGCACTCTAAGCAACTGAAATAAATATTAGAGTTTTATTTGGCACATTTTTGGCAACATTTCTCAATACACCATGTCTAATGGGTACAGGGCATGGCCCTATTAGAAAGCCACAAGATGTTTTCATAGCATTGGGATGGAGCTTAAGCAGTTTTTGAGTGTGGGTGAGAAGGATGCTGTCAGCCAAGAAACAAAATGAAGAATTTACTTTCTGCAAATTATTCAAGGAGTTATCAATAAGTTGAGATTTATCTTTATTTCACATTATTTTTGTTCATTTCATGTGTCTTATGTGGTATATCATTTTGAATGATAGTAGATAATACTAGGCAAACTAAGGAAAATTCTGCTGTGTTATATCTATTATGCTTTAAATTGCATTATTTTAATATAATTAGTTATATTAACTTCTTGTAATGTGAGACAAATGAAAGTTTTTCACCGTACCATTAATTAACATTACTTGATTAGCAACAATTTTTGTTAACCTGAATTGAGTAGCTTCAGGGACATTTAGGACTTAATATGGGAACGATTTTATTGCCTCTTAACTATCTATTTTGCACTGCTTTATCAAGATTTCGGAGTTTAATACTCTATTAAAGAAACACTAGATTATATTAATGTCTTTAGAGATATCCTCAGAATTGTAATATAGCTTGAAAAATTTAAAAAGCCATTCATTTTACATCAGGGTATGAAGTGATTAAAAAAAGAGAATAATAATCAAACCTTGAAACTAAATCTGTTACATAATAATTTGCTGGAGAAAGAAAATCTGAGACAAGAAGAGGGGAAATAAGACAAGAAAGTGTGTGTTTTAGTATTCTATATCCATCTGCAGTCAGATGAAGTTCTAAAAGTTGAGTAGAAGCAAGCATATAACACAGGAGCTGATTAAACCTCTTTCCCATTGGATTTGAGTCTATATTTGAGACAAGGAAGTTTGATCCAGAATTCATTATAACTGGCATATATAAAATAACTGATTACTGCAGGCAAATCATCACTGTTGCAAATATAGTTCTGGTGATTATTCACTACAAAAGAAGTATACCTAAATATGGTAACAGAGTAAATGCTCAAAATTTTGGTTGTCCAACATTGCATTTTGGCCTAATACTGTGACATACAATTGATTACTCCCTGCATCATTTTTGGCAGATGCTACATTTTATAAAAACATTTTCTAGGACTAAAGCAGCAGCTAAAATATAATAACCAACAGGATCATTCATAATACATGAATAGCCACTGAGTGCTTCACTGTAAACAATTTACTGGTATGGTAATAGAATATGAAGTTTTTCAATGGCAATATTTTGTACTCATAAAATTATTTCATACTAACTGTTTCAGTTTGCTAAAGCTGCCAGAATGTAATATACCAGAAATGGATTGGCTATTATGAAGGGGGTTTATTAAGTTACAAGTTACAATTTTAAGGCCTTGAAAATGTCCAAATTAAGGCATTAGAATGAGGAAGCTTCATTCTAGAAAGGCCGATCATGTTCAGGGTTTCTTTGTCACATGGGAAGGCACATGGCGACATCTGCTGTCCTTCTCTCCAAGTTTCTGGTTTTGAATGTCTCTCTCAGCCTCTGTGGGGCTTCTGGCATCTCCTGGGGCAGTTTCCATCTCCATCTCCAAATGTCCTTGTCTAGGCATCTGCTCTCTGTATCAGTTCGTTCCCTCTCCATGAACTCCATTAAGAACACCAGTAAACTAATTAAGACCCACCTTGAATGGGTGGGACCACAACTCCATGGAAATAATCTAATCAAAATATCCCACCCACAGTGAGTCTATACCCACGAGATTGGATGAAAAGAACATGGCTTTTCTAGGGTACATAACACTTTCAAGCCAGCACACTAACCCAATAGTTTAATCAATGAATATAAATTCTTAGGTACTGCAAATATATAAAGAAGACCATTACTGTGTTTATGTACATAGATGTATTTCCATCAGTTTCAAAGACAGGATATCTGTCAGTATAGAATTTATTAATGAGCTACTAAGTTAGTGCCTGCCTGTTTCATGTATGCTGGCAGGAAACATTAGGCTCCTGGGTAAGAGGTAAAACACTTTATTACTCATGGCACAGAAATCAGCACGATTATCAGCATAATTTCATTGGTTTCCTTTACCCCAAGTTCCCCATAGCTGACACAATATGGTCCAGACGAATGGAGCACAACACAGTGGACTTATGTCACAGCTCAGCAACACTGAATAAGCTTACTCTTTGCTGATAATGAAGGAAAATGTTGCCATATTTCTCAAGGTTACCAGCTAAATGAACAACTTTGAAAAGAGACCCAGGTAAAAGAGCAGTCATCTAGCTTGTGTCAGTTCACAAGAACTGATTGTGCACATTCTTCCCAAGTCCATATTCAAGACAATCACTTCGCTAGCTTGAAATTGGCTTTGGTGCGAGTATTTGCCATGTGATTCTGCAACCCGATTATTGGTTATATCCTTGAAGAACTGAAGGCAGAGATATGAGTGGGCATTTGCACACTGGTGTTATGGTGGGAGTACTCATGATTTGCAATGAATGGAGGTCGCCTAAGGGTATGTTGACTGAACATAAGTCCAGACTGAGGTGTATATATACCATGGGATATTGAATAGCTGCAAAAAATGAAGTTAAGAGGCATGCAATTAGGTGAATGAAACTTGGAGACATTATGTTGAGTGAAATGAGACAGAGATGAAAGGAAAAATATTGTAAGACCTCTCTAACAGGGATTAACTACAATGAGCAAACACTGAGAATTGAATTCAAGACCATAGTTTATTAAGGGATAGAATACGGGCAGAGATTAGGCAATTGACAATTAAGGACTACAGAATGTTCAATAGGGCTTATTGTAAAAACTCCTAGATTGCAAGCCCTTTGAGCAGTCAAATTCATTCCTAAGTTTTAACTGTTATTTCTAAATTCTGAGAGACTGAGTGCTTTGTGTATAATGTGGTATTTCCCTGGAACTTTGGGCATTTTTGTGACATCTGAGACTCACAGTTAGAGTTCTGCAGCTCTGAAAGTCACATTATTCCATAAAGCAACAGTTAAAGAGGGTGAAAAAAAGATCAGACTTCAATTAGAGATATGAATGAAACAGACTTGGTTAGTACTAAGGTAAATCAGAACACAGGGTAAAGGATGATATTGACTGTATTTTAAAAGTTAGGTTTCTGTGTGGGATCAAAGAAAGAGATGGTTATTTGGTAAAAAAATGTATACTTCCTATAGCATATGATCTAATTTAACCTGTACTTTTATGTTTTGGAGTAATGAAAATGTTCTAGAATTGATTGTGGTGATGAATGCACAGCTATATGATGATACTGTGAGGCATTTTTTTGTATTCTTTGGGCAGTTATACAGTATGTGAATATATCTCAATAAAATTGCATTTAAAAAAAAGAAAGAAGAAAATGACAGCTCTATAGGTTTTTGGTTTAATGCAGAAACTAAAACTTAGGTACTGAAAACTAGGCTTCGTTAACCTTCGAGGACACTTTTGGAAGCCTCTCTAGCAGTTGAAATCCTTTAGCACATTCTTTATGCTAAAGGATATAAGCTTAATAAAACTGTAAGCAAAAAGTCAACTCTCACCTGAATCATGTAAGCATAATTCATTAGTCAACAAAATGTCTTGAAGCACTAAGGAGATCATTTAGAACTTTGCTTTCCATTACTCTCAACAATCTATCACTTCGGAAACCCTACTTCACCACCTTATTAGAAATTTTCCTATGTATACTTTAGCAACATTTTACATTCTTCCAATGGATCCCCACAGGATTATCCTAAAAAACCATGCAAATTTCTTCAAAAAAATGCATCAGAATGTACCAATTTGAAGTGAGGTCTTATTTTGTCTTTGTTGATCAAATTGCTAGCATTTTGGAACTGAAGATACACTTAGAAATTGTATTCAAAACTTTACGAAGAAAAATGTGGTTTAGCTATGCATGGCACTAGCAACAGAATTGTACTAGGAACTCAGCTCACTCAGCATAAAAGCCAATCCTCTTTCCCTTTCAATATAGCTTCTTTGAAGGTCAGCTTGAATTTCTGAGGACCTGGGGACAGCAGCTTGCTGGTTTTAATTCTTTGAATCAATATTATCTCAATTTATGAATAGTTTAAGAAAATAAATTTCCAAGTATGATTTGATTCACTTTTTTGAAAGAATTTGAATTATTATAAATTCTGCAGTGAGGCACTGAGAATAAGGAAACTGACATCTATTGGTCTTAGTTTTGTACTAGGAAAAACATCCAAACAAATACCAATTCCTAGTCTGCATTGATAAATGTAAGCAGGATATTTCAGCCCAGAAAGCATAAAACTGCCTGATATATGCAAGGCATATCTTTAATGATGTTTAAAAAGGAGCTAAACATCTCTCTGGGAATTCTTAAAACATTTATCTTTTAGACAGTTATTTAGCTTCACAAGTCTTTGTTGTTTAACAAGCTGGAGAAAATAGGTCAGCTAATGTTATATTAATCAGCAAATTAATATTTTAATTTGATTTTCTTTCTAGTTAAAATGCTTGCAGCTTTCCTCTTTTTTTTCCTACTGCTTCAGCACTGATGTTAAGCAGTATCATTACCATATTGTACCTCGGGGTGGTGAGATAACGGGGTCCAGTGATAACTCTATTCTTGGGTGAGTGGGAGGTTTCTCATGCCATTTTCACACTTAAAATGACACTCCTGTGCTCAGGACTCCTGTGCGACAAAATGTCTTAAAGCTGAGTCATAAGATTCCCCAAATTGTTCTTTTCAATTCAAATTTTAGAAACATACCTTTCAAGTCTTAGTAGTTATGAAGTTTTGCTTAACAGGAATCCTATTCTTTCTCTTGGAGAAAAATCTTACTCAAATCACATGAACACTATAAAGGTGAGTTTCATAATGTATTTTCCAGTTTATTTTATTTTTTTTATTTTTGTATCAACTGACAGTTGGATGAATAGTTGGGCTAGAAGGGTTTGGTGGCCTGTTCTTTTCAAGCGGATAACAAACTTCCAAGGTTTTAGGGTAGAAATTTAACATAAGCAAGATACTCTTATTTTCAAGTTCTCAAAAAAAAAAAAAAAAAAGAATAAAAAAGCCTTCTATTCTTGTTTGGTCTAGTACGTACTGAGGAACTGAAACTTACCAGATGCTGGATAGCTCTGAATGATGTTTCTGTGGTGATATTAATTTTCTTTTCATTGCATTACCATGAAATTTTATATGTCCATGGAAGCCCAACTGGCATGAGTAATGGAGAGATTGCCATGCTGGCTCGAGAAAATATGTGTTGCTGTTCAGGCAGACATGTGGCTTGAGGTACACCATCAGCTCAGTTTCGAGCACTCTGGTAGCTTTCTTACTGAAAATGGTGATACTCGCCCAATGTTTCTCCACTTTACTGCAATTTGACTGGGAACTGGACAAAATAAAAGATGTGGAGCTAATTTACTAGTGTTGAAGACAGGTATGAAACTATGGCACAACCTGTCCACATGCAAATTGCTTTGATTGATCTGCTTCTGTCTTATGGTCCACTTTGATTGACCTGTGAAATTTTAAGTCCTAGATATGTAGATTCACAAAGATACCAGTTGTTTCCATAAATAGCATAACCTAATTGTAGGAAACTCCACTACAGTTTGAAAAATATATGCTTAATTAGCTTAGGTCAAAATTAAATGGATTATTTCTAATTTGTCCATTTCTCTTCCATGTTCCACTAATTTATATCAGGAAGAAAAGTTCCAATTACTTTTCCAATATGGACAAAAGTGCATGTAATTTTGGACATATTCGTTTATAATATAAGGTGAAGTATACTCACTTGTTCCATATAAACATGTTATACAGAGTCATAAAATTTTTATATATTATGGCTATTTATATTATTATATATACATATTAGAAATTACTTGAACAGAAAGTTGTCTATACAGAATTCATGTGAAAAGTGGATATGGTCAGATATTTTGTTTAGTCTCTTGCTACATTTATCTTTTGATAGAAAAGTTTTGAATGAAAAGAGAAAATAAACATAGATACAGGAAAGCAAAGATTTTTACTTAATGAAAACATAAACTATGGACGTCAAACATTGACCAAAAAGTGACAAGTAGCTAAGAGAGAAGTTAGAGAAAATAACTTATATTTATGACCATGACCTCTGCTGGACACTTGTCATACAAATAACAAGAATAATATAATCACCAAAAAACTAATATTTATTAAATTCTTTTCATGTGTGAGATACTGTTCCAAACGTTTTATGTATTACCAAAATTCTTGTTCTTGCCTGTTTTAGTGTCCTAGCTGCTAAAGAAATACCATACAATGAGTTGGCTTCACAACAGGAGTTTGTTGTCTCATGGTTTCAGAGGCTAGCAGGCTTCCTTCCTCCCGGGATTGGTAGCTGCTGGCCGGCCAGCAGTCTTTGAGGGTCCTTGGCTTTTTCCACCACATGGCTATGCACATGTCAGCATCTTTTCCTTTCTTTTCTAGAGTCTGTCTACTTCCAGCTTCCGATTGCTCCCCCTGGCTCTTTCTGTGTCCAATTTTCCTTGCTTATAAAGGCTTCAGCTATTTTGGATTAAGGCCCAATCTCATTCAGTTTTGGCTCATTTACAAATGGGTTTACCCACATGGGACCAGAGATTGGGAACTGAACACGTCTTCTGTAGGGAACATGATTTAATCCCCAACATTGAATTACATTCTTAATCACTAGATTCCCACTTAACCATTCTTTAAGTTCCTCAAGATAATGTAACCAGTCAGGAAACTAATGGAGAAAAATAGATTAGAAGCTAGTAAAATATAAAAAATGCAGTTAATACCTTATTCCAAAACTACTGTAACTCTTTCTTCACAATTTCCAGACCATCTTGGCATTCACATTTTTATTCCTCGGAAACAGAATCTAACTGCCTTGGCTTGCATTATCTATCCACCATTGAGTGATCCCTTCAACTGTGTGAGAAAATAGATCATATGATGTCTTAGGCTACATCTTTCAGGTTCTCTTGAGACAGCAACTCCAAGAACTGGGTCTGGATGAGGAAAAATTTTCAAAATTTCATAAACAAAGTAGTTTAAAGGAGTTTGGAGGGTTGCATAATAGAATTAATGGAAATGATGATGCATGTAATAAATGTTAGAGAACGAACTGGAATTTACAATTCAGAGAAGTAAAATCACAGTGAGAAACAGGACTCCTAAACCCACTGAGCTCATTAGCTTATAAGTGAAGATAATTATGTATGAATTGGGTCATATGTGATTAAGTTAAAGTGCAGAGAAAAACACAGGAATCATCTCATCTTGGACATAGGGGAATCATTCCTAAACCCCAGTAAAGTCTGGTGTAAACTGTAAAGCAAGTTTAAAGTAGACCTGCGTTGAGAATGATCCTGACTTCTGGAAGAAGACAAGCCAATCTCTCTCTCTGGAGCAACGTATTTCAAATTCAGGCCACAAAGAGCACCTACAGATAAAACTCCAGAAAACATGATTTTGTGATAATCAAATTCACAAAGCATGCGGCCCCAGAGCCACATAAAGAAAAGTTAACAATTCTAGAAATGGCACATTCAAACCCACAAAGAACGCAGACATGGAATCATCAAATACAGGATATAATATAAATATCTTTTTTAGGTATGTGCAAAGATATAAAAGGTGGCATTTACAATATTATGAAAGATAGGAGACTATAAAAACTGAACAGATTTTTACAAAGATCCATTAATGACACTCCCAAATAAAAAAATACAATAATTGAAGTTAGAAACACAGTCCATGGAAATCAGACACTACTGAAGAAAGATTAAGAGGACCTTAGAGAGAATTCTCTGAAAAGAACTTTCAAGCCCTCCGCCCAAATAATGTCATGGTCCAGATAAAACACTTGTGTTGGATTGCTGGGCTTGAAGGAAATAAGGGGCATCTTCAAACATACCCAGCAAAACAAAATCCTGAGCTGAAATGAAAACATAGGTAGTGATAGGAATTACACTGTGAAAGGCAGAATTGGTGGAAGAAGAGCCAAAGCCGGATGGACGATCAGCCTCAGTCTAGCTGTAAGAAGGAAGAGCTCAAACAAGATGCCCGCAAGAAGCCAGGACCCTTGAGAGCCAGCAGAGAGCTCCAGTGCTGGTGCATTGCTCTTATTATATTATATACTCAGTTCAACCCTTTCTCAGGAAAGTATCCCACATTTAGGTTTGTAGAATCCCCAAGGATTCAAATAAATGAAAGCTCATAATAAAGTATCACCAAACACTCAAGGAAGAATGCAATATTTAAACCCCCACCTAAGATTTTGAATGCTTAAATTAATAAACACAGAAAATAAAATAGTATTTAAACATAATGTCTAAAGAAATAGAAAAAAGATGAAGTCATAAAATGAAGAGGCAAAATGCCAGCATGTAAAATATCCAGGTAGATTTGAAAAGGAATGAATTCAAACTTTAAAAAAAAAATATACCTTTTTGAATAAATAATTAATAATTATAGAATAGATTTGGCACAGCTTAAAAGAAATTGAAAACAACGACAATGTGACGGGGAAATATAAAAGTGAGGTTAAGGGGATGCAAGAGTAAGTTCAGTGGTAGAATTTTCGTCTGCCATGTGGGAGACCCGGGTTTGATTCCTGGTCCATGCACTTCCCAAAAAACAAACAATCAAGAAAAAACAAATAAACAAAAATTCAACAAATGGTGCTGCAATAATGGGATACTCATGGAAAGAAATAATGAACTGTGACACCACCATACAGCATACAAAGAAAAAAAATGAAGTTAAAAGACATGAAGGATAAAATGAGAAGGACTCGCATATCTCAGTCTTCCAGTGGAGCTGATATAGACATAGAGAAGGAGGGGCAGTACAGTATTTAATGAGATAATAGTTGAGATTTTTCCAAAAGTTACAAAATATTTAAAATTATAGACATGGGAAATATTCTCAGAGAAAAGAGGCCTAGTAAAACAAAAAACATTTATAGATTCCTTTGTAGTGGAACAACAGAAAGACAAAGACAAAGAGAAGTTTTGTAAATAAATTATACATTTATAGCAGAACTGGCACTGTAGATCTTTGAGAAAATAGAGATAATTCAATACACTAGATACTTGCTATTCTTGTGGAAAATTTTTTTTTGAAAATAGACAACCATGAGCTGAGACATTGCAGGATAAGTAAGAGTGGGTTAAATGAAAATTGGAAAGACAGATTTTGAATAAATGTTTGCCATAAATAAAACCAGTGATTATTGAACCTTTATTATAAACAGGAATGATTTTAGATCACTCATATAATATATAATTTAATCCTCTCAATAGTGTGAAGAGGTTGATAATAGCTTACATCTCTTCACTGATGGTGGTAACAGGAACAAAGAAAAGTTAAGTGACTTGTCCAGGCATGTATAACATTTAGGTTGTAGAATAAGAATGAGTCCTCAGATTGGTTTGATCCCAGAGTTTGCTCATTTCACCTCCTTGATATGCTGCCTCTTAGAGTTATGCTCAGTCCCTTTGCCTCTGAATTATTCAATACCGAAACTAGGAAATGCAAAGAGTAAGTGAATATGAGTCTTGCTGACAGCTCAGACAGTTCTCAGGTTCTACCGAGCATCTCATGGCTCTTTGCATTGCAGGTTTATGGTTCTCACCTAAATAAAGTCATAAGAGGCTCTGACATATTGACACAGCATCTCAATTTATTATTGACTATATAGACATATAATTCCAATAACAAGAATAATTGTACTGTGGCCCAAGGAGTCTGCTTTCCAGTTTCATGATACTTTGGAATATAATTAGTAATTGTATTAGCTAGGGTTCTCTAGAGAAACAGAATCAACAGGAGATATCTGTAAATATAAAATGTATAAAAGTTGTCTCATATAACTGTGGGGATGTAGACTCCAAGATCTTTAGGGCAGGCCACAAGCTGGCAGCTCCAATGAAGGTCCTCAACAAATGCTCAGGAGAGGCTGGCTACCTGAAGCAGGAAGAGTGATTGTCTCTTCTTAATCCTTCTGCTGACTAGATTAAGCATCACTCATTGCAGAAGACACTCCCCTTAGCTAATTACAAATGCAATCAGCTGCAGATGCCACCAACACGGTCATGATTTAAGCCCATGAAGTGTCCTCAAAGCAACAGACAGGCCAGCACTTGCCCGACCACACAACCGGGCACCACCACCTAGCCAAGTTGACATATGAACCTGAGCATGGCAGTAATTATGCAATTGTTGGTGATAATGAAATCAGAGTGAAAATGGTTAGATATTTTTAAGGAATATTTCCTCTAAACTATGAATAAATAGTTATAAATCTATTATTGATAGAGAAGATCTCTCCATCTACTGCAATGTTTTCAAAGCATCTGGGTCAGCATAGAATCCATGCTTACAGGTCAAGTTCTTAAGAAAGAATTTTTGACACCTAAGTTTAGGTTAAATTTCCATGCTTGTTCATTTAGTATCTCCAGGACACAGTTTAAGGCCTAGCATATGGTAGTTGCTCTACAACTATTTGTTGAATTAATTCCCATGTTATCTCTTTTTAGTTTATATTTAGCATTATCTTTCCTTCTCTCTCTCTCTTTCTTTGGGTAACTCATCCTTTCTCCTGGTTGGTAACAATATCTTGATGATTAATTGTAACATTTATTTTTATATTAGTCAAAAATTCTCCTCTGCTTTCCAGATGCTCTACCCCTATCATATTGTAGACTTAGGTCATGTCTCCCAAGTTCTCCAAGGCAAATGTTTATAAATTCTCTTTTAGAACTTTTGTCTTCTCATTCAAACAAATGTTGTTCATTCTTACTTAAGGTTATGCTAAGTGAGTAATCCTACCTTGTTGATGTGTGAACGTGTACATATGATTTTTTTTTTGAAGTATATTTGTCTTTTAAAGCTGGGCCTTATAAGAAGCAGCCTATCTACTTGGCAGTCAGAGTTGCAACTTTTCAGAGAACTGAAGAGGAAATATAAAGGAAATTCATGGGCCAAGAGAGAAGCTTGAGAGATTGGCCATGGGGAGTTGAGATCAAGGAGGTAAGAGGTGAATGGAAGCCTGGAAGGAGGCAGTGAAGTAGGGCTGTATAGTCAAAAGAGAAATAGGGTTGAATCAGAGAAGTACACATTTCTGGAGGACTGAAGTCTAGTTTTGGACCTGGGCTGGATTTTTAAATTTTTTTTTCCTTTTTCTTGGAAATGATTTTAGAAGTATTGCTAAGATAGTGCCTACTACAGAGTTGTCACTCATACATATTTGTTTACTGAATCATGACAAGATAAAAAATGGAAGGTTGAATATGGAAAAAATGTACATTACAATCAGGCAGAAACACATAGAGACATGGAGAGGCAGAGGAAAATGACCTGAGCTTTCACTCAGAGAATTTCAACTAAGAGCTGGAAAGTTATACTGCAGGTGAAGTCTGTCTAGAGTGAATATTGTTCACTGTGCACCCACCACATTCCCTAGAGATGGGTAATATGAGGTCACTTGACATCACATGTAACAGGACTGTAGCATAGATGAGAACTGATTTCCCAAGATCAACTACAGGTCAAGAGTTTAGTTTCATTTCTTGAGTCCCAAAGTCACACTTGTTTCTAAATTCTGCATAGAATCTTTGATCTGAATCTGGATATGCTTGGCAGAGCTGCACCCCCTCTATGAGAAAATGTATCCTTCACTGTGTTTGAATTCAAAGCAAAGTAAAATTTGAGTAGTATAAAATAAAAAGGGCTTTCCAGCCCCACAGTGACCTGAAATTCTCACATGTCAGATAAATGCATACCATAGTTCAGCCTACAGAAGATAAGACATGAACAGAATTCTTTAAAATATCTGTTGTGCAAAGGAGTTGACAAGAAAGATAAATGATCTATTTAAGATTATGAACATTGAGTAATTAAAAAAATTAACTTGGAGACTATATTTTGATATGATAAATTATTCTCAAAGAAAAGAGGTACTGTTGTGATCTCCATTTTAAAAACTAACATTTGTTATAGTTGATACTAAAATCCCCTGTTTCTTGGCTTCTGGATTACTCTTTGAATAATGTAAAAAATAACATCCTCATAGGTTCATTTGTGGTTTAAAAAAGTGTTTAACTCACCAAGGTTGAATGTCAGGTAATTTCATTTAATGTTCAGTTTTAAAAGAAAGGGGTGGTGGTGAAGATCTAGATGAAAAGTAGAGTGTATGACCTTAGAAATGTATTTATAAGGTCTGACTGCAGCAGCCAAAAATAATAACCATTGAACTTAGTGAATAATTTAAAGCCAATGAGCTAACAGTGATCTTTGCAATGGGATATTAATACGTAAATATTTTAGTCAGCTTTTTCTCACCCAGCATAAAAATGTCTTGTATTTTATCTACAATCTCACTCTAGGTGAAATTTCTGAGAGGTTCTGTGTTCTCACTGAAATTTTTATATACATATTCACACATTATAATTAAATGATTTTACTACCCAAATTCTTTCAAGAAAAGAACGAATATTTTCTAAAATATGCAGTGCTGATTCCTAAGGCCATGTTTCGTTTTGCACATTGGGACAGTGCTATAAGAGAATCTGGGTCCTTTATCTAGGTCTGTTTGTTATGACAGTGTGATTTACTGAAGATTAGAAGTATTTGTGTTTTTTTTTCTAACCAGTGCTTAACTATGAGGACATACTACTGAAATTGAAAATATAAATATTTGTGGGCTTGGGAAATATAACTGCTGCTCATGTATCTAGATTAGATAGATAGATAGATAGATAGATAGATAGATAGATAGATAGATAGATAGATAGATATCATATAATTAAATCCATATAAAACTAATATCTATTATTAACCTTCTTGTGTTTCTTTGATGTTAATAAATCAAATCAAAAGCTCTGATTTCCAGAGGAATGATTCTTTGTATCATAATATCCTTATTTGCTTGTTGCTTTACTTTTTTCTAAATTTAAGATGGGTGTTCTTTACTTTACATGGAAGACGAGAGGAAACAGGAAAGGGCACGGCGAGGTCACCATCCAGATACTTGAGTCCTGCCCTGCTCAGCCACAAATTGAACAAGTCATTTTCTGTATCTGTCTCAATTATTTTTATTTTCTTAGATGAGAAGATGCATTTGACCAATTGATAAGGTAACCCCTGTTACAATCATGAATGAATGAACTGTGTTAATAACTGAGTCTTAGAAAATATCATCAGTAAGAAGAACTTTCTCAAATGGAATCATATTTTAATGGCTGCTTTAAAAACCTGAATCTGAAGTGGCACACACCCTAGATTTCTCTTCTGCTTTATTTTTCACTTCCTTTTTTTAGATTATTGATTGTATAGGCCACAAGCTTGTATGTATCAAAAATGTAACTGCCTTTACTTAAATTTATAATAATTGAATTAAAGACTGCTCCAAGTCCAAGCAGAGGAAATTTTAAAAATAAATTCAGATTTTTGTCTTTCAAATGTTTCTCCATGTCCATCTAAATTCTTCTTGGCTAAAGTAGATTCCAGGTAGAAGAGAACTGATGAGTTGTTTTCATCCTGCTTTTCTTCATACTTGGGACGTATCCCAGCTAGAATTGCCTGAGTTATGTATTTCATTTGTCTGGTATGCAGTCATCAGGTCCTGAGAGGTCAGGAGACCTCTCATCTAGCAAGCCCCCTCAGGTCCACCAGTCCGCTCTCTATTCCCCTTTGATTCCTCTCTCTGAGCCAAAGGAAATATTTTGGCTATTTTGCAAAGCTGTTGACTAGCATCAGGGGTAGTGCATTATCACCATGTCAATTTTACAGCAGCTGGACTGTATGAGCAGTTCCCAGAACTCTGCAGGACTTGTCATCTTCCTAGATTTGTTCTGGAAATCAAGAACCAAGCTCCACATATCTCAGAACTACATTTTCCATCTTCTCTGAAAACCAGGGCCCAGAGCAGTAGACAAACTAGAGGTCCCTTATTAAGGTCGTACTGGTGTCTGATTCTTCCCTCCAAAGAGTGCTTTTACTCCTAATATGGAAACATTTACCTCTTTCTGGGTTAGTTCAGTTTTTTCATCACTCTATTTCCCATCACTTTTGATATCTTTCAGGTCTTAGCCTTTTGAAACAATCCAACTAGGCTTTTGCAGATCAAAGCCTTTCCTCACAAAGCTATAGTATATTTCTTGAACTTCAAAGATTATTTTCAAATCTACCATCAAAGACTCTGACTTCTCTCTGGAGTTCTATGTACTTCTTTCTCCTCTGACAACATACACTGCTGAGTTACTGGAATAGTCTGTGACAACCAAGGTCTGTATTTCACACTTGTGCACTCAGAAAATGTAAAATTCTGGGTAGATGCAATAGAAACCACTCACTATCTGGCTGGATTGGTCCTTTGGATTGGACACTTGGCAATGGAATGTCGCCTTTTAGCAAAGACAAAGTGTCTCTTTCTCCCAGTGAATGCAGCTCCATGAGAGGGAACACAGCTTGGAAAATGGAGCATAGACCAACTCTTGGTTCTCTCTGGCCCCTTTATAGGGTGGCCTAGTGCAGGATCTCAGCACAGATACAGACTGCATCTCTAGCAGCAAAGAAATGCAAAGAGGAGAGCACATTCAGTAACATTCAGTAACGCCTCAAACATTCACGCTACACCTGAAGTGGATCAAAGCAATCTCATCTTCTTGTTACTGTAGTCCAAGAAGTAGCATAATTTGATGATTTGGCACTGTTGCAAGAAAAATAAGCCATCATACTAAAAAAAAAAAATCAGGCTATAATTTAATGGAATGGTCCCAGACAGAAGGACGTTTACACAAATCCTATATTGTCAATTGCTTGAATCCACTAAACAATTGCAGTCCAAGTTTAAAGGGTGGAAAGAATATCTTCCCACCCTCTCATTAGCTCTCATTGTTTAAGCACTCTTATGATTTGATTGGTCACACTTACCAAAGCCCATGTACCAAGGCCCACTAGAGATGAAAAACCCTTTTAAGTGATCTTTTTGAGGGTGTGATATGAATGCCTGGGATATGCACATCATTAAGAACGCATCTGATATGATTAAGTAAGGAATTCTGAAGTCGGATGTAAGCAACATTCACAACTTAGTATACAGTTAAACACCTTATAAATATACCACAGAGTCTATCTTACTTTCTTAATGTACATTTTTGAAAACTGAAACATGAGCTTCAGATTATGCTCTTTGAGAAGGGGCTATTAGGACAAATACTAAAACCAATATATAGATAGAGATCAAAATATTCTTTATAGGTTTCTCTTTTATTGATTATCAATCCACTTTATCTAAACCTCCCTGACTATGCTCGAAATCACTCACAAAGGTGACAGTAGCTGTGACAAAGTCCTGGCACCACATCCCTGTGCTACCTGGAAGGTAGTTCTGAAAGTGAAAGTAAATCAATATTAATTAGTCAAACCCAAATTTATTATCTTATCTTATTAATACTGCAAAAAATGTGGTGCAGCTAGGAGGACCTTTTCAAAGAGTCCATTAACTAAAATTGTCAAAATATGTTATTATTCTACTTACTTTCAGAAACCATCTTCAATGTTTGATAAGTGAGAGGAGAATTATAGAAAAAAAGCAAATAGAAGAATTAAGTAAAAATGACTGAGAGATTTGAAAAAATATTTTTCCACTGTTTTACTAATCTTTAAGAATCGAGAGGTAATAAAATATGTATTTTACAGAGGACATTATTTATGGATATAAGTAAAGATCCATCAACATGTATATCTATTGAAGACATATTAAATAACTCAAGACAGTGGATTAGTATCATGTAACCTTCTTGAGAATTTCTAAACCATCTATTTCTACATCCTTACTAGCATTGATTGCAATCAGTTGAATCAGTACTTTATGTTCATTTCCTTTCATTTGCTATTATTTTACACAGGGGAATATTTGCATTTGCATTGTATTCCTGACATAAGTAAAACCTATTTCAAAATTCTAACCTACTTTAATGCACTAGTGACTGGGTAGCCTATTAATTCTTCTAATTCATCATTTTCATAGGAATGTTGACTATAAAAATCTTGTTTTAACATGAATTCAAAGATAAAAATAATTATGCAAAGATAATTATTTTAAAAGATTAATAGTTAACTAAGGGAATTAAAAATAAAACCTGGCAGTTAAAAGAATTATAATATTTCTTCCTTAAATATTAATCTCTAGGAAAAAAAGAGAAATACAGAAACTATGAACTGAGTGCTTTAAGGTATTCATTAAAAAGCAACCAGAATTCTAAACCCAAAATCACTCAATAATTTCAGCCTTACTGCCTGGTGTAATGCAGGGCTGCGGACAGAACTGAGGTGCTGGGAAGGAAGTGTCTACACCACATGTTGAGCAAAAGGAAAGTTCCCCGCCTTCACTCCCATTTATTTATTACCTCTCTGACATTGTTGATGTTTGCTGCTCTAATCCAGTGTGTTACTAAATTATTTTCCCCTTAATTTTTTCTGTTATCTAATGGAGATATCATTTTTCAGGATGAAATATAAGGGTGTTAAATGCCTTGTGGCTACTTTAAAGCACATCCATTGTTTTAGATTTCTGGAGTCAGAAAAAAAAATTAAAGTCAAATCGCCTATCGGAAACAGATATTAAAGTCTTATGTTCTACTGAGGCAAATTGTTACTCCTTGTGCCCATATATTCTGTTAGTGAAAATAAATGAAATTCTTATTCTCTAGCTTAATTTATAATATTGCAATGTTAAATTTATGCTTTTGAATCGACTGGTTCATGCAATAAATCTACATAGTCTTTTTCTAACCTTATTTTTGTCTTGTTTCCACAAATTAGGAGACAAAATTAATATTTCAATCTTTAATATTTTTCCTTGCTTATTTTTTTGTTTTTGTTTTGTGTGGGCAGGCATGGAAATCGAATCCGGGTCTCCGGCATGGCAGGGGAAAACTCTGCAGGCTGAGCCACCATGGCCCGCCCTCCTTGCTTATTTTTAGCATGCTTGTCTGTTTCATCTTACGTTGGAATAAACTGGTGGGTCTCGAGCACCTTGTAAGGCCCATCAAGTCTAGTTACCTACCCAGGTTTTAATCTCAAATGACCCTTTTAAGCCATCACTCAGCAGTGGCTGGGACAGCTCTGTGACAGGGTCCTCACTCTACAGCGCTTCGAAGGCTATTTTGGATGATGGATAGATGTGGACACTTGTTACTTCATTGTGCTGTCTCTAGGCCCTGAGTCTATTCGGTTTCCACTTCATCATCTTAAACCTTTCCTCCCCCAATTTTTCAAGTTAACTTATTCCGATGATTTTTTGGGTAACACCATATTTTGTTATAAGTGCAGAAATTTGTTTTACTCCTAGCATTGTAGGTTAGCAAATACCACGTTAAAAGAATAAGATATGTGTGCCGAAGCCTGAAATGGAATAACTTCAGTGAAACTCCATAATATTTCAAAGATTCCCATAGTCACAGTGCATTAACTTTAGTATAGGAAAGAATTTAGAAAATGTTCTCATTAAATAAGATTCATAGTGAAATATGTCCTCTGTCACTTTTAACATCTTTCTTGATAACTTTTCTAACTTGTCTTAAATGATATGAATTAGTGAGCTCTTTCTTTGCGTACCTACACAAAAAGAATTAAAATTGCTGACATTTGTGTCCACAGTCCTTTAATAATTAGGTAATTAAGATTAATAAGATCACAATAGTGTATATAACAAAGCAGTTATAGACAAATAGAAGATGAGTTTCAGTGATGGGCAAACTTTTTCTGTAATGGGCCACACTGTAAAAATTCTTAGCTCTGGCGGGTGGGCCATTGGTCTTCATTGCAACTGCTCAGCTGTCTCTGTAGCAAGAACACAGCCATGGACAATTTATAAAAGAAGGCGCATGGTTGTGGTCCAATAAAACTTTATTTGCAAAAAGCATATGGGTTAGCTGTAGTCTGTGAGCTGTAGTTCGCCAGTCCGGATGCAGCTGATTTTGTCATCAGAGAAACATTGTTTCAGTGTGGCTTCATGGGGACAGCATTCCATTGGCCTGGATACTGTTTGGGTTCTGCCAAGGCAAGAAAAACCTCAGGCTCATTAATGATGTGATTTGATAAATAACCATGTGTCTTAGATGTGCACTGCAATGTGACAGCCACACTCTGTTTTCTACATCGTGATGAGCCTTGTGTGAACAATCTTCTGAAACACAGAACTCAAATTAGGCCTATTCTTTCCTTAAAGTAAACTCTTTTGCAGTATATTTATTTTATTACCTCTTTTCTGTTCTCAGTGGAATTACTCATTTTCTTCTGTATGAGAGGATCAGTTAAAGAATAATCCTTAAGTTATCCTTTTAAAAAAAGCAGTTTCATTCACACGTTAAATTATTCTTAAACAGATTTGTTAAACATTGCAATTGATTAAATTGTTCTATTTTTCTAGGTAAGGCAAGATGGTAGCAGATAAGAGTTTACTAACATCTATTTAATAAGAGTGGTTTTACATTTCAATCCTGTATTTTATTCTGGAGAACACATTTTATCCATAGAGTATAATAATTACTTTGATTTACCTTTCCCACATTTGGGTATTGAGCTATTTGAATAATTAGAACCATAAGTACAACCATCTATAGCACTGCTGTAAACTCTAAGAAAAGAGAATATGGCACCAGCAACTCACCTTCACCACCAGAATGCTTCAGATATTCAGAGATGTGATTTTGGTGGTAAAATAAAAGAAAATATAAGAAATGAGAAGGTCTGAAAACAAATGCTTATAGGATATGACCAGTTGGTAAGAGTAAAACGTAGTGTGGGAATTAGCCTGCAGAGGAGTACTGGCAGACATTTTCTTATTAAGTTGTAGTCAAGAAAATAGAATTCTCCTCATTGTTGAGTATCATGTGTGTCCTTATAAAATTTAATTACTCACCTGCTGCATTTGTTCTTATGTTTTTTGCAAATTAATTTGACCTTAATTATTTTTATTTATTTCTCCTTTACAATGAAATATGTGGCCACAGTGCAGTACCTCTAAAGTTTTATGAAAGACCTGTTTGTTTTTTTGTTGGTGAAATAATAAATATAAACTAATAAACAATTTTTTTTTCTTTTGGTTTTGGGAGAAGGTTCTCGTAATTCAAACTGCTCAATACAAGTTCAGAAAAATAATAAAGGCTGTTGAAAAATTAACTGAAATGTAAAAACAATTCAAAATAGATTTATAAATATAAATATGGAATTTCTGACATTAGAGAGAAAAAGCAATAAATGTAAAATCTTCAATAAAGTCTTCTGAAGAACATGGTATATGAACTTTGCTTTGATAAGCTATGATAAGCTAAAAAAAGGAGGAAAACAAAGGTGCTCATTTGCTTTTGTATAATTTATTTACAAACTTTTTAAACCAATAATAAATATAATAATTACAGTTGTTCCTATTTACTATGTGTAGATGCCAGGCAATATATTGGATGTCTTATAAAATTTTCTCTGAATCTGAGTGGAGTTTAATTTTGCATCTCTGAAGGCAGAACCCCAAATTCATATGATTAGAAAAGATTGATTAATATTAGAATTATATTTGTCATTCGAGATAGAAGTGCATTTCAATCATCCTGTAACAAGTGAAGCTGCTTCCAGCTTCTTGAGGGATACTATTCAGAGTGCTGAAGCTACTGTAGGATTCATTAATTGTTAGGAAAATTTACACCTGAGAATTTATCTTTCTTTTCAAAAGCATGGAATCCAGGTTTCTCCAAGATACCAGAATGCATTCTTGAGCATCAAGCCATGAAGGTTCGATACATGCTCTCAGTTGTACTTATTCCCTTCCGCATTGTCCACTCCCCACAGCTTCATTCACTTACCACAGCTTCATTCAGAGCAGAATCCTTATAAATCGGTCCTATTTGCCTTGGAAAGGTCTATTGATTTTGAAATGCTTTCTTCTTTCTATCCAAATGATAACATATGTGTTGACTTGGAATGAAAAGGTGGTGGAAGGCTGAAGTGGAATTAGGTGTTGCTGCAGGATAATGGAAACTCTGAGGTCCTTATAATTATGCTGGCAAATGTGTTTTATACCAAGTGTTAAGCCTCGTGAATAAGGTGATTCTTAAAAAATATTTTGTATTGTACTCTATGGAAATGATCTCATTTTTCAAGACCGATAATTCAATCAAATGCCTCTGGTTGCAGTGCTATAACAAGGGCCGTTTTTAAACTGGGCTCAGAGTTGGATGACATCTGATCACCGCCAGCTGCACCGAGAGTCAGAGGCTGGGTGAAAATAAGCTATTTGACCAGAGCAGCAGAACAAAGCTGAAAATCTTCTGACACCTGATCCCTTCAGCAGCTGTGGAAATCTATTGAAAGGGCTTTCCTTCTAATGCATTTGTCAGAACGCTAATTGGGAAAATGACTTCATGTCATGAGTCATACAGTCACCTCTGCAGCCCTCATTAGACTGCAGTGAGCAGCCTGAGGTCCAGGGCGGTCATTCAGATGCAGCCGTGTGTGGGTAAAGAAGGTCCCAGGCATCTGGCCACTTGTGAACATTTTCAAGGCAAGAAATGGGAAAAAATAGAATAGAGATCCTTAAAAGCATATGTAGATACTAGGCATTATACCTCCCTACGTTATCCAGTATATGTAAATGTTTGGAACTATAAGCAGTTCATCCTAATTAAGTCAGTTTTCTGGGGCACACAAGAAACTGTGTGGTGCTGTGGGAAATATAAAGTTAACTAAGACGAGGCCCGAAGGAACTCACAATTTAGAAGGGCAGACAATACTTAAAGCAATAACTTTAATAACAGGAAAGCTATAAAAATGTTTACTAATAATGCACCATTTAAGTTCCTAGAGGAAGTATGGGAGGAAGATATTGATTAGGATTGTATTAGGTGAGGCAGAGGAGATGAGGGAGAGAGCGGAAAATCAGAGTCAGGACTGCAAGATTGCACAGGCAGATTTTGGAGTATATATGGGCTTGAAAACTCAATAGTGAGCACATGAGAAGGTCAAGCAAGTGAGAGACATCAGGGGAAAAGGCAGCATTGCTGGGGATACAGCACAGACAGCTGTGACTGTCATAGAAATCAGGAGTTTGAAACAGAGGAATTTGGTTCTGATAAGATCGGAATGGCAGGCAAGCCTTCGAATGCCAGCGTTGGAAATCATCATAAAGCTAAATAATTGCAAAATATTTAACTCATGATTTCAAATAGAATGGATAGTCTCTAGAAACATAGAAAATAACATTCTTATTCTTTTTTTCCATTCTTAGTTTTTTTTACGGGTGAAATAATGTCAAAAGCTTTTCATAGGTGTGCTCATGTATGATGCAAAAGTACCACGTTATGAAATCAATCAAATAATTTGCGAGAATATTTATTTGCCACATAGAAGTAAAATTGATGAAATGTTATTTTTTCTGGTTGTCTTCTTGTGGAATCTATCAATCACCAAGAATCTCAGCAATCTAGTAAAAATGGCCATTTCTATTAAATGCATAACTGAATTGAGCAAACATTCATTGAAAGATTATTACTGAGAAGAATTTAGGTACAAAGTAATCTGGTATAACAAAGACTGCAAACATATAAGGTTGACTACTGCCATTGATTTTTTTGTGTTTTTGGTTTGCTTTTTTGTTTGTTTTGGTTCCTAAAGGTATAATCTATGGTCTAAGTCCAACCTGGTCACAGCTGTAGGACTAGTTCTGGTACTTTGGAGAAAGGTACTGTTACCTGCTTCTGAAATGCCTGACTCTTACCTTTAGCCTCCAAGACAAATGTGCCAGATTATGCCATCTCTTTGTTAGCTCTAGGAGCTTTGTTACTGATTTTCAGGACTTTCTATGTATAGAATCACATCATTTGTAAATAGTGAAAGTTTCACTTCCTCCTTTCCAGTTTGGATGCGATTTATTTCTTTTCTTTGCCTAATTGCTCTGGCTAGAACTTCCAGTACAATGTTGAATAACAGTGGTGACAGTGGGAACCCTTATCATGTTCCTGATCTTAGAGAAGCTATCAGTCTTTCATCACTGAGTATGGTGGGTTTTCATATATGCCCTTTATCATGTTGAGGAAGTTTCTTTCTATTCCTTTTTTTTTAATCAAGAAAGGATGCTAGATTTTGTCAAAAGCATGTTCGGCATCAACTGAGATGATCATTTTGTTTTTCCCCCTTCATTTTGTTAATGTGGTGTATTTCATTAATTAATTTTCTTATGTTGACTCACCCTTGCATACCTGGGATATATCCCACTTGATCATGGTATATAATTCTTTTTATATGTTCTTGGATTCAGTTAGTATTTTACTGAGGATTTTTGTATCTAAACTCATGGAGCATATTGGTCTATAGTTTTCTTTTTTTGTAGTATCTTTCTCTGACTTCGGTATTAGGGTGATGTTGGTCTCATAGAATGAGTTAGGAAGTATTCCCTCCTCTTCAATTTTTTCAGAGTTTGAGCAGGATTGGTGTTAATTCTCCTTGGAAAGTTTGGTAGAATTCCCTGTGAAGCCTTCTGGTTCTAGGCCTTTCTCTTTGGGGAGGTTTTCAATAACTGATTTAGTCTCTTTACTTAGAATTGGTCTGCTGAAGTTTTCTCTTTCTTCCAGAGTCAGTGTATGTGGTTTGCTTCTAGAAGTTTGTCCAGTTCATCTAAGTTGTCTAATTGGCTGGCACACAGTTGTTCACAATATCCGCTTACAATCCTTTTTATTTCTGTGGAGTTGCTCTATGGGGTACTGTCCCCACTGCTCTATCTATGAGGAGAACAGGGTGCTGAATCAGGTGTGTTGAAGTCTGACAATTACTGTAGAGGTGCCTGTTTCTCCCTTTAGTTTTGCTAGTGTCTGCCTTGTGTATTTTGGGGCACTGTGGTTAGATGACTGAATATTTATGATTGTGGTTTCTTCTTGCTGGATGGACCCTTTTATTAATATATACTGTCCTTTTCCATCTCTTGTAACAGCTTTAGACTTGAAGTCTCTTTTGTCTGATATTAGTATAACCACCCAGTTCTTTTTTCTTCTTTGGTTTTTATATATCACATCTTTTGCCTCTCTTTTCCTTTATAGCATCCATTGATCTTTTGTGCCCATATCCCTCCATTTCCACTCTGAATGGTGTTTTTGTCCACATTACTTCTTCACATTTTGCATGCCCATTACCTGCAAATACTACTTGTTCTCATTCATTTTAGTAATCTGACTATAATAGGAATTAAAAACTAGAATTATATACCGAGGATACAGTACTGCTGAGTTTTGCATTACCTTTTTAATTACCTTTACTGAAGAACTTCACTTCTTCACACTACTCCAAGCCACTCTCTCCTGTGCTTTCTTTTCAATCTGAAGAACTAGTAATTCTTCTAGAGCAGGTCTTTTGTTAGTGAACTCTCTCTTAGTTTCTATTTATGTGTGAATATTTTAAATTCTCCCTCATTTTTGAAGGACAGTTTTATTAGATAAAGAATTTTGGGCCAGCAGTTTTTCTCTTACAGTATCTTAAATATACCACTGCCTTCTCACCTCCACGGTTTCTGATGATAAATCCACACTCAGTCTTATGGAGTATGGAGTATCACATTTTTCTTGCTGCTTTCAGAATTCTCTTTTAATCTTTGGCATTTGGCATACTGATTAGTATGTGACTCAGAGGGACGACTAGGGCTTCTTCTGTTGGAAGTATCTTGCCCTTCTTGAACATGTTTGTTTATGTCTTTCATTAGACTTGCAAAATTTTTGGTTATTAGTTCCTCAAATATTCTTTCTGTCCCTTTTCTCTTCTCCTTTCAGGACACCCATGATGTTGCATGCTTCATGCTGTCACTCATGTCCCTTATATGGTGTTCATTTTTTTCTATTCTTTTCTCTATCTAGTCTTCTGACTCTATGATTTTGACTGTCCTGTCCTCTGCTTCACTGATTCTTTCTATTGCCTGTTCAAATCTGCTGTTGTATATCTCTTGAGTATTTTAAGCTCTAATATTGTGCCTTTTATCCCCATAATTTCTGTCTTTTCTTTATAAACTTTTAAATTCTTCTTTATGTGCACACATCATCTTCTTAATATCCTTTAGCTCTAAATCCATCATTAATTTCTATCCATATTTAGCTTCATCTCCTGGAATCGATCTAAAAGATTTGCTTGAATTTCTTTGATTAGTTGTTACAAATTCTATGTCTCCTCTGAAGTTCTGATTGTTCCCTTGACTGAGCTATATGTTTCTGTTTCTCTGCATGACTTGTAATTTTTTGCAGATCTTTGAGTATCTGGTTATTTGATATGTTAATGCTAAAGGTCAGTTTCTCCCTTTTGTCTAGGTTTTTATTGTTCATTGCTTTGTGCGGCTCTTCTTTCATCTTGGGTCAACTTATTCTGGAACTTTAGAGTAGCCTGTGTTTAACTTCAGATTTTTTCAGCTCTTCTGCATCTGATTTTTTTTCCCTGGATATGTGGCACAACTTTAAAGGTTGCCCTTTTGTGTACAACTGGTTTACCTCCAAGAGAGAGCTTTCTTTATCCCTTCTCCAAGAATCTTGAATTGTTTGTTTTGTGCAAAATTGTCTCCTCAACACCTATAATTTATTTAAATTATCTCCCTCATTCAGTTTCTCCTTTTCATTATGCTTTTCGGTTCTGGGACCCATCCTGTCTTACAGCAGTTTAGCTCCCCACCTCCTTTTTTTTTTTTTCCAATTGGCTTTTCTGTCTCCAATTTCTTCTCCGTTGGGGTATCCTGTCCTGGGGACCCAGATGGTGTCAATCAGGAAACGTCTGTTTTGCCTCTAGGTGGTCCATCATACAGAGGCTTGACTGTGTGTGTGTACCACTTGCCAAGAGTACTGCTGTGGTTTCTTTTTATCCAGGGGACTCTTTTACATGTGGCATTCCTCAGCAGCTTGTGCTCCACTCTGGGTCTCTGCAGATCTAGGTCCCAGGACCTGGGGTTTTAACTCACTGTAGTGAGAGGAGCTGGAACTGTGCTCCTCTGTGCAGCTCCCAACTGCATGGCACCAAGTGTGGAGGAGTCTGGACTCTTCCAGTCCACTGATTCTTTCTTTTTTCCACTGCAATCTGCTGTTGAATACTTCATTTAATTGGGAATAGTTCATTTCAGTTATTGTGGTCTTCAATGTCAGTATTTCATTCTTGTTCCTTTTTAAAAGTCTATCTCTTTACTGAGATTTTCATATTGTTTTCTGTTTATCATTTAGTTCTTTCTTTGTGTTTTTCTCTATCTCCTTAAGCATATTGAGGATATTTTTAAGTCCCTGCTGTTGTGTCTAGGTCCAAATGTGAAACTTTCTTTTTTTTTCTTTTTGCTCGATTTACAATTTTTGGCTCCTTCTCCAGGTTCTACCATACTTCAAAACTCCAAGCATGTGGGCTGTGTCCTCCTATTAGTTCATTCTGAGGGGAGAACTTTCCAGGGCGTCTTGTATCACCATGTCATGGCATCACTCCTCGCCCATTTTTGAAAGATGGGTTTGCAAGGTACAACATTCCTTGTTAGCAAACTTTTCTCTCAGCACTTTGAATGTTTTGTTCCACTGCCTTCTTTCCTCATGCTTTCTGATGAGAAATTGACATTTACTCCTGCTGGGAATCCCTTTAACCTAACATATTGCTTTCCTCATGTACCTCTCAGCACTCGCCTTTCCCTTGGTGTGTAACAATTTGAATACTCTATGTCTGGGCATGGTTTTCTTCCAGTTGTTCTATTTTGGGTTTGTTGGGCTTCTTGAATGTGTATATTAATGTTTTTCAGTAAATTTGGTAAATTTTCTGTCATGATTTCTGAGAATATTCCTTCTGCCTCTTTCTCTATTTCTTCTCCTTCTGGGACTTCTTATAATGTGTGTATTTGTATGCTTGATGTTGTCCCACAGGTCTCCCAGGCTCTGATTAGTTTTTTCTGTTATTTTTCTTTCTGCTCTGCAGCCTGATTCATTTCAACTGGGCAACCTTTGAATCCACTGATTCTTTCTTTTTTCCACTGCAATCTGCTGTTGAATATTTCCTTTAATTGGGAATAGTTCATTTCAGTTATTGTGGTCTTCAATGTCAGTATTTCATTCTTGTTCCTTTTTAAAAGTCTATCTCTTTATTGAGATTTTCATATTGTTTTCCGTTTATCATTTACTGCTTTCTTTGTGTTTTTCTCTCTCCTTAAACCTATTGAGGATTTTTTTAAGTCCTGCTGGTGTGTCCAGGGTCTAGTCTAGTTGATGGTTTCTGGATGTTTATCTTCTTCCATTGGATGGGCCTTCATTTCCTGTTTCTTTATTTGCTTTTTAATCTTTTGTTGCACAGTGTACATTTTAATATTTTAAAGTGTTAGCTCAGGAATTAATCCCTGAGCCATTTCTTGAGTGTCAGGAGCTAACAAAACAAACAAACCAAGGCAAAAACAAAAGCAAAAATCAAAAACATCTTTTTGCATCTTCGGAAACTGGCTCTGCACTAGCAGGTGCTCACCTCAGAGCCTAGCCTTCCCGTCATGCACATCCACCTGGGGCCGGATGCGGCACAGGGTCCTCTCGGCTGTTCTGAGTCTGCATCCCATCCTTGGCTTTTGTTTGCTTATAGCCTTAGTCATTCTCCCACTTCTACTCCCTATGAAGTAGAATTTCTCCCCTTCCCAGGCCCTCTGTTGTATGATTTAAAGCCGATGATCCTGGTTTCTCATCCTGCCTTAGCTGTCTGCAAGCTGCTTCTGCCTCCCAGGAAGGTTTGGGAGGGTGAGTCAGATACCTGCACCTGCTTCAGCCTTTCAGGCCACTACCTGATGGATGGACATGCCGGTGCCACAGTGTGCGCACAGGCATCTCTGCTCCCTCTGGGGCAGGCCAGGGACTCCCACAGAACCCCAGCCTGGCTCCACACCAGACCAGGGAAGGTGGAGAGGGGCAGAGGGGTGGCATAGCGACTCCTGTTGTTTTATAAACCTGTGCTTTCTTGATTCAGCATTCACCTAGTTACTGCAACACTCAATTCTTCTCTGGGCTTCTGAAGAAGACGTGGCTCCTCCAGTGTTTGCTAGTTGTTCAAATATCCTTTGGGGAGTGGCACCTACAGTGTCTTACATCACCATTTTGGCCAACTGAAAGCCAGTCTTATTTTAAATGTCACATTCTGTCCTTTCATTGTAGATATATGGAAATACACTTAAATTTTGAATATCATCTTTATATTCAGTGATATTATATATCAGTTATCACTTATTTATACTAATTACTTGTCTGTAGATTCTTTGGGATTTTTTCTTTCTTTTTTTTTTTTTCGCATGGGCAGACTCCAGGAATCAAACTTGGGTCTCTGGCATGGCAGGTGAGAATTTTGCAGCTGAGTCACTGTTGTACCGCCCTAGATTCTTTTGGGAATTTTGATACACAAAATTTTATAATTGGCAAAAAAATGAAGTTTTTCTTTTGGATTTCCAATCTTCTTTAAGTATGTATTTTTTGTTTTTAGGATTTTTCATTTCCTTTTGCTTTTGTAAGGATCTTCATTAAAATGCTGAGTAGACATTGAATAGCTCATCCCAGACTGAATCAGTCTTTATTTCACCTTTGAATGTAAGATTTGCTCCTGATTTTTAGTTGGCAACATTTCTCCAATAAGGAAAATATGTTTCTAGTCCTAATATGCTAAAAGGTTTTATCATGATTGAGTTTTGGCTGCTACTGAAAACACTAATTTTACCTTTTGAGATGATACTGCTCCAGTAATACAGTAAATTGCACAAATGGACATTCAGTTGTGACATGAACTTTGTATTCCTGGAACAAATGTATCCTGGTCTTGATAAAGTATCCATAGTTTTTTTTTTTTAAATATATTCGTGGATTTGGTTTAACAATATTTTATTGAGAATTTTTGCATCTGAAGTCATTGGTGAGACTGGTCTGTAATTTCTCTTTTTTATCATTTCTTATTTAAGTTCAAGCACCAATGTTATGCCAAGCCCCCTATCTTATTTTGAAAAGAATCTGCATCAAAATTATGTTATTTATTGCTTAAATCTAAGTAGAATTTGCTGTTAAATTATTAAGACCTGACATTTTCTTTGTTGGCAGTTTTTAAAAATGTGGATCCAATTTCTTTATAATTATGCAATGTTCAAATTTTCCACTTATTTTGTTAGCTTTGGTAAATTATACTTTTTAGAAGATTGTCAAGTGCTTCTAAAATTTGAAATTAATTGGCATTACATTTCAGTGTACTGTATAATATCCTCCATGGGCATCTCTTTTCTTCTGAACTTTTTTCACAAGAATTTATCAGTTTTATTAATCTTTATGATTAACATACTTTTGTCTGTGTTGAGTCTCTCTCTTGCATTTGTGTTTCCTAGTTCCACTTACTTTAACTCAAAATTTTGCCTCTTTCTCTTAAGTTGTATGCTTTAGATTTTTAGCTCCTTTTTCTAATTCATTTTAGGATATGAATTTCTTCTAAATACAGCTTTAGCTTACTTGTTATATAGTTAAATTATTCTACAATTTACTTTGGGATCTCTTTTGGCTCATAGATTATTTAGAAGTATATTGCTTGATTTTGATTTTCTAGCTATCTTTTTTTACTGATTTTATCACAACCAATTTGTTAAGACTTCTGTTAACTGCCAAGAATATGGTCAGTTTTGTAAATGTCCCAAGTCCACTAGGGGAAAAAATGTGTTTTCTCTTGATCTTGAGTGTAGTCTCTTATGTTTCTCCATTTGGTCAATATTTTCAATCAGTTTCAAGTTTTCTACAACCTTGTTGATTTTGTGTCTGCTTATGCTTTCCATTAACTGGGAGAAATGTGCAGTCTCCCAGTGTGATAGATTTATCTATCAGTATTTGATGTTTTGTTAAGTTTAGTTTTATATGTTTTAAGGTTAATTCATTTTAGCATCCTAGTTTAATATTTTGTTTAATATTAGTACAGCTATATCAGCTCTCTGCTTACATGGTATATCTTCTACAGTTTTTTCCAACTTTTGAGTGTTCGAATAGTTTATCTATATCCTTTCTCAACAACTTACACAATTTTTTTCAGTTTGAAAAAATTCTTTTCGTTTAGTTAGATCTTTTATTCCATTCTTATTTAATAAAATGCTTATAAATTTGATTTAGAATATCCATCCAAGTATGCATTTACTAGTTTCTACTTGTTTTATAATGCTTTTGTATTCTTTCTAGCATTATTTTGTTTAATGCTCTGTAATTATAATTTTCTTTTAGTTTCAACCTTATAAACTTTTACTATGCAGGACTGACATACTAATATCTCTTACTAATTCTGCTAATTGGTACATCTACTACCTCACAAACAATACAGAACATTATAAAACCATTGAATCCTTTGAATTATCATTTTACTGGACAGTTTAATTTAGACATTATTCCTACTGTTTGATCAATTTAATGTTTATTCATATTTGTATGTTATTATATTTAATTTTCTCATTATCTTTCATTCCTTTCTTTAATGTAAAGAAAGGGTATATTTTATTTTGTTTTCTGTTAGCAAGCATCCTTGTTTTTCCTGTAATGTGATTTTGCTGGTGAATAATCCCCCCTGAAGACATTTTATTTTCTTCTCCATTAGTGGAGCATTTGTTTCACTGGGTATTTATTCTAGATTGGCATTCATCTTCCTTCACTTCTTCAAAGTTAACTTTCCCTTGCCTATCAGCTTCCATTTTTGAGATGGCAAATGTCAGATTAATTTTTTTTTTTTCTCTCTTAAGGGAAATTTGCCTTTGGTCTTACTCTGGACACTTTTGGCATGTTATCTTGGTTTTTTATTTTCAGCATTTTAATAAATGTCATTTGCTTCATGTTTGTAGATTATCTTGAATGTGTTTTGGAAACACAGTTTCAAAACTCTGATCAGTTTTGGAAAATTATCAGCCACCTATGTTTTTCTTCAAACATTTTTTTTTCAGTTCTCTTATTTTGAGAAACTGATTACATGTCTTAGATCTTCTATGTTTCACTAGATTGTTTTCTATATTTCCCATTCATTTTACTTCTACTAATTCAATGTATTTTTGCATGGCATATTTTGCAGTTTACTAATTTCTCTTCATCTGTGTCAAATCTGTTGTTGAATCTTTCTTCTGAGTTCTTCATTTCAACTTATGTAATTCAATTCTAGAATGTCTGTTTATTTTTTTTTCACATATGCTAGAGTTTTTAAAAAAGGAATTTCCAGTTCTCTGGTAATGTAAATTTGATTTTTATCTCGTATATTTAAGTATAATTTTTTAAAGATCTTTGGTAACTGTAATCTTTGTAGTATGCTTTTTAGTCATTTGTTTAATTTGTGTGTGTGCTAGTCATTGTCCTTGTTGCCTTCTTTTATATAATATTTTGTTCTATTTCAACAGAGTAATGTGAAAATATTGTTATATTCATATACACTCCACTTAGATTGTTCAATTAACATTTAATATATTTGCTTGATCATATATCTATCCCTTTATCTACACTTCTTTCTTTTTCTTCTTTTCTATATATCAATATTCTTCCATATAAATATTTTGATATACCTGTTAACTAGATTTCAATATTTGCTTATAGGTGTTTGTATTATTTGGGGTAATATTTACATTCAACGAAACAGAATACTGTGTTTAAGTATTTTTAAAGGCTGCCCTATGTACTCAAACTCCTATCAATATATACAACATAAAATCACCCAGAAAACTTGCTCACACCTTTCCAAGTTAAACTGTCAAAACACCATTCTGATTTTTTCCACCATATATTTATTGTACCTTTTCTGAAACTTCATGTAAATAGAATCATATATTATATAGTATTTTGTGTCAGAAGGTTTCTTCCTTGGTCTCATTATTAAGTTATCATCTTTTATATCCAAACTCTGCCTTGTGTACTCCGTTTTGCCACAATGAAACATGGAATCTGCAAATCCTACTTCTGCTTTGCCAATGACCTGGTGATTGGCTGCTCGGGAGAAAGATGGCGAGCCTGGAGGAGAAGGGAGGGGCTTGCTCATTCCGGTCCGTTTTAGGCATCCTGTGGGACCCTATCTGCTTGTCTTCCCTTGGGCTGGCACCCACCAATGTGTTACTCTGGGATAAGAAATTTCACCTGATAGCAGCAGCTGAATCTGGTTTGTGGTTTTTTCCAACCAACATAATCAACTGCATCATGACTCACACTCAGCTTTATCATATCTCACACTGACTGGTGGATGCCCTTTGCTTAGAGGTTGGGGTCCAGGTTTATGAGATTCCCAAGCTCAGAAACACCAGTCCCAGTTGCTCAGTTTTCTTCAGACATTTGAATATCAGAGTCTCAGAAAATTTAATTTTCTTCTTTTTTTTTTTTTTGCATGGGCAGGCACTGGGAATCGAACCTGGGTCTCTGGCATGACAAGAACTTTGTCTGCTGAGCCACTGTGACCCACCCTCTTCTAATTTTTAATAGTTTCAATATCTTCATGGTATTTCCTCAGCCATGGGGGTGTTAGCTTCCCTTCCTAGTTGCTACATCTAGAATACATTAGAGACAATTTTACCCTTTTGGTTAATTGATTAACAATTATTTATATAAAATTTCTCTATTAAATCACTGGTATGTTTCCTGTCTTCTGACTGGAACTGTCCGATGCAGAAATTGACATAAGGAGTGATTCCAAGGAAGAGACACTCAAAGATGGGGTTTGAGGATAAGTGTGGTCACGTGTGTGGGCTTGAAAGTGGCATTGACCTCCTTGCCAATGGGAAGGAGGGTGCTAGTCACCCCTGGCCCAGTTAATGAAATAGACACCTCTGCTTAAGTTTGCTGCTGTGGCAACTGAAGCAGGAACTTTAGGGAGACCAAGTTCTCCTGGGCTTGAATGCGTGGTAGAGGCCGCTGTAAGGCTGGCTGTATGCGGTGGTGTCTTCGGAGTTCCCTTAAGCATTTACAAAAAGATAATGATCAGCCTTGGTCTTTAATCTATGTGTTTATATTATATATAAGCTATTTCCTTTTTTTCTCCTTTTTATTTTGTACAGGTTAAATTGAAAGTTGACCCTACAATTTAGTCAGCATATAATAGGCTATTTAGATGGGGCTGTGACTGATTTTTAGTAGTAGTGAGCACAGCCTATCTTCTTTTATTTGTCTAGTTGTGTACTCTACTATCTGTGTATCAGTTGTTTATTGTTATGGGACAGTCCCTCAAATGTGTAATGTCTTTGAATAAGAATTTACCAGCTCAGGGATTCTGTATGTTGGCACCTTGGTGAACACTGAACGGACAGATCTCAGGTTGGTTTGTCCTGGGCTCTCCCACAGAGGCAGGCACTGGACACTCAGTGGTTCATGGTGGCCTTACTGACGTGTCTGGTGTTTATGCTGGGTGTCAGCTGCTCTCCCCCACTCCCTGTGGTTTCTCACCATCTAGGTGGCTGGTATGGAATTTTCACACGAGGGTGGCAGTGTTTTAAAATGGTGAACACAGAAACTGCAAGACTGCTTTTGGCTTTGGCTCAGAGGTCACACAACACCACTTCTGCCGCATTCCCCTCGTCAAGCTAGTCATGAGGACAGCACCGATTCAAAAGGTAGGAGAATAGGCTCCCCTTTTCAGGAGTGCAGTGGAATACGGTTTATGGATGTGCATACAGGATTGGCAATAACTTCTGTGTCCATATTTGTAAATAAGCCACCACAATTCACTTCCAAGCATTCACTGATGACATAAAGAGCTTCACCTCTTTGCCTACATATTTCTTACAATTTATTGTGGGAGTCCTAGTATGACCTGACACCTTTTCCTGGGAGCCACAAATTCATCCTGTGCAAAGAACCAGGTATGTCAGCCTGGCAGCCTGGTGGGATAAGACACAATCCCCGAGTGGATAAGTGGCCTGTGGGTACGTTGCTTCCCCTATTATTCTGAGTGCATGCAAACATTCCCTGGAGACAGGCTGACTCTGGGCGGTATAGTTACAGAATCTCGCTCACACCCTGGTGGTGCATTTGTCCTTGACCAGGAAGGAGTCTGGGGTGGGGGTGTTGGGGGGGGCTGAGGGGGAAGTGGGGGGGCCCTCCCCTGTGGCAGCACATGATCACAAGAGAGGGGCACTGTGTATAGGAAATCTCCATGTAGACTAGGGTTGAGAGCTGCTGGCTATGGGGAACTAACACCCACTAGAGACATAAGGAGAACATGTGTCTCTTCTCTAGTGAGTGAAATGATTTTGCATCAGAGTTTGTGTTAAACATGCTTTAGCTAGCAATGCTAATGCCTATATTGAATTGGGTTGATATCTCCTTAGGTGTCTCTCCTTCTGACAGACACTTCATCTCCTCAACCACTTTCTTATCTGCGCTTAGACTCTAGAGTTGATTACTAAAATCATGCCCTTTCACCCATGCTCAGCGCTTTCCTCATCTCATTTTCTGCCATATCTGCCTAGCAAAATCCAGATAGGTGTAACAAGCACTTTACCTATAGCTTTCCTGTATCCAGGAGTAACAGTCAAAATATTTACCACATTATTTAACATACTATGACTCTTTAGAAAATTTTCATCTCTGTAGTGTTTAAATGCTATCCCTGCCTTTGTCTGAGCACCTAAACGTGTAACACACACACATGCACACACACATGCACAATCATGCTGTCTGGTCTCACTTTCATTCATGACAGCAAACCTTAAGCACTCCCTAAGTGTGCTTAGCAGTTCTGCTATCATTCACCCTTTTTTTTATTAATTAAAAAAACTAACAACAAACGAACAAAAACTTCAACATATCATTCCATTCTACATATATAATCAGTAATTCTTAATATCATCACGTAGTTGCATATTCATCATCTCTTAGAACATTTGCATTGATTTAGAAAAAGAAATAAAAAGACAACAGAAAAAGTAATAAAACGATAACAGAAAAAAAGATTATACATATCATACCACTTACCCCTCACTTTCATTTATCACTAGCATTTCAAACTAAATGTATTTTAACATTTGTTCCCCCTATTATTTATTTTTATTCCATATCTTCTACTCGTCTGTTGATGTGGTAGATAAAATGAGTATCAGACACAAGGTTTTCATAATCACAGAGTCACATTGTGAAAGCTATATCATTGTTCAATCATCAGCAAGAAACATGGCTACGGGAACACAGCTCTACATTTTCAAGCAGTTCCCTCCAGCCTCTCCATTACATCTTTTTTTTTTACATGGGCAGGCACCGGGAATTGAACCCGGGTCCTCTGGCATGGCAGACAAGTGTCCTTGCCTGCTGAGCCAACGTGGCCTGCCCTGTCCATTACATCTTGAATAAACAAGATGATATCTACTTGATGCATAAGAATAACCTCCAGGATAACCTCTCAACTCTGTTTGGAATCTTTCAGCCATTGACACTTTGTCTCATTTCCCTCTTCCCCCTTTTGGTTAAGAAGGTTTTCTCAATCCCTTGATGTTAAGTCTCAGCTCATTCTAGGGTTTTTCTCAATCCCTTGATGCTAAGTCTCAGTCATTCCAGGATCTCTGTCCCACATTGCCAGGAAGGTCCACCCCCCTGGGAGTCATGTCCCATGCAGAGAGGGGGAGGGTGGTGAGACTGCTCGTCATGTTGGCTAGAGAGAGAGGCCACATCTGAGCAATGAAAGAGGCTCTCTTAGGCCTAAATTCTAAGTAGACTTGACCTATCCTTTGTGGGGTTAAGTTTCATATGAATAAACCCCAAGACTGGGGGCTCGGTCTATAGCTTTTGTTGTCCACACTGCTTGTGAGAATATCAAGAATTCAACTTGGGGAAGTTGCATTTCTCCCCATTCTCACCATTCCTTGAAAGGGGCTTTGCAAATACTTTTCCAGTCATTGATCAAATCACTCTGGGATTCATCGGGGCATCACTGTGGACAAACCAACAAAATCTCATGTCCTACCTGAGATGCCTAGTACTTATGGCGTTCAATCAAACTATCTACATAAGTTATATTAGGAAATGCACTAGTCAAAATATAAATTTTGTAACAAACATTTTTTGCTTTAGTCTCACACAGAAGGTGACATTTTAAAATATTAATTACCATCTATTTTCAGCACGCTGCAATAATGACATTCCTTTGTTCTTCCTCATGCAAAAAAATTTTTTAAATGTGTACATTGTACATTTCACTATTATTATACACTCTAGGCATTCCTAGATTATACCATCTTGATCTTTAACATCTATCTTTCTTTCTGATTTCATTTATGTCCCCAGCCCTCCTCCCTCTATCATTCTCACATGCAGCTTCATTGAGTGTTTCAATATAATTGTATTACAATTAGGTAGTATTTTGCTGTCCATTTTTTAGTTTTTTTATCCAGTCCTGTTGCACAGTCTGTATCCCTTCAGCTCCAATTACCCAATATCTTACCCTATTTCTATCTCCTGATGGTCTCTGTTATGAACAAAATATTCCAAGTTTATTCACTAATGTCAGCTCATATCAGTGAGATCATACAGTATTTATTTGTCCTTTAGTTTTTGGCTAGTCTTACTCAGCATAATGTTCTCAAGGTCCATCCATGTTGTTACATACTTCATAAGTTTATTCTGTCTTAAAGCTGCATAATATTTAATCGTATGTATATACCACAGTTTGTTTAGCCACTCATCTGTTGATGGACATTTTGGCTGTTTCCATCTCCTTGCAATTGTAAATAATGCTGCTATAAACATTGGTGTGTAAATGTCCGTTTGTGTCTTTGCCCTATGTCCTCTGAGTAGATACCTAGCAATGGTATTGCTGGGTCATATGGAAATTCTATATTCAGCTTTTTGAGGAACCGCCAAACTGCCTTCCACAGTGGTTGCACCATTTGACATTCCCACCAATAATGAATAAGTGAGCCTCTTTCTCCACATCCTCTCTAGCACTTGTCATTTTCTATTTTGTTGATAATGGCCATTCTGGTGGGTGTGAGATGATATCTCATTGTGGTTTTGATTTGCATTTCTCTAATGGCCAAGGACGTTGAGCATTTCTTCATGTGCCTTTTGGCCATTTGTATTTCCTCTTCTGATAGGTGTCTGTTCAAGTCTTTTTCCCATTTTGTAATTGGATTGGCTGTCTTTTTGTGGTTGAGTTGAACAATCTCTTTATAAATTCTGGATACTAGACCTTTATCTGATATGTTGTTTCCAAATATTGTCTCCCATTGTGTAGGCTGTCTTTTTACTTTCTTGATGAAGTTCTTTGATGCACAAAAGTGTTTAATTTTGAGGAGTTCCCATTTCTTTCTTTCTTTCTTCAGTGCTCTTTGGGTGTAAGGTCTATGAAACCACCTCCAATTATAAGATTTATAAGATATTTCCCTATATTATCCTCTAACTGTTTTATGGTCTTAGACCTAATGTTTAGATCTTTAATCCATTTTGAGTTAACTTTTGTATATGGTGTGAGATACGGGTCCTATTTCATTCTTTTGCATATGGATATCCAGTTCTCTAGGCACCATTTATTGAAGAGACCAGGTGAGTTGGCTTGACTGCCTTATCAAAGATCAAATGTCCATAGATGAGAGGGTCTATATCTGAACACTCTATTCAATTCCATTGGTCAATATATCTATCTTTATGCTAGTACCGTGCTGTTTTGACCACTGTGGCTTCATAATATGCCTAAAGTCAGCATGAGACCTCCAGCTTTGCTTTTTTTCCTCAAGATACTTTTAGCAATTCGGGGAACTCTACCCTTCCAGATAAATTTGCTTATTGGCTTTTCTATTTCTGAAAAGTAAGTTGTTGGGATTTTGATTGGTATTGCATTGAATCTGTAAATCAATTTAGGCAGAATTGACATCTTAACTATATTTAGTCTTCCAATCCATGAACACGGTATGCCCTTCCATCTATTTAGGTCTTCTGTGATTTCTTTTAACAGTTTCTTGTAGTTTTCTTTGTACAGGTTTTTTTGTCTCTTTAGTTAAATTTATTCCTAAGTATTTTATTCTTTTAGTTGCAATTGTAAATGGAATTCGTTTCTTGATTTCCCCCTCAGATTGTTCATTACTAGTGTATAGAAACACTACAGATTTTTGAATGTTGATCTTGTAACCTGCCACTTTGCTGTACTCGTTTATTAGCTCTAGAAGTTTTGCTGTGGATTTTTCAGGGTTTTCGACATATAGTATCATATCTGGAAACAGTGATAGTTTTACTTCTTCCTTTCCAATTTTGATGCCTTGTATTTCTTTTTCTTGTCTAATTGCTCTGGCTAGAACTTCCAACACAATGTTGAATAAGAGTGTTGATAGTGGACATCCTTGAGTCATTCCCGATCTTAGGGGGAAAGTTTTCAGTTTTTCCCCATTGAGGATGATATTAGCTGTGAGTTTTTCATATATTCCCTTTATCATTTTAAGGAAGTTCCCTTGTATTCCTATCCTTTGAAGTGTTTTCAACAGGAAAGGATGTTGAATTTTGTCAAATGCCTTCTCTGCATCAATTGAGATGATCATGTGATTTTTCTGCTTTGATTTGTTAATATGGTGTATTACATTAATTCATTTTCTTATGTTGAACCATCTTTGCATACCTGGGATGAATCCTGCTTGGTCATGATGTATAATTCTTTTAATGTGTTGCTGGATTCAATTTGCTAGAATTTTACTGAGGATTTTTGCATCTATATTAGAGAGATTTGTCTGTAGTTTTCTTTTTTTGTAATATATTTGCCTGGTTTTGGTATGAGGGTGATGTTGGCTTCATAGAATGAATTAGGTAGCTTTCCCTCCACTTAAATTTTTTTGAAAAGTTTGAGCAGGATTGGTACTAATTCTTTCTGGAATGTTTGGTAGAATTCACATGTGAAGCTGTCTGTTCCTGGACTTTTCTGTTTGGGAAGCTTTTTAATGACTGATTCAATTTCTTTACTTGTGATTGGTTTGTTGAGGTCATCTATTTCTTCTTGAGTCAAAGTTGGTTGTTCATGCCTTTCTAGGAAGTTGTCCATTTCACTACACTGTTGTATTTATTAGCATAATGTTGTTCATAGTATCCTGTTATTACCTCCTTTATTTCTGTGGAGTCAGTGGTTATGTCTCCTCTTCCATTTCTGATCTTATTTATTTGCATCCTCTCTCTTCTTTTTGTCAATCTTGCTAAGGGCCCATTAATCTTATTGATTTTCTCATAGAACCAACTTCTGGTTTTATTGATTTTCTCTATTGTTTTCATGTTCTCAATTTCACTTATTTCTGCTCTAATCTTTGTTATTTCTTTCCTTTTGCTTGCTTTGGGGTTAGTTTGCTGTTCTTTCTCCAGTTCTTCCAAGTGGACAGTTAATTCCTGTATTTTTGCCCTTTCTTCTTTTTTGATATAGGCATTTAGGGCAATAAATTTCTCTCTTAGAGCTGCCTTTGCTGCATCCCATAAGTTTTGATATGTTGTGTTTTCATTTTCATTTGCCTCGAGATATTTCCTGATTTCTCTTGTAATTTCTTCCTTGACCTACTGGTTGTTTAAGAGTGTGTTGTTGAGCCTCCACATATTTGTGAATTTTCTTGTGCTCTGCCTATTATTGATTTCCAACTTCATTCCTTTATGATCTGAGAAAGTGTTTTGTATAATTTCAAGCTTTTTAAATTTTTTGAGACTTGCTTTGTGACCCAGCATATGGTCTATCTTTGAGAATGATCCATGTGCACTTGAGAAAAAGGTGTATCCTGCTGTTGTTGGGTGTAATGTCCTACAAATGCCTGTTAAGTCTAGCTAATTTATTGTAATATTCAAATTCTCTGTGTCTTTAATGATCCTCTGTCTAGATGTTCTGTCCATTGATGAGAATGGGGAATTAAAATCTCCAACTATTATGGTAGATGTGTCTATTTCCCTTTTCAGTGTTTGCCTCATGTATTTTGGGGGCATTCTGGTTCATTGCATAAATATTTATGATTGTTATGTCTTCATGTTGAATTGTTCCTTTTATTAGTGCATAGTATCCTTCTTTGTCTCTTTTAACTGTTTTACATTTGAAGTCTAATTTGTTGGATATTAGTATAGCTACTCCTGCTCTTTTCTGGTTGTTATTTGCATGAAGTATCTTTTCCCAACTTTCCACTTTCAACCTATGTTTGTCTTTGGGTCTAAGATGTGTTTCCTGTAGACAGCATATAGAAGGATCCTGTTTTTAAATCCACTCTGGCAGTCTATGTCTTTTGATTGGGGAGTTCAGTCCGTTAACATTTAGTGTTATTACTGTTTGGGTAGTACTTTCCTCTACCATTTTGCCTTTTGTATTTTATATGTCCTATCTAATTTTCCTTCTTTCTACACTCTTCTCCATACCTCTCTCTTCTGTCTTTTCGTATCTGTCTCTAGTGCAACCTTTAGTATTTCTTGCAGAGCTGATCTCTTGGTTACAAATTCTCTCAGTGATTTTTTGTCTGAAAATGTTTTAATTTCTCCCTCATTTTTGAAGGACAATTTTTCTGGGTATGGAATTCTTGGTTGGCAGTTTTTCTCTTTTAGTAGTTTAAATATATTATCCCACTGTCTTCTCGCCACCATGGTTTCTGCTGAGAAATCTACACATAGTTTTATTGGGTTTCCTTTGTATGTTATGGATTACTTTTCTTTTTTTGCTGCTTTCAAGATCCTCTCTTTCTCTTTGACCTCTGACATTCTGACTAGTAAGTGTCTTGGAGAACGTCTATTTGGATCTATACTCTTTGGGGTGCGCTGCACTTCTTGGATCTGTAATTTTAGGTCTTTCATAATAGTTGGGAAATTTTCAGTGATAATTTCTTCCATTAGTTTTTCTCCTCCTTTTCCCTTCTCTTCTCCTTCCGGGACACCCGCAACACGTATATTTGTGTGCTTCATATTATCATTTAGTTCCCTGAGTCCCTGCTCATATTTTTCCATTTTTTCCCTATAGTTTCTGTTTCTTTTTGGATTTCATATGTTCCATCCTCCAGTTCACTAATCCTAACCTCTGTCTCTTGAAATCTACCATTGTAGGTTTCCATTGTTTTTTTCATCTCTTCTACTGTACCTTTCATTCCCATAAGTTCTGTGATTTGTTTTTTCAGACTTTCCATTTCTTCTTTTTGTTCATTCCTTGCCTTCTTCATATCCTCCCTCAATTCATTGATTTGGTTTTTGATGAGGTTTTCCATGTCTGTTCGTATATTCTGAATTAATTGTTTCAGCTCTTGTATCTCATTTGAACTATTTGTTTGTTCCTTTGACTGGGCCATATCTTCAATTTTCCTGGTGTGATTTGTTATTTCTTGCTAGTGTCTAGACATTTAATTACCTTAATTAGTTTATTCTGGAGATTGCTTTCACTTCTCTTACCTAGGGTTTTCTTGCTAGATGAGTTTGTTGTCTATCTGTTCTTTGACCTTCAGTTCAGCTTTTTCTGGACCTCTAGCTTAGGTTTTGTTTAACAGAGGATAATTTTTCAGTTCTTGTTTTCTTGTTTCTTGCCCTGGTTGTATGGTGCCTTTCCCCTCCCATCCTTAGGAGGGTCTATGTAGGTATTTTAGACTCCAGCCAGGTTTTCCTGGACTAAACTGGCCTCCTATCAGGGGGAAGGAGTCACCTATATCAGTTTTCCCTGAGGGTGAGACACAGCAGGTTAAAAGACTTTCCTGTGAATTCTCTGGGCTTTGTTTTTCCTGCCTTGCCCAGTAGTGGTGCTTGTCTGCCTGCGGGTCCCACCAGCAAAAGATGTTACAGCACCTTTAACTTTGGAAGACTCTCCCTGCTGGGGGCATGGTGGAGACAGAGGAGAGTTTGTAGACTGGTTTTAATGGCTTCAAATTGCCATGCCCTGGGGTCTGAATTCCTTGAGGGAGGGATTCCACCTGAGTTGGGCTTCACCCCTCCCCTGGGGAAGGTAAAGGTGGGAGAGCCCTGAAAGCAGTCTGTTTCTGCCTATGCCTGGGGCAGTTGCAGCCCGAGAAGTTCCACTGTTATATCCAGAGGCTGCCAAGTCTCCATAGAAACACAGCCACTAAAACCTCCATTTCCTCCCCTTTCCTCTTTTTCCGTGAGCCCAATGAGCGACCTCCACCTTGAGCAGGTTTAGAGTCTCCTTCCCTTCCCTCTGGGAAGCCACCTGTGGGGGAGGGCTGCTGGCCACCAAGGCTTGGGGAACTCACGGTTCTGGGGAGGCTGCAGGCGGTCCAGCTGGTCCAACTGGGGTACACTGTGTGTCCGGTCACTGACGTGGCTCCAGGAGCTCTTCTGTATTGTTTCTGGTTATTTAGTAGTTGTTCTGGAGGACGAAATAAAACTCACACATTGCTAAGCTGCCATCTTGGCCCCTCCCTGCTATCATTCACTCTTAAATCCCGGAGCTATTCTACACCTTCTTCTCTAAACTTCCATGTCAATTTCCTCCCATTGTCCAATGATAACTTCACTTTCATTGCCTTTATAGCTAAGAAGAGATTTTTCTTCTCTCTCAACTTCCAGTTCATCACCTTACCACACCTCTCTGGCTACAATGGGATCCACGTTGATCCTTCAAACGTCCAGATTCATGACAATCTGAAGGTGATTACACCTGCTGTTTGGCCTGACTGCATACCTCTTCATGTCATTCATGCCTCTTCTGACATAGTGCTTGCAAGAAAAATCTCCTCTGATGCACCACTCTAAAATGGCACATACCTTGTCACTCTTTGTCTATTTTTCCTGTCTTATTTTCCACATGAATCATATATCTGTTATTTTTTTTTCTCTTGTTTACATTCTATCTCATCCATTAAAGTAGGAGCTCCTCTAGGATTAGTATTCTTTTTTGCTGTAGTATCTCTGAATGTAGAACAGTTAATAGCACACGGCAAATGCTAAATAAATATCTTAGAGAAATGTGAAGATGAATAAATATCATCATTGGTATTACAATCGAAATCCTAAGGAATTTTTAAACAGGCCCAAATTAATTTCATGTAGCAGTGACAACAAAAATGGCTTTCAATCATTTTTTAGGGGGTTCAAGGGTAGTTCAGTTGTAGAATTCTCATCTGCCATGTGGAAGACACATGCACTTCCCAAAAAGCAAACAAACAAACAAACAAAAATTCAACAGATTGTGCTGCAAAAATGGGATACTGTAGTAGTTAGATTCAGGTGTCAACTTGGCTAGGTGAAGGTGTCTAGTTCTGTTGCTGTGGACATGAGCCAACGATACATGAACATCATCTGTTGCTCATTACATATGCAGTCGGCTAGGAGGCGTGCCTGCTGCAGTGAATGATGTTTGATTTAATTGACTGGTGCTTAAATGAGAGAGCTCAATGTAGCACAGCCCAAGCAGCTCAGCATACGTCATTTCAGCACTTGCAGTTCAGCCCAGGCCTTTGGAGATGCAGAAAGAAATCACCCTGGGGAATGTTGTTGGAACCCAGAGGCCTGGAGAGAAGGCCAGCAGAGATCACCCTGTGCCTTCCCATGTAAGAAAGAACCTCAGTTGAAAGTTAGCTGTCTTTCCTCTGAAGAACTAACAAAATAAATCTCCTTTTATTAAAAGCCAATTCGTCTCTGGTGTGTTGCATTCTGGCAGCTAGCAAACTAGAACAGATACTCACATGGAAAAATAATGAAATGTGACCCACCCTAAAGCAAACCAAGAAAAAAAAATGATTTTCAATAATTTTTTATTTCTTTTTTTCTCTCCATATTCTTACATTGCAAAACAATAGGCCTACCTGATTTCTTCAAGAATTTTAATTATTGCCAAAATGTTATTATGTAGGTAGACATGAGTATGCTTGAAAATTGATAGATGTGATTTATAAAATTATGTTTAAATTCAACATAAAGCTATCCTTTACAGAGGAGATATTGTCCATAAAAAGTGGGCATTGAAATCAGTGACTAGTTAGATATGAGCCCAAATCTTTATTACTAATTGTTAGAAAACAAAATTCTTAATGACTTAGATATGTAAATTGAGAGTTACCACTTATCCTGGATCCAAACATGTAAACCTTAACCTAAAAAGTTGATCAATTCATTCAGCAATGCTTATGGAGGGCTAGTTATGTGCTAGATATTACTGTCATTGCTGGAGACACACTGTCTACAAGACAGACATTATACCCATTTTCTGGTCGAATTCCTCCATTTATGGTGGGGAGGTAGACAACAAACAAATAAAATTGAACATTTTGATATTAAAAAGTGCTATGATAATAAAGAACATGATGTGATGAAATTTTGGAAAGAAGTTTCAGAATTTTTTGGCACATACTAATGACATTTGATACAATCTTAAATTCAGTCATGTTGCATTGATATTTGCATAACATGAACAAGAACAATAGCTTTGCCCCAGTAGTGTGCTGAAGCTGGCTAATACTAGCCAGCAATACTCAATGATGTGCATCTTTTCCCAACTCTGAACTTGGAATCAGTCATGGTGGGAGTATTTACACCATGGAAATTGGCAATTGCCACCCATCCTATAAAAATAAATTGTGGCTTTTTTTTCTCAGCACACTATTATATATATCCTTCATCTTGCAAAAGAAAATATATCCACTAACACTGAAGGACAATGATTTAAAACACAGAAAAAAAAAATGGATTTCTAACAAAGTGAAATTAACCCCTAGAATAGCTCTGCTGAAGAATATTGATACTAATAGCTTATCAAGATTAAGTATTTGGCTAATAAAACATAGCTCCCAATCTGGTATACATAAACCTTTCCCTTGAAGTGATTAAAAGTATCGCAACAGACCAATATCACAATAATTTTCCATTGTATATTTCGTCAAGCAAGCACAATGTTTTTGGCTTTAATTGAAATAAAAATATCAGATGAAAAAATTAAACCAGATGGCTGGTTCATTATTTTTTAACCCCAGAGAACTTTTAATTTTCTTAATCAATTTCTTCTGCTTGGCTCATTGATAATGGAAACCATTAGCAATAACAGATATAGGCATATTGTAAATTATTTTTGCCCTTAGATTACTGATTACTTTTTTATCAACTGATAAAAAGAAGAGTCTTCCATCTTAAATGTGGTTCACATGTTTTGATTCTAGATCACAGCTTAGGGAGACTATGTTTTGTAAGATGAGTAAACCATAATTAGTGTTAAATAAATTGTTGCTATGTTTTAGTAGATTTCAATGCCTTTTGGGGATTGGTTGTTTTTAATGGCTTGTTTAGGTTTAGGTGGTTTAAACTATTTTGAAAAAGCAAACTGGGTAGATGGAAACGTTTGGGCTCAACTGGAGATGATATAAAGCGTAAGCAGCCTGTGAATCAGAAGAGTTTTATGAGTAGATAAGCTACCACAGATATGCGAGTGAGTTCAGTGAGCCTGTGAGCATGGAAGACTGCTCTTGAATAAGAAAAAGTCTTGGTAGGTAAAACTGTTAGTCTTTTTATTTGAAAATATTACTTTAATTGTAACCACTGTGAAGCAGTTCAACAATTTATCCACCTACTAAGAGTAGTTGCTTCTGCTAAGGAATGCAGTTCTAAATACTTCAGGCTGCAGGAACAGACTTGAGCCCCACAGTTCTAACTTTCTGGGCAGAGGGAAGAAGGTAGTTAGAGTAATGGAGACATTGATGGTTAGAGAGAAGGCTCAGACAACAGCAGCACATCAACTACAAATCAAAGCAAATGAACAAAGACTTGATTGAGTTCATGCAGAAGCAAATAGCCTTCTATGAGTTATAAGAGCATTCATGAATGCTCACATTAATATAGAAAGAAAGCTTTAACATTTCTGAAATCCAGATACATCTAATAATTCATATGTCCATTTATTGTAAATTTTTCCTCTAAGCAGCTGTTACTAAATTGACATGTCATAATCAATGGTGCTTTAAAAATGAAGGAAAAATGTCAGGTCCTCTCTCTTTAATAAGAGTCTTGACCATTCAAGACTTATTTTAGTGGCATAAAAACAAACAATGATTTCATTCTTTGTCTGTACATTTCAAGCATATTAAGATCATTTTGTGTTTTAATATGTCTAAGAACTTGAGAGTATAAAAAAAGAATCTGTCTTCTTCTTGGTTACTGGAACATATCTGGAGGAATACTTTGATTTTGAAAACTGCACTGGGAGATGAGGTTAAACTTTGAAGAAATTGTCGAAAATATGAAATGCTGATAGAATCATTTTTGTCTGTGACTATTTTTTGTTGAGGAATCATTTATATAATTATAAGGAAAGACTAATGAGTATGATCTTTAATAATCATTTGTAAAATACTAGGAATAAAATTTCAAAGCTGTGTTTTTGTCTCTTTATCAATTAGATCATTTAACACACAGACTTCCTTCTGTGACCCTGATGCTGAGAGAGCAGTCACATAACTGACAATACTGAGACAGAACCAAGAGAGTAACAGAATGTGTCTCTGCATTTGTACCCTGATTTTTGAGCCAGTAGGATTGTTCACCCAAAAGTTGCTTTAGATCATAACTGCAACTCATACCACTAAGAAAATTTACTACTGAAATGTTTCCCCTCAAATACATAACTACTTGTAAAATTGGTCAAATTAAAATATCTATTTCAATAATTATATTTAACACATTGTCTGAGCAGATGGTTCTATCAAACTAGGACATTGCATTTTTTCTAACCCCATGTGAAATGGTAAGAGAGAAGATACTCAATTTTTTAAAACATGATTGTTATTTTGCAGAGTCCATTATATAACTCTTTTTAAAGGTCATGGAAGCTTCAAAAGAGTCTGCCTTAATGATACAATTACATGGATTGCATTTGCCAAATGCATTTAAGGAATAGAGAGGAAAGATTTTCCAAAATATTTAGATGGGAACTAAATATTGCACTTTGCCTACTTTCAAATGACTATTGGCTCTTCATGGCAAATTTTTGACACTTGACCTTTCTTATATATTCTTAAGGTCAAAAAATTTCTTCACTGGCTTAAGAACTAAGTAGTTTTTCTTGCTTCAGTGTGATTTTGTTTCATTTGTAGACATTTATGAAATATAATAGAGCCAATCTGCCATCCTTCACTACCACATTTCCATTAGAAAATTCATGCCATGGAATGAGTGTACTTGTATTTTGTCAGTTTTATAAGTTCAGAACTCTCAGATGTCACAGCCCTGTATTAATGTGAGAAATCCTCTTGGGTGCACTTAGCTATTAAACCAAAATTTCAGCTCTGCACATTGAATTAAAAGATAAGAAAGATAAATCAGTTATCAGAGAAGAGCTTTTAGTAGATCCTGTGATTTTGCCATTTTGAATGAGAAGACAAATCACTGACTTTATAAAACACTGACCAAACCTGAGATATTTTCTGGGGTAGGGAGAAGCAGAGAGAAAGACAAATGTAGGTAGAAATGGGTGGCTCCCCATTTCTGCTACCTGGTAGATAAAATCCTAAGATGCAAAAATACCGCCGTGAAGTCAATACCTATACATCTAAAAAGCCAGGGTTCCGAAGTGATGATAATTATGTAAACCATATAGTGCAGAGCTTGGGACACAGTAGGCGCAGCAGCCTCAGGGACTGTAGTGAAGGTGATAGAGCTAAGGGAAAATCACACACAAATCTAATTTGAAGCGATGGAAAAAGTTCAGTTGTCCCCCATGAGCCCACTTCAATGATCAGAATATCAACTACTGCATTCATTCATTGTCTTGTCACAAGCCAGCTGTGCTGTGTGGGAGCAGGGGGCCCGCAGCGTTAGGCATCGCGGCGTCACCAGCCAGCGCACCTGCGCAAGGCTGGGGCCAGAGGAAATGGCCACGAAGTGCTTCTCGGAGAAACTGAGACCTCAACCAAGGGCGGCGCCATTCGGGTCCTAGTCAGTGTCGGGAGAGAATTCCAGGACTAGTCAGTGTGCACAGCCGGATAGGTCACTAAGCACCTCGCTGGAGGGCTCCAGAGCCAGAGAGCCCGGGGATTCTGGGAGAAGTTCACACCTGACCAGAACCAGGGGCTGAGGCTGGGAAGGGTCTTGACTCAGCCGCAGGAAAGAACTCAAGGATTCCTCAGCGTGCACAGTTGAGACGCGAAGGCCAGCCGGGTGCGCAGCCGAGACGCCAAGGCTAGCCAATGTGCACAGCCGAGAAGCCACAGCCAGGTGCACAGATCAAGGCAGCTCAAGGCTCCACGCACGGTTCAAGCGCACACCGGGAGAAGATGAGCGCGGCGCTCTCCAGAGTAGCAGAGGTCTGAGGCTAGGACCCTTGCGTTGAAGGACCTGCAGGGGTCCCCTCTCACCATGCTAACAGGGGATGAATGGGTTGCCCTTTTCGTTGGTTCTTTGCAGGTGCCGCCCTACGGGAGGACCCGCTGGTGTGCGGGGACTGGTTGTGCGGGCACTAGGTGTGCACATCAAAAGGGACTTCTTATTGTAGGCTCAGGGTCACTCCCCCTTTCCTCCTGCCCTGTCTAACCTGCCTCAGGCTTATTACTGGGGTTAGATTTTTAACAGAATTCATCTGTGAGGTTCACTTTCTACATAAAGGCAGTATGTAAACCACAGCCTTTCAAAATGCAAGTGCTCCTTGGTGCCCTGACATACTCCCTCTTTCTTTTTTCATATTCCATTTGCCTCAAAGTACTTTTCCTTTCTGCCACGGAACTCACTGGCAGGTGGCAGTGAGAGCAGAGCTTACCGGTGATCACAGGAAACAGAAGAGGGAGGAAAAGAAGAGATGGGGGAAGGCGAGTGGAGCAGAGAAGGAAGGAGCAGTGGGGTAGCCTGGAGGGGGGGCTGAAAACAGAATAATAAAAAAGTATATACATATGCAGCCAAACTTAGCTGGAAGAAAAGCATGCTTGAATAAGGAAATATGTAGCAAAGGTGCAAATGTATATAATTAAAAACATAATAGTAATTATATAATTTTCTTTTCTCCTTTCTCCCTCCTTCCTTCTCTAATTTCTAAGAACACTTTTTGTTGGTTTGGCTTCTTAGTTGGTTAACATTGTATAGGGTAGAAACAGAAACCTAAGCAGTACTGAGGGTACTGGAATATTGTACATAATAAGTTTTCAGAAAATGGGAGTGGAAATAGGAGTTGAGGATAAAATCAATGTGGGGCTGGGAGGCTTACTGAGAGAACTTGAGGGCAAGCTACAGTGTACTGGCTCCCTGCCCCAGGGACAGACCTTAGGGAAACAATGGGCAAATCATTGTTTTGCCCTCTTTTTAAGAAAGTTTTGTTTTGCATTATGCAGTATGATTTTCTGGTCATCTGTTGAAGAGACTTCGGTAAGCACTTGTGTTCTTTCTAAAGGGAACTGTAGCTGGGTTTGTGACTCTTTGGAATGGGTTGCCCTGTGGAAATTAGTCTGATGATGGACACAGCAGCATGACTTGAGGCACTTCCGCTGCTCCTGGACGAGAATAGTAAAGGTCACACAACGGTCAAACAAGGAGCCAGGAGATGAGAAGCTTATTTAAGCATTGGCTTAAAGCAGGTTTCTTTCTGTGGGAGCCTAGATATGTACCAAGGAAGAGTGGAGGAGGCAAACAGTAAAGTCTTTCACAGGAGCTCCTGGATCTTAGGAAATTGGAAACACAGAGAGCCCTGTGGGAACAACTCTATAAGCACTCCAGTGATAAAGCAATGCTGGAATTGTGGTGGAGATTGCTGTGGCAAATGCCCAACTGCACTTCCCAAAGATACAAATCTTTAAAATTCGCCATTATAAACATGACCACTTTCAAATTAAGAAAAAAAAAGCAATAATGATAATAGTTGGCAAAGTTTTCAAGCATTTGTTTTGCTCACTTTGTTGAGACTGCTAGGTGTCAAACTATGGTTTAAGGTTTTTGAAAATGTGTTTGTAGGTGTCCTTTTCATTTCTTAGTTTGAAAGGGAACTACTTATTCAATATCCTTAATATTGAATCAAAGTTATATTACCATAATAACTATTAGAGACTTAGATAAAATGAATTAATAAAAATAATCTGATGCAATTTATATTTCCATTGCAAAACTAGTCTTATAGCTTAGTGCTACTATTCTTGATTTTTTAAAATGTGATGGAGAACAATTACTAGCAATTTTAATGTTTATACATACGTGGATTTTAGGTATTATGTGTGCCTCTTGCCTTTCTAATATTTTATGTATTCTGTTTTTTTCTTTTTGTGCCTATACCTTATACTTTCCCTTTTAAGTTCAATACAAGAAAGCTATGTCTAGTATTTCTTGTTTAAATCCTTAAGGTAAATAATTCAGTCTCATCCACACAGGAGGAATTCAAATAGTGATTCCACATAATATTGGCAGATTTTACTTCTAATATTCTAAAGGGCTAAATTCACAGGGAAATAAGCTTAACAAATAAAGCCGTCTATTTCAGAAGTTAACAATCAGTCAAAATTGTTTGAAACATCAGCATTACTTTTAATATATTGCCAACACTACTTATAACACTTTATACAACACATTACAGATGTGTCTCTCATAGTGCATCATCTACCGCACAAAACTGATCGATGAAAGTGGTTTCACTGCCTTAAATATCAATAAAAGTTGCCTTTGGTTTAGACATTTTAGAACTGTGAACTTTGATGCAATTTCAGTTTTTTTTGGTTCAATTAAACCATTTGCCTATATTCCCTCATGTGATATTAACCACTGCTGCCCATTATTCCAAGTGCATTTTCATATGGCTATCATTCTAGTTAATTTATCACATCCTTTTGACAGGAATTAAATATTTATCCACTTAATATTTCTGTTAACTTGCATTCTCAGAAAGGATATGTAAGGTTATAGCAAAGCCTACCTGTTTCTCAGAAATCTCTCGTCAACTCTTTCCAGTATCATGCAACAAGTTGTAATATGTGACCATGTCCTTTTGCCCATCTGATATTGATAAAAGTCCTATCATGTGGACATTTCTTTACAAAACGTTTCTAACAATATTTATAGTTATGCTATTATAGTTTATTATAGTTGACATTTTTTTATTTATTCCAGTGCATTTGTTTGAATACATTTTCATTTTATATAACTCAAACAGATTCTCCAAGTATCAACAGATTTTATGTTATTAAATGTATAATTACCTTTTAAGATGGAATTAATGATGTCTGCATTGAAAAGGTTTAGGTGGATATAAAGGTATGGTAACTATTATTTACTGGAAACATAAGATTAAACAAGCAAGATTGTTGTGATGCTTATCACTTCATGTTCAGATAGCAAACTTAATTTCAACAAGTGTAATGACTGACCAAATTCATGTAATGCTGCATTTAGAGTCAAAGCCTAGAGGTATTTTTCTTTGGAAAAACATAGCCCATGACATGTGATCTTGGTATTTTGAGAATTCCCATTAAGAGTCCAAGCCATACTTTTATGAAGCTTATGTAGGTAGTGGAGAAGCTTAGCCTACGCATTGGTATGCCTAAGAGTTACTTCTGGAGGGTCTCTTGTTGCTCAGATGTGCCCTCACTCTCTCTAAGTCCAACACTAAGTAAAATCATTGCCCTTCCCCCACATAGGATATGACATCCATGGGTGAAAGTCTCCCTGGCAGCGTGGGAGATGACTGCCAGGGATGATTCCAGCCCTGGCATCGTGGGATCAACAATGCTATCCTGACAAAAGGGGGAAAAGAAATGTAACTAACAAGGTATCAGTGGCTGAGAGAGTTCAAATAAAGTTGAGAGGCTACTCTGGGGGCTACTCTTATGCAAGCTGCAGTTAGACATTGCTACTTATCAAAACTGGCCAAACCCCAACCAAGAGCATTCCAGCTAATCTTGAAGAACACCTAGGGTAATGCATAAGATTCTACAAAGTTTCCATGCACTAGGGTAACTTTCCAGAACCTACAACCTCCAGATGGGTCCCCGGACCAGTTAAGTTCTGAAGCTACCAGAACATCAGCTAGTTCTGTCTCCCTACCCCATATTAGTGGCAGACCCTTCCAACATGAAAATGATAGAATGGGCATAGCCCAAATACCCCTAAAGAGTGGGATGGAAAGATCAAAGGTAATGGTGGAGTTATACAGAGAAGGCAGGGTTAGTTCTACAACTAATTGTGGTGCTGTGCTTTGAAATGTATTGCTTTTTTATATATGTCATTTTTCACAAAAAAAAAGAAAAAAGTCAACTGTGATGATAAAAAATATTTATTCCTTCTAGCCTCCTATATTCTGGAGCAGCTAGAAGGAAAAATCTGAGAGGATCATATGGTAGCCCATGACAACCTCTGGTATCTGTCTTGTCACTACAGTTGAAGAGTGCTTTGAAAACTATTGCTTTTTCTTCTTTCTTTGCTTTGATATATGTTATATTATACAATAAAAAGTTGAAAAAAGAGTCTAAGCCAAATTTACTTTGAAACTCAAAAAAGTCTGAGTCTATATTGAGGGCTGCAGCCTGGCTTAAGCCTACTTCCCAAGAGAATTAGCCCTTTAATTAAAAGGTAATTGCCAGCTATTTCCAAGGATAAAGCTTCCGCAGTGATAGGGGTGAATACTGCAGGGCGCTCTCTAGGCACATTGCCCCTCACCTAAGCTTCCTTTGATATATAACTGGTTTCTGATAAAGGAGAGTCCAATAAACAGTAAGAGAAAAATTAATGAGCTTTTCCACTAAAATTCAAGCAAGATTAAGTTCATCAAACTGGCCATGAATACTCACAGATATGCAGTGGGTGCCGGATGGTATTAACAAAGCAGAGCACATGACTCATCTCACTGGGTGAGGCCACCTCCATGCAAAGCAACTTAAAGCATTATTTTCAAATTAAAAAAGGGATATTAAAATGTCATTCCATTATGGAATGAAATAAACTTGCTGCATGGATTTTAAAGGTAAAAAATAAATCTTGTATACGTTACTTGCCTCTGCTTGCAAAAAATGAGTTACTGGGAAAGTTTGAGGCCTGATGATCATGATAAGTGACATCAAAGTCAGCTGTGCTGCCCACATGGGGCAAAGGCATATAGCTTCCTTGGGTTCTGATACGTGTTCACTGAGAAATAAGCTGAGTGATCTAAGCACTGATTGAGCTGGAGCTACTTTTGGCTGGAGCTGAGCAAAGAGTAAAAAGATAATATAAAGTTATGGTTTCAGTGATATGAATCTGTTTATTTAGCAGAATAAACAGGATTTACAGAAGCTGGAGTAAAAGAGAAGAATATTTGACATCATATGGTATCCTGGAGAACTAATTCGTGAACATATAGGAAAGACCTCGAGAAACCGGTGAATGGAAACTGAGAGGTTGAATTTAGCTTAACTGTCAATTTTTCTTGGCCCCTCATTTCCTATGGAGGATATATGACCCAGAGTAACACCAGTTTCACTGCTAATAACAATAACATCCTAAACAGTGGTTGCAATCAGAGATCTTGAGATAATTTTATTCTAAACAAATTATAAGAATCATGTACATATTATATATTTCTTATATTAGATTATCACAAAATGTGTGCAAACTCTATGTGAAATCATTACCTTTACATCATAAAGTGGACGTGACAAAACTGAATATCTATTTTAGAATTTCCCATTCAATCATTTTATTTGTCTGACACTCATTTTAGGCACCTCTGGGGTAGGTGATGTGGTAAGCTCTCAGGACAGAAAAGAGAGAGAAAAAAAGAAAAGACTAATCCTTGACCTCAGTAAGTTTGCAGTTGAGATGCAGTCAAACTTTCAGAGGAAAATAATATAATTACAGTTGTTACAGAAGGATATGTTAACTGAGAGTGTAGCAGACTTTTCAATCTTCTGGCAGGCTGGCAGTAATAACTGCATCTCTTTGAAGAACCGAAGGATAGCTCTTAGAAGAGATAATCAATCCCTATTCAAGAAGGTTGCATAGTGGATGGTTAAGTATACTTTGTTTACATGTGTGGGGAAATGTATATGAAGCTATGCACTGCTAAAGACCTTCAGCTACTCAAATATGCCAAAGAAGGCATAGTTTTGGGTGAAACTATACTCATGAAGAGAAAGAGAGGAAATACCTAGATTCTCAGACTAAAAAGTGTGTATGGTATAAAAAAAATGCCATGACTTATCTGATAGTTATCATTGAATCAGAATATAAATCAGTTGAATAATTAATTAATATAATTAATTATTAAAATTCAACATAGAAGTTAGGAGATTTGGATTTGAAACTGAATTTATTATCAAATTGCCTATTGATATTTGGCAAATTTTTTGACATGTTTTGTTTCCAGTTTTCCCATTTTCCGTATGATTAGATGATTGCTAGGAACTCTTAAGCTTGAAATTCCATGGTTAATCTGTATAGTTTCAGGATCAATACATATTTAAAAAAATATTTTTATTGACAAATCTTCACACACATGCAGTCCAAAAATGGTGTGCAATCAATGGCTCGCAATATCATCACATAGTTGTGTATTCATCACTATGATCATTTTTAGAACATTTGCATCACTCCAGAAAAAGAAGTAAAAAGAAAAAACTCATACATCCTATATCCCTAACCCCTCCCTCTCATTGACCACTAGTATTTCAATCTACCCAATTTATATTACCCCTTATCCCCCCTATTATTTATTCATTTTCATCCATGTATATATATATTTTTACACATCTGTCCATACCCTAGATAAAAGGAGCATCAGACGCAAGGTGTTCACAATCACACAGTCACATTGTAAAAGCTATATCATTATGCTATCATCTTCAAGAATCAAGGCTACTGGAGCACAGCTATACAGTTTCAAGTACTTCCCTCCAGCCACACTGAAACACCATAAACTAAAGATGGATATCTTTATAATGCATAAAAATAACCTCCAGGATAACCTTTTGACTGTTTGAAATCTCTCAGCCACTGAGACTTTGTCTCATGTCCTCTCCCTGCTTTTGATCAAAAAGGCTTTCCCAATCCCATGATGCTGGGTCCTGGCTTATCCTGGAACTTCTTTCCCATGTTTCCAGGGAGATTTATATCCCTGGGAATCATGTCCCATATAGGAGAGGGGAGGGCAGTGAGTTCACTGCCGAGTTGGCTTAGAGAGAGAATGTCCACATCTGAGCAACAAAAGAGGTTCTCTGGGGGTGACTGAGACATAATTTTAAGTAGGCTTAGCTTTTTCTTTTCAGGAATACATTTAATAGGGGTGAATCCCAAGATCAAGGGTTCAGCCTATTGATTTGGTTGTCCCCACTGCTTGCAAGAATATCAGGAATCCTCCAAATGGGGAAGTTGAATATTTCCTCCTTTCTCCTCAGCCCCCAAGGGAACTTTGATTTTTTTTTTTTATTCCCTACCCAAATTATTCTGGGATATATTAGGGCATCATACTAACCTGGTCAAACCAACAAGAGCTCCCACACTATTCAATTCCGTGTATTTATGGTGTTCAACTAAACTGGCATTGCAAGTTAAATTAGGCAACATGCTACCCAAAATAAAATTTGTGCACCAAATAAATATCTCTCCCTTTTGTCTCACACAGAAGTTGAAGTTTTAAAATATGGATGATATCATCCTTTACCATGGATTCTGATTTACAATAGCCCTATCCAGATCAGATTCATTCATATCTCTCCTCAAAGTGTGATAACTTTTTCAACTTTTTAAAAGTTGCTGATTGGGGTACTGCTGACTTCCGCGGCTTCAGAGCTCTAACTCTGAGTCTCAGGTGTCACAAAAATAACCAAAGATTCTGAGAATGACCAGGTAGGATCAATACATATTAAGAAAGTTTCTGTAGAGAGTCAAGTCCAGTTTCTAGAAGGCTTAGTGATAACGAAACAATTCATCTGAAAAGAGCACCTTAAATTGAAAACAAGTCTAGAGACAGTCAGAGACCTTCTGGTCCTTTTATACCACATGAAAATAACTTACGTTTACTACAAGACCTTAGCATGAGTCAGAATTCCATGGAGGCTTCTGTAAATATAGACTGTTGAGTCCCAGCCCCAGAATTCCTGATGCAGTAGGTCTGACATGGGGACAGACTTGGGATGCATCAGGTTCTCAGAAGATGCTGATGCTCACGGTTCAGGGACTGCACTCTGAGAAGCACTGGCTTAGTGTAGCAGTAAAAAAAATTATAAATATCATCGTATTTTTGATCTTACACATATGCATGCATACACTTATCATATATAGACTCTGTATGTATGTGTGTATACATATATAAATATATATATTTGTGTTTTTAATTTCATATACTGTATCTAGGTATTCTAATTTTAACCACTCAGGATTCAGTTCTATAGATAATATACCCTCACTTAAGGTTTGTTGGTTAATTAAAATAATTTATAAATGCAAGTCACATAGCTGATATTTGTCTTTGAAGTTATCATACTGCCATGAGATGCCGCTTTTGTGAAAAGAAATTACCAATTCTTATTTTTAATGTTTACATTATAATCAAAATATAACTGACCAATTGACATTATCTAAGTAGGAAGACAAGCAATTTAAATATTAGTATTCATGTTTCTGACCTGTAAATTTTATTTTTTTACAAATCCAATGATCTATAAGTCAATCCGCAAGACTTAACTTTTAAGGTAGTATTGAAATAAATCATTGGGCAAGGTGAATTATGAATAACTGTTCCTTTAATGACCTGTTTGGTTCCTTCTAATTTTTGTATAGAGAGGTTTTATTGTATAAGCCACTAATGTATGGGGTTATTGGCATATTTAAAGTTTAATAAACTACATATTTAGAATGTTGAATACTTACTATTAATCATTTTGTAATTTTTTCCAGAACACTAGCTAGGCAAAGTTCTTCTATTTTAAATTGCTCTCTCTGCTGAATACATAGGGTATCTACACCCATGCATTACACAATCACACAGATAAATGAAAAGAGGAAGAAAGGAAAACATATTCAGAAATCTTTTCAAGAAATCTGTTTACACTGTCATATAATGCAATGTATCAGAGGTACCTCCTACCTTCATAATTCCCTATGTTGGTACATTTGTCTTATTTTTCATATCAGCAGCTCTGATTTATACATTTAGAATTTTCATGTTATTTTATTTGTTACTTGTTTATTACCAGCATATATTTTTGGAATAATTTCTTTGGCCTTTTTTAATTGATGAGATTTCATCTCGGTTTGTTAAAGAGAACCAGCTGTTTTCTTCAAAGATAATTTTCCAAAGCTGTGTGTGCCATAATTACACTGCAATTACACAGCAATATCCATAAAAGCAGATGAGGATTCTATGTATCCTTCTACCTCATTAGAAGTCACAAAAATGATGGATGCCAGCTATCCTAGTTTGACTATTGCCCTCTATTGGCAAATTCAAGTTCTGGCATAATCCAAAAGAAAACAGCAATGAAAACAGAAATAGCATTTCTTTTTCTTCTTCTTCTTTTAAACAACAGTAACATCTTGGTTCACAAGGTAATATCATCAAAAAGTTTTGAAAATTATTTTTTATAATTCGATTTTAAAACATATCCTTTAAAAACGTACCTATTTAAAAGAAATCTCACTTAAGCTAGTAATGTGTGAATTGGGGCTCTTTTCCAGCACCAAACTACAGAGCTCTAATCTTTTCTCTCTCACTTAAAACCTACTTGAATCATACTCCTCTGTTCAGGAGAAAATCAGTTGGATCTTTTCCTTGTTCCCAGCATGTATCCTCTCTTTGAAGCAATCCTCTCTAAGAAAATTGAGATTTTTAAGTCTCTTAGCATTTCCAAAATCAAGCAATTAATCATTCCTTTATTAGCTTAGTGTTTTTTTTTTAAAGAAAAACCTTGCACGTCTAGTCATTGGCAGAAAAATTCCTTAGAGATTGATTGCTGAGAAGAAGGGGAAAAGGGTTCTTGTTTTATGATAGTCAATAATATTTTACATATTATAAGTAGATAAGTGAGAAGGAATGAGTAAGAAGACCAACTTTGATGAGCAGCTGAAGCTCTCAAGTCTTGCAAAATGTATTGTGAATTCTGTGGTAGGGAAGATGGACAAGTAAGTGCCATGCCTCCTGTATGGCTCTGGTTCTGACAGCTGGGGACATAGTATTTCAATAACAGTTATTTTGGCAGAAGTAGCAAGAAATAATCAAGTTGGACAACCAGAGAAAACACATCTCTGAGACCTTCTATGATCTTCTGGGGATTACAACTTTTGAAAGATTTGAAAATAGACTTTTTTCTAAATTTTATGTTTGTCATTTATATCAAGTCAACTGCTATCTTCCCACATAATATTCTTCATGTAATTGTTGGCTATGCAGCAAACAAATACATTTTAGCTGTAAAATTTCTGGATTGACATCAGATTTAGAAGCTGAAAGTTAGTTTGTTTCTTTGCCAACATTAACCCAACTCCAGAAGCACATGTTCTCAGAATCACTAAAATAGTGAGAGCTTAGAAAACCACTGGGGAAGTTTTCTGTTTAGGAGCTCACATTCATTTAACAATTTTGGCTTAACATGATTCCACCTCAGTTGCCTCTTTCTTTGTTTAATTAATGACATCATTGCCTTTCTGAGGAGATGATTTATCTCATACACACAAAAAAACAAAAAACAAATTTCAGGTAGAAACTATAGTGCTACAGGAAAGAAAAAAACCGCATGCCTGTACTGACATTTGTTGTTTCTTGCTCAACTCTTTTGCCAAATGTCTGTTTGCACCTATACAGCATTTTTGAAGTGGGACTTGACTGCATAATTGACAGACTCTCTTCCTTTCTAACAATTTTAGTCACTGACTATGAACCAGTGTTGATTAGACTTTAGCAGTTGACGAAAACTATGCACATTGCATATTGGGAGAAGAACCTTCCCAGTTTTCATAAGGACCTAGTAATATACAGAATTCAATTCTTCGTTATTTAACTCGTTAACAGAGAAAAAAAAAAGCTCTTTCTTCTGGCCCTCAAATTATTGGTTGGCCTATTGTCTTAATGCTATTATTTCTAAACTACATTTCAAGCATTTTACTTATACTTGATCATGGTTAATTTTCACTAATTGATATTCCAATTAATCAAAAATGTCCATTGTAAAAATATGTAGTTACTTTTTCTTCATTCAGCAAACATGCTTTAAGCACTTACTATGGATAAGGCACTGTTATACATGCTGTGGATATCGTCATTAATAAAATAGTCAAAAGACCCTACCAACCCAGTAGCTTCTACTGGAAATAGTCAGAAAACAAGCAATAAAGTATTTACCATGTCAAATGGTGCTAGCTGGTCTAAGGAACAATAAGACAGAGTATACATATCCATTAGTGTTCAAGCAGGGATATAGAGCCACTATTAATAACCCAGAATAAGGGACTTTTTATAAGGATTTGACCTATAACAATGGTGGAAGCAGGTAAAAAAAAAAGTCTGTGTAAGGCTCTCACCTCTGTATCTGGCGGTGAAGTCTCCACTGGCTCTCAGTGCTAATGACTGAGAAAGAAATCTAGATGTGGAGCAGAGGAGAAGAAGGACAAATTAGAATCCACTGGACACACTGGAACCCATGATGACCTACTGGAACGCAGGCTTGTCTCTCCATACTGCCCACCTTGGTGACGCGGTCGATCTGCAGAAGAAGGTGGCAACCTACCTCCCGTAGCTGCTCACCTGCTGGCCTAGGACTCAGGACAAAGGTGATGGGGTGGGGGAGGGATGCGAGTTTCGGTGACCCCACTTCAGGCAAACAAGATGAGACACTGGCTATAAGTACAAGATGCGTAGCTTTCACGCGGGAGAAAAGAAGCCCAACAGAGAACTTCAAAATGCGTATTTGGTGCATGGGTAGGAGTAGAATGTGTTCAGGCGTGTTCTCGATGCACAAGGCATCAGAAAGGTGGAATACAAAAGGCAAATGTATGAGAAACAACTGATGATTCATTTCCACCTTTCAAATCACTCTCAGATTTCTTCTGGGGCCAACTCTATCCCAGAATCAAACAGGGAAGGGAATTCTGGGTAGTGTAGTCTCAGCTTAGCTTGGTTGACACAGTACAAAACCATATGCTGGTCATGATTCCAGCTAGGCAGTTGGATTTATGAATGTGGATTGCAGCAGAATGGTCTGGTGAGAAATCTAAATGTGGGATGCCATTTAAATCTATAAAAATAATAATCTAGAATGAGCATAGATTGAGAAAAAAATATAACCCTGATGACATTCCAATGTTTAGAGCTCAGGGAGCTGTGAAGGAGCTTTGTAAAGGACACAGAATGCTCGTTTAATGAGTAGCAGGAGAATCAAAGGGTAGTTTTTCAGCGGCAAGAGAAAAATGTGTTTCAAGAAAGAGAGATGGATCACCGCTGTTAAATGCTGATGATAAGCTAAGTATAAGGAGGATGGGAATTAACAGCCGGATTAGGCAATTTGGGGTCATTGTTGACATTGCAGGAATTTTTCTTGTACATGGTGAATATGACTGGACTGAGTTCGAGAGAGAATGGAGGGAGAGATAATGGAAACGGGACACATAGTCAACTATTTTATGAGTTTTATTGAAAAGGGAAACCAAGACTGGAGAGGATCATAGGGCCAAAGATGTTTGTCTATGAGTCTGTTTTAAGAGTGGACAAGCTACATTATATGAGAACATATTTATATGCTGGATGAGAATGAATCAATTGAGAGGAAATCATTGATGAAACAGGAAAAAAAAAAAGACAACTGTTCATTTTGAAAGGATTCTATCAAACCTGTAAAATAGCACTTAAGTAGAAGAAAAGAAAGACGAACTTAGCCTAGGTCATATTTCCAGCCATGGACCTCTCAGAGGAAGAAGAGCGGGGCAGTGTGTGTGGAATTCAGATGGTGGGATGGTGGGAAATCTAACAGAAGGAACATTTGAGAGCATAAGAGTTTCTTACTATTAAACAGTCACATGTGAGAGAGGAAGGCCAGTGGACAAGTTAAAGGAGGCCTGGGGCCTGGGAGGGAGTAGGATGTGTGTGCGTCCTCAAAGGAGGTGCACGCAGGGCAGGCCACGCTGGGAGGACAGAGGTGGACGGCAGGGAGCGCTCACCCAAGGTGCCTCGCACTATGGGCTCCCCCTTGAGAACGTGCCTGTCAGGGGAGGAGAGAAGCTGAGGGACTGACCACACCCAGGCTCTGAAATTCCATCATGAAACACCAGTTTCCCTTTCCATACAGGTTCAGACCTTTCCCAACCTTGCATATCCCAAGTGGTCTGTTACCCACTCATCCTCCACCACTCACGTGATCGTCAGAGATCACTTTTGGAAGCTCATTCTTATTTTACCATTGTTGCTAAAAACTTCTCAGAAATTCTTCCTTATCTACAACAGAATTATCTTTTTCATAGGATGCTGGCTAGTCAAGTTCAGGCTTGTGGGCCATAGGTGTCTGTGACTAAATCTCAACTCTGATGTTGTAGCACAGCAGCAGATGAGAGAAGACATAACTGACTGAGTGTGCCAGTGTGCTGAGAAAACTTCAATTACAAAACAGGAGGCAAATCCATGAGCCTCAGTTTGCTAGCCCCTAACCTAAAAAGTAAACTTCCGCAATGATATTGTTTCTTATTAGTGCATTGTCATCCGATTTATCTTTGCAACATTTTCATTATGCTCCACTGTGAAACAAAGCACAATCACTGATGAAATGGTCATTTAAATAACTTGGTCTAATCTATTTCAAACTTCCAACGTGGTCAGAAAATATGTGTACAGCTCCTAGAGTATGATAATATCCACTGCTCTTTCCACAATTATATGAATATGTGATGGTAAACTAACAGGTGATATTTAACATGAAAATCTCCTCACATTCATTCATAGTCTAATTTTTCAAAAAAAATAATATCCTTTAATGTATCAACACAATACTTCCTATGAGAAATACACTTGTTTTGATACACTTAGGTCAAAAGCAAGAATTAATGTTCCTACCAGTAGTTTGTGTGTGTGTGTAAGTGTGTTTGTGGTTAGAATACCGCATGGCTCAATAGAGAAAAAAATGAGGATTTGCTAGCCATAGAGCTAGAATCATAAGTCTATCACTCCAATTATTTGTGATCTTGGCCAAGTTATTATTCACTAGTCAACATTAGTTTTCTCTTCTATCAAATGATAATGTTTCAAATAATATATGGAGTAATTAATGTAGTCTTTATTTACATAATTACTACACTGATTTCATTATAAATATCTCAATAAATAGCACATTAATTATTTCACAGGCAAACAGTAAGCATGCAACAAATGTTAATTTTCCTGAAAGATAACTGATTTAAGAAAAAATATTTATTCAATGCTCTTGATGCTACAGTGTTATCAAACATATTTAATAATGCTGCACACCTTCAAATATCAATTTTTTTTATTAGAGAAGTTGTGAGTTTACATAACAATCATGCATAATCAAATATATTTCAACAAGTAATTCTCTTTGGAGCGTCAATAACAAATCTCTTGTCCGTTTGAAATCTCAAAAATAACTGACACCATCTCTCTATTAGTCAGGGCCATTGACACAAGGTGCCAAAATATACAAATGCCAAATGCCAGCAGCTTTAAACAGCCAGGAGGACTTTTGTGTTGTTCTTGTCAAGCCAATGACCAGGAACCAGGAAGCCTCCACCTACCCAGCCTTCATTTAACTGCTATCTCAGGGTCCTTCACTTCCAGTCACCTGGACAGCAGAGAGAACATTGGAAAAAGCAAACTTCTCTTGAGTGTTTGGGACTTGATGTGACTTCATTTTCCCTCACATTCCCCTAACTCAGTCACACAGAACCAAATTATTGGTAAGCAGGCTGGGAAATGTAGTCTTCCTTATATGCCCAGGCATAGGAAAGAGAATAAAGAACAGTTAGCATTTTTTTTTACCCCCCAAAGGAGTCTTAATTTGAGAATGATTTCTAAAAACAGCAAGGAAAATCCATTGCAACATAACAGTGGAACACTTTGCCAAATTTCTGAAATACATGTGAGAAACCTTGGAAAATTTTATTATCTTGTAGATGATTTAAAACATATATCAAGGAACTAACACAAATATATTTCTAAATAATTTTTATTAGGTAAATTGGGTATAAACAAATTTTTATTATGTAAGTTGTGAAAGGTCTACTGTGTCATCTATAGGTATTTCTGTATTTTTCATTTAAATGTTTTTAATATGTTTTTTGTCTCAAAAATCTTTGATTTTTTTTCTGCTAATCATAAATTGCCCCATTACCATAGAGTTTGAAGATATTATTAGCCTATCGGTCAGTGAGATAACGGTTGATGCTGGAAGCTGATTCTGTAACCTTTGTTCTGTCCTCAGAATATGACCCTTGGTCTAACCTCCCTTTCAGCATTAACGTAAGGAATCTCTGGATGTATAGATGACCCAAGGTGACTGCTATGAACCTACACCAATCGTACCTCAATTATTTATCAATCTGTAATTGACGGATGCAACTATTCCAGAGAATGGGCTAAGCCTGCACCCTGAGGTGGCATGATTAGCAAGGTATAAAAGCTGAAACGGGCTCTGAGCCAATGGCTTCCCTGAGCTGAGGTGACCTGCACACATCAGTGTCCTCTCCCATGACACTGCCAGCATCTGCTGACCAAGAGACCTCTTCTGTGCTATTACTACACAAATTAAATTTGTCTACCTATTCTTCCTTCCTATGTTTTTACCTATAGGACCTTCATTTTTGAAATCCTAGTGAACAAACAAATGGTTAAAGCCTTCTGTGTCTTGAGATCTTGATTTCCAATTCCTGGCCTAACAGAGTGAATAGTGAATATGCCTAGTGGCACACAAACATCAGACAAGGGAGAGAAGTGAGAAACAATATTGTGTTAAATAGTACTAAATACTACGGAGAGCAAATAAAGTAGAGAAAGGAAAGACACCTGGGCGCTGACCTTTTAGATGGGTGCTGAGCAAAAGCTCACTATTAGATGGCTTTGAATTAAGGAACTGGAAACAAGGAGGGAGTAAGCTATGTGAGCGTCTAGGGAATTTCACTCTAGATAAATACAACTGAAAGTTTAAAGGTCCTAAAGAGGGAGCATGCCTCTTGCTTTTTCACTCTTGCTCTTTTTGACCTTACTGCTCTTTTCACTTTCACTGTTTCCACTGAGTCATTAGATAACTCCTCAAAGCACTGAAAGGGAGTTTTTAATTTAGGAACTTTCAGTGGGGTTCAGGGGAAACCCACGACTTTTAAGTTTTTGTAGGTTTTTATTTGACACATAGTCATATGCCTTAGATATTTCAGTTCTGAAGATTTAGGACATGGTTATACCTAAACATTGGAAGCTTTATATCACTTCCACGATAGTCTTGTAAATAATGTTCACAAATCATTAATCTTTTAAAAAATTTTCTCTTTAACACAATCATCATATTCATTTATATTAATGAGTGATATTTTTTAACCTGTCTTAACCCACCCCACCTGTTACTTGTCAAGTTATGAAATTAAAAATGGGATGGCATGTATGAGGAGAAACTGTTAATTCTGAAGACTTTATCCATGAGAGATGAACAATTGAGTCAATTTCGTAGTTATATGCATGACCCAGATATTTGCATCATGTAGGCAAATCCTTAAAATTCTTTCCTTCTTGTTACCAACTCTTTTCAGAGTTTATCTAATCTGTTTAAGGACAAAGGAAAAGATAAAAGATTCACTGAATAATAGCACATTTTAATTAGACAACCAAATTGCATTTATCCTTGACTAGTTTCCTTTAGATTGTTCCAGATAATATTTTGCTGCTAAACACTGTATTCATATCCTTTTGTTGCTGTAATATATTATCCCTCACTTAAAACAACACACCACTATTAATTTACAGCTCTGGAGGTCAGAAATTTGAAAGTTTTCACTGGGCTAAAATCAAAATGTTGATAGGGCTCAGTTCTTTATAATGGATCTAGGGGAGAAAGTGTTTCCTTCTCGTCTTTTCCACTTTCTAGAGGCTGCTGGCACTACGAAACTCATTGCCCCTTCCTCTATCTGTAAAGCTAGCAAAGCCAATCACTTTTGTTATTATATTGAGTCCACCTGGCAAATCCAGGATAATCTCCCATCACAAGGGTGGCTGATTAGCAACTTTAAGGCCATTTACAACCTTAATTCACCTGTAGCATGTAATCTAATATATTCAGTTTCTAGAAATGAGGAAGCAAACATCTTTGGAGCCCATTACTCTGTTTACCATAAACACCTTGGCTCAACTCAGACTTTAAAAGATGAAATAATAGACTTCCATTTGCAATATGATGAGTTTGCTGTAAACGACTGAGGTGTTTCATTTATCACAGACTTTTCTTAGTCTACTTGGCATTACTTAGCTAATGTTTTCCTTCTTTCTAAGGTAGTGCTATGACCTTCACGTAGACTCCTCAAAAACATACTTAGTTATTTCAGTACATAGTAGTACTATGTACTTTTCTCCAAAGAGATTGCATATTTTTCAGTAGCACAAGAACTGCTGGTTTGTTATCTGATCATGATTTTTCAGTGCCAACACTTTGGATTTGGCTTCCACTTTATCAACACATCAAATCTTAAGACTTAAAATATGCCAAGGACTCAAAAGAAATTTTAAGTATGCATTGATCTCAGATCTTACATCTTATATACATATATTTTCCAGAGTGCTAAAAACTGTGATTATTTTATTTAGTACTAGGGAAGCTCAACAAATGAATGACAATTAACAAAAAATATTTTACTGGACTTAAAGAAAGTATAAAATATTAAATAATTTAGATCTCCTTATCAATTTAAAGATTAAGAAGCAGTACATGAGACTTTGTCTTGAAGGTTCACTACTTAAATGGTCAAAAGGTAGGTTACAGAAAATGCTTTGAAAATGCTCTTGGTATTGCTCTCTTAAAAATAAGTCTTTTGGGGCAGTTTATTCCATCCTTTTGCTGACCTAATGCTCATCACACTTGACTGAAAATAGAGTAACATTTATCAGGCAAAGGGGAGGATAGAAATCAATAACTGTCTTAAATGTAAATCATCAAAGTGATTCCATGCAAATGATAAGAAAGGAGAAGGTGAAGGACAGTTATTTTTAGACAAGTTTGTTTTAAATAAACAGTGATTTGTGTTGTAACACAAAACCCTGATTTTCAATACCTTGATAAGTGATCAAAACACATTATATTTGAATAAATGCTATTGATTTTTCAACTGCTGAATAATTTTATACCAAAAAAATCCTCTTGCTTAATATAATCATACTTATAAAGTATTTCCTCAGATTTATTTCAAACTGCTCAATAGATATAAAGCATGAATTTCTCAAATAATTCCCTCAGTGATTTTGTGAAGCAAATAAATGAATCACAATGTAACATTTTATAGTGTTTTTATTCCTCAAATATGTTATTATTATTATTTATTTTACTAATAATTTAAAAATATTTTTCTCAATTTCATTTCAGAGGCTTCATGAAGATGATGCATAAATGTTTTACATATGAGAAAATTAAAACACAAAGGAACTTAGAGGCACAGAAAGATGTATTTTATATAAAAGCTATTAAGAAGTCTCAGAGCATTTAGAGAATATATTAGCCAAAAATTTGCTGATCCATATTTTTATAACATTGTAATTGTTAAAAGCCAAAGAGGGGACTTAAGCTTTTAAATAACGACTTTTCAATTGTTCTAATGAGTTACTTCTATGTTAAGAAATACATTAAATTTACTTGTCTCTTTCCCAAAGCTGTAACATGACTAGTTAATATGGAATCTTTGAAGGGATTTCTTTTGAGTCTGCTGTTTGAGGCTTTCTTGAAACTCCAGATTTAAAAAGACAACTAAACTGTGAGGCTCTTCCATGGTGAAGACTTGGCAGAAACTCTAAATCCCTAATGAATTTTGCCGCTTCTATTCCTAGAAGACCATGGATATTGTCAAGGTGAAATACTCCTTATTGATTGACTACACTTAGGAGTTTAGTGCAATTATAAAAAATAAAGTCGTTCACTTTGCTTCATGACAACATAGTTTCTGACTTCCTTAAGAGTTAAATGTTCTTTTGATATGAAGTACTTTGGGTACTAGAAGACTGATTCTTTTTTTCTTTTAACTTTTTAATTTAATATAACATATTTACAAAGCAAGAAAGAAAAAATCAATAGTTGTAAAAGCACTCTTCAACAAGTAGTTGCAGACAGATCCCAGAGTTTGTCATGGGCTACCACACCATCTTCTCAGATTTTTCCTTCTAGCTGCTCCAGAATATAGGAGGCTAGAAGAAATAATATTTTTTTATCGTCACAATTGACTTTTTTCGCACGTGAAAAATAATGTATATACAAAAAAACAATAAATTTCCAAGCGCAGCACCACAATTAGTTGTAGAACAGATTTCAGAGCTTAGTATGGGCTACAACTCCACAATTTTATGTTTTTATTCTAGCTGCTCAAAGGTACTGGAGATGAAAAGAAATATCCATATAGTGATTCAGCAATCATATTCATTTGTTGAACACTACATTCTCCATATAACTCAACCATCATCTTTGATCTTGCTCCCTCTCTTTAGGGGTATTTGGGCTATGCCCATTCTAAATTTTTCATGTTAGAAGGGTCTGTCACTCATATGGGGTATGGATATGGAACTAGCTGATGTTCTGGAGAGGCTGGGCCCTCTGGGTTTCAGGACTTTTCTGGTCCAGGGACCCATATGGAGATTGTAGGTTTCTAGAAAGTTGTACTTGTATATGGAACCTTTGTAGAATCATATAAATTGCCCTAGGTGTTCTTTAGGATTGACTGGAATGGCCTTGGTTAGGGGTTGGCAAGTTATGATAGGCAGCAAGATCTAACTGAAGCTTGTGTAAGGGCAACCTCCAGAGTGGCCTCTGGATTCTATTTGAACTCTCTTAGCCACTGCTTCTTTATTAGTTACTCTTCTTTTCCCCCTTTTGGTCAGGATGGAATTGTTGATCCCATGGTGCCAGGGCTGGACTCATCCTGAGAGTTATCTCCCATGTCACCAGGGAGACTTTCACCCCTGGATGTCGTGTCCCATATAGGGGGGTAGGCAATGATTTTACTTGCATAGTTGGGCTTAGAAAGAGTGAGGCCACATCTGAGCAACAAAAGAGGTCCTCCAGAAGTAACTCTTAGGCATGCCTATAGGTAGGCTAAGCTTCTCTGCTACAAACATAATCTTCACAAGAGCAAGCCTCAAGATCAAGGGCTTAGGTATTGATTTGTGTGTCCCTAATGTTTGACACAGTATCAGGGGATTCCCTGATGGCAAAGTTTAATAGTTCCATAATTTTTCTCCCATCCCTCAAGGGACTTTACCAATACTTTTTGATTATCTGCTTAATATACTCTAGGATGTATCCAGACACTATACTAAGCTATGCAGGACTAAATACCCCCATTCTTATTCTGGGATCCCTGTGTTTTTCAAATGAGCTATCCAGACAAGTTGAGTTAGATTTTAGTGCTACAGAAAATTTAGGATCCAGACAAAATATTTTTTTTTCCTTTGGTCTCAAAGCTTAGGTGCAGTTCTAAAATATACACAATGTCTTCCTTACCCCTGTGTTCTGAATTACTTCAATCCTGACCTGATAGGTTTCATTCTTACCTCTAAATACCAGGTTATAGATACATAAAATAGCCTCTCAAAATCCAGAAATAATAATTACCACTCTGGACTAAATGTGTCTTACAGCCTAGGCCCCTATTTTCTTATAAGCATTTTCTAAAAGAGACCATACAGTAATTGTTCTTTTATTTCTGGCTTATTTTGCTTCACCAAATGTTCCACACATTCATTCACATCGTTGCATGCCTAATGACTTCATTCCTTTTTGCAGCAGCATAACACTCAATTATTTTTCGCCAATCTACTTCTCAGTCAGTGCATCCTTCAGCCATCTGTATTCATCAGGCATCATGTATAGTGCCCAAATTCCACAGTCCATCAATACTCTCAATTTTAAATAATTTCATTGTTCCCAAGAGAAAGATAACCAATAAACACACCCTCACAAAATAGGAAATCTAAACCTCCCCTTACCTCTTCTTCCTCCCCCATTATTTACTTCTGCTGTTACTGTGATACTGCTGATGTGTTCCTGTTAAACATAGCCCATAGCATGTAATAGCAGTTTTCCCCCAGTACACTGGACTTAAACACTCTGTACATGAATCATACCTTTGAAGTAGTTCTTGTAAGAACTTATTTATATTTCTAGTGTTAATCAGTGAAACATGTAGGTCCTATGGTGTTCACCTTCAGTGTGATAATATTACTTATAGACACACTAGAGAACTGCTTTCACTTCTATCTATTCCCTTACATTGAAGTTCAACCTCATTAGCTAACCATTCACCCAATCTAGCTTCTATGTATCTGTAGGTTCCCTGTATTCTGTATTATAAGTCTCTGATTTTACCTTTACCATGGCCATAAAAGGGAAATCATACAGTTTCTATCCTTTTATGTATGGCTAATTTCATTCAACATTATGTCCTCCAGGCTCATCCATCTTGTCATGTGATTCAGGGCATACTTCTGTCTTACTGCTGCATAATAGTCCATCAAATGTACATACCACATTTTGTTAATCCACTCATCTGTTGATGGGCATTTGGACTGTTTCCATTTTGTGGCGATGGTGAATAATGCTGCTATGAACATGGGTGTGCAAATGTCGGTTTGTATCACTGTTTTCAGCTCTTCTAGGTATATATCAGGTAGTGCTGACTCCTTTTCAATCTATGAAAAAACACTGTGTATGAGTGTTTCTCTGTGCGGAGGCACTATATTTCCTTCTATCTTCAAATCACAATATATTTAAAAATAGCATAATAAAGTATAATTTTGTGTAGGTAAATTGTCCATGGGAATGTGCTTTAGCATGAGCCCCAAGTTCCAAGCAAAAGGAAGGCATCAAGAAAAGCAATTAATAGCATAACAGTCTTCTTTTACGGGACTGTAGAGAATGGGTGTTTATGAAAAAAATCAGATGGCATCAACTGATAGGTGAAAGTTGAAAGGACTTGAATTCTCGTTGGCATAGGAATATGGGGGTGAAAGGAGGAAGAGACCAGTTTGCTAAGGATATGTATAAAAAATGAACATGATAGACTGAAAAATCACATTGTTATTCTTTGTGATTTATCCTCCTACATCTCAAGGAAGCATGGCCTTTGGGGAAATACTGCCTCCAAAAACCTTTAGTTTTGTTCACGTGCCATTGCATAGAGATGTCCAGGCCATGCACTGAATAGCCTCATGGCACTGTCCACACTGTAGGATTTTAGTTGTACCATACTTTATAGGATTGTACTTTGAGATATGATTTTGCATCAGATAACAGTAAGGCCTTTTGTAGTTGTTGTTCTTCTATATTTCTATATTTCAACAGATGGAAGTAGTGGCCTGGAGAGAGGAACCTCTTCCTATTTAGCACATAGACCCCTGAGATGCTCTTCAAAGGAATCTCAGAGTATTCAGTTAAGTGCTAGAGGAAAAATTTCCTTTTATTTTTGTTTCTTTGATGTCAAGCAGATAAAAACTTGAAAAATAGATTGGAAAATAAAGTGGACAGTTCAGCCTTGACAAGCATGCATATCAGAAAAGAGTTTATTCTTTCACCAAGGGAAATGTGGAGATTCAAAACCCTCCAGCCTTTAATGCGGAATTCACAGAAGAATGCATGGGGGGAAATAATTTTTTTTTTAAAAAAAAGGCTATAATGAGTAAAAATATTGTGTTGGGCACAATGTTGCATAATTCTTCTCAAAAAAGGACAATTCAGATTTATCTGTCTCATGAAATTCTATTAATGAAAAATACTCAAAATTGAAAAAATAAAATTTGCTTTCAAATAAATAATATCATGGTCATATAAATATGAGAAACATTGCATGATATATTCACCTTTAACGATTTGCTATAATTCACATTGGTATATTCAAATCAGTAGGGTCATCCAACAATGAAATATTTATTAAACTCAGTATTTCTGATATGATTTTGCTTTGCAACAGCTTTTCCTTCCATAATTCATATATTTACACCCTGTGGAATGTGTGATTTGTGGAGTTTGTGTTGGAAAACACTGATCCCATTACATTTTTATATTTAAATAGATTAAGATGTATGTTATCTTTGTTTCTCATCACCTCGACCAGACCACATTTCTGTATTTTTAAATAAAAGATAATTAAGTGTAAAAAATTTAAGGAACAAAATTAGGAAGAAACATTTAACTTGAGAGAAGGAAAAACCCAGTATTTTATTTTAATCATTTTGGACTCAAAGCCATCTTTGCCTTCAAAGGCGGGGTTCAAGAACTGCCACTTAATTAACTGACACAGCTGATCTGAATTAATGGCAGGATCCTTAGCACCTGTTTCCACGCTCCTCCTGGGAGCCAGGTGAATAGAGAAGGCAGATGGAGAGAGTCTCAGGGGCCAGCCCAGTCCAGGGGGCAGCGTAGAGGGTGACTCTACTACAGGACCATCATCAGTCATCTCATGTGCAGTCAGGTACTGAATTAGGAATACTGCTTTAGCAAGAAGTGAAAACACTTTCCTTTAAACAAATCTGCTCAAATGTGCATGATTCAAGATTCTCTCTGGCAAGGAACCCACTTAAGATTTTATATACTTCAGTCATGTCAACTAGCAATGAAATAAATGTGAAGGCTAAAGGACTGTGCCCTCAAAATTCCATTTTGGAAACATTAACCAAGAGGAAGTCAGCTTTGCATAACAATTATTTTCAGACTATTAACATGATGGAACCCAAACTTGGATATTGCTTCCCTTTTCATCCCTTGTAATTAATTTCATGGATGGGAAGGGCATACTCCCTCCTTTTGCAGCCCTCTAACTCCTAAGCTTTCACAGCCAAAGGGCTGAGTCCTTCCTTACTTGGCAGAACTGAAAATAACCAAGATGTAAAAATAAAAAACAAAAACTCAATTGCTTTCTGTAAGGGAAAATAAAACTTGACTACGTCCCAATTTTAATGGTGAAACAAATGAGAGAGACAGAAATGATTCATGTCCTCAGAGGCTTTTGTAGTAAGAGCTCATTGAATTTGTTTCCATCAACCACAGCACATTTTTCTGGAAAGCCATGCTTATTGGCATATATAAAACTACTAGTGAATAAGGAGTAAATAAGAGTAAATTTATGAAGAGCCAATATGGGTTTAACTGTTTTTTATGGACCACTTGCCTTTACTATGAATAGATTTTGCATGTTCACAACTGTTAAATTGTCTGAGGATAACTCTCCACATTTATAATTTCATAGGGAAGAGAAGAATGTTAAAAAAATACCAAGCTACATATAAATTTAATAGGATCAGATAATTTATAGCAACTTTACAGTTTGGCAAAAATAAGTCATTTATCCCAAAGTTCTTTGCTTTGATGTGGTAATATTAAAATAATATTTTAACCAAACTTTTATTTAGTTTTGGCCTCTGAAAGTATGGCAGACTAGATATTATAAAATGTTATACCATAACAAAATAATTCATGACCACATATAATTTAGTTTGTTGCGTTACTGATCTGCTAAGAACAATTAAGGAGCCCTCTTTTTCTCCCCACATAAAATAAAAGACAAAGAGCTGATGCAAAGCAGTGGGAACAGAAGCTGTCATGAAGGCAGCGTTCCCCAGGGGGCCTGTGGTGCAGGCTGCAGTCTGAGCATTGTGGGGAGGAAGAGCAGGGCTAGAACAAGAGCCAGCTGAGGGCTCTGAGAGGACTCAGAGGCAGCCCAGTGCAGTGACAGGTCACGGTCCCTGGCAGAAGGAAATGCAAGTACTCTGTGTGGACTCCCAAACCACTGACTGCCGACAAAAATCATTAAAATTTTCAAATACGCAATTAAAATAGCAACACTAGGGAGACTTTGCAAAAAACAAACAATACTACCATCCCCCCCCCACACACACTCTTCAAAAATGGAGATTTGTCACTGTAAAATACAGAATATAAAATAATTGTAATAAAATTGTGGAATTGTAACCCAAGCCAAACTCTGAAATCTGTTCTGCAAATAATTGTGTTGCTGTGCTTATAGCTTTTTTTGTATGTGTTGTTTTTTACAGAAAAGAAAAAAGAAGTCAATTGTTGTGATTAAAAATATTGATTCCTCTAGCTGCCTATATTCTGGAGCAGCTAGAAGGAAAAATCTGAGAGGATCGTATGGTAGCCCATGGCAAACTCTGGGATCTGTCTTGTAATTACTTTTTGAAGAGTGCTGTGAAAATTATTGCTTTTTTGTTTCTTTTCTTTGTATATATGTTATGCTATGCAATAAAAAGAGTTTAAAAAATAATAACTGTAAGAAAAAATGACCACAAAGAGTAGTAAACTATATGGCCAGAAACATACGACAGATTTCAAAAAATAAGTATATGGAAAGGAAATATATTACTTTTCATGGAGGAGGGACTCATTGAAGGAGCCAAGAAGCAGCTTAGACACAGCTGAAGATAGAATGTTTTGACAGGAAGTAAAGCAGAAGAAGTGATCTTGAAAGCAATAGAGAAAAGATGTACATTGGAAATCTAGGAGATTAAAAGATACAGAATTCTAATGTGTTTATAATAAAGGTGCCAGAAGGAGAAAATAGAAAAATAAAGGAAGGAGAAATTTGAAGAGAAATAGTGGGCAATTTTGGGGGAACTGATGAAATATAATAATTCATAATTGTTGACACAAGCAAGATAAATAAAAAAAATCCATAAAACACGCAATTCAGTAAAACTACAAAATACCAATGAAAAGATAAGATTTGTGGATGTTCCAGAGGGAAGAGAGATCAATTTCAAAGGAACTACAATTAAATAAACAGCAGACTTTTCAAGGGTAGCCAAAATCCAGGGGAATAATGGAATGAAATTTTCACTTTGAGAAAATCACTGTTAGCTTAGAATTGTGTACCCAACAAAATTATTTTTGAAGACAAAAGAGAATAAAACTAGGGCATATTCAGGGAATCAAAAAAACTAAGAGCTTATCAAAAACAATATTATTAAAGAACTTTTATAGAATATTATTCAGACAGAAATAAAATGATTTGAGGGAAAATATCTTTGATTCAAGAAGAAATGGTGAATGAAGACATGTGTAAGTCTGTAAATCTAATCATACAATGGCAACATTATATAATATAATAACAATTATATTGGTTCCTAAATTTGTACAGTTTTACAACAGAAGAGAAATTAAAATTGTTAGATGGCAATAGCTTGTTTGTCAGGAGAGTGGGTGATGGTGTTAAAGTGTTCCAGGTACTTGACTTTTCTAAAAAAAGGTTTATGATCATAGCTGTAGACTTTCTTGCAGTAAGTATGGTTAGTAAAATTTCAACGTTAACTAATTATTAAAATAAGTGAAATGAAATATAGAAATTCAAAAGGAGTTATGTGGGGGGTAAATGAAAAATGTCAAACAAAATTAATTTTTAAAGGTCCTTAAAATAGAAAAAAATAACCATAGAAATAAGTAAAATTAGAAATAAAATTATAATGAAGAAGTATAAATGTGCCATGAATTATAATTAATATAAATTTACTATACAAATTATATTTCAGTATATCTAAATGGCACCAACTAACGAGGGACAGTTCTCATTTACAGGAGAATGTCAAGATAATAAATATGTTAGAATGACAGAATTACAAAAGGTAACATGGTACCTAATGGTGGGACATACAAACATTATGTAACTCCTGATATGATGAGGTTTTGAGCATTAAAATACTGTTTAATTTATCAAGACTTTAGCTTTAACATTCGGTGTACAATAACGCAGTGGATAAAGGAACACTGATGGAGAAAGTAATTACTAACTTCAAAATGTGGGCATTGTACAGGACAACTGTTAAAATGTATTTAGCAAGTCAGTATCATGAAAGAAAGATTATTTTAGAGTAACAGTTTTGGAGGACAAAACACCCTGATGCAATGCGTAGCCCTGACTTAGATCTTTAGAGGAAATCTGACTATGAACTGTGTAGGAGGTGATATAAACATTATTACATATGTTAGATGTGATAATGTTCTTTTTAACTATGTGGTAAAATATATTTTAGAGGTGCATATTACAGAAACTGGGGGTGGCATATGAGGTATGCAAGTTTCTCTGAATTACTTCAGAAAAAATGTTAGTTTAAAAAAAAAATTTTCAGATTGAATTGAAATAAATCTGGCTATACTTCATTTATGAAAGACACACCTAAAACATAAAGGCATAGAAAGTTTCAAAGTAAAAGAACTAACAAGATACACCAGTAAATAATAATTTAAAGAGAAGAGGATTGACTATGGTAACATGAGATAAAATAGACTTTAATTCTAAAGATATTATATATATAGAAAGAGTCACTACATCTGAAGAGTCTTGTTTATTCACATGATTAACAATTTTAAACCTGTAAGTACCTAATAAAAATAGCTTCAAAATTGGAAGAATAACAAGGTGAAATTAACAGATTCACCATCAAAGAAGGCAATTTCAACAATTTCTTACAATCATTGATAGGCAACGAGAATAAAAAATAGTAAAGAAATGCAAAGAAAAGCAACAAAATTATGAGCTTGATTTATTGTACTTTCTAACTGTTCTGCTCAATTTGCAGTAACTATAGATGATTAGATCTGCTGTCTGATAATGCTTTTGCATCTGACATTATTGTTCAGATATGCCAAGGGTAAAAATGTAGCTGTGCTCAGAGAAAGTTCTAATCAGCAATCTAAAATTGCTTTTACACGATATCTTCTAGGAAATGCAAGTGCACTTCAAAATTTCGGTTCTGATCACTGCCCTCGCCCCTACATGGGATATGATATCCAGGGGTGAAAGTCTCCCTGGCGAAGTGGAAGATGACTCCTAGGGATGAATCCAGACCTGGTACCATGGAATCAACAATTACATCCTGACTATTTAAATAGGGGAAGAGAAGTGTAATTAAAGTATCAGTGGTAGAGAGAGTTCAAATAGAGTCGAGAGGCTACTCTGGAGGTTGCTCTTATGCAAGCTTTTGGTAGACCTTGCTACCTGTCATAACCTGCCAACCCCTAACCAGGACTATTCCAGCCAACCCTAAAGAACACCTAGGGCAATACATAAGTTTCCGCAAGGATTCCAGGCACTACAGTAACTTTCCAGAGACCTACAACCTCCAGATGGGTCCCTGGTTCAGATAAGTCCTGAAACATAGCCCAGCCTCTCCAGAACATCAGATAGTTCCATCTCCCTCCCCCATATTAGTGACAGACTCTTCCAATATGAAAAATTTAGAATTGCCATAGCACAAACAACCCCAATGAGAGGTTTGGAAAGATCCAAGGTGATGGTGGAATTATACATAAAAGATAGGACTTAGCAAACGAATATGAATGCTGAATCATTAAATTGATATCTCTTTTAGTTTCCAGTATTTTAGAGTAGCTAGAAGTAAAAACCTAAAATTGTGAAATTGTAATTCATGTCAAAGTCTGCAATATGTTCTACAACTAATTGTGGTGCTGTGCTTGGAAATATATAGCTTTTTTGTATATGTATTATTGTTCTCAAAAAAGGAGGAAAAAAAGTAGATTGTGATGGCAAAAAAAGTATTTAAGCATTCTAGCCTCCCATATTCTGGAGCAGCTAGAAGGAAAAATCTGAGATTATGGTGTGGTAACCCATGACAAACTCTGGGATCTGTCCTGTAATCACTTGTTGAGGACTGCTTTGAAAACTATTGCTTTTTTATTTCTTTGTTTTGTATATATGTCATACTATACAATAAAAAAAGCTTAAAAGAAAAAAAGGGAATTAAATAAATTCCAAATTTACATTTCTAAAAAAAATTTTGGTTCTGTAAAGTAAATAGTTTCGTATAATGTTTGAGAATTTAGGTTTGTCAATCAATGTATTTTCTTACAGAACAGTCATTACTAGTGGTTTCTACAGCCTTTCATCTATTCTGTTTCTGACATGGTCACTCTACCTTTCAGAACCACAATAAATCAAAAAAAAAATTTAAAGCTGTGTGTGTTCGCATGGGTGAGAGGACGTGCATATGTGTAACAGTAAACATTTTATCTATGAAGAAAATGCCACACTATGATCTTTTCCTACATATACTAAGAATGTAGATTAATTGTATTATGATTCTGATAAACACATAAAATAATGCCTCTAAGCAATATGGATTCCTGGGAGAGTACATAGGCTGTCAATGGATGCTTATTATTTTCAATATATCATTTTTGTCAGAAGCATTTAAAATAGGCAGGGAAAATACACGTATTTCAATTTAAAGAAAATTTTCTTTAAATTGAAATACGTGTATTTTCTTTAAATTGAAATACATGTATTTTCCCTATCTATTTTAAATGCTTTCTCAACTTCCTATGAGGTAACAGCCAAATATTATTCACTGACTTCTGTTTAAATTCTGGGTATTGCGTAAAAACTTAGAAGGTAGGCTGGCATGTGTGTAAGCATGTTTTATTGTGGTGAAATATACATAATATAAAATTCGCCATTTAATTATTTTAAGCATAAAATTAAGTGGCGTTTAGTATGTTCTCAATGTTGTGCAACCATCACCACTATTTGCATAACATTTTCATCACCCCAAAATAAACTCGGTACTCATTAAGCAGCCCCCATTCCTGCCCCCTCCCATCTGTAGTGTTCACTAAACTGCTTTCTGTCTCTATGGACGTTCTGGTCACATCCTAGAAATAATGGTACAATATGTGACCCTTTGCATCTGCTTCATTCATTTAGCATAATATTTTCAAGGTTCATCAACCCTGTAGCATGATTCAATATTTCACTACTTTTTATGAATGACTAATACTCTACTTTATGGGTTTGCAACATTTTGTTTATCCATTTATCAGTGGATGAATATTTGGGTTGATTCCACCTTTGAGTTACAGTGTACAATTAAATATTGGTATTTAATTTTTTGGTATAAAATTCTTAGTAGTGGTCATATGATAATTCTGTATTTAACTTACTGAGACAGTACTAACCCGTTTTCCACAATGGCTGTACCATTGGTATTCCCGTCATCAATGTAAGAGAATTCCAATTTTTTCAAAAACTCATCATCATTTAATAATTCCTACTTTAGGATTAGAGCCCTCCTACTGAGTATAAAGTGACATCTCATTGTGGTTTTGATTAGAATTTCTCTAATGAGAAATTATGTTGAACATTTTTCTATGGGCTTCTTGGATATTTGAATGCTTTCATGCAAGGAATAACTACTCAGCTCTTTGCCCACTTTTAAACTCAGTTGTTTGCTTTGCTTTTTTTCTGTTTAGTGGTAAATGTTCTCTATATATTCTCTATACTAGACTCTTAGAAGACAATTTGGAAATATTTTCTCTCATTCTGTGGCTTAATTTTCCACTTTCTTGATAATGTCCTTTGATACATAAAAGTTTTAAATATGAAGTACAATTTATCTATTTTTTTCTTTTGCTACTCATGCATTTTGCTATCATAACTAGGACAGTATTTCCAAATTCAACGTAATGAAAATTTACTCTTGTTTTCTTTGATACATTGTGGGTTAATTTTTTTGTATATAGTATGAGGTAAGGGCCCACATTTCTTATTTTGCATGTGGATAGTCAGTCATTCTAGAACTGTTTGTTAAAAAAGACTATTATTTTCTCATTGCATGGTCTTGTCAAAATTAATTGATTGACCATGATATATGGGTTTGTTTCTGGACTTTAAAATCCATTCCATTAATCGATGACAGTATGACACTTTTAATTACCGTAGCTTTGTAGTAAATTTTGAAATTGGGAAGCATGAGTCCTCTACCCTGTTCCTTTTCAAGACTGTTTTGACTGCTCAGAGTTCCATCCAATTCCATATAAATTTTAGGATCAGTTTTCCTATTTCAGCAAAAAAAGGTTATTGGGTTTTGACAGAGATTGCATTGAACCTGCAGAGTCAATCTGTGCATTGCTTTGGGTAGTTTTGCCATCTTGACAATATTTTGTTTTCCAACCTATGGACATGTGTGGTCTGGTGGTTTGAAGTTTTATGTACCCCAGAAAGACATGTTCTCACACTTAATCCATTCCTGTGGGTGTCAACCCATTATAGGTGACAGTTGTTTACCTTTTGAGTGGCAACAGGGGCATTGGAAAAGAAAAATAGAGTTATGTTTTTTGCATATTTTTATTGTTCAAATCTTTAGGAAAATGAATGTGGTCATTGACATTTCTCTGATTAAAAAGTGGAACAAAAACTGTATACAACCTATGCAACCATTTAAACCATTGCTTGTAAAGACAGCACTAATCGTTTCATTTTTGTTTCTTGTTTTTCTATGAACTTTAAAATATCTTTAACACCAAAAGGAAGATATTCCTAGATAACAACACAATCATAGAATCAAAATTAATAACTGAAAAATAAACTGTTATAATCAATAAATTCAAGTTAGTGAATTCAATAAATTCTTATTAGTGGTGGGTGTGGGCAAATAAGTAGATTCTTTAGGACTGTGAGAGTATGGAGGCTTTGAGTGAGAATGAAAAAAGATACTCTTCAAAGTAATATCTTATATGACAGTTTATAGTTTTACATGTTATCTTATTTGAAAATAATATTATGCATAAATAATTAGAATAATGTAAATGTTTATAAAGTATAGCTCGTTAACTTTTTAAACATATCTGAATGTATCACTTCAGAAGTAGGTTTCTTGGAGTCTTGCATTTAAGCCAACTCCTTAGAGCTTCCATGTAAGCTCCTTCTGCCAGGTGTAAATTCTGCTTTCTGACATGACAGTGAAGTGAAAGTCAAGCTTAGGAAGACTAGAAAGAAAAAGGAAGAAGTCGAAATACACAAAAAACTTTTTTAAAAAGCAGAAAGAAACATGATTTAAAATCCTTACATCAAGGGTTTTAAACAATGGTTCACAAACCTTCAAGGAAGTTCTTGGATAAAAGTGAGTTATTAAAGGGTACATGGGTGGTTCAGTGGTAGAATGCTCGCAGGAGACCTGTGTTCAATTCCCAGACTGTCATGGTCAGGTTCATGTGTCAACTTGGCCATGTGGTGGTACCTGTTTGTCTAATTGGGCAAGTGCTGGCCTGTCTGCTGCAATGAGGACATTTCATAGAATTAGATCATGATCACTTCGGCTACAGCCACAGCTGATTCCATTTGTAATCAGCCAAAGGGGAGTGTCTTCTGCAATAAGTGATGCTTAATCTAATCTCAGGAAGCCTTTTAAGGAGGATTCAGAAGAGACAGGCTCTCTTCCTGCTTTGGCTGGTGATCCTCTCCTGTGGAGTTCATCCAGACCCTCCATTGGAATCGGCGGCTTTACAACCTGCCCTGCGGATTTTGGACTCTGTTCCTGCGGTCACGTGAGACACTTTCACAAATTTTATATTTGTGAGTGTTTCCTGTTGACTCTGTTTCTCCAGAGAACCCTAACTAATACACGGGCCATGCCCCCCCCCAAAAAAGAGTAATTAACCCAAGTTAAATGGGGTCATCAGTTAGACCCAATTATATATCATTTTTCATCTATCCATTTCTAAGGTTTTTATCAATTGGGCATTATCAGGTAAGCAGGTTAGGAACTTGAACTCTTTCAAGTAACAACAATAACCTGAATATTCATTGTGTTCACTTTATTTGTACTAGATAAAAAATGTGATATACAAACATATTAAAAACAATAATTTTTTGTCCATAACATTTTTTATTTCATTATTTTTATTAACATTTGTAATAAACATGTTTTATTACAAACATCGATTGTAATGACTATCGATGGCAATACAGCGTGATCTTATAAGGAAGTGACAATGAAAGTCGTGACTTGAGAACTGTGTAAAGATCTCATCACTGACCATGAGTCTTCCTAGACCAAAAATGAAATGTAAGGGCCTGACTGTGTTTGCCTTGTGCCTTCTCACTTGAGAGAGAAACCCTGAACTTCATTGGCCTTCTTGAACCAAGGTATCTTTCCCTGGATGCCTTTGATTGGACATTTCTATAGACTTGTTGTGATTGGGACATTTTCTGGGCCTTAGAACTGTAAACTAGCAATTTATTAAATTCCCATTTTTAAAAGCCGTTCCATTTCTGGTAGATTGCATTCTGACAGCAAACTAGAACACCTGGCATCACTGCCCTATGCTCCAGCCTCTCAACGCTGTCAGCCCACTGCAAAGAGGCTCCTGGTTGGCTCCTCGTTCCACTCTTGCCCGGCCGGAGTCCACTTAGCACAGGGCAGTTAGCTTTTCAAACGCAAGCCACATCAAATAACCCCTCCCCTTAAAGTTCTCCAAGTGCTTCTTGTTTTACCAAAATAACTACCAAACTTCTTTCCATGGCTCACCCCCTCCTGCCCAGTCTCTCTTCCTCGGCTTTCTTTTCTGATTCTGCCCCTTCACCCACGCCATAGCCACACTGGCCTCCTTGAAGATCTTCTCCACCCCAAAACCCATTTGTTCCTCGGGGCTTTCTGCTTGCCTTTTTTCTCTGCCTCAATTTGTTGTTCCCAGATATGTAAATTTTTGTCTACTATTCATTATTCATTTGTGCCTCTGCTCAAATGTCAGCTGCCTCAAGGCAGCTCCTGAATGCCCTCCTTCCCAGTTAACTCTTTATAAACCAAAGCAGTATTCTCTTAGTATACTTTTTTCAAACTTCTTGATTATGTACTTGCATATAATTTCTCACCAGCACTAGAATGTAAGTTCCATAAAGGCAGAAACTTATTCACTGCTGTGTCTTCAGAGCCTAGAACAATGCCTGGCTTATAATTGCAGTCAAAAAATGTTTCTGTGTGTACAGCTAAATAGAAGTATTGATTTCTGAAGTCGGAATTGCAACACACCTAACAGACTTTTACAATAACATTGGGCTATATAACTATACAAAGTAATATAATCGAAAGTTCATATAGTTTGTGCTTCATTTCTATTTAAAAAAGTACAGCTAAAGTTATTTTGGTTAATCAGTGACAGAGGAAGGAATAGTTAACCTTCCACTTGACTAGAACATGTCACAAAGTTTTCAATAAATGTACTGTCTGCCTAAGGCAAGCGGGAGACTCATTGGTAACTTATAATTCTGAATGTCATTTAGATTTGCCAGAAATCTCAAATTAAAACTTCATATCTCTGTGCAAAACAATGAGATTGAGACAAACAGAGGCCCGCTGTTTCCCTTAAAGCTGTGTCCTTGAAAACAGGCAAGACGGTTGGCAACCCTACTCATCAAGGCACCCGAGAACAACTCGACAATTCGGTCACTCAAAGTCAAGAATGTGGTGAAGGCGGACTGCTGCAGAAGATGCTGTCCTCCTCAAAGGGCTGGTGTGACTGCAGCAAGAGTCTCTGCAAAATTACTAAGGACAGGTTTTTGGTCTTGAGTTCTCCAACATCTACTGAGCACAGGGAGTGGGCGTAGAGAGAAAAAAATAAAACATAATGGTCGATTCACATTTAGGAAACCTCTGGTCATGCTGGGAGCTAGGTTCCTATTTTTGGCTTATAGAAAGTAACATTGTCTGATCAAGGGAATCAATTCAAATTCTGACAATCAAGCCTCCTTTGTAAAGGATAAACGCTCCGTGATACTGCCCGGTGTAGACACTGAAGAAGCAGATCCTATTATTATGGGGCCAAAACTCAGAGAGGTGGGATTCAGTGATGTGTGCTAATTTCAGTTCACTTGACAACTATTGAGCACCCACTGTTCTAGGCACTGAAGACAGGAGGTAAATAATGCAATGCCCCAGCCTGGGGAAGCGCTTGGCAAAGGGAGCATTTAAGTGCAATGCAGTAATGACTGAAACAAGGGGACAATTCATCTGTAATGGAGGGCTCAGGAAAGAGATCTGAGAGAGTGCTCGCAGGAGAAAGTGTACAAGGCTCCAGTTCCTTAAATAAAACAATGACATTGAGGTGTAGATCAACGAATAAGGAAAAGTGCAGTCCAGACAGTGGGAATATCATGATTGGAGGCTCTAAAGTGTGTAACTGTGATGACAGGGAAATAGAAGCTTCTGTATTGCTGGAGTGCAGAGTTCTAGGCAGAGTTTAGTGGAAGATGAAGCCCTGTTGGTGGACTGTAAAGTTCCAGGCAGTTTAGTGGAAGATCAAGCCCTGACTGGTAATTGGGGGGTCAAGCCACAAAGACCATTTACAGGAGTTGTGGTAAAAAGAGAGCTAGAGTTGTAGAAAGGCTTCAACTTTAGAGCTCTGGTTGTCATTCACCCATGCAACTAACTACATTCCAGCCAACTGTTATCACAAACACAATCACAAGGGAAGGAGCGGTTCTTCTTTGGAATGAAGGCAGGAGGAAGATCAGCCAGTCCCATTTGTAAGACAGGAGACAGCTGGGCTGGGCCAAGATTCAAGGGGTATGACTGCCTGAGTGCTCTGCTGGTTATTCATGAGTTGAGTTTCCAGCAGTGAAGGCCACTGACAGCCAATTCAAGTTTTAGGGTGTAGTATTTCCCAAAAGACTCCAAGACTGATAAATCAGAACGTTGATAAATTCGTAAGTAGATGATAAAACTCAGTGCTAGCTGAGTATTGTACAATTTAACCATTATTGTATATCCAGCACTTAAAGCAATACATAGCATATTACAGGTACTGGGAAGTGGATGTTGAATAGTGAGTGAAACAAAGATCTTCTGAAGGATATTCAGCTAAGGTAGATGGATACATTATGAGATAGTTGCTCTGTGTCAAGAACTAATCCATGGGTAAATTCCTGAAGGTGAAGGAATTGTAAGGAGGTCAGTGTAGCTGCAGCAGACATGGTCATTTTAGGAGAGTAACATATGTTTGAAATAGACCCAAAGTTTGAAGAAAGCAGAGATGTTCAGTAAGGAACATAGAAGGCTTGATGCTGCTGTGATGGGGTAGAGAGCCCAGGGAGATCCCAAATATGCAGAAGGACTAATGTTCACAGATGTCTAACTCTTCTCCCCACAACGTTCTGCAGCCTAATATAGATATGGGTTATTATCATAAATGATGTTAAGTTGTTCTAATAATGATTGCATTTGAAAATTCTGAAAAGTGATTACTAAAAGAATTTAAATCTGAAAATATAATTTTGGTACGTATGTTTTAGACTGATCAAATTATAAAATAACTCATTGGAAAAAGTAAATTACTTCTTTGTATATGATATAAAATAAAGTTGAGGGATATTCAGAATTTATTATTAAAGAACTTAGATTTTTTCTTTTATTTAAAATATCTGGATTTATCCTCTAAGATAAATGATTTATACTAACCTAGGATAAAAAGATTTATACTATCAGGGGTGATTTTATATTTGGTAGATATACTAACTTTCCCTTTGTATATAATTCTCTAGGTGTGACCTTTTAAATCTTAAAAACCTGTATTTAGTTGTTTATATCATGAAAATTGGCATAATAGGCAAAGTACATATGAAACTTTTATATCCTTTTTGTACAGTTGTACTCTGGGAAAGGTAATGGCACTTTTAAAAAGTTGTTTTGTGGCTTACTCATCCCATAAGATTTAATAGTGAATTAATCATTTGTACACTAGGGGAAGATGGCTTGATCAATATCAGAAGTATAGTCTCTACTAAAACATTTTTGATAAGTACCCTTTGAATAAACCTCTTTTATGAACTGAGTCATATTTCTTAAAACATTGAACCAAGAAGCATTAGATTTGGTTTGGAATGACAGTGCTCTCAGAATCCCATCTGACCAGCTTACCCCAAAGTGTGGCCATCTATACATACACATCTATGCAGCAGCCCACCTAATGCATTATTAACAAAGGCTGAAAATAATAATGGACCGAGAATTAATTTTTTATGTGCAATATGAATCCTTCATCTTGCTTTTCCCAAGAAGCAAATGAATTTATCTAAAGCAGCCAAGACTTTGGAGGCAAAACTAATGATAAAAAAATGTGTAATCTAATTTCAAATTATTTATTGATAAAGTCAAATTAATGAAATGCTTCAGAACAATAATGACTTTAACAAATTTATAATAAGTGGGACTAAAGGCACGAAAGAATCTTCATATTTACGCAGGTCTGCTTGTTGAATAGTTTGCCATATTGTCCTTTATTGAATCAAATCTTTTCAATATAGTGCCCATTGCCCAATGTTCTTTAAAGGAGGGAAAAAAAAGATGTTGGAGGTGAACTCAAATACTTACAACTAGATTGCTATTTGCTATTTTAAAGTTTTCTTTTGAATAAAATTAATGGTTGGCGAGTTTCGCAAACACTTGTGACGCCTCTTTATCCATAAGGAGCAAAGGGGTACGTGTAGCCTTTCCAGATCACCTCTGTAGGAACACCGTAAACAAAAAGTTCCTCTTTTTGTTTATCGAATTCAGAACTATCTTCGTTTTTATGTACAAGGACAATAAAATTCCTATGTAGATATATAATTTTTAGACTTCAGAGAGAGTACACAGTTATTCCTAAATGCACACTTAGGCTTTTTCTCTACATGGCAGCAGAGGCTGCGAGTGGGGTGAAGACGTGGCTTTGTCTGATTGATCCGCACCCCTCCCCCGGCATGCTCCCAGTCACTAGAACATTTTGGGTCCTTTATACAGATTTGAGGCGTCCTCATTTGCATGTAAAAAAGTTGAAAACTAAAGAAGAACATTGATTTTTTTTCTTCATTTTTGTTTATCCTAACTATAGCTATGACCTTTGTACTCATTTTGGAGGAGTTGAGTCATCTGAGGAGAAACACGCAAGACTTAGATTCTAAGAAACAGACTCAGGCAGCCTGTAGTGAGGCATGTGGAAATCACTTCTCATGAGCACGGGGTGCTGTGCAGGGGCATGTGTTTTCTTGCTGTTGTTTTTGCAGAGTGTCTTCATATTTAATTTGAAAGTAGCCCTGTCACCTGCTGTGTAACCTTAAGCAACCTACGCCCTACCCATGTCCTTATCTGCAAAATGGGGATAATAACCTCATCTCACAGGACTATTGTAAGAACGGGGAGACAATCCATGCTACATACTTAACACCAGTTTTAAAAAAATAAAAATTAGCAATCATTTTTAGCTTTACTTCAAATTCATCTTTTTGTTGTCTTTTGATGACTTTCTTTGCTGATTAGATACATGAATTTTCCTGAATCAGGCAGTAAGTATTGTGTCTAACTGGTGTTCAGAACACTGATACAAAGCATTCCATTATCCTGAAGCTAATTCACTTTTTCAAATTTTCTCGCAAACAAACTAAGGGCTTGTCTCTCATTTTCTTTTTCTAATGCACGGTCACAGTACTAGTCCCTGTTATGCTTACATGGTTACGTTTACAGCCTAGGCATGATATATAATGCCTTTCACTAAGAACAAAATAAAACACCCAGAAGCAGGTAATATGTCCCACCTTCCTGGAGCATTAAGACATGATACAGTCCCGAAGTCAGTGCTGTAAATGTGTCCTGCACTCTGAGTTCCCCTAGAGCTATTGGCAAGGATGCCTGCGCTAGCTCTGTCTCGCTAATCTCAGATCTCCCTATAGACCACACTGTGCCTGGCACCTGACGATGGCCGTGGACAACGTTGCTGGTTGAAGTATCTGCCTCGGACAGGCTCAATGCCCAACCCTGGCTCCCCTCCGCTCTCAGAGGCAAATGACTCACTCTTTAAAGTAGCTTTTATTTTTTTCTTCAGGACTGAAGATTTTTTTACTTTTAGTTTGACACCTATTTTCTGTACTGGACTTTGCATTCTGCTTGTGGGCTGATGCCCCGTGTGCACATGTGAGACAGGCTTCCTTCCAGAATCTGAACATCTTGACACTTTGGCTGCCTGTCCAGAAGGAGAACTTGAGATGGGAGTGGGTAGACGGCTGTGAGGGCCAGAAGAAACATAGCCTGGCAGTGACTGTCTGAAGCTCAAAAACTAACAGTAAATGTAAGAGCGATGAGGAGAGAAAAATGGAAGTATAGGTCAGTGTGAGGGTGAGATACGGGAAAAAGGTGAGAAAATCAGGATGGTCCAGCCCTGAAGCATCTAGTGATGCAGAGAATATAATGATGGAGGAAACCACTTTCCATTGATATTTATATATCTAATAAAAGTTCAACTTTTATTTCATATTCTATTTGAATTCCATATGATTTTTGGAATTTTAGAGGCTGGAGACGTATTTGTTGAAACAGAAGAAACATACTTCACTTATCAAGGGTACTGTTAGCTTGCAGTGCTAACCTCTCTGGTTCTTACATCTGGCCCCTATTCTGATTAATTAATGCTTTTTTTGTTTAATTGCTAGCTCTGTATGTATAGGACAAACAGTGATTCGGGCTTAGTTAAGCAGGTATGAGACTAGTTCTCAGAATGTGGATAAAAGATAGGGATTACATCTTGAGAAAAAGTATCCGTTGAGGAATGAGGAACAGATTTAAAGGCTGTTTAACAGGCAGTAACTGAATCCAAATAACTGGGCTGAAGTCCCTCAGTGAGCTCTTGTTTAATCTGATTAATAAAAATGTTTTTGGAAGAGTGGAGGAGAACAGGGAATGTTGTATGACTTGAACACTCTTGCAGACAAGAGGGAATGTTAATGGGAACGTGGCATATCCTACCAGATTATGTGAAATGTGAGGCAAATTATGAAATGCATTAAGAAATACGACTCAAGTGATTTAATCTAATTGTCAGTTCCTGAAATATATTGGTAAGACAACTGAAAATGATATTCTTAATTATATTTTGACTTGAGAATTTAAGGAAGCAGAGAAAAAAACCTACCCAAAAGAAGCAAAAAATACAGACCAGGCACAGACTATTAGTAGGATAAGATTTAACTCAAAAAACTGCAGATAGAAAAATAAGTAAAAATGAGTAACACAAATAGGTTAGCTTATAGTATCTAAGACAGCATAAAGCTATTTCTTGCTTATAAAAAATATACATTAAAAAAATGTGAGTGTGGATTGAAGAGTGGGAGGTGACATGTACTTAAGGTTCTTTTAAGGTTGCAGTTCCCCATAGTTTCTCCTCCATTCACTGCCTCTTTCTCACCAACTGCTTCTTATGACTAGAAAATCTTCTTGTGGTGTCCTTTGACCCTGAAGGTTCAACACAGTCTCCCACTGTGGATTCAAGCATCTCTTGGCTTGTACAGTAACAACTTCACTGTGTGTCACCAATGAGCTTTATATTCTTATCATGTAAATGCCTTGAATGCCTCAAAAATTAGATAGTAGGTAGCATTCTTGTTTATATTGCAATTTATTGATTTCTCTAAAGCATCTAAACTTTGAGTATGGACTAATGGAATCGCGATTTGTGTGTGGTGCACGTGTAAAATTGAATGTACATATCCCAATCAGTTTGATAATAACCAAGGGGTCTTAGTTTCATGCTAAAGTCCTAAACGTGAGTTAATTTCACATCTGCAAACTATGTAGCCTTTTTAATTAAAATTGTGCAATGACAAATAAGTTTGTATTTAATATAAATAGAAATAGCATCTAGTGAGTCAAGTATAGTGACAAAAAGTCAAAATCAGAAGCCGAAATGATTCCCATAAACAAAGCATTTACAGAATGAAGAATTTCAGTTGTTTGTTAAATATTCAACAATTTAGAATTTGAAAATATCAATAACATTTAGTTCTTTGCAGCAGAAAAAGAAATGTAAGATTTATAAAATGATTAACTATTAAATTATTTATATTGAACTATTATTTTTATTAACATATAACATCTTCTTTTTCTCATTGTATAAGGTCTGAATTCTTATGACTAAATTTACTCTAGGGAAACCAAATTGCTTAAATCATTTTCACACAATCATTTTTCTCATAACCCAGGAAACAAATCTTTACTTGAAAAGAAAGTTTAGAAAATAAAAATAGAAAAAGAAAGAGTAAGATATTAATCACATATTATTCTACAAAAGAATCCCAACTAGGCTATTTTCTGTTTACACATCTGCATATTTTAACATTTTTATCACCATACTTGATTGTAAAACATACAATCTATCAAGAATATCTTCCAAATTTTAAATTATCTTTGTAAAACTTAATATTTTCTGCATGGATAGTTATTTTTGAAAATACTTTGAAGCACATACAGATTTTATTGCTAGATATAATCTTGTACTATGTTATTGCCACTTTGTTAAAATTCTTAGGAAGAACTACCAAAAGGGAAGGCTGACTAATAAATCGAAACTTTTTGGTAACCTTGCTGAATTAGAAATTTTGCATTCATTGCAGGAATGAAAAAGAGTTTCACATTTTTCTGCCTTTGCTGAAAACATTAAACAAACAAACAAAAACTGTGACAAAATAAGTAAAAAAAGACATCAAATTTTTTCTAATTTGCCTTTCTGTGACTATTAGTGAGGGTATTTTTACATACCCATGCTCTATACGTTTTAAAGTTAATTTCTTCTGTCCATTAGCTTATTTTTTCTATTAGTAAATTTATATGATTTGTGATATATGTGTATATAGATTTAAAATCTTGAAAAGTTGCCTACAGAATGTATTTAAGTGTATTTTCCCACTGTCTTTGAATTTATACATATACAACTGTTTTACCAGTGTGGAAGTATCAGTTGTTGTGTTGTCGATGATGTAATGTTGCCAAATCCGCTTCTGTTTTCTTAACAGCATTTCTACCTTTACTGTCATATTTGGAAAAGCACACTTTATCCTATCCCAAGATATTTAGGTCCTCTATATTTTCTTTTAGTGATTTTATAGTTTCTTTTCTTAAGGATTTAAGTGGATAAGAATTTAAATACTTATCCACTTAAAATATTTTTAACATGAATATGAACCTAACATTTTTTTAAAGTCAATCATATTCTAATAGCTTATTAAATATGCTATATTTTTCCATTAATTTGAAAGGGCACATTTTCCTAAAATATACTTTTAAAATTATTTTACACCTGACTATCTTTTAAATATTTATTCATTTACTATATCTATGCTTATGGCAGGTATATGTTTTTTAAATTCTTATAGCCATATTTTACTTCCTTTAAGACATGTCTTTCTCAATTCTGCTTTTGAAAATTAATTTAATGCTTCTTACATATTTTTCTTTAGATAAATTGTGCAGTTATGTAAGTAAAATGTATTAAGCTCTTCAATAGTTTTAAATAGCATTACAGTATATTCATAGGCTTGTTTGAGATAAATTAACATTTGTATAATGTGTTTTCTCAGAGGAAAGGATTAATCATGTTTCTCTATAAAAGCATTTTACATATGCCTGGTTCTTAATCATTAAAAGCTTTGAAGTACTTTAAAGAATGCTACTTTTTTGGGGGGGTTCAGGTATATCACTGAACATGTTCACTATGATCTTGAACATTATTTCATAAATTTTGTTCCTAACTGAAGCTTATTATGAAGCAAAAGGATTGTAACATATTTTGAGAAATATAACTATTTCTATACATTTAATAACAAAGCTAAATTGAAACAAATCAAAGCATTTTAAAAATTATAGTTAAGGACAGTATGAATGAATTCACAAATATTGTACAAAGACTTTCACAATTTTTCCTATATTGAAATTTGACTTCTTACTCTAAGAAAAGGTTTGCTAAGAGACTTCTAAGTAGGTGCCATTTAAGATGTATTCTCTACATTGGTTATGATCATTGAACCAGGTATTTTAAAGTGTTTCTGCTTTTTTAGTCTGATTGATATCAGTCATCTGCCTAGTCAATGGTACCTGCATTAATGAAAACTCCCAGTTATTTGCTAATCATGAGACTTCTAGATGGATATAAGATAGGCCTTCATTCAATAAAAATAACAATAGAGACTTTATGATACAACATACTTTATTCATTGAATCTCATCCCTACATAATATATATATATATATATATATGCAGAAAGATGGTGTGACTTGTCCTAAATTAAGGATTTGCAACTTCCAAGATATGCATATTTTTTCTGATTTTGAGAATAATTTATGAATTTGTATTTATAAAAATGATAAATTGGGCCATGGTGGCTCAGCAGGCCGCTTGCCTGCCATGCCAGAGGACCCAGGTTCGATTTCCGGTCCCTGCCCATGTAAAAAAAAAAAAAAAAAAAAAAAGATAAATTATTACCACCCTGAAACTAGTTGCTCTTCCTGAATTTCTTTAAAATGCTTGGTCATGAAATTTTCCAGACCCAATTTGTGCTTTCTCTTTTGTTCTCATTGAGATTCATTCTCAAAATAAAATATTGATATTAAATAAAAATAAAATTTGGAAACCTATATTGTGCTGCAAAATGTTTTTTTACAAATTCTTGTACTTGGTAGAGAAGCATTCATTCACAAGTAGATATAACCAATTTAATCTGAGGCATTTTAGATTCCCAGTTTCCATCTATATGCTATTTTAGAAGGTCATATAAGGCTGTTTTGTCACTATAGATGTTGAATTCATAAACCACTAAGTTTCACTAAGTGAAAGTGTCTTAGCACTTCATAAAACTCATTCAGGTTCATCAGTCCAGTAAAGATATGACAAGGCTATTTATCAGTAGGTAATAAGACAGATAATTTAACTGTACAAGCTCTAATTGGTCTAATTCACTAACTGACCTCTCACCACTTGCTCCACTACTACAATCGAGCTCTGATAAAGCCTTTAATTGTAAATTGCACACAGCTGTGAGCTGCTTCTCACGCTGGCACAAAAACACTATCATCGAGTGTTTCATCTCTGCGACCTGCTAATTTGGAGCATATGTAACTGTTTTTAATGCTGAAGGCTTGACATACCACAAACAGCAGATGTTGCAGCTGCCCCTGAGACGCTTTATTTAATTCAATTACGTCTTTTGGAGATATGTAAAAAAGCCCAGCGAGATGAGAGAGGGCAGGAGAATGTTAAAAATGCAGCCCCTGGTTGAGGCCCAGGTGGCTGAATGGGCAAATGATTGGGTGAATGTCTAAATGATCTTTTTAATTGAGTAGACTGACGGCTAATCAGGGTCATGAAGTGTTATCACACTGATGAGCTGAGTGGAGCCCTGGGCTGCTCTGCAATTAATGCTGCTTTTGTGAACGGAGAAAAAAGAAAGATAATGTATACCATCTGGCAATTGTTTATGATAAAAGCAGCAGTTTGCTGCAAATTCAAGTTAAATGCTATTCATAACATTATTTTTGCTGCTGCTGAGGGCAAGGACACGGATCCCAGGTCTTTGTCTGACTTCTCATTCTCTTTCTCAACCAAAACATTGATTTTCTTCCACGTGTGTTATTATTAATTACTTGGCTGCTTGCTAATGTATGGCCTGAATGAGTCCCTGTGTGATATGCCAATAAAAAGCCCCGCTGTACTTCTCGGAGTCAACTTCAGCTTTCATGCCAATGTATCCCATTTCAATAAAACAAAGCCGTGGCTGAAGTCACGGCCAAAAACCAGAGAAGGCAAGTCAGTTTTCCTTTTTGTCCTCAAAAGCTTGTGTCTTTGGCATGGCTGGGATTCAAAAGGAGGATGGAGTTCTTCAATCAGTCAGATGTTTGTGGGACATGATTTTTTTACCAGCCTCTGGGAGATCAACATTTGCAAACTTTAAAGCCGACAGGGATTATTCAAAAATTGAAAATGTAGTCAATATTTTCACTTTTTAGCAGTAAGATACATGAAAATATAAAAATTGAAATATAAATAAGCTTAAATGTTGATTAAATTGACAATTTAATGTGAGGAGTGTACAAGGATTCCTCAGGTGCAGCCACACACAGAATGGGTATGCTTTTCATTTCAGATCGTTGACAAGATCCAAAAAAATAGATAAATAGAAATACCATAAAATTTCTAAAGCTCAACTATGGTTTAGGAAATGAACAGAAATATCATTTCTTTCAAACATGTAGAGACAAGAGTAACTTCAAATTATCATAGAAAATGAGGGCACATATTTGGGAGTAAAACCTGAGAAAATAAAACAGCCTAATAACAAGGCTTTAACTTTAGTATGGCAAAGCAGATTCAAAATTCAAAGGCATGAATATGGTTTCACATTCAGATTCTGTCATTTTGAACGTCCTGACTGTCTTCTATGCAGCTGTATGAGCACTGGCTTTAACTGTTACCTATGATTTGAAAGAAAGGGCAAAATCTGCTTTCAGAGAAACAGAGGCATCACAGACTGTGATTTAACGAGCACCAGTGGAGGCTTATTATATCCCGTGTCCTGTGCTAGACTCTGGGAATTCAATGACGGATAAGACATAGAGATTCCCTCAAGCAAGTGAAAGTCTGGTGAGCAGAGGCTACATAAGCAGCACCTACGCCGCAGCGCCATCAGTACTATAACTGGGGCAGAGAAGGCGCCCTGACAACCTCTTGGCAGAAACTCCCATCCAGATCCTGGTATGGGAGAGGCAGTCAGGGAAACCTTCTAGGAAGAGGTGACACAGTGTAGAGTGTCACACTGTTGTCAGATTCTGCAGGAGGCTAGAATTGTCTCCAGGAGTTACAAGTTGAAAGCTAGTTGTTAAAAAAAAAATCAGTCTTGAAAGTCTCAACAAATACTTGCGGAACAGACATGCGGATATATTTACATAAATGTAACAAGCATGTGACTTAGAGAAGTTTTTAAACTCCCAGTCCTCACCTGTGATGTGGAGGCTGCCCCCCAAACTGTCAGAGTAGAGCATTGGTGAGCGTTACTCTATAACACAAAATGGTTTCACGCTTGCAGAGATCAAGTTGTCTACCCTAGGGAGTGTGCCACAACTAAAACATGAACCTCTTGAAAGCAAGAATAGCATCTACGTTTTTGACAAAATGCTAATTTTGTCAAAATGTGATGAACCCTAGTACAACATTGCCAGAGAACATATGTGAAAGTCCTCAGCAAGGCTCGCGGAGAAGGAAAGGAAAGGTTGCAAAGGAAAAAATTTCAAAGCTGATCAAGGCAAGCTCAAAACTGCCATCATAGAAGAGCAGTTTTAGAAGAACAGTACACAGCTAAAAATTATTATTTTTTTAAAAAAAGGCAAACCAAAAAGTCATTTTGGGGAGGAAGGAGTGTTAAATCTACAAAATGATATATAGAGACAAATAAAAGCTGAATACCTATTTCTTTCCTGCAAAAACATGCTGAAAAGACCCCAACAATTTACAGCAGGTCAGCTAGTAAAGTTCATATAGGACTGGGGGGAAAAAGCACCAAAAAAAGGGTATTGCGCTCAGAAATCAACTTCCAGTGACTGCAATTACTGAAGGCTAGTTTATTTTAAAATTCCTGAGAGAACATGATATTAATTATATTAATAACTATCAATTGATATGTTCTTGGGTGGGCCACGTTAGCTCAGCAGGCAGAATTCTTGCCTGCCATGCTCGAGATCTGGGTTCGATTCCCGGTGCCTGCCCATGCAAAAAAATTAAATAAATAAATAAATAAAATAAATTATGTCTTCATTATTTTCCAGGGATTATAGTAAATACTTTACATATATTATCTGATTTGATCTTTACAGCAGTTTGTCAGGAGGATGGTATTTCTGCATCCCTTAAGCAGGCACAGGGACCCAGGAAAGTCCTGTAACTCATCTAAACTTATAAAGTTAGTAAGGAAAGGAGCCAGAATTTAAACCAACTTCTTCTAAAATCCATCCTCTTCATTATCTCTTACTGCTTTCAGCTGTGAAGATTTCAGGGCAATGAGAATTGTTCTTGAGCTAAAAGTTGTTTTCATTCACTTTATATTGGTCTAAATTGGTATTTCAAAAATTATTTTAATGTTGTCTATATTTATTTTTATTTAATTTCTTTAACTGACAGCTGTGCTTCAAGGCTAACCATAAAGTATTTATTTGTTTAATGTGGAAAATGGACTTCATCAGGTTCTAAAACTTCCAGAAACTTTAAGAATTCAGCCTCTGTCAGGGTTTAGAAAAGGTAGCTTGTTGGTTCTTTTCTAATGCTCTGTGGGCCTAATAGACTGGTTGTTCTTATGTGACAAAGACAAATACTTTTTAGTCTACATTTTTTAATATTATGGTATATTTATTAAATACCTATGATGCACTTGGTACATCAAGTACCAAGAGGGTACAGGGAAAGAAACGAAGCAGTTTCTCTTATTTCCAAAGGAATTCCTGTGTAATTAAGGTAACAGTTGTCTAAAATAATAACAATAGTTAGAAGCAAACAAATATCACCTGCATAAACTCATGTAAAATACCTGTTGGAGATAAGACTCTGACGTAAGATGACCTTGCTACTCAAGCAGAGGTCCCTAGCACTGATTGAGGAAACATCACGATGTGTTCAGGCCAGCTTCTAGCAAGAAGGGTTCATGGACACAAGGGAAGCTGGGAAGGTGTTCCAGAAAAACACATAAATGCAAACAAGAGACCAACCCAAGGAAAACCTGTATGGGAAAAGTACATGTAAACAGCTGTCATAAATCTCAAGGTCACTTACCCAGGTGATACAAAAAGGGAGGAGAGGAGAAGGTAGAATTTACACAACATTTTGATTTCATAGTTCACTGCAGAGCATTGACAGGGAAGTATGCCATTGAGTGTTAACAATGACATGTCAGATAATGATGGAACTCTATGAGGAAATCACCTAAACCAGGACCCAGTGACAAAACGACTCTTCCTACCCGTATATTACCTTCTTGGCATTACTATTCTTGACTAGAAGTACTAAGAATCAATAGATACATTATGTTCAAACACAACAGGTTTCTCTCTCCTTCTCTCCTTCTCTCTCTGTCTTGTTAACCTTCACAAACATTTGAGGTGATTCTTTTAAGACTTGTGTTTTTGTTCATGAGACACATTTTGGTAACCAAGACCCAACTCTGATAGATTGTAATAGCCCCGAAAGTCGGTGATTATTTTCAGGCTCTGAGGTCTATGACACTGGGAAAAAAGGTACGGTGGCTACTTTAGTGTGCACTAACACCTAGGAGGGGGTGGGCATTGAATTGAGTTTTGAAAGTGAGAAGCACAGTGGAGAGGAGCAAAGGACTTGGGATAGCCCTGCTTCGGTGCACACTGGCTCTGCTACGTACCTGCCTGGTGACCTTGGACAAGTTATTTAACTTCTTTTGTCTCAGTTTCTGGATCAATAAAGCAGAGAAAATAAAGTACCTACCTCATTAAAGGTACTGAGGACTATGAAGCCCTTAGCATAAGGCCTGGCAACTGAAAAACAATAAATGTTAGCAGTTGTCTTTATCATTGTAAGGATCAACAGTGGAAGAAAGGAAGCTAATTCAGGTGGTATGAACTGCATGTATAAACCTGTGAGTGTACTTTGAGAGTTTAATCTATAAAAGGCAGAAAAGAGACCAGACAGGCTAGTAGAGGGACTGTATTTGAAATTGGTAAGAAATTAAAAAATAAATATATTGAGACTACATCCTAGAGTAATTTCAGAACCATACATGTATCACTAGGTAACAGAAAGCCACTGTACATTCCTGAGTAGAAAAACAACATAGGGAAAAGCAGAGTGTTAATTTATTCATGCAACAAGTTTTGAGTGCTTATTTTGTGTTGAGCATTTGGAGACCAATAGAGCTATTACATCAAGTGAGAAAATTAGGAGATCACAAAACTTGTGACTAAAGGAACGTTAGGCTAATAGGGAATTGTTTCAGGTTGTTGAAGCTGCTGGAATGCAATATACTAGAAATGTTGGCTTTTTCAATAGGGATTTATTAGTTTACAAATTTACAGTTCTAAGGCCATGAAAATGTCCAAGTCAAGGCATCAAGAGGAAGATACCTTCTCTGAGGAAAGGCTGCTGGCATGGGGGTTCCTCTGTCACATGAAGGGCACATGCTGACATCTGCTGGACCATCTCTCCTGGGTTCTGGCTGTAGGTAAAAGACAACTTAATAGAGGAGTGGCCACTTCACTTCTGATATATTTTGTATTTAAAATGAGAATTTTCAGTAGGTATGAGTAAAATGAGAATTTTCAGCCACACATGTGGCTTCTCTCCTTCATAAATTCATAACCCTCCATAAATGTTTCAATAACTCTCCAATAGACTTTTTCTTTAAAAAAGAATATAAAGATTCAGTGGTAGAATGCTTGCCTTTTGTACAGAAGACCAGGATGGATTCCTGGACCCTGTACCACCACCACCCCCCCCAAAAAAAAAGAGAATTATAAAGAAAGGTTATAAGATTTTAAGGATGGCTCCAATTCTCCACACATTTCAAATATTTTCAATAATCATGTATTTATATCTTCTGGTCACTGTAAACACAACAATAATATGTCCTAGTGGAGAAGGCAGATATTTTTAAAAGCTAACAAATATATGAATGAGAAAATTACAGATAGTGGTAACTGCTATGAAGGAAATAAAAGAAGGCAACAAATTATAAGGTGATTTGGAAATTGAGCAGTGCTAGGTGATTTAGTGTGGTCAGTGAAGATATTTTCGAAAAGACCATTCTTGAATTTCTGGTAGATGAGCATTGTGGGAAAAGAGAACAATAAGGCCAAAAGTACTGGAGGAGGGAATGAGCTGAGTTTTGAAGAAAGAGGGGCTAGAGTGGCTGTAGAAAATGAGTCATGTAGAGAGTTGAATGACGTGAAATAAAAAGAGATGGAGAGAGAGAGAAAGAGGAGAAAGAGATTAAGCATTTCAAGCACTAGGAAGAGAATGAACACATAGCAATTCCATTTAATGAGTTCTCACCACATCTACTAGGAAATCTAAATCTACAAAATCTACAAAATGCCTCATATTAAATATAACACACCACCATGGGGTAGTGTTATCCTTTTTCTTATTTTACAAATGACAAAACTCTGGCATAGTGAGTTTAAGTAATTTTTTCAGAGTCACATGGTGAAATCCTTTTCTGAAAATCAGCTACATCTAAATCAACTCATATGCAAATACCAGCTCATCCTTTTCCATTAATTGCAAATATTTTAATTTGCTGCATTTGGAAGACTTCCCAAGTAGCCTAAATCCCCAAATGTTGATGTGGTTGTGATATAACTTTAGGAGATAAAGTGTTACTACAGGTGTATTTTAAGCCAATCACATCAAAGCTGCAAAGAAAAAGCATATCAACCTGAGAGTGACCACTGAGCTGTGGGGCTACTGATTGTTGACCAGGCCACCTACCTAACAGACTCAGCAGGCCTCAAGTAGCTATGGTCCCCCAGTGTCTCTGACTTCTGACTTATTTTTTTCATCCATGGAAGGTGAAGGATGCCTAAGTTAAACACATTCACCAGGTTAGTCTATTTCGGCCAGGAGATAGCAATTTGGAAATAAATACACTTTGAGTTCCCTGAGTAGCAAATAAGCACAAGTAGAGTACAAAACAAAGTCCTTAGGTAACTAACCAGAGGAGCATGTCTCTTGTCTGACATTTCTTTCACTGTATTGTCAACGTGGCTTTAAATCTTATTCTTAAATAAAGTATGTGATTAATTATTGTTCTATGTGCAATATTCATTCTTTCATTTACTCAAATATTTGTGTATGCTCTAATTCCTACAGATAACATAGAGCTATGTTGTACTCCTAAACTCAAAGAGAAAATGGTTTACCTAAAAATAGCAATCATTTACTGTGATAAGTACGGTTAAGGTATACAAATTGCCACACAACTCAATGATGTAAGCTTTATATCTGGCTTTTTAAAGCCAATCATCTACAGTTCACAGAAGACAGTCTGAAGTAGTGGAAAAGCACTGAATTTGGTGTCAGAATACCTGCATCTAATTCCTTACTGTTTGAACTTAAATATGTCTCATTATTCCCTTAGCTCCTTGCTAGTAAAACAGGGCTAATGTATGGAGGAAACGAAATTCAATAAGTTATATTGAAATGACCTATTACAGCATCTAGCTGGGTATTCAAAAAATGTTATAAAGTTTACCATTCCCTATCAACATTACAAATTTGTAAAAAATCAAAGTAAAATCTTGATAATATAGTTAAAAGCACATTATACGGGGCAAGGTGCTATATGAAGGAAAAACACAGTTATTAAATATTAACATTAAATAAAATGCAATTAGCCCATAGGTATGGGAAGGACAAGTGTAGGGGACAGAGGACAGAAAGATAACTGAAAACTGCTGCAGGATGAGTTGAAGTGTCATGATGGAAAATAGATTAGAGAGAGAATGTTGTTCAAAGACACAATGAAGTACAACTTCAAAACAGGCATGGATGTGAGTGGCTGGGAAAACAGCAGCAGCAAACAGCTCAACCTGGCATTTGGCAATCAGTGATGGGTTACTGTGTGAGAACAAGGGCTCTGAAGAGAACATGAGGCAGAGGCATAAATAGTGCCAGGCTCTGCAAATAACAGCTGCAGCTGCAACCCCACGTGCGCTATGTGGAAAAGACCACACGTCACGTGTCAGTCTCTCAAATGCACGTGCATTGACTCGCCACCACCAGTTCTAACTTTAAAGTTTATCTAAAGAATAGAAATATACTTCTTCTTAGGCAGCAAAAAAACATTATTTTCAATAAGTAAACAAAAGGGATTTTATCCACTATTGAAACTTTTAGATAATATTGAATGATGACTGAACTTCTGTTACTATTTTGGGGGAAAGAGAAAATGTGCTTTTTATTTAAATGAATTTGGGGTTTAACCCTGTTTCTCTACTTTTGATAAATTTGCAAATGAGTTAGTTGGTCACCTATACTATATACATGTGTGTGTTTCTGTATATAAGTGTGTAAATTTGTAATATTGTGGCTGAATATAATCAATAAATATTCTTCATTTGCATGTGAGGGTGTTTAAACAAAATAAAAGTTACCTTGGAGATAAAACATACAAACATACAAGGACAATGAAGAATAACTTTCCTGAGTAATAAAAGTATATATATATTTTAAATAAGCTGTATTAGGTTCTTTAATGGTGAGCAACTTCTTCCTTCGATATCTGGAGCATTAAAGTAACACCCTCAAATGCCACTAAATAATTCCTAATCAACACATTAAATGGCCTGTTACCAATTGGCATTCCTACAGGTTTTTCTGTTACATTTAACATTCTTGACATATACTCTTCACCTCCACCTCAGTTTTCCAGGCTGATATGACAAATATCACCCAAGGGGTCAACTTAAACATCGGAAATCTATCGGATCCTGGCTTTGAGGCTAGGAGAAGTTCACAACTGAGGGGTCAGCAGGACATGTTTTCTCCGCAAAGTTTGTAACGTGCAGGTGTTGGCATGGTGGCAGTCCTTGGGCTTTCTCGGCCTGCATCCCTGCCTCGCGTCACCTGGCAATGCCTCTCCTTTCTCTTCCAGGTCTTTTGAGTTCTGGCTCCCAGCTTCTCCCATGGTTTTCTTCTACTATGTGTGAGAATTTCTTCTGCTTACAAAGGACTCCAGTACCCTGGATTAAGGCCCACCCTCTTTCAGTTGGGCCACACTTAACTAAAATAACATCTTCAAGTGGTCCTAGTTGCAAACTTCACAGCCATAGGGATGCAGATTAAGATTAAGGACAATCAAAATTTGGGTATAGAATTCAATCTATTACAACCCCCTATTCCAACACATTTTGGCTTCTGGCATTATGACCTGTCATGTTGATTTATAGTGATTTATCGATTTGTGTCTAGACAGAAGACACAGAGATTAAAGCAAAGCATTCATTCTAATTGTTGGTAGATACAATTTTGGGGACAGAAAGGGGAGAAAAAACTGAGTCATGAATCAAAGAAAGCAAATATCACAGAGTGCTTTCTTAAGCTGGCCACAGCTTCACACATTAACACAGCTAGTTGCTCAGGCATGGGGGAGTCTCTGCAGACACTACAGCACCTTTTCATTTTGGAGCAGTTCATCAGGAAAGGAGAGACATGTAGGTGTGCCATCCTGCTTTCTCTCTCTCACTGGCAAAATTGCATTCCATGGAGGGCATTCAATGGCCATTATCTGATTGTACTTACCTGCTCTTCCTGCAGCTGCTCTGAAGCCAGATCCCACACCTCAGTGGTGCAGTGACTCCTCTGAGTTGAGAAATGGTGGAAGAAACTCCCTTGACTCCAGTTAAGTTGAACCTGCATGCTGGAGCTGTGCCATTATTTTACTTGATACTTGTGATAAATCTGTACCACAGGCCAGCCCTTGCTTTGGGGAAGGCTGAAACAGCAGGTGATACCAGGAACTGAGGCAACAGTGGTGGTGGCCAAGGACTCTCCACTCAGTGGCCACTTTGAAGTGGACTTGGTATCTAGGGCAAAGGAGCAGGAAGTCACAAAATAATTGATCTAATTCAAATGTCTTCTGAGTAGGCTTTTTCTCTTAAAGTATCTGACCAGCTTCTAAAGTTTCATCTATCATATCAAACAAACAAACAACAGTTACCAAACCTATGCCGGTCACCTTAAAAATTCTACCTGCTTGAAATGTCTAGCAGATTTTTTTTTAATCAACCCCTTGAATTCCACAAATGGTTTAATTTTGTGCAGTGGGCATAATAGTCTCAGAAATTACTTCAATATTAAATGACCAGGGGTATTACATGAAGGTGCAAATAGTAAATGAGAAAAATATATGCATATGGAATAATACATAGAGTAAGGCACACAAAACATGCTCATTGTATCACCATATATTGATTCAATACATGGTCATTCCTTACCCTCCCATTTTCCTACCTCCTTTGCAATGTATTTTTTTTTTAATTTTTAACTTTTTTGTTGTATAATATAACATATATACAAAGCAAATCGAGAAAAAAGCAATTGTTTTCAAAGCACTCTTCAACAAGTAGTTGCAGAACAGATCTCAGAGTTTGTCATGAATGACCATACTATCATCTCAGATTTTTCCTTCTATTTTGAACATAGTTAAAAATGCATTGCAGGGTGGGCCACAAGAATGCTTGCCTGCCATGCCAGAGGACCCGGATTCGATTCCCGGTGCCTGCACATGTTAAAAAAAAATACATTGCAGCCTCCAATTGGAGGCTAACATTGGAGGCTGCAATGTATTTTTAACTATGTGAAAGATTTCCTAGTTCTTACAGAGAAATTTACAGTTTTACATTATATTCTAATCATATTTTTAACTGAATAATCAACACTAAAAATAACTGGCATTCTCAATTTAGAATCTTATCCCATTTGACCAATGAATCTGATATTGTTGTCGCATAGTGAAACAGTGCACTTTGGCTTTCAAAGTAGCCCAATTTTTGGAAAATATTTTTATTTGTAGATTTATCAGCAATCTCTATTCAGTTGTTTACATGGTTATTATATAAGACTCCAGGAAGGTGCTGTAGAATGGAAATCAATGATTCATGCTCTGGTTTCTGCTTTGTCTTCCAAGATGGAGCTTGTGAAAATAATCTTTCTCTTCAATGTTATAGAAGATTGCTACTTTTGAACCAAGTATTATTACAAATGTTATTTTCATGTGATCAAAGAATTAGGTATTATTCAAAATTGATAAATAAAACTCTGAAACACTTTATTCGACTTTAATCAATTCCAATTTTAAAGGATTCTGCTTATTTGCATGGTTATTTTATTTTTACCTGTCTCTTTAGCCTAGAAAAATATTGTTTAAATAAATAAATGAATCACTACATTTCTTACCATCCTTCAAGCAAGAATTCCTAAAAGTATCAGCTTAGTATCAAAGTGATGAGGCAGATTTGAAAAATAGTCAATAAAGTCTGCCAATAAGGAGAACTGTAACAAATTAAATTAAAAAAGAAAAGGACAGCTATGCATCATGTTAGACAGAGCTCACCGATTAAACAGTGATCTGAATGGTAGATATAAAAAATTAGAATATAAAAAAATTAAAATGTAGCAAGAGACTTAAGGAAATAGTTAATAGTAAGGACAAATTACATAAATAGAGGATAGCCTAAAACGGGCTAATATATATCTAATTGGATTTCCAAATGAGCTTAAGGAAGGCAATATTTGAAAAGATTGTGGCTGAAAATGTTTAAGAATTGATAAACAACACTAAATCTTGGATTTAGGTAAACATCTACACCTCAAATATGTTTAAAAAAGAAACCTACACATCAGAACATTAAAATGAAACTCGTGGACTCCGAAGTTAAGGAGAAAATCTTGAAAGCAATCTGAGGATAAGGGCGGTTTTCCATTGAAGGAATGGGAATTAGATTGAGTAGATTTTAAACAAAAACTATGTATGTTAAAAGACAGGTGGCTTAGAGTAAAAGAACTGTCAACCAAGAACTCTATAGCTTATGAACTAATTTTTCACTAATGATGTCAAAGCGCCTATATGCTTCTGAACAGCAAAATTGAAAGAATATATTATTAACATATCAACACAAGAGACTACAAGGGAGTAAATGAGGAATGTGGACAATGAATCCATAGAATGCTCTGAGATGCAAAAGGAATATTAGCAAAGAAAATCATAAACTCGATGCTAAATCTAAGCAAGCATTGATTGTTTTAAACAAGAACCTAATATTTGCTTTGTTATGCTAAAATAAATCAATATCAAATTAAAATCCTGTAATGAAAGCATTACGTTTGGGAAGTAGATAAGTGGGATTAAAGCATTCTAAGGTCCATGGATTATATCAACAAAGTGGTATGATATCAATTAATATTACATTTAGATTAAATATTCATGTTACCATTTTCAGCGAATGTTTTTTCAGCGAAAAAATTGATAGAAAAATGTAATTAAGGAAGGTATTAGCAAAATATTCAATTCAAAAGAATTCATAAAAACAGAAAAAATTAAACAACAGCATATTAGGACAAACAACAGAAGTTGGGATGGTCAAACAAATTCAAATATAAAGCATCACAATCATGTAAGTGAACTAAATTCTACTTAAAAAACGAAGAGTCTACATATGGACACACAAAGTTTGTGCCAAGTATTTCTCACCTAGCTGACATCAAGCAAATTGATTTCAATTGGTTTGACCAATTCAATGTGAGTGTAGATAATAGTATATAGTAACTGAGAGAAAGCTTTTTAAGAGCCATTTTATTATACTACCTTTGCTCTTTTCTTCTATTATGAGAATCATTCTCTGTTTGGATCCCAATATGAAAATGACATAATACTGAGTCTGGTAGCAGGTCCACAGTTGTCTGACAGTCAACATGTAGCATGAATGAGAAATACACCTTGGCTTTAGTAAGTAACAGAGTTGGGGATTTGCAGCATGTACTAACATATCAGTGATACAAAATTTGGTATTTAGAAACAGAAAGCTACTGTATAAAAGTTTTATTAGGTTGCATTGGCTTCAGGGTTAGGAAATAAGGGGTGAGGAAATATTTATTAGGAGTGGCAGAAAACATTTGTCAAAGCTGTCTCATGCAATACTGAAGATGGATAATGGATCATTTGAACTTTTGGCTTTAATAGAAGGGTTGGATAACAAAATCCTATTGGCATTACTTGGTTGTCGTCATCTGCATTTGACAAGGAACAAAGAGAAAGAGATTAGTCCAGAAATACATGCCTGACACTAAAATATAGATGAAAAAGACAAAGAAAATAGAAATTCTGGACAAAAAAGATATAATTATTTCTCGTTTCCAACCTGAAAAATGCCTTAAGTGCAGACTAAGATTGAATTTAGGAAAAAGATTAAATCAAGGCTGTGGCAGTTAAACCTGTTGCTAAAATTCTCTGAAAAGTTTTAAATTGGCCTTCATTAAATATTTTTCAATTAGAAAAAGTGGCCCAGGAACAAGAGATTAAAAGCAGGACTCCCCTATGGTTGTTTGTATGTTCATTCAGTATGCCTGTAATTAAATCTAAAAAGAGAAGCAATTCCTGAAAATTCTGGATGAGCCCATTGGCATATGGAGCTGACACAATCAAAGAGCCGGTTAAGTTTCTGAGAGAGTTATACTGCCAGGAGTCACCAAATGGTATTGAAAAGAGACGGTGATTATATGGTGGGAAATTTTTACAAAATTCTTCTTATAACTGACAGATCATACAAAGTCAGTAAGAATATGGGATATTTAAAAACACCATTAAAAAGTGTGATATAAAAATTATTTTTTTGGAAACAGCACCCCAAAAGTAAAGAACACAGATTTATCTATCTATCTATCTATCTGTTTATCTATCTATCTATCTATCTATCTATCTATCTATCTATCTATCTATCTATCAATCTATCTATCATCTATCTATCTATCTATCTATCTATCATCTATCTATCTATCTCTCTATTTTTTGCCAGGCGCATGGTTGGGAAATTGAACTCAGGTCTTCTGCTTGGAAGGAGAGCATTCTACCACTGAACCACCCGCACACATTTTTTTTGAGTCCACATGAGTGATCTATAAAAACTGATCATTTTCTAAGCCAAAAAAAGTCTGGAAACATTTTTAAAGGTTGATTTTACAAGGTCACAATCTCTAACCTCATGCAAGAAAGATAGAAATAAAGTAGATAATAAATATTAGTAAATTTTTCATTTTTAATAATTGTAAAATTATAGACATTATAAGTTTAAAGAAAAATCATGCAGAAAATGCACAGTTCCCATATGTGCCACTCCCTAATATTAACATTTTGCATTAGCTATATTGCACTTTGCTATAATTGATGAAATGTTATAATTGTACTATCACATGCAGTTTACATTAGGATTCACTATTTTAGTAGTATAGTCCTATGTTGTTGTTTTTAAATTTTGACTCTGGTAACATATATACAACCTAAAATTTCTCCTTTAAACACACTCAAATATACAATTCAATGATGTCAATCACATTTTTTTTTGCAAATATTTTACAAATATTGTCTTTTAACTTTGTTCATGGTATCTCTCATCGTAGAGAAGTTTAAAATGATTTTGTAGCCAACTCAGACATTCTTGTTTTTTTTTTTCATTGTTTTTGGAGTTTATATTTTGCTTAAGCAGACTTCCCTGACCATTTTAAATGTGCTGTCATCACCAGCATCCATCATCAAAATCTTTTCGTCACACATACAGAAATTCTGCACCAATGAACTCTCCATTCCCTACTCCCACTCTGGCCCTGGTAACTATATTCTAGTTTCTGACTCTATGATTTTACTTATTTAATTATTGCATATCAGTGAGATCATAAAACATTTGTCCTTTTGTGTCTGGCTTATTTCAGTCAGCATGATGTCTTCAGGCTCATCCATGTTGTTGCATGCATCAGAACTTCATTCTGTTTTACAGCTCAATAATATTTCATTGCATGTATACATATATTTATTCATTTATCTGTTGATTGACCTTGGGTTGCTTCCATCTTTTGGCAATTGTGAATAATGCCACTATGAGCATTGTTGTGCAATATGAGTCCATGCTTTCAATTTTTTGAGAATATACCAAGAAGGAGGATTGCCTGGTCATATGGTACATCTATACTTAACTCTGAGAAACTGCAAAACTGTTTTCACAGCAGTTGCACCATTTTACGTTCCGCAAAACAATGAATGAGTGTGTGAATTTCTCCATATCCTCTCCAACACTCATTATTTTCCGTTTTTTAGGGAGTAGCCATTTTTAAATGGTTTTGAGTTGCACTTCCTTAATGTCTAATCATATTTTGCATGTCTTCATTTGTTTTTGGTCAATTTGTGTATATTCTTTAGAGAAATGTCTATTCAGGACCTTAGCTCATGTGTTAATTGGATTATTTGTATTTTTGTTGTTGAGCTGTAGGATTTATTTATATATTCTAGATATTAAAGTTTTACTGGATGTGTGGTTTCCAAATCCTCCCATTCTGTAAGTTGTCTTTTTACTTTCATGATGAAATCCTCTGATGAGAAAGTTTTAAAATTTTATTGAAGTCACATCTATTTTTTTTTTCATTTGTTGCTTATGTTTTGGTGTAAAGTCTAAGAAAACATTGCCTAAAACAGCCATGTCCTGAAAATGCTTCCACATGTTTTCTTCTAGGAGTTCTATAGTTTGGTTCTTATATTTAAGTGTTTGATTCATTTTGAGTTAATATTTGTATGTGGTATGAGGTAGGCTCCACCTTCATTTGGATATCCAAATATCCAGTCCTCCCAGCATCATTAGTTGAAGAAACTGTATGTTTCCCACTTAATGAACTTGGCAGCCTTGTCAAAAATCAATTGGCCAAGGAGGTGTGAGGGTAGTTCAGTGGTAGAATTCTTGCCTGTCATGTAGGAGACCCAAGTTCAATTCCCAACCCAATGTACTTCCCAAACTAACAAAACAAAGAAACCAACAAAAACAAACAAATGAAATTCAACAAATGGTGCTGCAATAATGTGCTACTCACATGGAAAAAGAATGAAATGTGATCCCACCATACAACATACAAAAAAAAAAATGGCCATAGATGTGAGGGTTTATCTCAATTTGATTCTGTTGGTCTATATATCTGACCTTATGTCCATACCATGCTGTTTTGATTACTGTAGCTTTGTAATATGTTTCAAAATCAGGAACTGTGATTACTCCAGCTTCCTTCTTTTTTTTTCAAGAAATAAGGGGCTATTCCAGCCCCCTTATCCTTCCATATAAAGTTGATGGTTGGCTTTTCCATTTCTGCAAATACTGTTAGAATTTCAATTGGGTTGCACTGGATCTGTAAATCATTTTAGGTAGAATTCATGTCTTGACAATATTTAATCTTTCAGTCCATGGGCATGGAGTGTTCTATATATTAAGGTCTTCTTTGATTTGCTTTATCAATGTTTTATAGTTGTTCATTTATAAATCCTTTGTATCTTTGGTGAAATTTGTTCCTGATACTTGATTCTTTCAGCTGCTTTTATTAATGGAATTTATCTTGATTTATTTTTCATATTGCCATTACTAGTGTATAGTAGTATGTCAGCAATACTACACTGATTTTTGCATGTTGGATCTTGTATCCTCCACTTTACTTCATTCTTCTATTAGCTCTGATAGCTTTCTTCTAGATTTTTCAGGATTATCTATCTATCTATCTATCAAATCAGGTCATCTGAAAATAGGGAACGTTTTATTTCTTCCTTTCCAATTTGAAGGCCTTTTGTTCCTTTTACCTGCCTAACTGCTTTAACTAGAAAGTCCAGCACAATATGGAATAACAGTGGTGGCCTTGTCCCTGATCTTTCAGTCTTTCACTATTAAGTATGACATCAGCTGCAAGTTTTTCAAATAAGTCCTTTATCATGTTGAGGAAGTTCCCTTTACTCCTAGTTTTCTGAGTTTTTTTCATCTAGAGGAGGTGCTGGATTTTATCAAATGTCTTTTCTGCATCAACTGCTGATCATATGTTCTTTTTTTCTTCATGCTGTTTGTATCACATTAATTGTCTTATGATGAACCAGCCTGATAAATTACACTTGATCATGGTATATAACTCTTGTTCTATACTGTTGGACCCAGTTTGCCAATATTTTGTTTGGAATTTTACATCTGTTTTTATAAGGTATATTTGTCTGAAATTTTCTTTTCTTGTGTTATCTTTGGCTTTGGCATTAGGGCACTGCTGGCCTTATAAAATGGTAGTGTTACCTCCTTTCCAATTTGTTGGAAGAGTTTTGAGCTGGGTTGTATTAATTCTTCTTGGAAGGTTAGGTAAAGCTCACCAATAAAGCTGGCTTGTGTTTTTCTTCATTGAGAGGTCTATGTGGCTGATTCAGTCTCTTTACTTGCTATTGATCAGTTGTGATCTTCTATTTTTTTCTTCCATTAGTTTAGGTAGTTTGCGTGTTAGGAATTTTTTCATTTAATATAGACTATCTCATCTGTTCACATACTCATAGCATTGTCTATCATTCTTTTTAATTCTGCGGGATCAATAGTAACATTTCCATTTCTAATTTTGGTTATTTACATCCTCTTTTTTCTATTTTTAGCTAAAGGTTTGCTTTGTTGATCTGTTCAAAGAGCTATCTTTTTGTGTCATTGATTTTCTCTATTTTTTAAAATTCTGTATTTCACTGTCTCTGCTTTAATCTTTGTTATTTCCTTTCTTCTACCTGCTTTGGGTTTGGTTTGCTCTTCTTTTTTCTTTTTTCTTTCAAGTTGTGAGATGAAGTCTCTGAATTGAGGGCTTTCTTCCTTTTTAATGTAAGTATTCAGAGCTATAAATTTTACTCTCAGTAGTGTCTTTTCTGCATCTCCCAAGTTTCAGTATGTTACATTTTCATTTCATTTGCCTCAAGATATTTCCTAATTTCCTTTTTGATTTCTTCTTTGAGCCTTTGGTTTTTTGTGTTGCTTAATTTCCACATATTTGTGATAGTCTCTCTGATATTGATTCTTACCTTCATTACACTGTTGCCAGAGAAGATATATGCGTATTTCCAGTATTTTTAAATTTATTGAGAATGTTTTTGTGACCTAATATATGGTTTAGCCTAGAAAATGACCCATATCTACTAGAGGAGAATGTATATTCTGCTACTGTTCAGTGATATGTTCTATTTATGTCTGTTAGTTTAGGGTACTGTTCTAGATTTCTCTTTCCTATTAATCTTCTGTCTAGATGTCTATTATTGAAAGTTGCATATGGAATTCACTTACTATTAGGTAAAACCATCTACTTTCCCCTTCAAATGTTAGCTCATATATTTTGGTGCTTTGCCACTAGGTGCACATATATTTAGGATTCTTATGTCTTCTTGTTGAATTGACCCTTTTTTATTATATAGTGACTTTCTTTGTTCCTTGTAACATGTTTTACCTTAAAGTCTATATTATTTTATATTAGAGTACATATTCCTGCTCTCTTTTGATTACTATTTGCACAGTATATATTTTTGTATCCTTTCATTTTCAAACTATGTGTCTTTGAATTTTAAGATGAGTCACCTGTCAACAGCATAGAGTTGGGTCATGCTTTTATGTCCATTCTGCCAATCTCAGGCTTTTGACTAAAGAGTTTAATCCATTTACACTTAAAGTATCTACTGATAATGTGGAGCTTCCTTCAGCCTTTTCGCTATCCAATCTTTGTAAGTTTTACACCATTTCCATTCCTCAATTCTTCTGGCAATACCTACTTTCATATGTATCCAATTTTTATGTTGGACCATTTTGAGTCCCTTCACATTTCTTTCTGTATATATTTTTATATATTTCTTTGGAGTTACCATGGCACTAAATTTTGATTTCCTAAATCTATACAATCATTTTTTATTTAATACCACATAAACTTCAATAGTATATGCATTCATTGTTCCTATAAACCTAAATCTCTCCACTTTTCTTGTTGCGGTTATTACATATTATATCTTTATATATTGTACATCCCAAATCAAATAGATTTATCATTACTTTAGAAGCATTTGAATTTAAAATCCAGTAAGAACTAAACAGTGGTGTTACATATCAAAAATACAATACAATAGTATTGTCAGTTATAATTACCCATATGGCCACCTTTACTTGATATCTTTATTTCTTTATGCCACTTCAATGCGCTGTCTGATGTCTTTTCCTTCCAGTCTGAAGAATCTCTTTAGCATTGCTTTTATGGAAAGTCTATTGGTGATGAACTCGCTCAGATTGTTTTCATTTGGGAATATAGTAATCTCACCCTCATTTTTGAAAGACAGCCTTGCTGGATATAAAAGTCTTGGGTTGGCAATTGTTTTCTTTCAGCCCTTAAAACTTCCATTCCACTGCCTTCTTGCTAACATGACCTTTGATGAGAAATTGGCATAATCATATTGGAACTTCCTTGTGCAGCTAAGAGTTCCCAGAGACTTGGTTCTATACAGTAGGAAGCAGAGCTAATGTGTGCAACTTACACTTAGCCTCTTTAGTGGGATGATATGGTTATCGAATTGTAGACCTATTCAAAAGACATGTTCTTAATCTCAATCTGCATTCCTGTGGGTGTCAACCCATTTATAAACAGGTGCTTCTGAAGGTTTTATTTTTATTTAATGTGTGACTCAGCTGAATCATGGTAGGCTTTAGTTCATATTAATGGAGACTTTTACATACAGAAGAAATTCAGCACAGTTAGGGAAAGCCACAGAGGAAGAAGCTGGTAGTCAGTGGAAACTGGAAGAGCAAACACATGAAGAGAGAGATTGCCATGTAAAGGGATGCATAGATGCACGCCAAGGAAACCCAAGCAATGTGGTAGGACAGCACCAGAATGCTATGAATTCCAGGGAGAATTACTGACATCCTGATTTTGGACTTCTGCCCTCTGAAACCATGAGAGAATAAATTCCCATTGTTTCAGCCAACATGTTGTGTGGTATTTGTCATAGCAGCCTGGCAAAGATAATCTGATGGAGTTCTGTCTCTTTTTTTCTACTTCCTTCCTTTAGGACAGACTACCATCACGATGATTAAAACTGTATTTGCAATTGTCAATAGGATGGTGAAACTGGAGGCCATACATGATGAAGCAATAAAATAAAGGGACACCGGCATGATACAGGCCATGAAATGCCTTAAGTGAAGAACCTATAAATTTGTATTTTGTATAAGCACATTTATTTTGAGTTTTATGTTACTTTCTCGTGTAACTAATTATAACTATTACAACAATCTTATTCTAATATGTAAAGAACAATAAAATTAAGCCTTCTAATCATAAGTAATGGAATGGAAAAATAATTGTATTATTTGCAAATAATGAGATGATTTAGAATAGTAAAACATAATGAACTACAGGTACTTGCATCAACATACATGCATTTCAGAAAAACATTTGATAACAAAACCAGGTCATAGAAGAATATATATAGTATAGTTTTATTTATAGAAACTATAAACAAGAACAACTAAACAATATATTACATGTGTTCCTGCATCTAAAATGATGAAGCTCAACATACATATATATGCTTGAAAATATTTTTGGGGAGAGGGAGGAAGATAGATTCAGGAGAGAAATATGGGAGGTTTCAAAGATAATTGGAATATTTCATTTCTCAGACTGGGCAGTGGGCACACTGATGTTCATTTTATTTCACAGCATAAGCCATAAGTATATTATATATATTCTTTTGGATATGTATATATATTTTACCAATAAGATATTTAAAAGTAAATTGAAAATAGAAAGAGGACATACAAATGAGTGTTGACAACACTTTCATGCTGTTTTACTCTAAGGGCCAATAGAGAAATATAGGTGAAACTAAAAAGAGTTATTAGGTCAAGGGATAGAATTTTTAATAGGATGAGATAAATCATTAGGTAGAGTGGGGAATATTCATACTGCAGAACATTTTACAATGTGAAGCAAACAGAATTTGCAAACAATTTATCTATACTATGTGAGACCCCAAGGATTGAGGTTGAAGGCAATGAGTGTGTCTAGTTCATGAAGAAAGATTAAGGGGAGGAAATTTTCATATATAACCCTGGAGTTTAAGAACTACTGGAAACTGATTAAAGGGAATTTTAAAACAATAAACTTTATGAATATAGATTCGGGCAGAAATTGAGAATAACCTGGCTGTTTGCAGATCAAAATCAGTTGTCAATCCATTTTTCTTGGCTTATTCAAAATTTACCAATATATAATATAGAAAATTGTCACATATTTTAGTTCTAACCTATAAATTCAATGTCATTCAATAATTTAAATGTTATTTTCAGTCATTTTGTCTTTCCTTAGATTTATCATGTAAAATCATTATTGTGCCAGAGTTCTTCATCCCTCTTCTGTACGTCTTTGATACTCGACCTGGGGATCAGGTGGATGGAAGGTAGAATTCATCTTCCAGCATAGTGGGGAGAGATTCTTGTATCCCCACAGTGTTGTCTGGCTACTCTCACCTCCATAGTATAGCCATTTCAGCTCATTTGCTATCTGCTCGGTTGGCATTTTGAGGATAAGGTCAGTCAAAATGATAAAGATTCAACCAGTCTCCTAGATGTTGAAGACCTGCATGGCATCTGAGTATGAATTCTATTCACCTGATCTTGGATATGTTGCCCTGAAGCCAAGTCAACGAAATCTCTCTATAGCATTACCCACTATCTCAGCCAGATTTGATTTCCTCTATGTTCAGTATGTTTTCATGAGAATAAGTCTGTCCCAGTAAAACTACACAAAAATGACCCTCTGCAGCCCATATCAGATGCCAGGAATACTGAAAGGAGGTTTTGCCTCAAAGTTTTGACCTATGAGTTACTCTCCCTCCAAAATCTCCATTAGTCTCCTGGCTTTGCTACATCTGGATGGCTCTAAACACTGACCCAAGCTCAGCTCTAAGTGTATAGAGTGAATAAGTATGGGACAGCAGGCACAGGTGGTATCTGCCTTTCTCTCATATGATATCTGTTTCCCTCTGTCTTATCTGCTTTGTTATTCACACTATTCCTACATAAGTGGAAGGTTTTTCTCTTGTTCCCAGTTGACAATGGGATTGATCACAAGAAATGTGCATTTAAGTGTCAAATGGATTTGGCTCTTTGAAGAGATCTCCTTGAAGGTTGAACTGGTCAAAGAGGGACAATAGATGTAGATGCTGTGTTAATGGCAAACTTTCAGTGTGCCCTCTTGAATAGCGCCATTATCTCATGAGTACATTGTATTGAAGAATTATCCTGAAGGTATCAAGAAATAAGGCCATATTCATATCAATATTTTTTTTCTGATAGGGAAGACAATGAAAAGCTTTGATGAAAATTGGTTTTTCTCTTCTCTAAAGATCATCTTTGGCTGCCAGGACAGTCATATGGAGTAGAGAGAGAGGAAGCTGAGTTAGCCCCCAAAAGCAGGGTTACCAGTTGGGCAAGATGTATGTCACCAACAATACTTTGACTGACTTGAAGTTTGCCACCTTTCTTCTCTCTAGCACAGGTATTCTCAATTGGTGAAAAAGCAAAATCAAACTAGTAAACCTTCATTTTAGATGAAATATATTTTTAAGTAATTGGAAATTGATTTTTCTGTCTAAAAAATTGAAAAACATATTTATTAAAGTATTAGCAAATCATAACAAGTCTTAGGACAGATTTCTCAAAGATATCCAATCAAGAATTTGGAGTTTGGTACTGTGGTTAATTTCCTGTATCCTCCATTTCATGAGAACTAAACATAACATGAACTTCATTTGAAGCTTTAAAACTTATCACAGGATAATTCTTTATAGATTTCTGTAAATGACATGAATTTCTCCACTTATGTATATATAATATGTCATAATGAAAATAACCATCTAAGAAATCATGCGTATCTGTGAATTCTGTGGTTGCATCACATGCTTATATAACAGCCTAAATCTTTTGTTACTCAAGTAGGATTAAGCAGAAATGCATTTCCAGAGGAAATATTTACATAACTACATCTTCTGTGTAAATTTGTGAAGAAGAAAAATCATATGGCACTTAATAAAGATTAATTTTAAAAGGTTAAACTTTCAAATATTTCTTAATTTTACATGAAAAAATGTAAATGTGATTATAGATCAAATTTATCAGCAGCATCTCAGTAAGAGTCCTTACGTATAACTTGAAACATTGGTCTTTTATAAATTGAAGAGTGATTATATTATAAGCCTCTCCATGAACAGAGAATTATTTCTAATCAAAGCATTTGCAAATATTTATAACCAGTAGCTCTGATTGGAAAATAAGGCTGTGAGGTTTAGAGTGCAATCCGAGGATTTCTGATTAAATTAGAAAAAAAAATCTCATAGTTTATATTAATCTTTTTTTGTGGAATCTTTAGTTTTTCATTTTAAGTTGTATTCTTTTTATCCTAAGTTGTATGTGGCTGTACATACAATTTTCAATGAGGGGAAAAGTGAATTCCAATGTTCTATATTACTTACAAAGATTTCTGTTCTTTAGAGAAACATATAAGGATGACCCTGTCTTCTTAACTATTACCCACAGTATTTATTTTCGTCTTTGAATTCAAAAACACCTTTAGCAAAATTCATCAACAGTACTTCCTCTCTGAGTCATACCATATGCTGGTTTGAATCTAATAACAGAAAAGAAGTATGTTTTTTTAATCCATTCTTGAGGGGGCAGACCTGTTACGGGTGGAACCTTTTGATTAAATTGTTTCCATGAAGATATGACTGACTCAATTCAAAGAGGGTCTTAATCGTTGACTGGCGTCCTTTAAGAGAGCTCACAGAGAGAGAGCTGAGAAAGAACATACTCTTTGAGAAGCTAAGAGAGAAAGAAATACCAGAGATTTTGGAGACAGCCACTGAAACCAGAACCAGGAGAGAAGGACCAGCAGACATAGCCATGTGCCTTCCCACGTGACAGGAACCACGGATGCCAGCAGCCTGCCCTCAGAAAACGTATCTTTCTGTTGATGCTTTCATGTGGACATTTCCATGGCCTTAGATTGGTAAATTTGTAACCTAAGAAATTTCCATTGAAAAGGCCAACCCAATTCTGGCATCTTGTATTCCAGCAGCATTAGCAAACTGATATATACCATATCGTCATTATTAATAACAACAATCACAACAATTTGCTGCCTTTTGATTTACTAAGCATGTCAACAAATATTATCTCAGTTACTTTCAAGATAGACTATGAGATTATCTTAGAAGTTCTTATTGTCAGTCATTTTTATAGAAGAATAAACTAAAATTAAGATGAGATTAAGATGTGCCCAAGGCCACAGACCTCATCTAAATGTAATGAAGCCAAGAATATAAATCCTAATTCTACTCCTTTGCCTACCTTGCCATTTTGTTTTATGATCCCCTATTTGGCAAAGTGAATTTTAGGAATATATTTTTTTAAATGGCAGGGGACAAATTAAATAGTAATGCATAAAAGGCAGTTTAAGAAATCTCTGTTTGAGGCATTTAAAAATAAATACAGCTATTTAAGATAACCCAGTCATCAAACAATTAGAAATTGATTCCTAGAAATTTTCTTAATAGAAACAGATTTAAATAAGGTTATCAATAATATTTTAAATATAAGAATATTATTAGCAACACATTGCCAAACGAAAAGTTTAAATAACAATGGATGAATTATGGGATTGGAATATGTATAGACATGCACATATATGAAAAGACTGAGAGAATGATATCTTGCAGAACAGGTACCAAAAGTTTAACAGACTCTGGGTGAAATATATTTTATGTTATTGTGGGTAATTTATTTTCTGATTTTTTTCCTAATGAAAAAGTTTAGATTATCTAATGAAAACTGATTTTTTAAAGTTTATTTTGAAATAAACACAGCCTTAAAGCTTAGAAATACAATGTGTATATACACATACATATATATTATATATAATATTATGCTCAATATATTTGAAAAATGTGGGTAAATACTGTACTATACATGTGCATGCACACAAACACACATACATATTTGTTCAATCTATTGGGGCAAAATGTAAGTATATAATACCCTTTCATTCACAACTCTCTAGGATTGAATTATGAAATGGTACTAGGATTCGCAGAGGTCTGAAGAGATTAAGGGAGCCATTGAACACAGCTGTAGGGATAGCAGGCCTGGAAACATGAGTTTTCAGTATGCCCACAGGGCACTTTTTCTACTCCACCATGTCTGATTTTCACATGCCACTTACAAACTGTAATCAGGTCCATTCTTGCCCTCTGAATCTATCATTGTTTATGGCCTTGCAAACTATATGGCCAGAATTAGTGTATTCATTTCATGTAATCATGTTGACAGGGACAAACCACATGAAGAATCTTCATTTCAGAATAAAATAAAGAGACCTGGGACATAAAGTTTAGTAGCAGAAAAAGGACAGTAGTTCTCTTGGAAAAGAATTGAAGTCTTATTATTTATTATAGCAGTCATCGGAGTACATTTTGTCAGCAACTTATAACTAAAAGTTTGCTGTATAAGTAAAGATCAACCCCCAAATTCATGGGGTTTATTGATCATTAAGGCTTCTGTCTTCGTAGGCTAGGGTTTAGCTGGCTTAAGTTGAGCTCTACTGGGCATCTCTTCTCACTGCTGATCAGTGGGCATGAGTGGCTGCCTCTGCTCCAGGTGATTTTCATTGTCTTTGGACCAGCTATCTAGCCAAGGTGTGTGTCTCTTGTGATGGTGGCAGAGGTGAGAGAGAACAAATGCAATTGTACAAGCACAGTTGAGGCTTCCACCAACTTCAGTCTTCTAAATCCTTTGGTCAAATCAGTCATGTGATCAAGCTCAGATTCAAGCCCCTTGGCTGAATTCCTTGCTGACAGCAGTCGGTCTGTCCACACTCACAAGGCCAAGGGAGTGAATGTAGAATTCTATTCTGTGTTGATTAACCAATCAAAGTATTTACTCATATTCAGGAATAAACCACTGAGGGTTTGTCACTGGCTTTCTCTCACATATTCTGAGAGCTCTTTTTCTCTTAACAGCAAAATCAAGTTTCCTGCGAGCTCTTTAGCTCTGATCTGGAATGAGGCTGGCTGAGCAAAACTTCTAGATTCACGATTTCAATGGAACTCCTCAAACTGGATTTTTGTCAGCGGTGCACTGACTCACATGGAAATGGCACTGTAATCCCGCAACATCTTCTTCCTGGACAACTCTGGCTTTAACCATGCCAGTTGTGTAGAGTTGCTTCAGCAAACTTTCAGGAAAACTATTAAAGTCCACTACAAAGAGCTCTGTTAGCCTCTCTGGAGGTCTGACTACTCCCGATGGCACTAAAGCTCGGCAAAGAACAGGACAGAGACAAAAGAACCGAGGCAAAGATCTGACACTTCAGTGCTTCAAGAACTCAGTCCTGTCATGGCCCTAGCCTCTTACATTTGTGGAGCACGTATTTTGATTCTACACTTTAGAGTGGCTATCTATATAAGTATAAACACTGTTTTGAAACTAAGTTTGTCTTTTCATTCACTGACGTTTTTATTCACATCCTAAACGTAAACACGTTACCTAATAAAACAAATTAAAATAGACATTTCAAATCTTGATATTCAGGTATTTCATAATTGAGACCCTTCACCTCCATATTTGAGTTCTGAACACCTGAATAAAATATGACAAAATAAGTAAGGCAAATAGGAGGAAAGAGTGAGACCCTGAGGAATGTGGTTTACATTTGCACGCAACTGAGCTTTCTAACACTAGCCTCCAGAATTAGAAAAGCTGACCTGCGCAGCCTCAGCATGGCTGCTCTGCCCCAGGGGCTGAGATGGCCCCAAACCACAGAACCTCCCTGTAGGGAGTAGAGAGGACAGGCTGGGCTGGACTGTGCTGGTTTCTCCTCCAAGTTAGCCGATCTGATTATTCCCACATCCTCCCTCAGAGGGAGGGACAGGAGGAGGCTGTGCCGCCTGGAAGGTCAGGTGGGACCACCCTCCATGTCAGGGGACTACCCGGGGAGGAAGAGGAGTGCTCGCTGCCCTCACCCCACCCACAGCCAAACATTAGTAAATCTCTCTTTGTGGACTTTAAATCATTGGACTGGATGGAGAGGTATATGTTTAGCTGCCTGTGGTCCGGATATGTTACCCCAAGAGTGCATATATTCACCTCTGTGAAAAATAAGGTCTTTGAAAGTAGATATGGGGTCTGTTTCATTGGTTGCTCCCTCCTATGTCATTTTTCACTCAAAGGGAGAAATTGGGCTTAATTTTGACCTGAGCAATTTCTAATTGGAAAGAAAAATTTGCTAAGAAAAACATATTCTGAGTTCAAAGTTAAAAATGTAATTTCATTAATTTATTGTTTTTTTTTTTCAGTTGCTGTTACATAGCAATCATTGCCCTTACTTCTTTTAGCAACTTAGGGTAGACTGCTTGCTAGTTAAAATAATTATTAAATGAGAATAAGCATGGATGTGACCTCCTTGGGTAAATTAAAATAAATAACCTGGCTTTTTCTCAGCCCACCAGTAGAAAAACCGTGATGTGACCAAAAAATACTTTAAAGTATTTTATGGTTGTAATTTTGATCTTGTAACATTTCCATGATAAAGAAATGAAAAAGTGATTTGCTTTGAAATATCATATTTCTTAGGTAGTAAGATGTCTATATAGTAATTTTTAGGACTTATGTTTGGGCATTAGAAAATTGAACATCACCTGTAATAGATTTTCCAAACTTAGGATATAAAGCCTTAGTAGGCTTTCAGACAGAATCAGGAGCAATGACACTGTTCTCCATATATAATCCATCATTCATTTAACAGGGCTATAGAAAACAAATGCCCAAAATGTTCAGAAAGAAAATATTGTCTATCTAGGAAAAGACAAGTACAATTGAAGTGAAAGCAGAAAGCTCAGGCTAAGTAAGGAGGCATTGCTGGGAAGTCACGAGATGGTCCAGAGTCTGTAGAATGTTAAAGAAAATGATGCTAGAAGCATAACACAACTTTTCATTTTGTTTTGATTTAGTAATGGATGTCTAGATGTATATCTATGTCCATATTTATTTCTGTAACTACATCTGTCTATATACGTAGTTCTTTGCTGCATATCTAAACTTGTGCAAGTGTGTAGGTACATTTCAAACTAGAAAGTTCTTCATTAAGTTTTAATGAAGCCTTAAATAGCATTACGAGAATGGCTTTTGTCATCAGATATAAACTGACAACATCCATGAAGCAAGCATTTCCATAATATTCTGCATCTGTGTAAGGAGGATCATTTATATAACTTTTTAGTTGTTATTGTTCATGTTATCCTTACTATCTTGAAGACAATGCTCAGTAAAAATGACCTGTGTTAACGCACTTGGCTCACTTCATTTATGGCGCTTAGTCACAGCAGCTTTAAGGCAGCGAGTATCTGGTCTGTTCCCCCATTTTACAGATAAGGGCATATCCCTGCTTTCTGGAAAACAGGAAAGACATTAAAAAATACTTGTAAAGGAGAAAAGAAGCGCTTGGCTCATTTCATCACATTCATATACACAGTTGAATTTTTAGTCTAAAACTTATCTTTGCAATTAATCTTGATATAAAATATCACAAATGTTCAGTTTTGAAGTGTGAAATCAGCTCCAGTGGTGAATATTGGGAGCTAGGTTACCTTAATCACAAGCACGCTGCATGGTTAGTCAGCACAGCGGGCCTCACACCCTCAGGTGCAGACCTCTCCCGGCTGGGCCTCCTGGGCAGTACGTTCTGACTGTTTGCGTCCCTCGCTCTGAAGGAGAAGGGCGGCTATGTGCAGCTGCGTGTCTTCCATTTGCCAGTATTATATTTTTTTCATTTTTTGGGCAATTCATAAAAATAAGGAGAAAATATCACTTTCCCTTGCAAGATATATTTTCTTAGAGTTTAAATATATAGGACAGAGTGGGCCCCAGTGGCTCAGCAGGCAGAGCTCTTGCCTGCCATGCCAGAGACCCAGGTTCGATTCCTGGTGCCTGCCCATGCCAAAAAAAAAAAGGACATACTTTAATAAAACAGGAAACTGAAAAGTCACAGCACGTGGATTATCAGTAATGTAAAATGAGGCGTTTCTAAAGCTCAGTTTCATGTCATACAAAAGATGAGTTTTAGTAAAGAGCAGAACAATGTTCACAGACTCAGCTGGAAAGAACGTTCTAGAGGACTCAAGATTATTTGGAAAATTATAACAGATTTTCTATTTCTATCCGTTCATCTTTTAACAGGAACTTTGAATCTGGCTTTCCCATCTAGATGCTTAAAAGGCATTTTTGATCATGATTAAAGAAAATCCTATAACTGATAGATCAGGAGCAAGGACTTTTCACCGTCACATTAAATTGCAATGGTTGGCTACACGTAATAATAATCCCTTACAATTCTGTCTCTTGGCAATTTTATAGTCATCATACCTAAATATCCATATTATTTTATTAATAACATATATACTTATGTAATTTAATTTTAATTACTATGCTACATGAATGTAAAACTGATCTTCTCTTCTTGGATTATATTTGCATTATTCCTGATACTTCTCCAGAAGAGCTGAATTGGTACCATGATCTCAATCTTATATACCCTAATGTAGCCTTTTCAATGATATACAACTGCCTTATTAATTACCTAATTGTCTTTAACTTCACATAAATTGAATACTTGCAATCCATAAAGCATTGTAAGGAGATAAAAAGACAAAACATGATTTCTGTCTTAAGAGAAATCATGATTTATTTGGGGACAGGGATATTTAAAGGCATGTTAGCATTTAGAATAGTCAGTGTGAAAGTAGAGATACCCACCAGTAAGAATGGCAGCTAAAGGGAGGAGGTAATGAACTCTGCTTGAGTGAATAAGAAGTTTATCAGAGGGAAGACAATTAAATGAGGTGTGGAAAGAGAAAGAGGTGTTTCCCTTGTGAAATAAGACAGAAAGGACTCTCACTTTCCACAGAAGGCAGCGCGGGTTTATGAAGCAACCTGCGTCTGCAGAAATGTCAGGAATTCTAGGGCCGGCTGCACAAATAGGGAGAGGCTAGATAGCAGAAGGCTTTTCTCTTTCCAGAAATGATTTAGAGATCAATATGCTCAAGGAATTTCAGAACTAGAGGAGGTCACTGAGATCACAGAGTCCAATCTCTTTATTTTATCCATGAGGAAATCTAAACTCCTGGAAGAAAATTAACCTGATCAAGATGAAACAGTTGTTTGGAAGAGGCAACCCTGGCCCACTGGCAGGAACTGGCCACATTAGCTGAGTTCAGGCCTTTGTGAACACCATCTGCAGGAATAGTGCTGATAAGAAGAGGACAATTTAGATGAAGGAGAAAATATGTTTGAAGTGAAAATGACAAAAATCAAAACAAACAAAAAAACCCTACTGATTTTGAATGCTTGAGTCTTAGGGAAATAGCCATGCTCTCCTGCCTCAGGCCCAGTAGATTCTACTTCACAGAGGACTTGCGTATAAACATTTTTGATGTTTTCACTAAAGAGATTGGGTAACAATTATTTAAAAGAATACACTTAGCTCCACATCTAAAAAAAAATGTTCAAAAATTAATTCCTGACTTAAAACTACTCCATTCCTAATCATTTTCTAATACCCTGAAGAGCAATAAGTTGTTGGGAATTCTCAGGATGCCATTATTATCATTGTCCTGAATTATTTATGAACTTGTATCAAAGCACCAGATTAAATTGCTTTGGTCTTATGTAAAATTCCTTTGATCTTTGGCAATCGTTATTTATTTACAGCTTCCATAATTTTCCCCCTTTGCTAAAACAAAAGTTTCTTAACTAGAGCTGAGGCGCTATTTTACTTTTACAGAAAAAAATTATTTCTAAAATGAACAAAGTTAAGAGAAAAAACTATAGTCTCTAAGATTTAGAAGAAGATTACAGTATGTGAAAAGCAGATTATCTAAACAGTTTCTTTCCCTGAGAGCAATATTCATAATATTTATTGTAAAATATAAATATTAGGTTTCTTGCTTCGTGTGAACTATTTGTAGGTATAGTAAATATAATTCTTTTAAAACAAAACTAGGATAATAGTAGCAGTTAATGTTTACATTTATCAAAACACATGTGAAGATTACTTCAAGAAAATGTTAGAAAATTAAATAAAAATTTCCCATATGACTGGAAAAAAGTATTCAGCATGGGATTTTGAACTGAAATTGGCTGGGCTTTCACATTGTGGTTTTAAACAGAGCACATCTATGTTTAATATGGATATTTTCCTAAAACCTGGTGTTGAGTAAGTTTGTACAAAAAAAAGTTGATACTGGATGTTGTGGTTTGCATATTGATCTATAGCAAACTATTTATCTTTAACTTAGAACTGTCTACTCTTTCCCTCATAGTCTTAAACAGGACATTTGATAATAAATGTTCTTTTTTTTGTATGTATGGCTTTTTGCTTATTGTTATTGTTAAAGACTCACCAAATGTCTTTGTAAGATTAAAATAAAAAGATAATTGAAAACATTAAATGACAATTATGATTTAGAATTTTTCACCTCTAGGAGACAACTTTCTCAGGATGTTGTTAGTCTCTGAACTTAAAACGCTTTGATATCTGAATGCTTTTGAAATATATGTAATTTTTAGACAAGTAGGATACTATTGAGAGTGTATTTTTGTTAATAATTATAATTAGCCTTTGAATGCTTGAAGAAATCTTGTTTTCAAAAGGGATAATTGACCCAAAAAGTAGCAGTAAACTATTAATTAAAGGCTTAAAATTGTTCAGAGCAGTATACATTGAAAGCCATGCTGTAGTATCTACCTACCTACCTACCTACCTATCTGTATCTATCCATCTATTTATCTATCGATCATCTACCCACTATTCTAGAAATAATAATAATACTGTGAAGTTTAACTTAGAAAATTTGTGTTTTGTGCCAGGCATATTATACTAGACCTCCAATACATGCTAGCTTGCTTTTCTTTCCATTTGAGAAAACTAAGACTTCTATATACATGTTTTCCTGCTTACTCTTGTATAAAAATCAAATGGCAGAGTGCGAGGAAATTAGAGAGAACTGTGCCCATATGAGAGGTTAAAAATTAATCAAAATTCCCACAACAATGGAATGACTGCTTTTGATAAATCAGTGTGCTTGGACTGAAGATCAACATAGAGATAGTTTGAGCTAACATTTTCTCCCAAATGGAAGAATAATATATTAAGTAAAAGAAAAATCTTGCCAAATTTCCCAAAGTTTTCAATTAGCTTCCCAATCTTACTAACACATTTCAAAATGGCTGGAACTGATTGGATGGCATGTGGAACTTCATCAGAGCTCGGCTTTGGAACGTAATTTGCTAATTATATAATTGCTCAGATATTCAAGTAAAGCACTGCCGGGTTGCTCTTCCATTCCAATGCAGACAAAACTATCAGTTTCAATATATCAAAATGTTTGAATTATATGTTTCCATCCCTTTCTTATTTGCCCCTAACAATGGACAATGCTTAAGTTGTACTCATGGAGTTGGGTACTAAATACTGCTCAAAACTTTGAAATCGGTGCTCCAGCTTTGATGGGACAGAGGTAGACCTGCTTATTGTTGTTGCTCCAGAGACAATTCTCACCAAAACTTACAAGTTCTTCCTTGTATTTCCCAGCAAACTTGCAGTGAGGTTGGGATGCATCCATATGGGCACATCGGGCTCACGAAGACTGAGCAGAAGCTGGGTGTCCTTCGGCGCTCAGTCGGGCAGGAGCCGGCCAGCCTCCTCTGCCCGCTGTGGTCCTGCTGCAGCTCGCGAGGCCGTGGGCGCGCCAGGAGGGGACCCCCCGCCCACGTCATTCATTCCTCAGCTCAGGAGAGAAGCTGAGTCCTGAGACTTCAGGCTTCCTTTACTGTGATAGTCCACAGCGTGATTTCAACAGCCGCTTGGCTGTTATAAAATGCGTAGTTTTGAGAAGTTAGCAAACATTAATGAACCATTTCAAGGCTGGTTTTAGTGCCTTTTAGAGTATGATAAATCACAGCTCTGTTAAAACAAAAATAATTTTTTTTTGGTCAAAAAGGTAGTGAAAAACCAGAAAAATTTTAAATTTATTCTTCATTATCAGTAAAGGTGGTTTCATTCAAAACTTTTTATCTCTACATAGAGCCCCTTGTTGCTTAGACGTGTTAAAATTCTCCAGAACCCCCAAGCTGAGAACAGATTGTCACAGCAAAGAGAAATTCTGTATATATTAGTCATTTCCTACTTAAGATGAATTTTCTTCTGCAAATAAATATAAATCTAATGGTGCTCTACGATGAGCTTCATATTTTGAATAATGAATAAATAAAAAAAAATTTCTTGTGGATATTAGCAGTTTTCTGATTTTTCCACCAAAGCTGTGTGACATAATTCTCACTATTTAGATTTTTGTTAAAATGGCTGTAGGGATATATTATACTTGAAGAGCAAAATATAATCAATTTACTCCATTGTAAAAAAGGGCTGTTCCCTGATGAAAACAGCAAAATTCATGCCTATTCCCACAAGCCTCACAGGAAATAGAAGAAATATAAAGCTCTAACCTCAAAGAAATGGGTGAAAATTCCTTCCCTAGGCAAATTAACAACAACAACAAAAATTCCTTCATAGAAATCTTTAGTATATATTTGAAGCTTGTAAGTCAGAGACCTCTCTCAGGAAGACAACTGATAACCTATCTCTACAAGAAATACTCAATATTTAAAATCAGTTGCTATGAATGATCGCTAAGGAAATCCTATTTAATTTCTTCGTAGTTCAATTTGGCTTGAAAAAGCAGGTGAAAATATCCTTGTTCAAGAGGAAGTTTCAATAAAGTCTAGAAAAATAATTTGGATGTAGATATTCTTTTTACCAAATCTGCCTAGCTCTCCAAGATAAACATTCTGAGATTTTTATAAATAGCCAAAGAACTTCTGATGCTTCAGAGCAATCAGAACCTTAGCTAGCAACTGATTCCAAGGAAAGCAGAACTTCATAGAGAACAGCCAAAAGCACTATTAATATAAGAACACATGCTTTCAAATATATCTTCTTAACTGAATAGAAAAGGTTGGACTATTCCTTTATTACTTACCTAAGTTCTGGACTGGTAAAGATAAGCTAACAAACAATATTTAGATTGTAAAAAGTAATAAATGCCCTCTTTTTTACATAGAAGAAAATGTAGCAAAAAGAAATATCATGAAATGTGGTTTTCTGGAATGCATCTTTTTAAAATTGTTTTTTAATACTAAATTACAGATCATTTTCAATTTATAATATAACATCAAATAATTTGAATGTTTAGTCACAGACAATTTTGACTATAATTTTCAATTCCTAAGAACAGAAAATAACACTGACAAACTTAAACAGAAAGAAGTTATTAGAAGGATGTTCATGGCTCACCAATCAACTGGACCCCAAGCTAAGAAATGGTCAAGACAAAAGAGGGCTCTGGAAGCTTAGGTATTGTGGATCACAGAGCTCAAGGCTTTACAATCTGGTGAGAAACATGCCACAACAACTGGCTTCAGCCTGAAAGGCAGGTCTCTGTTATGCGTTTTCCTCCCCTGCTTGTATTCTGGGACAAGGTTTCCAAATGGCTTCATTTATGTCATGTCCTGATTACTGGATAGACTAAAGTTCTGATTGTTTTGGAAAGACAAAAAGAGGAAGAGAGAGAGGAAGAGAGAAAGGGATGTCCAATACATTCCACCTCTTTGACTGCCTAACATTCTCATAAAGTCTTCTACAAATTTGTATTCTCAAAAATGACCCTGCCTGATATAATGCAAAAATTCACTTTCATAGCTAAGACAACATTTGTGTCATCAGTTATTGCTTTATTATTGAAGTTCAGAAAACTATTTCAAGAGTGGTGATATCTTGTTTTGCCTTAGAATTATTTTTCATTAGATTGGATATACATCCACTTACTTTAGCCAAAAAGAAACTGTGCATACACTTTCAGATATAGTATGTCAATCTTTTGTTCTTTCTCTTTTTTTAATGAAATGCTAATGTAAACATCTTTTCTTCAAATATCTTTTGAGAACTTAACTGAACTATTCAACTATTGATCAAGTAACTTTCTAGTGCCTTAGAAGAATTGAAAATTTTCTTAGGATGATGTTGGCTCAGTCAGTAAGTAATATTCAACCTGACATGGAGTGGCCTGTCTTTATCAAGGATTTACCAAAGGATTCCAGCCCTGGCACTATCCTATTCTCACATGTGTAGTGAGCAATTCCTCCATTAAAGTTGGCTTTGACTACCATTTTTATGCTGATGTCTTCCAATTCCATAATCAGAGCCAAGTCTTCTTTCTTGGATTTACAATTTATAATCCCAGCTGCATAAGTCATTCTCCAGGCTTCTCAAGTTCAATCAAAAGAAAATCCACCTACTCCTTCCTAACCCTACAGCTTTTCCAATATAATTTTATGTTGGTGAGCAGAATTATTATCAAACCAGTCTCTCTTGCTCAAAATATGGAAGTTGTCTAAGATTCTTCATCTTTATACTTATGCAATTGATATTAAATGTATCAAATGAAATTGACTTGAATTTTAAAATATTATTCAAACCCCACCTTTCTTTTTCAAAGATGTTAATGATTTAATTTAATACTGTTTTTTTCACCTTCGTTATTGTAATAAAATCCTGATTATCTTCTAGATTTTATTTCTGATGCTTCAAATCTACTTTCCATTTCCTTGATAAAGTGAATTTCAAATAGCATATTAGGAGAGGTTATACGTCTTCCTTGCTTAAAATCCTTCAGTGTTTCTCCTTTACATTTAGGATAAATTTAGGGAAAAAAATTGAGTAGCATGTAAAATCTACACAAAATAGACCATGCTAGCTTCCTTTCCTATAACATACGTCTTTGTTTTTCTTAAATCACAACAATCAATTCATATCTTATAACCTGTCCTGCCTTTTCACTTCTCAATACCTTTTCTTATTATCAGTCTTCTATCTAAAGTCAGAGGGATGCTTTCTCTTCTCAAGGCATCTGCATCAATTGGAAGTAAAATGCTGAGATAGTCACTCCCTCTCTATTTCTTTCTTCTGTTTCTTCCACTAGTTGTTGAGTGCCATGCATCTTATTCAGCTGAATATCATTCACAGGGAATTAATGAACTTTCACAACAGAATAACAACAGCCTCAAAATAGTAACATTAATATTAATAACCATTTATTGAATTCTTACAAACTAAATACTAGGTATAGTAATTTACCTACATCATGCCATTGGTCCCCCGCCCCTCAGCAATGTTATATACTGGCCATTACTTGTCTGTTTTTATTTATCTCCTTGAATTTTCCAGCATTGTTTAGCACCATTAATCATCATCTTCTTGAAACACTTTTTCTTGTGACTTCCAGTTGCTACTCTTTCTCTTTCTACCTTTACCTTACTGGACTTTTTTTCAATGTACATTACAAAACATTGAAGTGTGCCAGAGCTCATTTATCAAATATTTTCTTTATTTTCACTCACATCATATGTTAATTCTTTCTGTCTTAGGCCTTTAAATAAATTTTGAAATGCTGGTGATCCCCATGTATTTACCCAACGATAGACCTTGCCTTCTTATTTCAGACTTGCAAACCTAGCAACCAACCTTCAGATTCTTCACTTAGATATCTAATGGACATTTCAAACTGCACATGCCCAAAACTGAACTTTTCATTTCCAACCCCCTTAATTTACTCCTTTAGTGGTCTTCTCCATTTCAGTAAAAGAAAACTCAATTCTTCCAATTCACCAGGTCAAAAACTTGGAGTCATTTTTTATTACACTTCAGAACACCCAGATGTATTTAGCAATTTTGTGGTCAGTAGCTCTGAACTAAATTCAGATACTGTCCACTGCCTACCATCCACCTACACCATGAACCTTAAATAAGTCATCATTATTCCTTACCTGAATTATTACAACATCTTCTTAATTGATCTCTGGCTTCTACTCTTGCTTTACCAAATCTGATTTCCACAGAGAAGCAAGAGCAATCCTTTTAAAATTTAAAGTGAAGAACATAATTTCTCTACTCAAATTTCTCCATTTCACTCAAAGTAAAAACAATGTACTTGCCAAAACCTGGAAGGCCATTCAAAATGTAATGCCCCACCCCATTCCACCCCCCTTGGACCACTCTGGTCTCTTAATATTTTACTCTCCCACTCACTCCTTTCTAGCCACATTAAGGTAATTGTGGCTTCTTGAAAATGCTACGCTACCTTCTTACCTGCCCAGGGCCTCCAAATTTGTTGTTCCCTTTTCCAAGTATCTGCACCAATTTGCTGCCTCACTTGCTTTAGGTCCCTACTCATTTATCACTTTATCAGTAAGGTCTTCAAAGACTTCCAATTGTACCTAAAAAATCGCAAGCAACTTTATATCTTCATCCTTTCACTAACTATCCCCATAGCCTACTGTTTTGGTTTGCAAATACTGCCAGAATGCAAAATACAAGAAATGGATTGGCTTTTACAAAGCAGATTTACAAGTGTACAGTTCTATGGCCATGAAAATGTCCAAATAAAGGTGTCTGCCTACCTTCACCCTAGAAAGGCCATTAACTTCCAGGGTTTCTCTGTTTTATGACAACACCTTCTGGCTCTTTGCTGCTGGGCTTCTTTGCTTTCAGCTTCTGGTTCCAGTGGGCTCCTTTCTGAGCTTCTGTGGCCCCTCAATTTGCTTCTCTGGTGCAAAATATGGATTTCATCTCTTAGCTTAGTCTCTCCAAATGTCTGTGTTTTTGTTTCATTTCTCTGATCTCCGTGTCAATTCTCCAAGCATCTCCAAACAACTGCATCTGAGCTTTTTCCAAAACATTCTCCTCTTAAAGGACTCCAGTATGCTAATTAAGACCCACCTCAAATGGGCAGGGTCACAACTCTATGAAAATAATCTAATCAAAAGGTCACATCCACAGTCGGGTGGGTCACATCTCCATGAAAACAACTAATCAAAATATCCGACCATATAATAGATCTGTCCCCCACAAGATTGTATTAGGATTAAAAGAGCATGGCTTTTCTGGAGTACATAACAATTTCAAACCAATGCACTTACTTTCTTTTATTTCATAACACACATCACTCTGTGATATATTATATATTTTGTTTGTTTATTGTTTTTATATGCCTGTCCTCATCGCCATCACTAAAATTTAGGATCTGTGTGGCTTTGGCATTTGGACATGTCTGTTCAATGCATCATCTGCTGAGCTGAGAATAACACATGGCCCCTTTAGGTTCTAGACGCGAGCATTTTCACTGCTCCATGAGAGCCCATCTCTTTCATGGCACTGGAGGATTGCCTTTTCGTAACACTCTCTAGCTAATTGTGGCCATATGACATGCTTTGCCAATGCAATCTTGAGTGCAAATGCTGTACATTATTTCTATGTGGCTGCATTTTATTGTTGACTTACAATTTTTCAGCACTTTTATCTTCTTACCGAGGAGAACATGGAGGCTGATATTCATAAGGAGATGCAATGAAGTTGAAGCTGCCTGGAAGGGCTGCTGTTCTGGGGAACTCCTCAACCCAGAGTGCATACAAGGGTAAGAAGTTAAACTTGTGGTGTGTAGCCCCTGAGAGACTGACAGTTTAGTCACCCAGCCTAGCCCAGCTTAGGTTGACAGGTATAATAATCAATAAATATGTATTAAATGAATAAATGAATGAAAAGCCCTATTTTTTAAGTGTGGAAACAGATGGAGAGGCAATATATATAATTAGCTTCAGGCTGTCAATGGCAAGCTAAATTCAAAGCTAGGCCACGCATGATATTTAAAATACCCAGCTCTTTATGTAAGGAAATGCCTTGGATCCTGTTATCTTAGGGCCTGAAATAGTAATCCAGTGACCCAAAGTTTAGTTCTTTACTAACTGCTCTGTCTTTTTGTCAATTAAGACTCATAAGACAGCATTTCTGTTTTATGTTTTCAGTTTTTGATGGGAATGCTTTGTCCAAAATCTTTCCTTGTGTATTTCCTCAAAAATCAAGCAAGCATCAGAATTGACTTCAAGGTTCAGAAATTGCAATCTTAAATTTCAAACAGTATACTAGTCTCTCTCTCTTTCTTTCTCTCGTCTCTCTCTCTCTCTCTCTCTCTCTCTCTCTCACACACACACACACACACACACACACACACATACACACACATTTATCTATTTATATTGTGGCTCCAATGAATACCCATATCCTGATTTGGGACTGGCATTGTGACTTATTTTAACTAATAAAATTAATAGGAACTGAAATGAAACTTGTGAGACAAAGCTCTCAGTGACTTTCTGCTTTCACCCTCTTGGACTGCTACCATCACCATGTGAAGAATTCTGGTCTAACTTGTGGAGGATGAGAAGTCGTATCAAGAAGAATCAAGGATGTCTTACTAACAGCGGCAGTCAGCTTCCAGGCATATGGATGAGGCTATCTAGGACAAGTCAGCCCAAGCCGACCTTCCAGCTGACCACAGATGCATGAGTGAGACCAGCCAGCACCACATGGCAAACAGAAGACACTGGTAATCCCCACCTTAATGCTGACCCACAGAATTATGAAAATATATGTGGTTCTTGATTTGAGCCACAAAGGTTTGGGTTGGTTTGTTACGCAGCAAAAGATAGCTGCTACAATTACATTTACAATTTCCTAGAGAAAGTGAGGAAATAAACACATCAACTTTTGCACTAGTTAAATAAGGGAAAAGAAAATTACTGCATATATATATATATATATATATATATATATATATATATATATATGGGAAAGGAAGTGGTTAACATTTTAAACTAAGCAGTCAGTCAGAAGAGAATGCTTATTGGCTGTTTCTTCTATTATCAACTATTCACTTCTGTCCTAAGAGTGCTTATTGGCAATTTTCTGAGGAATAAATTAATCTGCTCAGCTGACAACTTTCATTATTCCTCTTTGAGGAATGCAGCACCAGCCTTGTGCCAACCTGCACTCCAGGGGCAGATTCTGTCCCTGGTGAGTAAGGGAGCAGCAAATGGGGGGATCTGCTGTGCTTCAGTGGCCCTTTTATGGTGTGGGTACTTTTGCCTACTACAGTTTCCTATATTGATTCAGTATAGAAAAGCCATGTTCTCTAATAATAATTATTAAATAACAATTAAATAATAGTTGACTATTATAAATACTAGTTAAATATTAAATACATCTAATTAAATATTAAATAACAGTTAAAACTTTTCCCCTATTATGGCATCACTTTACCTCTCAGTTGGTTCAGAAATACGTCATATGTTTTTATAATAAACATTTCGAATTAATCTAATAAAGTGAATTGTATAATTTGCAAATATGTTCTATGAAGGATTGAATTTCTTACTTTGAATATTTGTAATGTCCTGCTAGGCAAAAAAGTATGATATTTCATTAACTTGATTTTCAAATATAACTAGTTAGGTCTTTATTTATTTTCTCTCTGAAATTGTCAGTGGCCAGGACAAATATATGAGGAGTTGATTCATTTACTCACATTCCTCAGGCATATCAAGAATTTGATATTGTCAGGCAAACAGTAGATAAAAGAAGTGCTTATTCATTCTCACCGTGTTTTGCGCTCCCCAGGAAAGAGCACTGAATAATTATCCAGAGTGACTTAAGTGATTGATCTTTTGGATTGGCCACACAACTCTTTGACTTTGGTTGCTATATAAAGCTTCGGACTTTCCCTAAATGTTTTTGTATTATCGGGTTGCATTCATTTTAGAAAGGGATGCTGTTCTGGGCTGAACTAAATGGAAATACTTGAGTTGACAGAAGCAATCTATATTGTGACCTTTAAGGCACTTGGAAGAGAGCTCAAAGCACCCTCTTGCTACTTAATCAAATTATAAACCACCGAATTCCACTTCTTTCCCAGAAGAAAAGTATACAAGACTATGATGAAATCACCCACTTCCCCACAGATTTAGATATTATGTAAAAGACATTCTGTCCATTGATCTGCATCTGTACTCTAAAACTGATGACACAGCAAACTCAGACAGCACGTCCTCTCCTGACACTGTATGACTCCACGTAATTGCAGTAGCGGTGACACAATTTGGAAAAACTTCTCATGCCTTTGACTAGGAATACCCAATTTAAAAAATAATGCAGTCATCTGTTGTGACCAGTCCAGGTAGCTATTTAGCTCAAATTTAAATAAGCACTTCTAGAAAAAGAAATGCATCAACATTGGGCCATAGGTAGCAAACACAGTTAGCAAACACAGTTCGTCTGACCCTGTAATGACTAGATTCAAAGCAGCAGACTTTAAGAGACTAAGTAACTTAGACCAGAACCACAGAGCAGCCCTCTGGGGACCACTGTGGCACATGAATGGATGGGCCTCCCCAGGAGCCACAGACCCACCTTAGGCTGGAAGCTCACTGAGGTGCTGTGCACTGCAACACCCTGCGAGGTCTAGCAAGGTCCTCACACACTGCTATGGGGTTTCGTTCTAGGAAAGTATTCAGGCAGACACACTGTGAGTATGCCATTCACTCGGAGGTGGCTATTTACTTAGTATAATTAGCTTAGATAGTGAGATTTTAATCATTTTGTTTTCAACATAAATACTTGGCTGATCAATATGAAAGGTATTTATTTTCTCTATAGTTGGCTTTGATTCCCAGGATTAATACTGTGTGACAGATGGCTCATGTCATCCCTGCTTGGGAGAACTCAGTTGGCAATATCACCATGGCATATTTCTGGAGACTTGTGATATGCTATGAGATGATAAAAAATAAAAGGGTCCAAAAGGGAATTCCTCAAAGGAAATATATTTCTATGATTTGATGCCTTATGTAACTGACTCATCATAAAGAGAAGTGTACCGCATTTAATTTATTAATTACTATAATTAATATAATGTTAAATATATTCTGATGAACATTAAAGGTACAATTGAACATATTTTTCACAGTTTACACTCTCAGAGGCCCATTGGTTGTTTTGTATGCTTCGTCCCCACCTTTGTGTCATGTGGGCAGGTAGAGCAACCTAAATGCTAGCTATTTGTGCCTTCACGTAAGACAGCAGTAATTACTACAGCAAAAGAGGACTTGATGGAGTGAGTTTGTGTCAAAAGTTGGCATCTGTCTCCCAGGAGTGTAAACCTACCTGGCAATGTGGGACAGAAATCCCAGGATGAGCTGGGACCTGGCATCAAGGGATTGAGAAAACCTTCTTGACCAAAAGGGGAAAGAGAGAAATGGGACAAAGTCTCAGTGGCTGAGAAATTTCAGACAGAGCTGAGAGGTTATCCTGGGAGTTATTCTCATGCATTATATAGATATCCCTTTTTAGTTTATGGTGTTTGGGAGTGGCTGGAGGGAAGTACCTGAAACTGTTGAGCTGTGTTTCAGTAGCCTTGGTTCTTAAAAATGATTGTAGAAAGATATAACATTTACAATGCTAATGTGTGATTGTGAAAACCTTGTGCCTGATGCTTCCTTTATCTAGGGTATGGAGAGATGAGTAAAAAAATATGGATAAAAATAAACAAATAATAGGGGGAACAAAGGTTAAAATACACTGGGTAGATAGAAATACTAGTGGTCAATGAGAGGGAGGGGTAAGGGGTATGGTAAGTATGTGTTTTTTCTTTTTATTTCTCTTTCTGGAGTGATGCAAATGTTCTAAAAATGACCATGTTGATGAATACACAACTAAGTGATGATATTATGAGCCATTGATTGTATACCATATGTGGAATGTTTTTATGGTAAGAATGTTTGTGTTTGTATGTTGTTTTATCAGTAAAAAATATTTAAAAAAGAAAAAGAAAAAATCCCCCCCCCCCCCAAAAAAAAAGTTGACATCTGTGAAGTTCTTATTTAATGAGTCTAAAATGACTCTTCTTATTTGGTCCTATGCATTGGAATTTGTTGTTGCTGGCAGACAGTTATTTATTATACATTTCACTCTACATTCCCTCTCCATTGTACTGTCTGTGACCAGTAAGTGCCTCAAAATGTTTGGCTTTGAAAAGGAAGAGGAAGATGTGAGTAAATGATTGGAAGGTTGGAAAGGGAAGGGTTTGGGAAAAGGTCATTTTCATTTTTTAATGGGTGAGATGAGCCTTTTAAATAATAATATATGATACCCATAAAGCATTTTATTTATTACATCAGTTAACATTTGTTTATTCCTCAGAACAATCCTATGAGGTAGGAACTATTATCATTACTATGAGGAATTTGAGGAACAGAGCCCTAAAATGACTTACTCATTATCTCAGAGCTGGTTTGTGGTGGAATTGGGTTTCAAGCCCAGGCAATTGGGCTCCAGAGTCTATGCTCTATTATGACAGAGATAAGAAAGCAAAATGTCTATTCCTCAGAGGAAGGCCAGAGGATCAATTTTTAGAGTCTGACTTCTACTAAGGAAACTTATTTGGTTTAGTAGTTTGAAACTGTTGCGTACCCCAGAAAAGCCATGACCTTTAATCCTCATTCAGTATTGCTGGGTGGGATCTTTTTTATTGTTTCCATGGAGATGTGACCCACCCTTTGTGGGTGGTACTTCTTATTAGATGGTTTCCATGGAGATGTGTCTCCACCCATAAGGTGGGGTTGCTTACTGGAGCCCTTTAAGAGGGAACCATTTTGGAAAAAGCTGCAAAGTCACAAAAGCCCACACAGCCAGAGGCCTTTGGAGATGCAGAAGGAAAATACCTATGGGGAAGTCTTATGAAATGAGGAGAGAAAGCTAGCAGATGTCACCACATGACTTCACAGCTGACAGAGGTGTTCCAGATGGCATCAGCCTTTCATGAGTGAAGGTAACCTCTTGTCAGTGCCTTAATTTGGACTTTTCATGGCCTTAGAACTGTAAACTTGCAACTTAATTAATTCCCTTTTTAAAAGCCTTTCTGTTTCTGTTATATTGCATTGCATTCTGGCAGCGTTAACAAACTGAAAGAGTGTCTTATAAATTATGACCTCCTCGAAAAAAGGGATTTTGTTTTATGTGTCTTTCTATCTCTTTTGTTGTCTCCACTGGACATTAAGCTATTTTAAAAATTGAATAAATACAAACAAAGACCAAAATAGCATGGAAGGGGATATTTAAATAGATTTGAAAGAAAGTTTTAAAAAAGTATTTGGCAATATATAGACATAGATGAGAAAGTGAAAAGTCAAAATAAAAACATTAATTGCTTTTATAGTGTGGTAATCTCTTATGAGGAACTGCACATGTTGCATAAATTTGGAATCTGTTCACAGCAGTGTTTTTGGTGGGACTGCTAATTCAACTGAACTTGAAGAGTTTTCTGAATTTAAGATTAGATAACCATTAATATCCCTTTCCTAAAGACCTGGACAATCAAAAGCAGAGGATCAATGATTTGCCTTGCCTTTTTTTTTCATGGTTCCATCCATTAGGATGTCTCTGAATTATTTGATTGTTGCTATTATTTCAGTTTCCCCAAGTATCAAGCGGCATATCTGTAGTCATTCATTGAAGGGGAAGTAAATATAATATCTTAAGTAATTTCTTTACTGTGAGGATGAATTTCTAAGATTTCATGTTCCCAAATATTGGGAACTCATGAAAATTACTTAACATAAAAATGTGACCCAAAATATTTGAAATATGTCTCTTCAGGTGTCATAAGGATTTATTATTAAAATTGCTAACCTCATACTAACAGCTAATAAATATGTTTATATATGTATACAAATTCTATAAGCATAGTAAAAGGAGAACTAGCAGATATAGCATAAAGGTGGTGAATACTTTGAGATAGATACCTTTATCTCTAAGATTTAGTATTCTTTATGTACTTGAGATATGTACAAATAAAACACAGCCCATTTCATTTATAAAACAATGTTTCTATTTATTCTCTGCCTTTTTTTAAAAGGGAATGAAATGCAATTGTAATATGTGACATCATGAAGAATAGTTTCACCTTGATCATCTGTAAAATATTTTCACCAATAAATAATAATTAACACATGATACTTACAAGTACCTGTGACAGCTTTGACCATTACCCAGCAAATAGAAAGAGGTCAGCCTTATAATGGCAGCATAAACCTTACTTATGTTCACTGTGCATTGCAAACAGCCCATGCCCTGTAACTGAGAAATGGAGAATCACAGGAAAACATTGAAACTGATTTAATGGTGCTATGTGTTTCTTCTCTAAGTATGATTAAATAATCATAAGAACTTCTCTAAGGGATAATCTGCTATATTTTCCAGATTTTCACCTTGGGGACATATTGTCCCTTGTCACTGAAACCTCGGGGACAGAAGGAAACGCCACGGGGTGGCACAGCGGGCAGCTGAGACGCTGATGAAGCAATGCTCAGTTAACGAAGGCATGGCCCACGGCCTCTGCTGCTCTGCCATATGTCTGAAGAAATGCTAATGACTACAATTCAAACACCTTTTTCATCTTAACTATATGTAAATGGGTTTATAAATGCTCTCTTATAAATATACGATCACATTTTTAAAAGCCAAGTGCTAATGTTGCTTTCAACATCCATAATACACAATAATTAAAACTTAAGCAATTCTGCTTAATTATACCTTATGGGAAACTGTACAGTAATTTATAGAAATTAAGCAGAAAAACAAAGATCAACAGAAATAAAGCAGCAGTTGAACAACTGAATAATAAATCATTTTGATCATTAATTTACAGCAGCAAAACCATTGTAAGTAAAAGACTTCGATCCTAATTCTTAAACAGCTGACATGTGAGAAAGGTGTCAGAAATGTGGGTATTCCTTGGAAGAGCACAGCATGAACCGATTGTGTCATTGCGTATCCTATGACTTTTTAATGCTGCTGCCCTGAATCAGCAGTCATTTTTGATTGAAAACTTTTATTATTCTAATTCTGACGTGAGATGGCCCTCCCCATTTTCTTACACGTGCTGCAACACTGCAGGGGATTATTCACTCTTTCATGAGTGACCCAGACCAGAATGTATCTACAGCTCCGTAATGGATGTCCATTTGAAATAACCAGTTGGTCCTCAGTTTGGGGTAGGTTGGACATTGTACATTTTAAAATTACCCTAAAAGCTCACCTGATTACATCTATAAAACTTCAGCTAAATAAATTCTAATCAAAACCAATGGCAAATTCTCAAACTCAGAAATTCTGCCTTTTAAGGACTAAAAATTCTCAAGTTTATGGGTTAAAATTCCTCTTAATTAATGAGATCAAAACATATGTGTGCATATTAATTGAAATATAAATCCTGTTTGAATGGCAAATAGTTTAAAACTTTTGAATGGGAAAAGTTTCCATTATGTTATTTGTTTTCAGTTCTTAAACAAAAGTATTTGCTTAAATTCTTCTTTATTATGCCTTCTCTTCTTTTGTCAATAGAAGTATTTGCTTTTTTAATAGTTCTCATTTACTTTAATGGTTGCTTAATTTCTAGCTTACTTAGAATGTCACCACCCAGATGTTATGAAAATAATATTTTATTTTATTTTCTTCCAATGCTTTTACAGTTTCAATTTTGATATTCACAATCTTAATCCATCAGATTTTTAAAAATATGGTGCTCAGTAGTGATCTAATTTTTTATTTTAATAGCTAAGACCATTTTCAATCACATATATCCTATTCATAATTCACTAAATTTATATGCAAATGTAATCATACATTAAATTCCCAAGTACACATTTATTTGTTTCTGAATTCTTTATCATATTCCTCTCATCTATTTACTTCTTTGCCAATAATTTAGACTTTTAATTTCAGAAACTTTTTGAAATATTTGATACAAAACAGAACAAATCCCTCATTCTTTACTCTTTGACATTTTTTATCCCAAAGTTCTTTTGACATTTCTATCATATTAATTTTCCCGTATAAATTTTAGGTTTTCTGTCTAGTCCACACCTACACTCCCAATTACAATATTTTATTCATAAAGAGAATTGATATAATGTATGTTCTAGTTTGCTAGCTGCTGGAATGCAATATACCAGAAACAGAATGGCTTTTAAAAAGGGGAATTTAATAAGTTGCTAGTTTACAGTTCTAAGGCCAAGAAAATGTCGCAATTACAAGTCTATAGAAATGTCCAATCTAAGGCATCCAGGGAAAGATACCTTGGTTCGAGAAGGCCAATGAAGTTCAGGGTTTCTCTCTCAAGTGAATATATATATATTTAGAATGTAATATATATATATACATATATATATATGTATATATATATATGTATTTCCATTTTATTTAACAAAATACATTGATCAGAAATTTTCCATTTGAAAAAATGGAAACCATTTGAAAAAATATGTAATCGTTACTCTCACGATATACAAGTGATCGTGAACAAATTATTTAACGCCTGTAAACAATTTTCTGTTCTAAGAAATGGATAAATGATACAATCTAATTCATTTCATCATTGCTTAACTGAAATGAGACAGTTCAGGCACACACTTAGCACAGGGTCTGGGCTTTGATAACTGCTCAGTGCTCAGCGGTGGCAGAGGCGGTGGTTAGGGTGGCGGCCGTAGGACCTGCTGAGTACAGCTTCTGGACCTGTTTTTTGCTCAGCAACCTGAAGGAAATGAACCCCCTGTAGAAGTCTGGTTGAATTGTGAACATCGGGGGCAGTGATTTAAAATTAACATAATTTCTTTATGTTGCTATTGAAAATGGCAAACACATTCTCTAATGAAAATTTACAAATCAATTACCCATCTATTTTTGCTATTTATTCTCAATCATAAAATATGATGGCATGTATTTGTATATTTACAAATTATGTAAACCGATTTGGGTACGTTTTCCAGTTCTGCCAAAAATCTATTTGCTTAGTAGGCCAAAAAGGGGCCCAGGTGAGGAAGAGAAGGGTGTTATCACGCTGAAGGGCTCAGGATGCCTGCTGGATGAGCATTTGGAAAAAACAAAACACCACAGTTAGGCAGCCACCTCACAGCCTCAAAGCCAATGAAGGCATGAGTGATGGAAAGCCATTAGTCTGATTCTGTTGGTCTAGAAAACAAAAGTTAGTGGTGCTTCTCCAAAGGCTTGGCCATAGACACATCAGGATGCATGTTACAGAAAGCTGATGCATTTTCCCTCCTCACTAGGCATACTGTATATGACTCCTTTACCTCCTATCAGCTCTGCTTTGCTTCAGGCATGTACTAAGGGATTCTGATGTACAGGGCGCCCAATCCTTTCTCAGCAATAGCCTTCTGGTTAAAGAAATGCCGCTTGTTAAGACAAAAGCTGACACAAGGACAGAGTCTTCTGATTACAGTGTGGAATACATTCAAAGACAAAAATGTCTTGAAATTAATTTGCCAGATAAGAGTCACTGGAAAAAAATGTAAAATGAGCAATGATAGAAGTAGACACTGTTTACTGGTAAATCATTTGCATAATGTTTGCATACGAATATATTACTTATAAGGATGTGCTTTTCTCATATTATTTTTTTCCTTAATGAATTTGATTTTGTTTTGTAGCAACAATAGATAGTGTCTCTCTTTCTACTTCCGTCTGCATCTGTTCTGGGTCATAATTGACTCTGTCAATCAATATTTCTATGTCCACTTAAAGATTGAAAAGTCATTCCTTTGTCCTAGAGCTTGGCTTACTGATGCAAAATATATGGAAATGTTTCCAAATGACTTTGGGTAACAGGTCTAGGATGTGAAAGCTGTCCTGAAGTTCTATAACTTCTAGAGAGAAAATGGAAATTTTCAGATTTATGGGTAGATAAAATAATTTGCTTATGTGACCTAGGAACCCGATTCTTAATATTTGGGCCTCAGGAAAGATCTGTGGTTCTGCTTTTGAGAAAAGCAGTCTTCCTGGGTCCATTTGGTGCCTGGTGAACCCCACAAGTTATTCCTTCACCATGAAACAAGGAACTATTTCAGTCCAGAATATGAACAACGTGGAGGTGTTGGGAGGGGAATGCTTTATTTGCTCAGGAATAGAATCCATGAAGGCAACTCCGACACAAGCTTCACTAGAGATTTCCAATAATAAAATGCAAGTTATATAGAGTACAGGAGGGAAAAGTGGGCTGTCATGCCCCACAGAAGAGGACACTGCTTGCTAGACATTGCTAACTCTACAAAGAGCCCAAACTTCTAGCTGGGAAGAATGTTGCTTCCTTCCCATCACTCATTTCCTCACCACTTACTCCCCAGTGGCCCCATCATCTTAACCTTGGCCTCCCCATCCAGGTATAATCTCTCCTCCAGCAGTTAGCTAAATCCCAGCCTTGTGCCAGTCTTGTCGTAAGTGAAAGCTCTTTTCAACTTTGGGGTAGGAGAAATTTGAAGCCCAAGGGTGGAATAGTAATAGATGCAGTCTTGCTTTTTTTCTGCACAATAAGTTTTAGTTATAATTTACTTATCCAAAAATAAAACAAAAACTCTTCCAAAGAAACCAAAACAGACATATTTTGTTGAAGGTAATCTTCTGCCAAAATCTTTCCCCAAGTCTACATAGAAAATAACTAACCCCAGCTGCACTGACTACTTGTTAACTTAACTCTGAGGACATTAGACTGGAGCTTGGAAGGTTCAAATACTTGTTCATTTTGCCAAGGGAGCTGGGAAGGCAGACCTCATAGTTTAATTCAGCTGTGTAAAAATTGAGAATTCTCTTTAAATAGGTGATTAACTTGAGTCTTTCATTTCAGTTAGTTGCAAGTTCAAGAAATGGAAAAGAAATTTCAAAGCAGAATGAGGAATATTTCTTCCACCCATTTATGGGGCTAAGCTAAATCTATTTCTTTTTCATTGTTTTATAATGATATCTATCTATAATTCAGGACTACTAGTATTTTGTATTCAGTTTGTCATCGATGGGATTCGAAAAATAAAAATAAAACAGGTAGATTAATTGTAGGCTTTCTTTTGAAATAATGTTAAAAATTAGAAATTAAGAGAATAATTTCCAAAATGTGTGTTCTGGAAACAGAATAACGTTCTGGTGTCTTAATTTTTGTATCTAGTTAAAAATATATAGTTTGCCATAACCAGAAAGAATAATTGAGCATGCATTTTTTTAAACAACGTATGTATGGTCAAATACATGAATATCATTGCTAAAAAATTAGTTTTGTAAGATATGTTTACTGATGCAAAAGTTTATTTATATAAAACCATTTATAAGGTCACAATATAGATGCACTCTAAATCATTTGAGTAAAATATATATTTAGGGTTGTATACCAGACTTAAACATAAAACTTGAAATGCTAGGGAAGAAGCTAACTATTATTGTTGATTTCATTTTTTTCTTCCATGTTTCACTATTTCTATTTTAAAAGTGTTCCATAAATATATTCAATGTACTTATCTGTTAATATAGAATGGTAGATGGACTGTTTGAGGGCAAGCAATGATCAACAAGCTCAGTTTATCAGTAAAAACTAAAATAAGACTTCCAGGAAGATGGCTGATTGGGGCATGGCAGGGCCTAATTCTCTTGAAGAAAAATAGCTAGGGGATAGGCAAAAACTGTTTATAACAATGATTCTAGGGCTTGGAGATCAGGGGGCAGATACTGTGAGGCACCCAGGAAAGTGCGGGCGGCAGAGACAGAAACTGTTGTGAGAGATTGCGAGTAACTCCCTTAGGCCCACTTCCGGCACCCATTCCCATTCTCAGGAAAAATAGCTTTGGGTTGTCTGGCCCCTCAGCAGCAGGCTTGGGGAAAATCCATGGATATCCACTTTCTCAAGTACAGGTAGGACACTGCACAGCATTGCTCCTGCTTTTGGCCAGTGAGTTTAGACTGTTGAGTCCTGTGGTTTCAACCCTCCATCCAGGCATGACCAGACTAACATTTCAAGCCAGCAGAGAAAAAAGAGCCTGCCTTCTGAGGACTGAAGGAATTAGGTTGTTGAAGATTGCCAAAGGCCGGGCAGGGTAGGCCAGGAATGCACACCTTCAAGAAGTCTAAGAGGCTGTTGGGTGAATAGCACCACCTGCTGAGCAGGCCAGAAAAATGCCCCCTTGGGGAGCCAAATTAAAGGTGTTTGCTGTTACCTGGCCCTGCTTTTGGTAATACTGATGAATCAAGTGTCCAAATGAACACAAAGCCAGTAACAAAGTCTTAGACAAGAAAAAGAATCCAATGTTCAGAGAAAACCCATCAAAATAACCTAATGCCCAGACAGCAGCAAAAACACAAGCCACAATAAGAATCAGGAAGCTATGGCCCAGTCAAAGGAGCAAATTACAAAGTTGGAGGAGATACAGAAATTGGAACAACTAATAAAAGATGTTCAAACAAATCTCCTCATTAAATTCAAGGAGATGGTTAAAGAGATAAAAGATATTAAGAAGACACTGGGTTAGCATAAAAAAAAAATTGTGAAAGAATGCAAAGAAAAATAACAGACCTTAAGGGAATGAAAGGCAAAATAGATGAAATTAAAAATACCCTTGAAAAAACAATGCACTTGAGGCATACAGTAGCAGATCTGAAGAAGCAAAGGAAAAATCAGTGAACTAAGAAGACAGAGCATCCAAATTTGAACAGACCAAAAAACAGAGAATAGAAGCAAAAAATTCAGCACAGTCTCAGGGAAATGATTAACAACATGAAGCACATAAATATTTGCATCATGGATGTCTCAGAAGGAGAAGAGAAGGGAAAAGAGGCAGAAGGAATATTTGAGGAAATAATGGAAAAAACTTCAGAACTCTAATGAAAGACATAGATATCAAAGTCTAAGTAGCATATATACTTCAAAATGAATAAATTCTAATAGACCTACTCGAAGACACATACTAATGAGAACATCAAATGCCAAGGATAATGAGAGAATTCTGAAAGAAGCAAGAGAAAGGTGATTCATCACATACAAAGGATGGCCCTTAAGAATAAGTTCTACTTTCTCATCAGAAACCATGAAGTCAGGAAGGCAGCAGTATAAGATATTTAAGATACTGAAAGAGAAAAATGGTCAGCCAAGAATTCTCTATTTATCTAAACTGCCCTTCAAAAATGAGAGAAAGTTTGAGATATTCACAGATAAACAGAAAACCGAGAGAGTTCATTAACAAGAAATCTGCCCTACAAGAAATACTTAAGGGAGTCTTGAAGAATGAAAGGTAAGACAGGAGAGACAGGCTTGGCAGGCAGTCTAGACATTAGGATTATCACTGAGGGTGACTAAAAGGGTAAAAACAGAGACACAGAAATAAAATGCAACACATAAAACCCAAAGAATAAAATGGTTGAGGTAAATACTACTGTTACAGCAATAACATTGAACGTTAGTGGATTAAACTCCCCAATCAAAAGACAGAGTGTCAGAATGGGTAAAAAATACATATGACCTACGTATATGTTGTCTACAAAAAACTCCCCTTAGACCCAAGGATAAAATTAGGTTGAAAGTGAAAGGAAGGAAAAGGATATTCAATGAAAACAGTATCCAAAAAGAGCTGGGGTGGCTAAACTAATATCAGACAAAATAAACTTTAAATAAGAAACAAAGAAGGATATTATAGATTAATAAGAGGGGCACCACCAAGAAGAAATAACAAGCATAAATATTTATGCACCTAACCAGGATGCCTCAAAATACATGAGGCAAACACTGGCAAAGCTAAGGGGAGAAATCAACATATCTGCAATAATATTGGAGACTCCAACACAAAACTCATATGTCAATAGAACATCTAGACAGAGGATCAATAAGGAAACGGAATTCAAATATTTTTTTTTATTATTTAAAAAAATTAACTAACACAACATTTAGAAATCATTCCATTCTACATATGTAATCAGTAATTCTTAATATCATCACATAGATGTATGATCATCATTTCTTAGTACATTTTCATCGATTTAGGAAAAGAACTAGCAAAACAACAGAAAAAGATATAGAATGATAATATAGAGAAAAAATAAAAATAAAAAATAAAAAATATAAGAAAAAGAAAAAAAAGGAAAAAGAATAAAAAACAAAAAACACAAACAAACAAACAAAAAAACTATAGATCAGATGCAGCTTCATTCAGTGTTTTAACATAATTACATTACAATTACGTAGTATTGTGCTGTCCATTTTTGAGTTTTTGTATCTAGTCCTGTTGCACAGTCTGTATCCCTTCAGCTCCAATTACCCATTATCTTACCCTGTTTCTAACTCCTGATGGTCTCTGAAACCAATGACATATTCCAAGTTTATTCTCTAATGTCGGTTCACATTAGTGGGACCATATAGTATTTGTCTTTTAGTTTTTGGCTAGACTCACTCAGCATAATGTTCTCTAGGGCCATCCATGTTATTACATGTTTCATAAGTTTATCCTGTCTTAAAGCTGCATAATATTCCATCGTATGTATATACCACAGTTTGTTTAGCCACTCGTCTGTTGATGGACATTTTGGCTGTTTCCATCTCTTTGCAATTGTAAATAATGCTGCTATAAACATTGGTGTGCAAATGCCGTTTGTGTCTTTGCCCTTAAGTCCTTTGAGTAGATACCTAGCAATGGTATTGCTGGGTCGTATGGCAATTCCATATTCAGTTTTTTGAGGAACTGCCAACTGCCTTCCACAGTGGTTGCACCATTTAACATTCCCACCAACAGTGGATAAGTGTGCCTCTTTCTCCGCATCCTCTCCAGCACTTGTCATTTTCTGTTTTGTTGATAATGGCCATTCTGGTGGGTGTGAGATGATATCTCATTGTGGTTTTGATTTGCATTTCTCTAATGGCCAGGGACATTGAGCATCTCTTCATGTGCCTTTTGGCCATTTGTATTTCCTCTTCTGAGAGGTGTCTGTTCAAGTCTTTTTCCCATTTTGTGATTGGGTTGGCTGTCTTTTTGTTGTTGAGTTGAACAATCTCTTTATAAATTCTGGATACTAGACCTTTATCTGATATGTCGTTTCCAAATATTGTCTCCCATTGTGTAGGCTTTCTACTTTCTTGATGAAGTTCTTTGATGCACAAAAGTGTTTAATTTTGAGGAGCTCCCATTTATTTATTTCTTTCTTCAGTGCTCTTGCTTTAGGTTTAAGGTCCATAAAACCGCCTCTAATTGTAAGTTTCATAAGCTATCTCCCTACATTTTCCTCTAACTGTTTTATGGTCTTAGACCTAATGTTTAGATCTTTGATCCATTTTGAGTTAACTTTTGTATAGGGTGTGAGATACGGGTCCTCTTTCATTCTTTTGCATATGGATATCCAGTTCTCTAGGCACCATTTATTGAAGAGACTGTTCTGTCCCAGGTGAGTTGGCTTGACTGCCTTATCAAAGATCAAATATCCATAGATGAGAGGGTCTATATCTGAGCACTCTATTCGATTCCATTGGTCGATATATCTATCTTTATGCCAATACCATGCTGATTTGACCACTGTGGCTTCATAATATGCCTTAAAGTCCGGCAGCTTGAGACCTCCAGCTTCGTTTTTTTTCCTCAAGATGTTTTTAGCAATTCGGGGCACCCTGCCCTTCCAGATAAATTTGCTTATTGGTTTTTCTACTTCTGAAAAATAAGTTGTTGGGATTTTGATTGGTATTGCATTGAATTTGTAAATCAGTTTAGGTAGGATTGACATCTTAACTAGATTTAGTCTTCCAATCCATGAACACGGTATGCCCTTCCATCTATTTAGGTCTTCTGTGATTTCTTTTAACAGTTTTTTGTAGTTTTCTTTGTATAGGTGTTTTGTCTCTTTAGTTAAATTTATTCCTAGGTATTTTATTCTTTTAGTTGCAATTGTAAATGGAATTCGTTACTTGATTTCCCCCTCAGCTTGTTCATTGCTGGTGTATAGAAATACTACAGATTTTTGAATGTTCATCTTATAACCTGCTACTTTGCTGTACTAATTTATTAGCTCTAGTAGTTTTGTTGTGGATTTTTCCGGGTTTTCGATGTATAGTATCATATCGTCTGCAAACACTGATAGTTTTAGTTCTACCTTTCCAATTTTGATGCCTTGCATTTCTTTTTCTTGTCTAATTGCTCTGGCTAGAACCTCCAACACGATGTTGAATAATAGTGGTGATAGTGGACATCCTTGTCTTGTTCCTGATCTTAGGGGGAAAGTTTTCAATTTTTCTCCATTGAGGATGATATTAGCTGTGGGTTTTTCATATATTCCCTCTATCATTTTAAGGAAGTTCCCTTGTATTCCTATCTTTTCAAGTGTTTTCAACAGGAAAGGATGTTGACTCTTGTCAAATGCCTTCTCTGCATCAATTGAGATGATCATGTGATTTTTCTGCTTTGATTTGTTGATATGGTGTATTACATTAATTGATTTTCTTATGTTGAACCATCCTTGCATACCTGGGATGAATCTTACTTGGTCATGATGTATAATTCTTTTAATGTGTTGTTGGATTCGATTTGCTAGAATTTTGTTGAGGATTTTTGCATCTATATTCATTAGAGAGATTTGTCTGTAGTTTTCTTTTTTTTTGTAATATCTTTGCCTGGTTTTGGTATGAGGGTGATGTTGGCTTCATAGAATGAATTAGGTAGCTTTCCCTCTGCTTCGATTTTTTTGAAGAGTTTGAGGAGAGTTGGTACTAATTCTTTCTGGAATGTTTGGTAGAATTCACATGTGAAGCCATCTGGTCCTGGACTTTTCTTTTTAGGAAGCTTTTGAATGACTGATTCAATTTCTTTACTTGTGATTGGTTTGTTGAGGTCTTCTATTTCTTCTTGAGTCAAAGTTGGTTGTTCATGTCTTTCCAGGAACCCGTCCATTTCATCTAAATTGTTGTATTTATTAGCATAAAGTTGTTCATAGTATCCTGTTATTACCTCCTTTATTTCTGTGAGGTCAGTGGTTATGTCTCCTCTTCCATTTCTGATCTTATTTATTTGCATCCTCTTTCTTCTTCTTTTTGTCAATCTTGTGAAGGGCCCATCAATCTTATTGATTTTCTCGTAGAACCAACTTCTGGTCTTATTGATTTTCTCTATTGTTTTCATGTTTTCAATTTCATTTATTTATGCTCTAATCTTTGTTATTTCTTTCCTTTTGCTTGCTTTGGGGTTAGTTTGCTGTTCTTTCTCCAGTTCTTCCAAGTGGACAGTTAATTCCTGCATTTTTGCCTTTTCTTCTTTTCTGATATAGGCATTTAGGGCAATAAATTTCCCTCTTAGCACTGCCTTTGCTGCGTCCCATAGGTTTTGATATGTTGTGTTTTTGTTTTCATTTGCCTCGAGATATTTACTAATTTCTCTTGCAATTCCTTCCTTGACCCACTCGTTGTTTAAGAGTGTGTTGTTGAGCCTCCACATATTTGTGAATTTTCTGGCACTCTGCCTATTATTGATTTTCAACTTCATTCCTTTATGATCCGAGAAAGTGTTGTGTATGATTTCAATCTTTTTAAATTTGTTAAGACTTGCTTTGTGACCCAGCATATGGTCTATCTTTGAGAATGATCCATGAGCACTTGAGAAAAGGTGTATCCTGCTGTTGTGGAATGTAATGTCTTATAAATGTCTGTTAAGTCTAGCTCATTTATTGTAATATTCAAATTCTCAGTTTCTTTATTGATCCTCTGTCTAGATGTTCTGTCCATTGATGAGAGTGGTGAATTGAAGTCTCCAACTATTATGGTATATGTGTCTATTTCCCTTTTCAGTGATTGCAGTGTATTCCTCATGTATTTTGGGGCATTCTGGTTCGGTGCATAAATATTTATGATTGTTATGTCTTCTTGTTTAATTGTTCCTTTTATTAGTAGAAAATGTCCTTCTTTGTCTCTTTTAACTGTTTTACATTTGAAGTTTAATTTGTTGGATATTAGTATAGCTACTCCTGCTCTTTTCTGGTTGTTATTTGCATGAAATATCTTTTTCCAACCTTTCACTTTCAACCTATGTTTATCTTTGGGTCTAAGATGTGTTTCCTGTAGACAGCATATAGAAGGATCCTGTTTTTTAATCCATTCTGCCAGTCTATGTTTTTTGATTGGGGAATTCAGTCCATTAACATTTAGTATTATTACTGGTTGGATAATATTTTCCTCTACCATTTTGCCTTTTGTATTATATATATCATATCTGATTTTCCTTCTTTCTACACTCTTCTCCATACCTCTCTCTTCTGTCTTTTCATATCTGACTCTAGTGCTCCCTTTAGTATTTCTTGCAGAGCTGGTCTCTTGGTCATAAATTCTCTCAGTGACTTTTTGTCTGAGAATGTTTTAATTTCTCCCTCATTAAATTTTTGAAGGACAATTTTGCTGGATATAGAAGTCTTGGTTGGCAGTTTTTCTCTTTTATTAATTTAAATATATCATCCCACTGTCTTCTAGCTTCCATGGTTTCTGCTGAGAAATCTACACATAGTCTTATTGGGTTTCCCTTGTATGTGATGGATTGTTTTTCTCTTGCTGCTTTCAAGATCTTCTCTTTCTCTTTGACCTCTGACATTCTAACTAGTAAGTGTTTTGGAGAACGCCTATTTGGGTCTATTCTCTTTGGGGTGTGCTGCACTTCTTGCATCTGTAATTTTAGGCCTTTCATAAAAGTTGGGAAATTTTCAGTGATAATTTCTTCCATTAGTTTTTCTCCTCCTTTTCCCTTCTATTCTCCTTCTGGGACACCCACAACACGTATATTTGTGCGCTTCATATTATCATTCAGTTCCCTGATCCTCTGCTCAAATTTTTCCATTCTTTTCCCTATAGTTTCTGTTTCTTTTTGGAATTCAGATGTTCCATCCTCCAGTTCACTAATTATAGTCTCTGTCTGTTTTAATCTACCATTGTAGGTATCCATTGTTTTTTCCATCTTTTCTACTTTGTCCTTCAATTCATAAGTTCTGTGATTTGTTTTTTCACACTTTCTATTTCTTCTTTTTGTTCAGCCCATGTCTTCTTCATGTCCTCCCTCAATTTATTGATTTGGTTTTTGAAGAGGTTTTCCATTTCTGTTCGTATATTCAGAATTAGTTGTCTCAGCTCCTGTATCTCATTTGAACTATTGGTTTGTTCCTTTGACTGGGCCATATCTTCAATTTTCCTGGCACGATCCGTTTTTCTTTGCTGGCGTCTGGGCATTTAATCAGATTTCCCTGGGTGTGGGACCCAGCAGGTTGAAAGTTTTCCTGTGAAATCTCTGGGCTCTGTTTTTCTTTTCCTGCCCAGTATGTGGTGCTCATCTGTCTGTGGGTCCCACCAGTAAAAGCTGCTGTGGGGAGGGTCACCAGCCGAAGTGGCTTGGGGGAGTGCCGATCCAAATCTCCCAGCCGGCCCAGGAATCCGTGCGTGGGGGGGAGGGCGCCGGCCACCGCGGCTTTGAGGAGTGCCGATCCAAATCTCCCAGCCAGCCCAGGAAGCCAAGCGTGGCGGGGGGTGCCGGCCACCGCGGCTTGGGGCAGTGCCGATCCAAAGTTCCCAGCTGGACCGGGAAGCTACGTGTGTGGAAGGGACCCCGGTCGCCGGCCTCCGCAGCTTGGGGGACCTCCGATCCAAATCTCCCAGCCGGCCCAGGAGGCCGCGCATGGGGGGGGTGCCAGCTGCTGCACCTTGAGGGGACCGCCTGTCCAATTCTCCCAGCTGGCCCGGGAAGGAGGGAGGGAGGGTCTCCGGCCACCAGCCGCCATGGCCCAGGGAAGCGCGCGCCCCTCAGGGATCTCACCACAGCGGATTCTCCCAGCAGTTCAGCCGTTCCAGAATGGGGTACACTGTCTTTTTGGTCTCTGTCGTGGCTCTGTGAGCTGTTCTGTACCATTTCTGTTTCTTTAGTAGCTGTTCTGGAGGAGGAACTAAGACCCATGTGTTTTCCTAAGCCGCCATTTTCTCCGGAAGTCGGAATTTGAATAATTTGATAGATATACTAGACTTAACAGATATATAGAGAGCACTACATCCCAGAACAGCCAGGTATTGTATTCTTCCCAAGTGCTCATGGATCATTCTCCAGGACAGGCCACATTTTGGGCCATAAAACAGGTCTCAATAACTTTAAAAATATTGAAATCACACAAAGCATGTTTTTGGGCCATAATGGAATGAAGCTGGAAATCAAAGACAGGCAGATGACTGGAAAAATCACAAATTTGTGGAGGTTAAACAACACATTCTTAAACAACCAATGGGTCAAAGAAGAAATGAGGAGAGAAATGCAAATAAATAAAATCAGAAATGAGAAGGGGACATTACTATTGACCCAGAAATAAAAAAATATGATAAGAGGATACTAGGAACAACTGTATGCCAATAAACCAGAAAACTCAGATGAAGTGGACAATTTTCTAGTAATGCACAAACAACCTACACTGACTCCAGAGGAAACAGAAGACCTCAACAAACCAATCACAAGTAGAGCGACTGACATTCATCATAAACCTCCCCACAAAGAAAACACTTGGACTAGATGGCCTTACATGTGAATTCTACCACCCATTCTAAGAATTAATGCCAATTCTGTTCAAACTCTTCAATTCAAAAATTGAAATGGAGGAAATGCTACCTAACTCATTCAATGAGGCCAATCACACTAATAGCCAGATAAATGTCGTACGGATAAGATGTTACAAGATAAGAAAATTACAGACCAATCTCTCCAATAAAAATAGATTAAAAAATTCTCAATAAAAATTTTCAAATCAAATCCAACAGCACACTGAGGGAATCACAGAACATGATTAAGTGGTTTTTATCCCCAATGTGCAAAGGTGGTTCAAGAAAAGAAAATTAATATAATTGTGTTGCTTTGAAAGTATTAGGTACCCCAGAAAAGCCATGTTTTAATCCTGATCCAACCTTGTGGGAGCAACCATTTCTTTTCATCCTGATTCAATACTGTAGGATGGAAACTTTTGATTAAATTATACCCACAGAGATATCACATGCCCAATAGTGGCTGTGGTTTTTTGATTAGATGGAGCTGTGACTCCATCCATTCAGGGTGGGCTTTGATTAGTTTACTGGAATCCTTTAAAAGAGGAAACATTTTGGAGAGAAACTATAGAGCTGATAGAAACTTGAGAGCTGACAGAGAGAGCAGAGACATGGATGTTTGGAAATGCTTGGAGTCCAGCAGATGTTGTCGTGTGCCTTTCCATGAGATGTTTAGCAAGCCAGAACCTGGAGAGAGCCAAGGGAAGGAAAGAGATGAAAGCCAACCCCGGAGAAGCAAAGTGAGGAACCCCCACAGGAACAGAGGCTGAAAGCAACAGAGCCCAGAGCAAGGGACCAGCAGATGCCAGCCACGTGACTTCTCAGCTGACAAAGGTGCTCCTGACCCATGGGCCTTTCTTGAGTTAAAGTATCTTTCCCTGGATACCTCAGTTTGGCCCCTTTTTAGGCTTTAAACTGTAAACTAGTAACTTATTAAATTCCTTTTTAAAAAAGCCATCCAAGTTCCACTATATCACATTCCAGCAGCTTGCAAACTAAAACAGTAATGTACCGTATTAACAAATTGAAGGGGAAAAACCACATGATCATTTCAATTGATGCAGAAAAGGTATTTGACAGAAGCTAGCATTCTTTCTTGATAAAATCACTCTGAAAGATAGGAACAGAAGGAAACTCTCTCAACATGTTAAAGGAAATACAGGAAGAACCCACAACTAACATTATACTCAATGAAGAAAGATTCAAAGTTTTCCCATTAACGTTGGGAAACAAGACAAAGATGCCAACTGTCACCAATGTTATTTAACATTGTGCTAGAATTTCTAGCTAGAGCAGTTATTTAAGAAAGAGAAATAAAAGGCATTCAAATTGCAAAGGATGAAGTAAAATTTTCACTATTTGCAGATATATACAAAGAAAACCCCCAAATACTACAATAAAGCTACTAGAACTAATAAATAAGTTCAACAATGTTGGGATACAAGATCACAAGCAAAATCAGTAGTGTTTGTACAAACTAGTAATGTGCAATCTGAGGAGGAAATCAGGAAAAAAATTCATTTACAATAACAACTAAAAGAATCAAACATATAGGAATAAATTTAATCAAGGTTGTAAAGGATGTGTACAAAGAAAATTACAAAACATTCCTAAAAGAAATAAAAGAAGGCCTAACTAAAAGGAAGGACATTCTATGTTCATAATGGGAAGACTAAATATCATTAAGATATTAATTCTACCCAAATTGATTTACAGATTCAATGCAATACCAATTAAAATTCCAACAGCGTACTTTGCAGAATAGGAAAAGCTGATGAGGGGGATGAGGATTGCAATATTGGGGAACAGTGGAAAGACCACCCTTTTCTTAGTTCTACTCTCTTCTAGCATCTAGATATCACCCAGATTCTCTGCCATCTCCAGGGCACACACTTAACCCTTCAAAACAATGGGATGCAGCCAGGCTCCCCCAATCCCTAAGGAACGTGTTCTACCCTCTCTGAGACCTGGGGACACCAGAACTCTTCCTGATCATCAAGACAGAAGGCCCACCCTCTGCACCCAGGTCAAGCTCAAGCTTTCCAGATACGCAGGTGGATCCACACTCCTGGCCCGAGGTTTCCTGACTTCAGACCTTAGCTATCATTGTTCTACCTCCAAGGTTATTCTTTCATCTATCTATCCGTTTTCTGTCCCTTCCAGTCCATAACAGCAGTGGCTCCATTTATACAGGTCTTACAAAAAAATTATTGACTTGGCATGTAGCGTACAGACATTGAAGTCATTAGATAATAAATAGGACCTCTTACAAATCCTTTCTGGATAACTCGGATCTCAAGTCCTGGCTTGCCCTGTAATGACTGACTTTTCCACGTTTGGTTAAATCCTCACTTGGGATGCTGTTCTCTGGGGTCTCACTTTCTGGAAACTCAGAATTTTCCAGACCACCAAGTTTTGGTTTCATTGTACTGAAAAGTTCAGGTTTTAATTTATCCCTCTCTTGTCGCATTTTACTATAAACTGCAAGGAGAAACCAGACACATCCTCCACACTTAGCCTGGAATTTTCTCAGTCAAGTTTCCAGGATCATCACAGTCAAGTTCTCTCTTTAATACAGAATCAACACTCAATTTTGCCAAGCTTTCTGCCACTACAAAACAAGGGTCATCCTCTTGCCAATCTGCAATGACATATTTCTCATTCTTCATTTCTTATTAGGATACAAGTCGTTAATGGAAGTATCATTAGAGTCCATATTTCCAGCAACAGTCTCTTCAAAGTGATATGGGCTTTCTCTATCTAGCTCCTCACAATTCTTCCAGATTCTTCCCTTATTCATTTGTGATGCTTAGGTTCTGGTGTCAAGTTGGTCAAGTGATGATGCCCAGTTGTCTACTCAGACAAGCACTTGCCTGATCATTGCTGCAAGGGTTTCATGGCTCATTGATAAACTGGGAGGTTGGTGTATTAAGTCATCAGTCAGTTGATGACTGATTACATCTGTGATCAGGTAAGGTGCTTCTCCCACAATGAGAAAATCCAATCAGTTGAGAATTTTAAGGAAGAAGAGAGACTCTTTCAGTGCTTCTTCAGCCACTGAGATTTTCCTGTGGAGTTCATCCACAGGAAGCTTCAGGAGAGCTGCCAGCTTCACAGCCTGCCCTGTGGATTTTGGACTCTTCCATTCCCATGGTTGCACGAGACACCTCTATAAATCTCATAGTTACAGACCTCTCCTGTTGGTTCTGTTTTCTCTTGAGAACCCTGACTAATACACCATTTAAAAAGCCATTCCAACATTTTTGGTATTTGCAAACACGACAGCACCCCACTGTCAGAATCAAAATCTGTTTCAGTTTGCAAAAGCTGTGGGATGCCACACACCAGAGAAGGATCAGCTTTTAACAAGGGAATTCATTTAGTTACAAATTTACAGTGCCTCAGAGGAAAGGCAGCTACTTCCATTTGAGTGTCTCTGTCACATGGGAAGGCACATAGCAACCTCTGCTGACCTTCCGTCCTGACTTCTGGGTTCCAACGGCTTTCCCTCGGGCATGTCCTTTCTGCATCTCCTAATGTCTGGGTCTGAGCTCCTGAGCTGTCTTCTGACCTCTCTTTTAAGCCTCCAGCTAACTAAATTGAACATCATTCACTGTGGAAGGCACTCCCTTTAGCTGACTCCAGATATAATCAGCCACAGATGAATTTCATAAACTGATGATTTTAGTCCACAGCAACAGAACAACTGGGCACTGGCACTGTCAACTGTAGAGTCACCGTAGAAGACTGGTGGTTCCTCAGGAATTGTCATGTGATCCAGCAATCCAACTACTAGATATATTTCCAGAAGAACTGAAAACAGGGACTTGAACAAACATCTGCACACTGATGCTCATAGCGGCATTATTTACAATTGACAAAAACTGAAGCACCCCAAGTGTCCCTTAACTGATGAATGGATAGACAAAATGTGGTATATACATACGATGGAATATTACTCAGCTGTAAAATTGAGTGAAATCCTGATGGATGTCACAATCTGAATGAACCTTGAGCATATTACATTGAGTGCAATAAGCGAGACACAAAAGGATAAATATCGCATGATCTTGTTTATAAACATTATAATAAGCAGCACATAGGTTATCAGGTGATAGATTGGGTTAAAGAATGGGAAGCTGATGCTTAACTTGTATAGAATTTCTATCTAGGCTAATGGTGAACGTTTGGAAATGGAGGATGGTGATGGTAGTTGGTTATTCGTGAGCGTAATCAACAGCACTGAATTATGCAGGTGAATGTGCTTAAAGGAAGAAACTTTTGGTGTTTATATTATTAGAATAAAAATTAAAAGACAAAACATAGGACTGTATATCACAGTGATCCTTACGGTGAATGAGTGACTACAGTTAATAGTATAAGAATAAACATTTTCTCTCATTGGTTATAACAAATATATGACAAGGTGGTAATAATAGAGTGGTGCATGGAAAAATTCACTTAAGGTAAATAATGGATAATAGATACAACTATTTCAAATATTCTTTTATCAACTGTACCAAAGCTAACTATTAAACATACAATTATTTTATAAGTGCTATCATCAATAGTAACAAATATTTCACTCCCATGCAAGGTGCTGGTGGCAGGTTGGCACACTAGAATCCTGTATTTTATTCAGGATTATTTTGTAGACTCACAGCTTCTCAAACAAACAAACAAAAAAGGTACTCAGTAATTTGACAATCTGCCACATTTATTGAACTGGATTTTTCTTTGAACCAAGAATAATATATTAGACAAATTGCAGAATCTCAAATAAATCTATACATCGTTTAATGTTGCCTTAGAGTTATTATTACATTATTGTTCCATGAATCATGATTGTCAGGAATTATTTTCTGACAGAACAAGAATTCTATTTCTTCCCAGTACTGGTAAAAGTATACGTGTCCAGGTTTATATAATTATTAATCCTCTTTTGCAATAGCATCTAGGAAGCTTTTTTCATATGGCACTAATCATATTCCAAAATTAGTGTTTGGAAGTACCTGAACATTTTGGCTAATAATTATAAAGAAGAGTAAAACTATTGTTACTAAATCCTAAATTATTACTTTTGGAAAACCAAGCCTAGTATTCAGATGAAAACTAAACAATTTTTTCAGAGGTTCCTACATTTACTTATTCAAGAATTAATTTTGAAAAGAGATATGGGAATTTATTATGGCTATTACTTCTTTACTTATTTTCAAATTGAATTTTATGGCAATCATATTAAGTTCCTATCATAGTGGATATGGATACATTTCAATCATCTTAAGCTCTTATACTTGTCTAAATAAAGACTGTTTATCTATCAAATAAGCTGAATTCTGGAATTTTAACTGAGCTAATTGTAACACTTCAAACATAACTGAAGTGATTTTTTGAGGAAACTATAGGCTACACAAACTGCCTCCTTTTCTAAAGGTAAGGAAAACCACTAGTAAAGCAGAAATATGAATCCGGCTCCTCAACTATAAATCATTAATGGCATCTAAAATTCTGAATTCCAGAGTATATGCATCCTTTTTCAATAAATAATATAAAATACCTGTTTGTTAAATGATCACTCTTTACCTCATGCCTGGGTGATAAGTTTAAATTTAAGAGGAACATGTTAGAGTAATTTTTCTCAGAAAATGGAATTTCCTTCAGTGACAAAATTTCAAAAGATCTTTAGTAGATATGAAAGGGACAGCTGCTCAACCAAGATGGCAGCATAAAATGCTCCAAGGTTCCATTCCCCCAAGGAATCTTTGAGTACTTAGCAAAAACTGGCAGAGATGTCTTTCTTGAAAAACTGGAAAACTATTAAAGGGTTGAAGCAACTGGGCAAATACAAAATCAAGAAAATTCAACTTAAACAGGTAGGAGAAACTCATAGCACCTTTGTCAGCCCCTCTTTTACCACCTTCTTGGCACTGGGTGGTGCTGGCCAATGTTGCCACTAGGGGTCCATCGTGCTGTTCCGGGGGGAGCAGAGCATTCCCGACACTCATGCGTGGGGACTGTATGCCAGTGACAAGTCTTAGAAACAGAACCAGGACACTCATCTCTAGATCATCATTTCAGAACTCATCATGCAGGCAGAACAACTTACAGACAGCTAAAACAGTGTAAGGAGCAATTCAGTTGAAGCACTAGTCAAATAATTATTGGCTTTAAGGCATAAAATAAAGTACCCCAGGAGGGGAGAAACTGTATTTCATGGCAAGTAGAAGGGAGATTCAGATTCCTGTAAAAGGGGGATTCCTAAGGCCATGTGAGGAAGCCTCTGAAAAGATAAGTGCCCCTAAAAGAAAGAGAGGATCCTGCACTTTCACTTTAAGCTGATCTTCTTGATAAAAGGACTAAACTGTGAAGGAGAACACCAAACAACCTAAAGACAATTTGAATAGACTGTGAAAGGTATTTTTCCATTTGCCTGTTTTTATTCCCTTCTGGTACTTAAGGAAATTTATGCCATATCATTAGCTGGATAAAAGCTTAAAGAACAGACAGCTGTAGCATGAAATCCTCGATTTAACCCAATAAAACACTAAAATGTAGAGAGTGTGATAAAAGATTGCAGACAAATGAATAAACAGGAAATGATGGCCAATAGAAAGGAATAGGATAAAATTTCAAAAAAACATCAATGAGGAAAACCAGACTTTGGTCATACCAAGAAAAAGTCTTTAAAACAAAGATCCTCAATTTGCTTAAAAAAGATGGAGAAAAACAAGAGAAAGGACTAAAGGATAGCAGAAAAATAAAGAAAAAAATAAAATGAGAATTTCAACAAAGAGAGAGAAATATTTAAAAGGAGCCAGATAGGAAAAATAAGGTTGAAGGCCACATAACCAAAATAAAATATTCTATACAGGGCTTAAAACTCAGACTATAGTAGGAAGAAGAAAGAATCATTGAACTAAAAGACAAGACAATTGAAATTATTCAGGCAGAAGAGCCGAAAGGAAAAAGCAGTGAATGAAGCATATGCTATCAGATGCCCTCAAGTGTACCAATAAATGCTTCTTGAGAAACCCAAAAGGAGTAAAAAAGAGAGCAAGTGGTAGAAAGAATTTTCAAAGAAATAATGGCAGAAAACTTTAAATTTAACAAAATATATAAATATGCACTTTCATGAAACTCAGTGAACACCAAACAGGACAAACTCAAAGAGAATCACACTCAGATACATTGTATTCAAGCTGTTGAATCCTAAAGGCAAGAAGAGAGTTCTTAAACCTGAAAGTGAAAAGCAAGACATTATGCACAAGAGGGGCCTAGGAAGATTAAGGTCAGATTTCCCTAAGAAACCAGTCAGGCAAGAAGACAGTAGGACAAAATATTTAAAGTAGCAAAAGAAAATAATTACCGACCAAGAACTTTATATTAGGAAATACTATCCTTTAAAATGAGGGGGATATTAAGACATGCCCAAAGAAACAAAAGCTGAGGGAGTCTGCCACCCTCGAGCAATGTTAAAGGTAATTCTTGAGACCTTGAGACCGAAAGGACAACACAATGGAGAAGATTCAAGCACCATAAAAAATTAATTTCTTCAGTAAAGTAACTATGTGAGTAATTATATGTCAGAACTATTGTATGTAACTCACATTTTTACTTATAGAGTCTAAAATGTGAAGCATAAAAAGTAATGATAACATTGGTTTTGACATAAATATCAATGTATAAACTTTGTTACAAGAACAACAAAAGCATGCTGACTGGGGATATAGGAATAGTGTCTGTGTATGCTGATGAAGTTATGTTGTTATTAAGATGCCAAATTCAAACCTCAAGGCAGCCAAAATAAAAAGAAACACAAATCTGAAAATAGGCATTAAGGGAAATATTGAAGGTTTAAAAAGTTATGAGATGTTAAAAAGACAAAATAGCAAAACAGCAGAAGAAAGTCCTGCCTTATCAGTAATCACTTAAACTGCAAATGTGTTCATGCTCCCATCAAAAGGCAGAGACTGGCAGAATGGATAAGAATGAACAACCCACTTCCATGCTGCTTATAAGAGACTCATCTTAAATTCAAAGACACAAGAAATTGAAAGTGAAAGGATTGAAAAAGTCTAGCATGCAAATAGTGCTGGAAGAGTGTTGGGACACCTATACCAATATCAGATAAAATAGACTTTAAGTCACAGTTTATGAGGGACAAAGCCAGTCACTATAAATGATGAGGGGGTCAATTTAACAAGAAGACATCATAGCAATTATAAATATATATGCATCTAATGGCAGAAAACCAACTATACGAAGCAAATAGTGATGATATGAAGGGAGAAATAGACAATTCTACACTAATAACCAGAACTTCGATATATAACTTGCAATGATGGTTAGAACATCTAGACAGAAGGTCAATAAGGAAATAAAGGACTTGAATGAAACTCTAAACTAACTAGTCCTTACAGATATAAATAGAACATGTCACCTAAGAACAGCAGAATACATAATCTTCTCTAGGGTATATGCGTCATACTCCAGGATAGACTATACATTAGGCCATAAAATGTCTCAATAAATTTAAAATATTAAGGACATACAATATGTCTTCTCTGACCACAAGAGAAAGGAGAAACCAATAACAGAAGAAGAAATGGAAAATTCATAAATATATACAAATTAAACATTGTATTCTTAAACAACTAAAGGGCCAAAGAAGAAAAAATGAGCAAAATTAGGAATACCTTGAGAAAAATAAGAATGAAAACACAACATTCCATAATTTGTGAGATATGGCAAAGCAATGCTGAAAGGGAAATATATAGCTATAAATATTTACATTAAAAAAAGAGGAAAGATCTCAAATCAGAGACATGATCTCACAAACAGAACACTAAAAAGAAAGAAAAAATTAAAACCAAGGCAGCAGAGGAAAGAAACATTAAAGATTAGAACAGAGACAAACAAAATAGAGAATTAAAAACAGTAGAGAGAATCAGTGAAGCCAAACGTTGGTTATTTGAAGAAATTGATGTCAATGAAACTTTGGCTAGACTGACAAAGAAAGAGAGAGGATGCAAATAACCAAAATTAAAAAATGAAATAGGAGGACATTACTACTGATCTCACAGAAATAAAAAGTACTGTAAGAGGTTACTATGAATTATTGTATGCCAACAAATTGGATGACATAGAGGAAATGGAAAAATTCATAGATATATGCAAACTACCTTACAGTGACTCAAAAATAAATTTAAGATTTTAACAGACCAGCAAGTAAAGAGATTGAATCAGTAATCAAAAACTTCCCAAAAAAGAAAGCTCAGCACTAGATGGCTTCACAGGGGAATTTTATGTAATTTTTCCTCAAAAAAATTGAACAGGAGGGAGCATTACCTAACTCATTTGATATGCCCAACATCACCTTGATACCCAAACCAGATATAGATACTACAAGAAAAGAAAATTATAGACCAATATACCTCAAATTAATTTTGAAGAAAATATTAGATTGATTTATTTTTGAAAAAGGATATTAGAGTTGGTACCTAAATGTTTTTTATTTTATAATTTTGTTTGTAATTTAGTCACAGAAACTTAATATTTCCTTTTGTACTTTTCACATAAAATTAAACAAGTTGCTGTGAAGTGAGAAGAATTACTTCGCCATGGCTTAGAATTCTATAATTTGGCAATTATTTCTCTCTCTATATATAACAAAAAGTCATCCTACATACTATGTAATTTGTAACATTCTTTGTTAACATTATATTTGAAAATTGTAATTTTATTTATAGATTTTGATTAGCTTATTCTTCTGTCATTCAAAGCGCGTTTTCTAATTATGGATTAAAATGCTATTCTGAAGTAGGTAAAAATTATTCCAAAGCATAGCTATTTGAAGGAGTCATTTTGGCTGCTAATTTAGTGTTCATACAGGCCTTTCTGTTCCCTCATCCTCTCACTTTGCTTGAACAGCTAAATCTATGTGAATCCCTCACATAGAGAGAGAAAGACACTCAATTATTTACTAACAGTTTGCTTTTAATGGAATTGAATATATAGTTTAATTATAGGGTAGTCTACAATTTGGGGGGAAGGATGTGGGAAGTAAATGGACATCCTGCTCCTGATAAGACCTTAATTGCCCTGTTTCTTGAAAATATCGTCTGACTGAGACTTTTGCAATCTAGACGGTGGTAGGTTGATTTCTCACGTGACTCAAGCCCTTAGGTTAAGGTTGTCTACTTGTTTGTTGTGGATAAATGTCACACTATTAAGTGTGTTATGCCATTAAGTGTAAGTTTCTTTCACCTTTCATTAAAAGCTGCTCAAAGACGCTATGATTCTTGTTACTTCCTTCAGAATGAGAAATCAAACTAGGAAGCATCATCCAGAGTCTCTAATCCATAAACAATTTTATACCAAATCCAATGTTTCTTTAAGGAATTTATCCTGGTAAAAGAAAAAGCACAAATCTGGGGTCAAGACTCAAGCAGATATGCACATTACTATCTCATCTTAGCCTTAAATGTTTAATATATCTATCTGCATAATATGTGATATTAACATATCTACCTGCGTAACATGTGATATAAACATCTCCAGCTTTTAGTTTGTTTGCCTGCTTGTTGTTACTGTTTATGTTGTTGTTGTGTGTTTTCTGGGTCATGGGATTTTGAGGTACCAAATTTAGTAACATAATATGTTGGTAAGAAGAATAGCAAGTGAGTAGTCCAGCTATCTTCTTGAGTCTTTCAAGTATTAATTTAATTCCTATTGCTCTCAGATCTCTGTATTGCTCTCAAGATAAAGCAAAGAAGTGAAAACCGAAGAATGTTTTCTCTGGAATTCCTAATTCATTCTAAAACTTCTCAGACCCTTTTGTGAACTTTAAAGCATCATTCAGTTTTGAGGTTTCTGTTCCATTCTACAGAGAGAAGGATTTAAGTTGTCATTTATTTCCTGTTTTTTTTCAATCTGGAGGTAAAGATGCTTTAGAGGAGTTAAGTATGGATTGGTGAAAGCAAGTGGAATGATGCATATTCAGCAAGATTACTTCCCTGCTACCTTAGAGGCCATTTGTGCTAGCAAAGGGAAAATTACAATACATTTATCTTTCTGTTCCATTTTTATTTTCTGAGGTTCTTGAGTTTATGCCATTTAAAGGCTTTTTCTCCTACTATTCCTAAGAGTCATTGCTAAAACATAGTTCATTTTATTATAGAAACAGAGTAAGCTAATTATCTCCTGAGAACTTGCTATAATTTAAGGGTTATGCACAAGATGTTAACTAATCACACAGCTCCCAGATATTTGTAACATGCAGTGTGATTCTGAGGTTGCATATAAATGAGTGCTAGGCATGACACGTGATGTGTTGTTTCTGATGCATGGAAGAAAAAATTGTAGATTATGCAGGGTTAGAGTCATAATATTTGACATGTTTTTTTCAGATATAATATAAAATGTACAATACTTCATCACTGTCCTACATTCCACACCATTTACTAACAGATAATATTTATAATTTAAAAATACTTTTGAAATAAAAGAGAAAAGTTAACTGCCAATTGCAAATATAATGCAAATTAATGCAAACTAGCATGAATCCATATACATGTGCTAAGATAAAATTTCTTTTAAAATCATATTTTAAAATAATTTCAGTAATTGAATGGAGAAACGTGGCATTAAAAAAAATTCATGTTGAAGTCAACGTCATTGTCACTAGTCATATGAAATTCATTAAAACTGTTCTAAATTGTCTATTAAAATGAAAAATGTGCAGAACTGTATGTTTGATTTGCAAATCTATTAACATGGTATCATTATGGCAATTCTAGTTATTTTTTAATTTACAAATTTCTTTAAAAAGATGTTTACATTCATTGTATCTATTTAATAATATTCTTTCCATATTTTAATGCTTTGCAGTCTCACATATAACCAGCTAGTGAATTTGTTCTCCTCAAAGACCTAATAACCTTCTAATTGCCAAATATAATAGCAAATGGATCCACAGCCATTAACCTTCTGAATCTGTCTGAAGATTGCCATGGTTACTTTCCTATTTTTCGTTGAAAACTTCTCCTTTCTAAATATCTGCATTATAGTATTATCTTCTTTCTTTAACTATATCTCAAATCATTTTTTCCTTTCTTTTACATGCTCTCTATTTTTTCCTCTGGCTTATATTTTCTCAAATGTTCTGTTCTTATAGCTTTTTTCCTTTCTTTTAATATTTTCTTTGCACATCTTTTCTCTCCCTTTAGTTTCTCTGATACTTTGTAACTCTAAGGGCCCATTTCACATGTAAGTTTGTATTAAATTTACTGTGCACACTTATTGCCTCTGAGATTTTACAGACACAGCAACTTAATGATCTGTTATTAATAGGAAAAGCTCACATATGCATAGGAATTTTCAATCTTTCAAAATGTTTTTGTTTCTTTTCTTTTTAGAATGCAAATCTTGTTCATCCTTTTTTTTAATCCAAAGCACTAACTATACTAGCTTACATGTAATACTTGTTTAGTAGATATTCATGAGAGAAAAACAAAGAAAAAAGATCTGTTGTTTTGAAATAACTTGGGCCTGACACTTGTCGGGGTCTAAGCCCCTTAATTACTGCTTACAGAACTACTGTGTCTTGAAACAAATAAAGACCTTTCCTAAGAGTAAAATTTGTTATTCAAGAATCATAGAATTTAGGGAAAATTCAAATCTCTTACTCTAAAAAGCTATTTTTCTCCGTGTATCTGAAATATATTATGGTTTAATTGTTAATTCTTCACAATAAAAATAATTGTATTTTAAAAATGAATTAAAACTAATTTTAATTCCTCAATGAAAGTTACTAAATCATTAACCATATGAAAGCAAAATTTTACCTTGACTAATGCAATTTTTTTTCCTGCCTATTTCTAAACATGGTATTTCTGTGATACACGTATACTTGGTATCAATTGGGAAATATAATACAGAAGTTTAAAATAATTATTTTTCAAGCATGGGCTTAATTATAGTTTAAGTAAATATGGTGAGAAAATAACCAAATAAGTACAATTTGTAACGATAAGGTAGAATATATGCTTATACTTTCTTTTTATCCTTTATTATGCAACTGTACCGAATGTATCTATTAAGAATAATGGGCGGGCCGCGGTGGCTCAGCGGGCAAAGTGCTTGCCTGCTATGCCGGAGGACCTCGGTTCGATTCCCGGCCCCAGCCCATGTAACAAAAACGGAGAAACAGAATACAATAAAACAAGAAAATGTTTAAAAATGTTTCCCTTCCTTCCTTCTATCCTTCCTTCCTTCTCTCTGTCTTTCCTTTAAAACAAAAAAAAAAAAAAAAAAAGAATAATATATAGAGTACATCTGCACCTAAAGTATTATCTTCCTTTTGTGTTCCTTTTATGATCAACGTGTTTAGCTTATCATGTGCCCAGAAATATACTTTCAGTATGGGCTCTAAGGTTTTTTTTTTATATTTATTTATTTATTTATTTTTTTACATGGGCAGGCACTGGGAATCCAACCCGGGTCCTCAGGCTTGGCAGGCAAGCATTCTTACCTGCTGAGTCACCGTGGCCCACCCGGCTCTAAGGTTTTTAATACATGCTCTTTACGATTCTCTCGTCATGCTCACGTTTTTGTGAGGAAATAGCATAAACTTTTTAACGTCTCTGACAAAGAAAACCTGTAGAACTCACACCAGACTAGTAGAAGGAACCCTGAACTTTAAAACAAATGAGGGCTTTTCTGAGAGCGTCAGATAAGACAAAGACGCTCACCTAAATGTGCCCACAACTTCCTTCCTAAGTTCTAGGATTTGGTTTCAGAACAACTATCTCTGAGGTCTGATTATATATCATTTAAGGCTTCCCTGGTTACTTCGTCTTTTCTGTGCTAATTCTGTCCTCACTCACCGAAACCTTCCTCCTATTTTAGTTTCTCTTTCTGCCTCCCACCCAATCCAGCTATATTATGTCCAAGGAGCACACACATGGCTCCTTGTGTTAAATGTTCTGTGCGCTTTCGGAGAGCTGGCTCTCCCTCTCCCACCCCGAGGTGCCCGCTGGTTTGGGATTTCCTTTAACCACGGCTGACCCACCCCCGCCTCAGCGTGCGGGGAACCGAGAGGCCTGGGCTGGAGAGGAAGCACAGCGCCGTGGCTTGTCCTCACCTGTCCTCAAAGTGCAGGCCATTCGGGTCAAGGTCAGCCCTCGAGGGCAGGTCCTTCAGTCCTGACCGCGCAGACGGACACTCTTCCCAAACCGGTTCCCTGCGCCAAAAGCTCAGATGAGCGGCTGTCGCGTCACCTTCATTTCCCAGCAGCGGGTCCCGGGGAAAGTCCCCTGTTGACCTCTGGGCTTCTGGAAGCAACACAGCGCTGCTCCTGGAGAACCCTTTCATCCCTCTAGAAATAAACTAAGAACGACACTGTGTAGAGAAAGTAAGCCTGAACTGCGCACGTATCAATTCTTTAATAGTTCTGGAAATTTCCCCGAGCAGGTGTAGGCAGGTCCGGCTGATACAGCCCGACACACGTCTCTGGGCGTGCACAGTCTATGGCTTGTTCTCGTCCTTGGAGCTTCAGGGAACGAAATCTGCAGGGGAAACGTTCGGTACTTTAATTGGTAATCTTTTAAAACTCTATTTTAAATTATAATGAATATAGATTTGCGGTCAAGTGGCTTAATGAAAAATCGTCATCAATACCAGTCCTTTATCCCTGTGAGTGGACGCAGGGAAATCCACTCCCTCCCTCTAATTTATGGAGAATATGTAACCAAAAAAAATCAAATTTCTCTGTCCACAGAGCTGAGGGCGCCTGGTGCCCGTCCACGATAAAGGACCAGACTCAGCCCCAGGACTGCTGGACCCGCTCGCTGGTCTCCGCAGCAGAAGGGCGGCCTCTCCGGATCCGCAAGCTGGGGTCCGACATCAGGGTGTCCCAGGCCGAGTGGTTCCTGAAGGGCAGCCCCGTCGTCCCAGCCCTCCCCCGGTCCCCGCTGGGCACTGGCCCTCCATGACAGTCCTGGGCCTGGGGTGTCCAAACTCAGTGTGCGTGTCGCAGAGCTGCCTCTTCCTCATCTCCAGCCGTCGTCTGTGTCCTCGTAAGGACACTGGTCGGGTTGGATCAGAGCCCATCTGAACTATTAACATCTTCAAAGATCCTACTTACAAATAAATTCACGTCCACACGCCTGGGCTGGCACCTGAACATGTCTTTGGGGGCACGCCTCCATCCGGAACAAGAACCATCTGGGTTCCGTGCTGGGTTTTCCTGCTTTTTATCACCTGTGTTAGGGCATTTGGTGGAATGGCCTGAGACTAGCCATCCCTGGGGAAGGAGAGGTGGGCAGGGCCTGGTGTCCGGCAGTCTGGGAGGCCTCCCTGCTGGCAGCCGGCGGGCGTGGTTGCCTTTCCCCTGGGACTGACCAGTTAGAGGCTGAGAGCCACGCGTCTGCAGAAGTGGGGGCATGGGAACCTGTCGTCACCTTGCAGCCCGTGGCCTCCTCCTGCCGCTTCTCAGCGCGCAAAGCAGCTAGGCCAGTGACCACCACCCAGACTGCACACACGGAGAGTGAAAGGGCTGTTAGCAGCAGTCCTGAGAACACGGAGCCCAGTTTTCACCAAGGCTGAAAGCGTAAGGGGAGGGGAGGAATTAAGATTTCGGCTAATCTGACATTTCGACTTTAAGAGTGTTTCTTCCTGTGCACATGCCATAGCAGAGGATGCTAAAACGGAGGCCTGAGTTAGTCCACAACAGGAGCACACCACCATGTCCCATCAGCCCCAGGGCACGGCACAAGGCTCCCCATGGGCACTTCAGTTTACTCCCCCAAAACTCTAGGGCTGCTGTTGTACTTCCTCCTGACTAGGAAGGAAAAAACTTTACTACACATTGAGAAGCTTATGAAAGATAAAGATGACTCTTCTCCACTGCTCTGCATGCCCCAGACTAAACGGCTCAGTAATGTAGTTCTAGTTGTGAAAGGGGGGGGGTGGTGGCAACTGGTCATTTGAATTAATTTTCTAGTTATTTGGTTAAAAAAGAATAAAATTAAATAATGAAATTTCCTTTCCATTGAAGTCAACAAGAAAATTTTTGCAAGTCAACTTTGATGTATTGGTGTTGAATGTATTGGAATGACAATTTTGAAAAACAAAAGCTAATTTTTTTCTTGGATCTGATCTAGCACAGAAAAAAAGTCACAATTTTCTGTTTTTGTATGCGTTGTTGATACTTTATATTGATATAATTTCAAACTTAGAAAGCCACTACCTAATGAATATACTTATTTGAAATTAATATTTCTGTTAGTATCAGCACAGTTATGTCAAACATATATTTTTGTACAGCAGTATCACATGTAGTGCAGTGACAATTTTTATTTTTCCAAGTTGTCATATTATACATATGTTTATTTTGTATTTCGCATATTTATTCATCACCACTGATGCTACCTTTATCATATCTTTCAAATTATTTTTTTCTGTTTTTTTTGGGGGGGTTGGGGGTCATGGTCTGAGACTCGAACCACCCATACACCCTAAATTTATTTTTAACAGAAGTTTACTTTCTTCATATAATTCTAAAGATATCTTTACAAATGATTTTAAATGATTTCCCAGAAAACTAAAGCTTGGAAAATGAACAGTCATTCAGTAGTGTGAATATTTTAAAATATGCATCCAAGGTTCTCAGGACAAATGCAATAGGGGACCTTCATGAACTGTCTTGTGACTTGGCTTTTCCAATTTGAGGTTCAACACCTATGAAATTGGGTTAGTAATTTCGACTTCAGGATTTCGTTGACAAGATGGTTAAGAGAAATATGTCATTATTTTTAAGTTTCACTTAACCATTGTCCTTTAGCAGAGTCAGTAGTCCTGCTAAAATGGAGACCACTGAGAAGCAATTTTATTGTTGTTAGGAGAAAGTTAAGAATTTGGTGTTACAGGCTACTAAAGTAGGTCTTTTGCACATGTTTTCTAGTTTGCTTTGATGCCCTTTCTTCACTTCTTTCTTGGCTAACCCTGGCTTATCCTTCATTGCATCTGGGAGCATGCTTTAGTGATACATACTGTATTAAATTGGTTTTCATGTACTCCTGTAGTGTTACACTTATGCTTTTATCATAGGTATGTTAATGCACATCTTTTACAATTTTTAGCATAATATGGTGTGTCTGCATGGATCCTCATTTAGAGGACCAGTTTTCACATTGTAGGATTGCTGAAATGGTGTGTCTTAATTCTGAAACAGTTCCATTACTCTAAATATTCATTGATCTCCTGCTGTGTCAGCCTCTATACTAGGCTCACAACACATGCTAAATCCAAGCACATGCTAAGTCCTTGTTCTTGGACAGCATGATACGTGACTATTCAGAACCATGAGGATAAAAGGATCACACTTCTGACCTAGAAGCAGGAGTGCTAAGTGTCAGCCTTGTGCTATGATGTTGTCTTTAATAAAGTCTGGGAATTCCCAATAATCAAAACACATATACACTCCAAACAAATTGCAGGTGTGTGTGTGTGTGTGTGTGTGTGTGTGTTGTAAGTGTTCACTTTCTCATTCTCTTCCTCTGTCTGTCTCAAAATAGGTTATTTTTTCCCAACAGTAGAATTATATGTTCCAGGAAAGCCATAAGTTTGAAAGAATTAAATGCAGGATAAGTACAGGTTGTTATATGAAACTGTACCCCCAAAATAACATGATGTGAAATTTCTGCTAAAAGCAAGCACTGGAGAAAACACACACATATGCAAAACCATTCCAGGATCTAAGTAAAATAGTTACAAATTTGAAATATTATTTTGTAAGCATAATAAAGGCATAAGTAAATACTATCATGCAGGTTAAGATTTGTGAAGTGATTCTGTAGTAGCTTTCATTATTTGTCAAACTTTATGGACTGCTTCTGATGCAAGGGAACAGTTAATGTGGATAATAAATAATTTGGGAAATACAGTTTCTTAGGTCAAAAATACTTATTGACAATACGCTATTCCTCCTTTAGAAAATTCAGAAATGTACAATGAAGTTAAAAAACCCTACATTCTGGCCACTCGATGGCAATTACTAATATTATTTTACGTTCAATTCATGAATTGTTTTCTATGTGAAGGAATTTTCTTGTAATATTTGTACATGAATATATTCTGACCACCCAATGACAGATTATATTATTGAATTATTTTATTTTTAATCGTAAAAAGCTCAAATATTAACTACACTTAGCAGAGATCTGTATTGATCAGGACATAACCAGTTGTTCTCTATTTCTAACAATGTCAGAATAAAGGAGAACAGGCAGATTGTATATAAATCCTTATATGGTAATTCATTTCTCTAAGAGATTCATTAATATAAGAAGTTGTAGTATGTCCTTCAAATATCTTAAAAAAATAATTTTTCTTCTCCAAATACTATAATGAAACATTTTTATTCTAGTAGAGACTTGTATACAGAAAAATAAATGTTTACAAGCATCATTTTATAAAATTAATACAAATGTTCAGTTGTAGCTAAATTCTAATGTTATGAAAATATTTTGCTACTATTTTTATGTTAATTTATTCATTGTCTCAGTTTCCAAAAGGATTTTAACATATATGCCACTAATGTATGACTCAGATTTTTTTCTTTTCTGCTGTTATTTCTTTCACATTGTCTATAAATAGGTACAGTCTGCTTCTACAATAAACAATTATACATAATTTATTTGCCTAGACGTTTTCTCCAATATTTCTAACTATATCATTGAAATAAGTTTTGCAATATTTTCTACAAATGTAGTCACTTTTCTTGAAGCCTAATAGGGACATCTGTTTCTCCCTAGAATCAGGAGGCCAAATAAGTCTTTGGCTGGACATTTATAACCCCTACTGAGGAGTATCTAAAAATCATCCAAGGACAGAATTTAGATCATAAAAATGAAACAGCACAGAAGTTTTGGATTTTTATAAGTCAAGCATGCATTGTATTAATTTTAGTATTAAATAGCCCAGACATTGGAAAGGAAGAAATTGTGACTACAAAAAGCAAGCAAATGATTCTTACTTTACTTTATGATTAATTCTTCCTTATTTTAGTGATGTTTCTACTTAAAGGTCTCTGTATCCTCTAATCATGTAGTATGTCAATTGTATTACAAATATCTAATCTGTTTTAAGTCGAGTGTAAAGATGAATGTAATAACTCATTTTTATACTTTGCTTTATGAATAGCTACACTTTTGGAAATACCTTTTCTAATAAGTGTATCACCTTCATTTTTTCTTTTGCTGTTTTTAGAAATTACATTAAAACATTCTTCATGTTTGCAGAAACAACTCCATAAGTGTATATTTATGTGTTTCAGTTATTTTCTTCCTGTTTTCCATTTCTTCTTTTTTATTCCTTCTCTTCCATCCTTTTCATGCTCTGAGTTCCTAAGCATTATTTCTGTATATATAGCTACTTAATTTGATATTACCCTCCACAGGAATCATGACACTTTGAATAATGTATATCTTAGCTGAAATAACTTTGCAAGCAGGAAAAATAAAATAAAAAGTTTTGCATGCTTTTGTCTGTATTGTTCACCTACCAAAATCTAACTTGTAGCTTCCATGTTATAAACAGTTGTATTCTAGTCATCTTCTTCCAAGGTGGCTATGTAAAACTCAAAGGGCATTTTTCTCTAAATCAAAAGCCCCAGAACAAGTTACAAAGCCAATTTAATGGGAAAGGGAGTTGAGTCTTGCTACCTGTAACCATTGCTATTACATTTTCCCTGCCTTTACCTTCATTACTTTATTACATAATGTACTTCTGAACTGCTGTGTTTACCTGAGGAAAGAATGGTCAGTTGCTTCTGGGTCAGACGGAGGTCTCATAAATGACTTTCCTGGTGCTTGCTTCCACAAGTGGTGGGATAACTTCTCCAGATATCTGTGTATGTTCTCCCTAGATATTTATGTCTTTTGTATTTCTTTGCCTTGCAGATTTTTTGCAGGGCTTAGTTCACAAGAACATACATTTTAACTCTATTACAGCTTAAATTCATTGAAAAGATCACACGTAGTATGTGGACAGGGATGGGACATGTAATGAGAAAATATGCCTTGGAGAAGAAGGGTAAGAGGATGTTTTCAGAGTCTGGGATCCATGGTTGGGAGGAAACACATCCCATCCTGTGTTAGACGTTGGGCAGTTGGCAAGATCTCAGAGAAGACTGCAGAATGAGCCGAAGGATTTGAACTTTATGCTAAGCTGGAGCCCTATGAGTCAGGCAGGGCACAGTGACAGTGGATTGTCACAGCAAAATTTTAGTATTAATTGGTGATAATTCACCCCCAGAGGCCCTCCTCAATTCTCTGGTCCTGATGAGGTGCCAATAATTTGGCATAATCTTAAGAGAAGTCTCAGTAAAAGAGTGACTTTTTAGCATCTGTGGATGCTCAAAGTCTGATTTCAGTATATTTAAAGAAAAGAATGATCATGAAAAGAGCAGAATTTCCTGGCAATGATGGAAGCTAAGCGTAAGTCATCTGAACAATGAATAGGGGGTGCTGGGAGAGGGGAGTTCCCATCTGAAAGGGAGGCATCCGGCTTAGCTTGCTATGGACCAATTACTTCCCCTAACGGGGGGGAGGACTCTTTCTGCCCATTAGCCCGAATGTCCCTAAATGCTCCACATTATAAGGCTACTAGATTTTTCCAAACACCGATTAACAGCTGGCTCCTCTAGTTATTCATGCACTGACACGGTTGTGCTCATGCTTGTGAAAAGTGCAGGGCTCCAACTTGTGGAACAAAATCCATGAGCTGTCACGTTATGACTACCGTTCTATGAGAGAATGACAGGGTGGAGTTTTCTGTTTTTCTCTCTTCCTAGTGTCACTGATGAGTTCTTCTTTTCCCTAATAGAGCCATTGTTTCTGCCCATATCTGCGATATTGTACAATTTGTTCTGAACCATTTGCATGTCTCAGATGGGACTATGCATGACATCACTGAAGTGCTCTGTTTCTGGCATAGTTGAATTTGTGGACTGATATTGATCCCTGCTACATATGCATGGCTTAATTACAGGTGGAATGTCCATAAATGAGAGTCTGCCCAGTAGCCGTATGAATGATTCCACTTTACCCATTGGGTACAGACTCAATTAGAATGCTTCTACAATGATTCATTAAAAATCTTGATAGACAGAAGTCAATCAGACCAGACTGAGAGACATATAGTAAGGCTCTATAGCAGAGGTTGGCAAAGAATGTTTTTACATTTTTAAAGGAAAAAGAATGAAGAGAAAAAAAGAAGAACCAGAGGGGCAGAGACTGTACATGGCCCATAAAGCCTACAATATTTAACATCTGGCCCTTTACAGACAGAAGTTTTGGCCCCTACTTTAAAATAAAAAGAACTTTCACTTTATTTTTAGACAACAATTTTGGTATTTTTGTAGGAATTATATTTGTAATTTAAAGGGAAAGAGAGAAGCATTGATTTTATTTATTGCAAGTAAACATTGGCAGTTCCCACTTATTAGCACGAGGAATAGTAGAAAAAAGTGGACCGGGGCACACAGAACAGGTAAAGGACCCTGACTTTGAAAGCTAAATGGGATTTTGTTAAACTTAAGCTTTGCACCCCTAGACTTTACAGGCCTTCTGCAGCTCATCAAAGCTCAGCAGGGCTCTTCTGAGGACCCATGTGGTGGTGTTTGTGGGTGTGGTACTGAAGGCCACTGATTCCCCACCGAGTCCTTCATGCTACCTCAGGCACCTGTGGAAATGAGTTCTGGCCTGAACGTCAGCACTTGCACCCATTTAAGTCTAGCTTTGAATGGTCTTGCCTTGATGCTAATAAGGGTTCTTTAGGCTCTCAAAATGTTTGTTGTCTTATTCTGTGTTTGACAGCATCTTCCTTTAAGTCCTTGGAACAATTTTCTTATCTGTTCCCCCATGCCATTCCACTCTTCCAATATTGAAACTCCTCAAAGGGTAGAGCCACTTCTGTCTTCTCCCTATTTTAGCCTTAGTCCTAAGAAACCTTGTTGCCCAATTTCTAGACCTAAGAATTTCTCTGTTTCTTTCAGGCGGCCTGATCTAAGAGTCCAGAAATATTCAGATGGTAAGCAGTTTACAGAACATCCTCTTACGATGCTTGAAATACATATTTTTTGTTAATGAGATGTAAATTTGGACAATTTTTACAGGACAATAACTCATATATTAATTTTTAATTATTCTTAAATAAATAGAGCATTAATTTTCAATCTAAAGTGTACTTTTTAGAAGAAAGTCCAAATAATTGTTAATAGTTCATTAAAAAATGTCCAATTCAGTAATTATTTCAGGCCAAATGATGCCATCAATGATAACTTATTTTAGTACAAAGAGTATACTTATAACTTTTAAAGTTCTTTCATGTTTTGAGATATAGTTTGTATGTGCGGTTATCTGTGTTTTGGAAATACAAACTCTGTGGTACATTGAAGAAGAATGATTCGTATTTATTCTTGGAAGATGAATCTGAGTTTTAAATAAAGAGTTAGCATGTCTTTTAGTGTTTCTGTTAATGAATATATCTTTGTCAGTAAGGGAGTAGAATTGTCACATTTTTCTGTAAGTAAATCAATTAAAACAAAATTAAGTACAATTAATGATGTTGAACTTATCTGTTGTCTCTAGGTTGAGAGTAGAAATCCAATTGACTCAATATGAAGGGGTTTAAAATGTCAGTGCCACACCAGCGTTCTTAGTAGGTTTACAGACTGGATGCAAACCAATTAACATTCAATTACTCTACCTCACTTTGAGGGTGAGGATCCTGTGTTTTATGTTTTCAAAATTATGTTGATATTATATTTAGCTTCTTAGGAAGAGCTGCTGACTATATAAAAATATTATTCCCTCAGTGTTTCCAACATCTTTTATCTGTGTAGTTTTCACAATATTTTTATTTGAATTATTCTGTGTAGTTTTGCCTTCTAAGACATTAGTCAAGACGTATCTATTATTTCCACTTTGTAGACAATTTAAAGCTGTACAATAAGGGTGTGTATTTTGATTCCTATTATTTTTTTCACTAACTCTCTTCCTCTAAAAGAGTCTTTCTAGTCCTCAGATAAACTGTCTTCCCTCCTGAATAATTTGTAAGGGACTGAAAAGTATATTTTTTTACTTTTTCTGTTAATTGAAAAAACATAGCTCATAGACTTGGATTATACCTAATTTAAGTATAATTCTCACTGAAAGATTGGACAGAAATACACTGAGACACCAGAGGAAACACCTTGAGTTTGGGAATATAATGTCAGAAGTATTTAACTAGGATACAATGTTGTTAGCTAGCAGGTGTTAGAGGCCAAGAGTTTTTAGAACTGCAACTTAATACATAGTCAAGGTAATATGTGATACACATTTATGTTGCTATAAACTTAACAGAAATTTATTAATGAAGAAATACTTTAGCTGGCTGTACTTCTACAGGAAACTTGAGACTGCTTACTTTATAACATCTATAATCTCAGAAAGGTGGGAAAACCAGAAAATGTATGCACTGAGGTAGAGAATGTCTTAATAGTACACACCAGTGCTGCCAGTCGTTTAACATGATTGTGAGATTAAACACGATCACGTGTGCTTCCTCGATGGGAGAGAGTCCTCTCACACCTTTGGAAAAAAATAAAAGGATATAATGTCAAAAACGGAAAGAGAAAGATATGAGAGATTAGAATTGAATTTTCTTAATTCACAATGATTTCAGGAAACTTCCTAAAAATAAAGCTTGTGAAGCCAGGACTCAGATCCAGAAATTCTGGCCATAGAACCCACAGGAGTAAGTATTTCCTAACACATACTGCTTCTCACTATGATGTGTATTTGATTATTCCCAGCACTACTTTTCAGAAGGCATCTGTAAACGTGCTTAGTTTCTTCCCGTTTCCAACATTTTAAAGCCTTGAGTTCTTTTGCCATATCGATAGGCATTGTCTAGGCTAAGTCATGGACGAGGATAAAGGGAGAGCTTGATGTCTCATTACCTGACAAGACCTTTTTTTCGAGTTTTATACACATTTGCATCATTTGCTCCTTATGTCAACTCAGCAAATCACTGATATCCTTTGAATATTACAATTTGAAAGACAGTGCTTATAAAATTTGATACTGCTCATTAAGGTAAACGTATAAAAACCTTGCATAGATTTTTTTTTAAAGTGTTACCTTTTTTAACATAATGAGTAATATATTAAGAATAGTGTATTTTAATACAAAGAAAGAGTTTCAACATTAAAAATCAGGCCCTTGATTTTTCAGGATTTTATATTCAGGCATTCTGGCACAGGTCCTTTATGAAAGTGTTATCCTTATCTGCAAATTAATCCAAGTTTCTAGCAATTTATATTACATAAAACAAGATTTGTTTCAAGGTTTCTGGTACCAACTGCGTTCATGATCTGAACTTTCTATGAATAAAAACTGAAGTTAAGTGCTTTCTTAAAACACATACACACTTGCATATATAAAGAAAGCATAAGACTCTTTCAATATATTTTTTATGTTACTGCACAGACTTAGCCTCATTTTTTTCTCAGGCTTAAGACCTAAGTAGTTTTATCTGTTCATTCCACATTGTGAGTGTTTTGACTTTTATGTTTATGTGAAGAAATTCAAGCCAGTATTAAATATTCTGAATAATTCAGCTTTAAAACAAAAGTATCTTACTACTTTCTTCAAAGCTTCCAAGTTAATTGGATTGAAGAATTTCCTAAATTACTAAATGACTGTTTATTGCCTTTTTCAATATATAACATATGTCCCAGGGATGGGAAGTACCACCATTTTGTTCAGTGTTCTCATTCAGTGTATACAAACAGTCTCTATCAATCACCTCTGCATACACCTTCAATGGACAAACTGTACAGACTTGTAATTATTTTTCCCTATGCTATGTTCATTCTTCATATAGTTATTGAATCACAATTTTGTTTATTAAATCTAATAATAAAAAATTAGGACATTAGAAAACTAAGCTTATATGTGAGATATTTTGAAGATTGAGCAATAAACACACAGAAGAGGGAATTTTAAAATTAGATTCAAGTTGGTCAAGCTGATGTTGAGAAGAAGAGCAAGACATAAAAATATGCAAAGCAAGGGCAAATCTCAGCAAACTGTGTCAAATTTTTAAAAATGCATACAATTTCTTAACAGTCCAGCTAAGAGATAAATGAAAAAGGAAAATCAGATTTGTGAGTTACCCATTATCAAAAATGAAATGGGCTATTAATATATAGAGAAAGTCATTTGTGTCAAAAAAATCTGAAAGAATAACTTGGCTCATAAACAAGGCTTTAAAATAATTGCTTATTTGCTCCCTTCCCAACATATTTGAAGACAAAAGAATTAGAAAGGCCTTAGGAACCTGGATTAACAGTAATAAACAAACACATGTATATTTTTCCTTCCTTAAGTTTGTTTTTTATAGTGGGTTTTTCCATAGTTTCATCTCTGTCATTTGTATTGTGCAATGAAGGAATGTCCTGTATCTGTACTAATGAAGTAGCCGCTAGCCACATGGGGCTTTTGTGCACTTGAGATGTGGCTGGGGTGTTTGAGAAAGGGGATTTTTAAGTATTATTAAACCTTAATTATTTGAAATTGAAATTTAAAGGCCCCTTGTGCTAGTGGCTACACAGTGGACTGCACAGTAATGGACTCTTGCTACTGTATTTTAGCACTTGAATTTCTTTTTCATACCAATTAACTTCTGACCCTTTTTTATTTTCTTTTCCTCAGTCAGGTTACTCAAATTGGCAAGAATCATAAAAAAAAATATTACTCTATTAGTCACTTGTTCTTTTGAATGTTGTTTCAAATTTTAGTCTCCCTTTTCCCAGAAATAAGAAATAGTTCAACATATATTATCCTAAGGTGAAACAAAACTTAGTTTCTTCTTTTAAAGGAGCGGTGGATGCAGGGCCAGATGAGGTGAAATCAGCCAGGACAATGGGAAGGGTGGATGACCAGCAACAGCTGGGGGGTCCCCCAGTCCTTTCCTCCCCAGAGTTCACCTGCCTCCAGTATGCCTTCTCTCTCTCTCTCTCCCTCCCTCTCTCCCTCTCTCTTTCTCTCTCTCTCTTCACCACAGGGCACATACATTGGTGGAGAAGTCAGCCACTGTGTATCTCTGCCATTGTCACTACCCCCATGTCCTTGGACAGGTCATCTAATCTCATCAGGCTCACAGCTCAGGACAGGTGTTTGTGGATTTAGGTAAAGGGTGCTGTTTAGTCTCTCTATTGGACTGCAAATGTCACACATGACTCCATATAGAATCTAAGAATTCTGCCTTAATCTATTCAACTAATCCAGTGAGTATTTCTTTTCAGGGTTTCTGACTACATTGGTTTTAAAATATGTTTGATTTAATGTTCTTCATACAGTAAAAATATTAATTGCTGGTGAAAGTCAATGCTAAATAAAAAATGCTCTCGTAAAACAATGCTGCTTGGGCATTGTGTTTTAAAGGCTGGAAATGTAAAAAATTTTCAGGACCAGAAGTAGTTGATGTTTGTTCTTGCCAAGCAAACAATATTTCAGTTCTTTGCTTGCTGAGGGTACATGGGAGGGAGGGGTGAGAGAGAGGGAGAGGGAATTTATCTTCCATATTAAGGTGCTGATGGTATTATGCAGATCTTGTGGAATGTGCTTAAATAACATAATAATGTTTATTCCATTTACTGTCTTAAAAGTTTATAATCACTTTGATCCTTTTTCAGATATTTTCAGGGATGTATCAATGACAACTGTTCTGATTTTTAGTTCGGTAAGTTTTAGGGATTCTTTTCTAAAACAGATGTAGAAAATGTCAAGTATTTTTGTAATACCGAACAGTATTCTAGGTTCTTTGATGAAAAAATTCTGAAGGAGAAAGTGGAAAACGTTGGCACCAAATATACTGTATTTTCTAAATTATAACAGTATTTTTATGATGCATTCTTCAATTAGAATTGTGAAACCTTCAAGATCTTGTATACACTTTACATCCATCAGCCCCTTCAGGGTGTTTTTATACAGGTTGCTTTAGGTAGACACTGTGCAATAGTCTCATTTTTTACCTTTTTCCTCCAGTAGCTGCTGAAGTCTTCATTTACACTGAACAAATTATCTTGAGTAGCAGGTAGGGAGCACAGCAAGATGTAGCTGGAAATAGGTCTATTTTCATAATATTTTGGAAAGGGCCAGGGGACGTGACATTTGTCCAGTCTGGCAAAGGAGGACTGTAATAGGAGGGGGAAAAGTAGAAAAAATACCCCCACTGGTGAGCTGTTGTCTGGCTGAGAACACATGATAAAAAGGGAAATTTGAGTGAGTACATAGTTTATGTTGTAAAATAAACATTATCTTCAATGGCACAAGATGATAAATTAACTGACAAGTCCTTAAGTATTGCCATTTAGATGTAGATTTTTCTCTTCTCTTCTTTCTACAGTAATTTCAACTTGTTTCACCAAACTACATTTATGTGAATAAGTAGGGAATATAAAGGGCTAAAAAATATATGTATTCAGAGAAATTTGGAAAACAATGCTTTTTAAAGGTCAGAAATTTGGCCTTATTTATGATTAAAGTAAAAATATGAATATTAGATTATGAGGGTGTTGTGACACCCAAAGCTGCTGATCTCTTCCTGAGCTTTTCACAGCAAGAAGATGTATTATTCTTAGCCCTGTCATACAGAGTAAAAACTAGCAGAGCCCTAGAAACATACTTCACTGCATATGATAAAAAGTCTACAAAACTCTTTGCCCAAAAAATATAGTTAGAAGTATTGTTTCATCATCTTCAGAAATAGCCTGTAATTTTAAAAGAAACAAATGAGTATAGAATGATCACTCTAATTAAAGTGAGAAGAAACATTGATATTCATTTAGTTTTCCTTAAAATGACAATACAAATGATGCTTGATTATGTTTCATTCAATTCCAATATCACGTTTCTATATGGTGGACAGAGAGAATCTGTAGGCATTACCTTACACAATTTAATAAAATAACTTTCTCTTTTTTAATTTTATTGAGATATATTGTATATTCACATATCATATAAAACCCTCCAAATTGTGCATCGGTGGTTCACAGTATCATTATATAACTGTGCATTCACCATTGCAATCTATTTTTGAACATTTCCATTACTCAAAAAATAAAAATAAAAACAAGAATAAAAGTGAAAAAGAACTCCTAAAACATCTCATATTCCTATACCCCCCTATTATTTTTTTTCTTACTCATCACTTCATACATTGGATAAAAGGAGTGTCAGCCACAAGGTTTTCACAATCACATGATCAAACATTAAAAGGTCTACAGTTATTCAACAATCTTCAAGGATCAAGTACTGGATTACAGTTCAACAGTTTCAGGTATTTCTCTCTATCTACTCCAATACACCAAAAACTGAAAAGGGATATTTATATACTGCAGTATATATATACTGTATATATATATATATTATATATATATATACACACACACACATATATATACACACTTCTAATAACTGAGTTAACTTTGCTTTCTGAATCTAATTAGTGAAATATAAAATGTCCTCATAATTTTTTATTAAACAGTCCAAATTTCCCACAATCCAGCTATTTCTCAGACTCAATATTAGGTTGACCAGAACACAGCTAATATTGTAATTTATGTAGGAAAACCAATTAATTTTCTTTGTGCTTGTAATTTATTTGAAAAGTTATTTGGATTCTACCTTCATTACCTTTTCATTTTCCTTTTCCTTACAATAAATCAAAAGATTTCTTTTAATTCTCTTTAATGTCCATAGCTGACAATTACAGGATATTTTATATTTTGTATCGCTTGACTTTGGAAAAATATTTCTAATTTATTTTTATTCTTCTTCATCTTTTGAGTGTTATTTTACAAACCAATCCTTGATAATTTTCCTTTAATGAAACATTTAATTTGAACTAGTACACTCATAGACGAAAGAATGCAAAATAAAACATATGGCTCAATGAATTTTAACAAAGAGAATGCCTTTCAGTTACCACCAAGAGCAAGAAATACACCACTGTATCACTTCCTATATGTTATAGTTTAACTCCATAAATATACATTCCTAAACATTATGGCTTGGTTTTGCTGGTTTTTAATTATTACATGCATGATACCTCACTCCATATATTATGTTGTACTTGATTTCTTTCAATCAACATTTTGAAAGTAGCCATGTTGTTTAATTCAGCCATAGTTTGTTGATTTTAATTGTCCATTATATTTCTTATATGAATATAACATACCACTAATTCTTTATCCAGTATACAATGAATGCACACTGAATTTGTTTACAGTATTTGATTATTTTGAATAACGATGTGCTAAAAATTCTTGGATTAGGGTATGAAGTGTATGCATTTGCATTGGTTACACCCAAAGTAAATTTTCTGGGTCATAAGGAACGCCTGTGTTCAACTCAATAGAGTGGACCAAAACAATTTTACAGAGTGATCGTGCCATTTGCATTCCCACCAATAACACAGAACAGTTTGATTTGTGCCATGTTCCTGCTGTTATCTGATGTTGCTGGTCTGTTAATTTAGCCAGTGAAGTGGCTAGGTTGTAGTAGTTCATTGCAGCTTTGTATATTCCCCTGATAGCTAAAGATGTTGATGATCATTCCATGTGCTTGTTTTCTAAGTTGCTATCCTCCTTTGTGAAGGGCATGTTCAAGCCCTGTACCATTTCTTTCTGTTGAATAAGCTATTTTTCTTATTAATCTGAAAGAGATTTTTATGTACTTTTAATAAAAACCCTTTGTTGTTTTATGATTAGCAATATCTTCATGCTCTCTGTTCTTTGTCCTTTCATTATTTAAGTGCTGTCTGTTGTGGACCTAAGTTCTCTAATTTTATGAAATGTAGCTCATCAATCATTTCCTTTAGATTTAGGCATTTAATGTCATATTTTAAAAATCTTTAGCCCAATCAAGGTTGTAAAAGATTTTCTCTTATATTATCTTCTGCAAGGTCTGTTGTCATTTTTGTCTTCCCTATTAACATCAACAAACTCACTCATTTTAATTTTTTTAAATGTGAAGAACAGATTATGTTGTATAGTTTTCATATGAATATCTAAATTATTCAGGAAAATATATTGAAAATATTATCTTTCTATGACTAAATGCAATATCACCTTTGAAATAAATTAAAGGTGCATATATCTAGGGCAAGTTTCCAGGCTCTTTCTTTTATTTCCATCGTTTATTTGCTAACCTCATACTATCTTAAGCAGTATAATTCTGTCAAATCTTGGTATCTGGTAAACTAAGTTCTCTAAGTTTGTTCTTGTTCAAAAGCATCTTGCTGTTCTTGATTATTTCAATTTCCATATAAATTCTCCAATTCACTTGTTAAATTCAAATATATTTGAAGACAGTTTTGCATCTTCAAATCCATAAACATGAAATATTCCACAAATTCTATGGCTCTTCCTTAATGTCTCTCAGTATTTTATATTTTTATGTATATAACCATTATGCATGATTTACTATATTTTTCCATATGTGTTACATCTTTATGCTAGTTCAAATGTTATTCTCAAAATGCAATATTCTGTTGCTACTAGATAGAAATGCAGTTGACCTTTTCATTCTGAGTTTGAAACTAGCCATTATGCTAAATGCTTTCATTCATTTTAGTAATTTATCTTTGCATAATTTTTAGATTTTATGTGAACATAATAATATATTTGAATGAGGAAAATCCTATTGATTCCTTCCCAGTTGTTTTGCCATGTTCTTTTCCTCTTCCCCTAGCATCTTCAGTACATGTTATATATAAATGATGATAGCAGGCATGGTGACTTTTAACTTCATTTCAAAGGGAAGGTTTTAATAATTCTTCATTAATTATGCTGATGATATGGCCTTAAAATCTTCTTATTTATAAAGTTTGCAGTTGGCTAGTTTGCTAAGAGGTGTTACATGAAGGATACTGGCTTTTCTTCTGCATCTACTAAGACTATAAAATGATTTTCATGCTTTATTCAGTTAATATGGATAATTGTATTTGTTAATTTTGACTGTTAAACCAACCTTGCATATCTGAATGTATCTAATTAAGTTGTTCAGTATTATTAGACCCTTTTCACAAATGTGAAAACTGAAAATCAAAGATAGAAAATAATTTAACAGTCAAAAGCTAAAATATCAGGTCCATATTTGATAATTATATAATCTTGAGTATATTATTTAATCTTTCTTTGCCTAATTTTTCTCACTAAATTGGAGCTTGTGGTTGATATTAAAGATAAATACTTGAAAAGAAAAAAATATAGTACATAATGAGTAGCTCTTTGACCCGTGAATTTTAAATTAGGTCATCCTGTGCTATCTTGAACAATGCAGAAAGTTTGTCTGTCATATTCCTATTCTCTCTTATATAGACCTATATATTATACTGTAAGTCACTTCATCTAAAGGGTGTTTTATACTCTTTAAAGAGTGCCTGTAACAGTTGCATTGTGAATTACGTATCACACAGTTGAAAACCTGATATTCTTAGGTGAAATGATGAAAGGTCAGACACCATATATAATAGTCAAGAATGGTAAAATAAAATTCAGGGGAAAAAAGGCATATTTATTGGTTGGAAAACAATATTAAGGTGGTAATACTCACTAAAATTGTTCCATTAGAGTCAATGCAATCACTATCAAATTCTAGCGTTTTGCTGAAATTAACAAGTTGATTCTAAAATTCATATGTAAATGCAAATGACCTGAATAAATCAATAAATCTTGAAAGAACAGAATAAAGGTGGAGGATTCATACTTCTTGATTTAAAACTACAGCGCTAGAGTTATGAGCACTGCGTGGTACTGGCAAAAGGACAAATAGATAAATGGAATGGAATTTACAGTTCAGGAAGAAACCCTTAAATTTATAATAAGTTGTCTTTTAACAAGGGTTCCAAGATAATTCAGAAGGGAAGAACAGTCTTTTCAACAAATGAAGCTTGGGCAACTGCATATTCACATGCATGAGAATGGAATTGGAATCCTACCTCATACCATATACAAAAACTGCCAACAAAATGGATCAAAGACTTGATGTAAGAGCTAAAGCTACTCAGGAAAAAAACATCTGAGTAAATCTTCATGAACCTCAATTAGGCAACAGTTTCTTAGATATGACAAACAGCACAAGAAACAAAAGAAAATAATAGATAAGTTGAAGTTTATCAAAATTGGAAACTTTCATACTTCAAAGGAAACTATCAAGAAAGTGTAAAGATAATCTACAGAATGGGAAAATATATTAGTAAAAGATGTATGTAAAAAGCAAGTTGTATCCAGAATATATAAGGACCCCTTTCAATCTGATACAAAGACAAATAACCTGATTAAAAATAGGCAAAGACTTTGACTAAACATTTCTCCAAAGAACATATGTGATTGGCCAATAAGCCCATGTGAAGACGTTGGGCAGCAATATTCAATCGGGATACGATACTATTCACACCCACTAGAATGACCAAATGAAAAAGAGAAAATAACAAGAGTAGTCAACAATGTGGAGAAATTGGAAACTTTATATGATGATGGAGAGAAGTTGAATAGTGTGGCCACTTTGGAAAACAGCATGGTAGTTCTTCAAATGGTTAGACGTAGAGTTACCATTTGCCTGCCAATTCTACTCCTAGGATTTGCCCAAGAGACATGAAAACAATGTCCACATGATGCTTGTACACACAAGTTCTTACCAACATTACTCATATACTCCAAGAGAGGAAACAACCCTGATGCCCATCAGCTAATGAATGGATTATAAAACATGTCATATCCAAACAATGGATTATTATTTGTCTATTAAAAGCAATGAAATACTGATAAATACTTCAATGTGGATAAGCCTTGAAAACATTATGCTAAGTGAAGGAAACCAGATACAATAGGTCACGTTGTATATTTCCAATCATATTAAATGCCCAGGAAAGGCAAATCCATAGAGACAGAAAGTAGATTTGTGGTTGCCAGGGTCTTGGCATGAGGGGTGGGGGTGTGGGGTGGTGATGGTGGAAAATGGGAAATGAATATTCTACATGGGGTTTCTGAATGGAATGATGAAAATGTTCAAAATTCTAATACTAGTGGTGGTTTTGGTGATGCTTGCATAACTCTACGAATGTATTAAAACTATTGCATGGGCACTTTAAAAGATTGATTTTTTTTTTTTTAGTATGGTGGGCAATTACATGTTCCTCCCTATTCAGATTGGTATTAATTGATGGCTGAGTTCCCTCCTGATTGCCAATACTAAATATCATCTGTGTGTTTCCGTGTTTTCACATCCCAGCTTCCACTTCTTAAAATTAACATTGGTCAAGTTATTTGCTCTATTTTATCTTTATTTCCTTTATTTATAAAATGGTACCATATCTACAGAAGAAGTTAAAGTTTAAAATGAAATCTTTTTTCAATTTCTTAAATTTTAATCGAAGACACCTCTAGCGGTTGTAAATTACATATTTCTAAGCATTTACTTCTAGAGTCTGATTCAGTAGGTCTTGAGTAAAGATGACAATTTCGTGCTTAAACATGTGCCTTAGGTAATTATTATCACCAGCCAAAGTTTATGAAAATAATGACAGCATAGAGCCCTACTGAATAGGCACTTAATGAGTATTAGCTTTTTTCTACTCCAGAACTGCTTAAGAGTGTGTGTGGATTTGCATGTGTGTGTATTTGCACATATGACCACATACGCCTGTACACCCTGTATATATCAGGATTGTCATTTAGAAATTTCTAAAAAAATGTATGGCCAAGCTGTCTAAGAAATTTCAAGTTGAAAATGGATATATATACATCAAACTAATATTATTTTAGATTCCAGGAAATGGACTCTTATGTAGATCAACATTAGAAATACAACCACGACTCACAATGGACACACTTCACCTTTTAAAGAAAGGGAACGATTCTGTAACAGGTTGTAAGCATAGTGCTCTCAAGCTATTCCTTGATGGAAATTTGTCTTCCTTCCCAAAGTACTATATAATCTAGTAAGGCTGGCAGTTTCTGCACAATGGAAGCCAAGTGATTGAATAGCAGGGGTGTTATAGACTTGATATGTGGGTGTGTGTGGGGAGAGATGTGTGAAGAAAACTGGAGGACAGCCATATGCACTTTCCCTAATGCGGTTAGGGTTACCAACAGCACACACTCTCATTAGCACCAAATTTTATGAAATGTATTTATATGTTAAAAAAAAGTGTAGAGTCAAATATAAATAGACTGGAATACATATCTGTGATTACTGAAATCAACACATTTCCTCTATTAAATATGCTTTCCCTTAGGAATATCTTACAACACAGCAAGAAAATTATTCCAAATTCCCATTAGGTTTGCTTTTGAAGAAATAACTTGTGTCTTTTCTGAAAAATGCTTGAATGTCAATCAAAAAGAGTATTTGTTAAAAAAAAAATGAAAAAACAGAAATATGTTTCCAAGTAAGTAGCTTATGAGCAATGTGGTAGAGAGGAAAAATACATGGTGTTCTCTTTTGAAATTCATTGTCATATCTACTTTTCATTAACTTTATCAATTAAAAAATGTAAATAGAAAAGTCTGGATATCAATCATTCATTAACATTTAATTTTCAAATGTTCTATGACTGACTTAGTTTCTGGCATTTGGTAAAGTACCACATTTTCTTTTGCTTTCACACACGCACACACACGTGCATGCGTGCACAGATAGAATGTGTAAGGCTTTGTGATGGATGCTTAAAAACTTTGGTTCTCAAAACTATTGAAACCTGTATTTTAGAAACAGTGGAGAATAAAGACAATGGAGTCATATAAAAAAATACTTTTCCTTTCTGTTTTATTTTGGAAAATAAAAATCCAAATTTCTTAACAGATTTCAATTCTTCACAACCTAATTCCCTTCCTTGAATTGGCAGAAAAAGTTTTTGTAATATACAAACTCAAAACTAGGTTGGTCTCCTGTGATATGACTGAGAAATATTAAATCAAATATTATATCATTTACATTTTATAGTCAGAGTGTGTATAAAGATAGAAGCTACACTGAATATATATATATATATCCATACATGATAAATGGTTTTCTTGACCGGATAATATTTTTTTTAAGCTAAATATTGGTAATTCAAATAGAAATTTGCCACTCTACCCGCCTCTTTTAGAAAAGCTTCATGGATGGGAACAAAAAATTAGGGGTTGTATCTTTTAGTCAAATTTCTTGACCAGGGGTTCTTAACAATGTGTTAAGTGACTCATCCAAGATCATGCAGCAAATCAGTGACAGGAAAAAAATTGAGAATTTCAAATCCTCTATAATTAATATCAGACTTGCTTCTTGATTTAACATGTCTCCTTGGTTGCCTAAGTCAACACATATCTCTAGCAATCATGTTTTTGCCTTTAGTCAACAGAAGCAATTAGTGGCCACCAGAATATTTAGTGAACCATCATTGAGGAAAAAATTATTGAAAAGCATTATAATCTTTGGCATGGATGAGATGGGGAATTTCATATTATACATATGTTTCCACAATTAGAGAAAGAGAGAGAGAGGGAGAGAAGAAATGAAGAGACAATAGTTACTAAATATAATATGTGGTCCTGGGCTGAATTTAATAATGGAGGAGAAAATACCCAAAAGGGTAATATTGGAACAATTGAAAAAATTGGAATATAGACTGTATACATTTTATCAATGCTAAAATTCTTGAACTTGATAATTGTACTTAATGCAAGTACATGGAAGTGAATATTCTTGTACATAAGGAAATACACAAGGAAATATTAAATGTTCAAGGAGCGTGAGATTTGCAATCTACTTTCATATGCTTTGAAGATAATGATAGATAGATAGATAGATAGATAGATAGATAGACAGATAATAGATAGATGATCGATTGATAGATAGATGATAGATCAGATAGATAGATAGAATGATACAACAAATATGTAAATGCTGAAATTGATAAATCTGGGTATCTGGGTAGAGGATATGTTAGAGTTCTCTGTACTGGCTTTGTATTAGTTTTGGAAATGTTTTGTAAGTTTAAAATTATTTCAAAATGAAAAATAAAAAAAGAGAGAGAGAGACATGTGAGCTATATACTCTATTTAGCTAATCTCCTAAAACCAACATCTTGCAAAATGAGATTTCTCACTAAAGTGAGGATTTAATCAAATGACTAATATTTAATATGATTTTCTTCTTTGTAATGCATTTCTGTATACTAAAAATCATCATTTTGCATGCTGGAGGGTTTAATTTTGAAAATAACATCTGTTTTTAAGATAGTCCCATGCAGGGCTGCTAAGAAAGATTACACATGTTGTACTCTACACAGCTCTTGAGATATCAATCTCACCGATTGTGGTGTGAACGTCTTCCCCTACCATTATGCAATTTAAAAACTTCAGATTAAATGTGACAGTCCTCATGGTGAAAGTCCTCATCCACCACCTAAAACCATTTGGTCTCACCCTTGCTATGTCAATCTTAATGCACAGGTCACCACTGCAGGCTTAACTAATCAGCTACTGCATCTATTTACTTGAATAAATTTCTGTGTCATGTGTACATGCGTGTATATTCGTTATTGCTTATTCATTTCTTATTTTACTACAATAACATTCACTTTTTTGGGTACGGTTCTATGAGTTTAGATAAATACTTACCATTGGAAAGCCGCCATCATATTCATACTGAAAACTCTCTTTTGCTGCACTTTTTTCAATAATCTCTTCCCCAACCCCAGCCCAGGAAGACATTGATTGTTTTCCTTCTCCCATAATTTTGCCTTTTCCATGATGCCATATAAATATGGTTACAACGTACGTGGCCATTTGAGTCTTACTTCTTTCACCTAGCGTAATGCCTTTGAGACCTGTCCATATTGTTGGCACCTGAAGTTCATGCCCTTTTATTGCTAAATGATAACATATTGAATGTTTGTGGCAGTGTGTTTATCCATTTATTTATTGTGAGATATTTGTATTATTTCCAATTATTGGTTATTATGAATTGAGCTTTTAAAACATAGTTGTACAAATTTATGTGAGAAAGTAAATTTCCATTTCTCTTGGGTAAATACCTAGAAATGGGATTTTGGGTTATACTGTCATCATATGTTTATAAGAAATTACCAAACTCTTCCAAAGTTTACCATTTTTTTTTTACATTCCAATAAGCAATATGTGAAAGTTCCAGTTTCATTTTGGTTTTGTTTGCATTTCCTTAAAGACTAGTGATATTGGGCATCTGTTTATGTGCTTGTCATTTGTAATTCTTCTTTGGTCTGTTTATGAACTTTGCCAATATTTCATTGTGTTGTTTTCTAAAAATTGAGTTGTAAGAGCACTTTAATATACAGGATGCAAAGCCTTTTTCAGATGTGCAATTTGCAAATGTTCTGTCTCAATCCTTAATTCATCTTTTTATTCTCTTAATTGTGTAATTCAGTCAATAAAAGTTTTTAAGTATTTTGAACTCCAATTATTAATTATTTTCTTGGTGAATCATGTTATCTGTCTCACATCTAAGATGTCTGGTTAACTCCAAATCACAAAGATTTTGTCTTATGTTTTTCTTTTTTTCCTAGAAATTTTAAATTTTTAGGTTTTGCATTTAGGTCTATAATCCATTTTGAGTTAATTTTGGATAAGGTATGAGGCAGGTATGGATTGAATTTCAATTTTTAATTTATATATATAAATGTAATACTTAAATACAGAGAAATAAAGTAAGAAAATTATGTAAAAGATAACTGTATTCCCATTATCACAATCCAGATTTAGCTATTTTAAACTCATGCCATATTTGTTTAAACTCTTTTATTTATTAAAGACATAAATTTAACAGATTAAGTAGAGTTCACCGTTTTTTTTTTTCCTCCCTAACCTCAGGTTCAGAGAAGTAATCTCCTTTCTGAATTTGTTTTTAATCACTCTAATGCATATTTATAAAATTTTCCACATAATTGTGTAATTTCAAAACATTGATTTGTGCATATTTAAAAACTATATGTAATAACATATTGAACTTATTCCACAACTTTTATTTGTTTTGACAGTTGAGATTAGCTGATACATGTAGTCTACTTCTTTAATTGTAGTGCAATAAAACAATTTATTTATTCATTCTCCTATGCATAAATATTTATGCAGCTTATTTATAATATTTTTGTTAAGAAATAATATGGTAAGGAGTATTTTCTTGCATGTTTCTTCTGAATAACATATAAGATTTCAGATAGGTTGTGTACTGGAAGTGGGAATTCGGTGTTATGGGAGGTGAGTATCTTATTTGATGTTAACAAGTTACTTGCAAAAATGGATGTAGCAAGGTATCCTCTTATCAAGAGGGTATAAAATTTTCGTTTCTCTGCACCTCAACCTATAATATTGTACTTTGAAAAGAATCTTATAGGCTTATTGTTAAGTTTATAAGTGCTTAAGGTTTTCAGAACTTATAGGCGGACTTATAAATATCTATTATACAATCTACTATAATGGACATGTAAATTGTTTTCTGCTCTTAAGTTTTGGGATATGATGCATTATAACACTATATGTTAGAAATTATGATAATGCTGCTGTAAACATAATTCCATACATATGTGTCCTTTGTGTACACACACATGCAGACATATCCACACATACACATATACTTATAATACCGTATTATCCTTTTATTTAACAGTAAATTTTAGTTACATTTACCTACAGGATCATCTTTCTTAGGATTCATACATTACCTTGCTTTCACCTAGGACTACTTTCTTCTGCCTGGAAACTTTTCTTTACTGGTTTCTTCAAGTGATTTTTACTTATATGAAATATTCTTAGTTTGTTTGCTTTAGGATATTTTCACTGAGTATGGAATAATATCTTGGTTCTTGTTTTCTCTAAGTATTTTAATGAAACCATTCCATTGTCTTCTGAATTCCATCAAGTCTGTTGAGAAATTTCTTGTCTTATTATTGCTTTTGAAGATGGTGACTCTTTTTTCTCCCTCTGTCTACCTTTAAGATTTTCTCTTTGTATTTGCTTCAGCAGGTTATTTATTATGTATCCAGATATGTCACTGTACTTAAGATTTATAGAGATTTTGAATATTTGGCTTGATATCTTTGTGAATTGTTTTCATTTCCTAGGCTGCTTAAGCAAATACAATGAAATAGTATTTCAGGCTGAAAAATGAAAATTTACTCACTCGCAGTCTTGAGACCATGAAAACATACAAATCAAGGTATCATCAGAGCAATGCTTTTCCCCCCAAGACTGGTGCTCTGGAGCTCAAGACTTTCAGTGAAACACGGTTCCTCTGTCTCATGGCAAGGCACACAGTGGTGTCACCTGGTCTTTGTTCTCTTATGGGCTTTGTTTCAGCTCCTTGCTTCCCATGGCTTTCTCTATCTCTCTATTTGAACTTCATCTATTTATAAAAGACTCCAGCAAAAAGAGCCCCTTTTGATTGAAGTGGGACACATCCTTAAATGAAATAACCTCATCCAAAGGTTCTATTTACAATCAGTTTCTACCCACGAGAACAGGTTAAATTTAAAAACATGTTTATTTATGTGGTACACAACCTTCAAACCATCACAAATGTTAAGGAAAATTCTCAGATTTATCTCCTCAAATATTACTTTTTGGGGGCAAGACGGTGGTTTAGTGAGGTGTGGAATTTAGTTCGTCCTCCAAAGCAGCTAGCGAGTAGTCAGAGACATTACAGAACAACTGCTTGGACCACATCAGTGACTGGACACACAGCATACACCAGTCTGGACAAGCTGTGTGGCCACTCACAGAACTGTGAGTCCCCCAAGCTGTGGATGCTGGCACTCCTCCCCCATGGGCATGGCAGGCTGGTCCCCCGAGGGAGAAGGAAAGAGACTTTTCAAGGAGCAGGAGTTTAGCTCAACCAAGCTCCAATTGTGGAAATAATTAACAAATTCTGACTACTGAAAATAGGCCCCTAGCACAGATGAACCAGGAATAAGCACTAAAGGAACTAGGAATTTTTGCCCCGGAAGAGAGGGGATGGGGCTTATGGAAACCAACCAACCAACAAACAGAGGCTTTTTGAGTTGGACGGCACAAAATCTGGAAAAGGACTGGAACATAAGAAAAGGGAGCACACAGAGCCTGGAGATACATAGAGCCATGCATGAACCAACTTAAGCTCTTGATTGGTAAACCCCAGGAGTGGGGATCCAGCACTGAAGAGGTTTTTTTTTCCTTGCTTTTCTTATCCTCCTTAACAACTGATTAGATAGAACTGGAAGCCCTCTCAGTCTCCAAAACTGCCCCATGCAAGGACAGAATTAAGCTCATCTGAGAGACAAAGCAACTAGTCAGGTGAAAGGAGTTAATTCCCTAAAGGGTGTATCTTCCCCAAGAGAAAGGTGGGGCCTAGCTCAAGTGGAATCCCTCTCTCAAGGAATTCAGGTTCCAGGAACTGGAAAACTGAAGAATTAAAGCCATCATATTATCTCAACTCTGTCTCAACCATGCAGTACAACCTGGTTGTACTGTATCACTTTATACTAGTGGGAATCTGCAGGCAGACAAATACCACACACAGGGCAGGGCAGGAAATGCACAGAGTCTAGAGATTTTATAGGAAAGTCTGACAACCTGCTGAGTCTCACCCTCAGGGAAAACTGATGCAGGCAACTCTTTCCTCCTGAGACATGGGTCAGTCAAGTCTGGGAAAACCTGACTGAGGTCTATGATATCTGTGGAGACCTTCCTCAAAAAAAAAAAAAAAAAAAAAGGCTCCATATCAGCAGGGCAAAAAAAAAGAAAAACAACACTGAAAAATTCTCAGCAGTTAAACAGAACCTATGCTAGAGATCTAGAATAAGTCGAACTGAATATCAAAGAACAGAAAGGGTGCAAAGTCATCCAGCAAGAAAATCCTAAGTAAAAGAGTGAAAACAACCCCCAGAATAAATTAAGGAAATCAAATGCCTAGTTGCCAGCAAAAAACTATGAGTCATACTAGGAAAATCAAAGATAGGGCCCAGTCCAAGGAACAAACCAAAAATTCAAATGAGATACAGGAGTTGAGATATCTAATTCAGGATGTTTGAACAGACATGAAAATCTCATCAAAAATCAAATCAATGAGTTGAGAGAGGATATAAAGAAGACACTGGGTGAACAAAAAGAAGAACTTGAAAGTTTGAAAAAACAAATCACAGAACTTATGGGAATGAAAGGCACAAAAGAAGAAGTGGGAAAAAAATGAAACCTACACCAATAGACTTGAAGAGGCAGAAGAAAGGATTAGTGAACTAGAGGGCTGAACATCTGAAATACAACACACAAAAGACAATATAGGGAAAAGGATGGAAAAATAGGAGCAGGGTCTCAAGGAATTAAATAACAATATGAAGTGCACAATATGCATGTTGTAGGTGTCCCAAAAGGAGAAGAAAATGAAAATGGAGGAGAAAGACTAATGGAGGAAATAATCACTGAAAATTTCCCATCTCTTATGAAAGGCATAAAACTACAGATCCAAGAAATACATCATACCCCAAACAAAATATATCCAAATAGACATACTCTAAGACATTTACTAATCACATTGTCAGTTGTCAATGAGAAAGAGAATTTTGAATGCAGCAAGAGAAAAGCAATACATTGCATACAAGGGAAATTCAATAAGACTATATGTTGATTTCTCAGCAGAAATCACGGAGTCAAGAAGACAGGTATGATATATTTAAGATTCTAAAAGAGAAAAATTTCCAACCAATAATTCTATATTCAGCAAAACTGTCCTTCAAAAATTAAGTGGAAATAAAAATATTTTCAGACAAACGATCACTGAGAGAATTTGTGATCAAGAGACTGACTGTGCAAGGTATACCAAAGGGAACACTACAGGAAGATAGGAAAAGACAGGAGAGAGAAGTCTGAAGAAGAGTGTAGAAATGGAGACTATAAGTAAAGGTAAAAAGTGGAAAAAAAAAATAAGTATTATACATAAAATCCAAAAGAAAAAACAGTAGAAGAAAGTACTACCATTACAGTAATAACACTAAAAGTTAATGGTCTGAACTCCTCAATCAAAGGACATAGACTTCCAGAATGGATTAAAAAACAGGACCCGTCTACATGCTGTCTACAAGAGATGAATTTTAGACACAAAAGGACAAAAATAGGTTGAAAATGAAAGGTTGGGAAAATATATTTCACGCAAACAAAAATCAGAAAAGAATAGGAGGAGCTAAACTAATATCTGACAAATTAGACTTCAAATGTAAAACAATTAAAAGAGACAAAGAAGGACACCATGTATTACTAAAAGGAGCAATTCAACAAGAAGACATAACAATCATAAATATTTGTGCACTGAGCCAGAGGGCTCCAAAGTATATGAGGCAAACATTGACAGTTAAGAAGGGAGAAATAGACACCTCTATTATAATAGTTGAAGACTTCAATTCCCTGCTCTCATCAATGAATAGAACATCTAGACAGAGGATCAATAAAGAAATAGAATTTGAATAATACAATAAATGAACTAGACTTAACAGACATTTACAGAATATTACACTTCACAACAGCAGGATACACATTTTTCTCAAGTGCTCAAGGATCATTCTCAAAGAGACAATATGCTGGGTTACAAAGCAAGTCTTGATAAATTTTAAAGGATTGAAATTATATAAAACACTTTTTCAGATCATAATGGAATGAAGTTGGAAGGCAATAATAAACAGAGGGCCAGAAAATTCACAAACATATGGAGACTGAAAAAACATACTCTTATGCAACCAGTGGGTCAAAGAAGAACTTACAGGAGAAATCAGTAAATATCTTGAGGTAAGTGAAAATGAAAACACAACATATAAAAAGTTATGGATGGAGCAAAAGGAGTACTAAGAGGGAAATTTGTTGGCTCAATTGCCTGTATTAAAAAAGAAGAAATAAAATTCGAGTATTTAACTGTTCACTTGGAAGAAGTGGAGAAAGAACAGCAAACTAACCCCAAAGCAAACAAAAGGAAAGAAATAATGAAGATTAGAGCAGAAATAAATGAAATTGAGAACTTGAAAACAGTTGAGAAATTCAATAAAACCAGAAAGTTGGTTCTTTGAGAAAATCAAGAGAATCAATGGCCCTTTGCTAATATGCTAATAAACTAGACAACTTAGATGAAATAGACAACTTCCTAGAAAGGCATGAAGATCCAACATTGACTCAAGAAGAAATAGATGACCTTAACATACCAATCACAAGTAAAGAGATTGAATCAGTTATCAAGAAGCTCTCCAGAAAAGAGCAGATGGATTCACATGTGAATTCTACCAAGCATTTGAGAAAGAATTAGTACCAACTCTGCTCAAAATCTTCAAAACAAGTGGAAGAGCAAGGAAAGCTGCCTAACTCATCCTATGAAGCTGGCATCACCCTAATACCAAAGCTAGACAAAGGTATTACAAGAAAAGGAAAGTACAGACCAATCTCTCTAATGAATATAGATGCAAAAATCCTCAACAAAATACTTGCAAATCAAATCCAGCAGCACATTAAAAGAATTATACACCATGATCATGTGGGATTTATTCCAGGTATGCAAGGATGGTTCATAAGAAAATCAGTTAATGTAATACACCATGTCAACAAATCAAAGCAGACAATCCAATTGGAAAATGGGCAAAAGACATGAACAGACTTCTCAGAAGAAGAAATACAAATGGCTAAAAGGCATATGAAAAGATGCTCAACTTCACATCAAAAGATGCCCACTACTGGCTATTAGGGAAATGCAAATCAAAACCACAATGAGATCATCTAATACCCACTAGAATGGCCATTATCAACAACAACAACAAAAATGACAAGTCTGGAGAGGATGTGGAAAAAGAGGCACATTTATCCACTTCTGGTAGGAATGTAAATCATTACAACCACTCTGCAAGACAGCTTGGTGGTTCCTCAGGAAGCTAAGTATAGAATTGCAATATGATCCAGAAATCCCATTACTAGGTATACATTCAGAGGACCTGATGGTACAAGCACAAATGGACATTTTCACACTACTGTTTATAGCAGCATTATTTATGATTGCCAAGAGATGGAAACAGCCCAAATGTCCATCAATGGATGAGTGGTTAAACAAGCTATCATATATAGATATGTGTGTGATGGAATATTACACAGCTGTAAGGCAGAAAAAGTCAGGAAGCCTGTAACAACATGGATGAAACTTGAGAACATGATGCTGAGTGAAATTAGCCAGAAACAAAAGAACAAACACTGTACGTTCTTATTAATATGAATTAACATTGATGAGTGAACTTGGAGAATTGAAGTTAGGAACACAGGTTATCAGGACATAAAATAAGGTAAAGATTGGGAAATTGATGCTGAAGGAATACAGTTTATACAACAGGACTGACTGTAAAAATTCAGAAATGGATAGCACAATACTACCTGATTACAGCACAATAATAGAAGTGCACTGAATGAAGCTGAATGTGAGAATGATAGAGGGAGAAGGGCTGGGGGCACGTATGAAACTAGAAGGAAAGATAGAGGATATAGACTGAGACAGTATAGTTTTGTAACGCCTAGAGTGGTCAATGATGGTGATTAAATGTACAAATAAAAAATGTTTTGCATGAGGGGAAACAAGTGATTGTCAATCTTGCAAGGTGCTGAAAATAGATGGTATATGGAAAAAAAAGTACAATCAATGAAAGGTAGTGTCTATATTCAACAGTAACATTTTAATATGCTTCCACTGAATGTAACAAAGGTATTATGTCAAAACTAAATCTCAATTGGTGGGGGGCACGGGAAAGGGTATGAATTCTTTGTGGACAAAAAAGAAATGTCTTCAGATAGAGTATGGCGGTGAAGGCATGTCTATACACTTAGGTTGCATTGTATGATGTGTGAATACAACTGTTTAAAATGAACAGAGAGAAACAAGTGCTAGAGAAAATGTGGAGAGAGAGATGTACCTATTCATTGTCAGTAGGGATAAGAGAGGAGCAGCCCCTTGGAGGGCAGGGTGGTGGTTCCACAGGAGGCTAGGGGTGGGGTTGCCATGTGATCCTGGAACCCCATTGCTCAGTATATACCTGGAGGAATTGAAAGTGGGGACACAAATGTGTATTTGCACACGTGTTTATGGGGGCAGTGTTCATGATCCACAATGAATGGAGGTAGCTTAAGTGTGCAATGACTGAGGAATGGAAGGGGAGCTGTGGTGTATACGTACAATGGACTACTGAGTGGCTGCAGGAAGGCATAAAGTTGTGAGACAAGCAACTAGGTGAATGAATCTGAATAGCCGTATGTTGAATGACATGTCAGGAACAAAAAGACTTATTATCAGGCCTTCATCAATGGACTATAATATAAAAACTCGGTGAACTGAATGAAGTTGAAAACATAGGTTATCATGTGGTGGCCTATTGAAAGGGTCCTAGATTGTAAGTTCTTTTAACAGTCAAATATATTCAGGAGTTATAGCTGTTATTTCTATATCTGAGATACTGACTATTTGTATATAACCTGGTCATTCCCAGAAACTTTGGGAATTTATGTGACACCTAGACTCAGAGTCAGAGCTCTAAAGCTTTGAAAATCAGCAGTACACCATATAGGCACAGTTTAAAAAGCTGAAAAAGTGATCAGTCATTGAGTAGAGATATGAATGAAGGTGATCTGAGGACTAAGGTAAATCAGAATACAGAGTAAAGGATGATGTCATTCACATTTTAAAACTTCAACTTCTGTGTGAGACTAAAGGACGAGGTGTTTCTTTGGTGCAAACTTTATATTTTGGGTAGCAGATTTCCTAATTTAACTTGTATGGTCAGTTTAGTTGAACACCATAAATACATGGAATCTTGAATTGGGTGTGAGATTTTTTTTTATTTGTCCAGGTTAGTGTGATGCCCCGATAAGCCCCAGAGTAATTTGGGAAATGAATAAAAAAGTATTTGCAAAGTCCCCTTAGGGGATTGCAGAGAAAGGAGGGAATATTCAACTTCCCCATCTGGAGAATTTCTGATATCCTCACAAGCAGTGGGAACAACAAAATCTATATGCCTAGCCCTCAGTCTTGGGGTTTGCCCCTATGAAATTTATTCCTGAAAAGGATAGGCTAAGCTACTTGAAATTAGGCCTATGATTCACCCCCAGAGAATGGCCTCTCTCTCTAAGCTCCTCGGCAGGGTGAACTCACTATCCTTCCCTTTACGTGGGACGTGACTCCCAGGAGCATAAACCTCCCCGGCAATGTGGGACAGAAATCCTAGGATGAACTCCGACTTGGCATCAAGGGACTGAGAAAATCTTCTCAACCAAAAGCAGGAAGAGAGAAATGAGACAAAGTAAAGTGTCAGAGGCTAAGAGATTTCAAACAGAGTCAAGAGGTTATCCTGGAAGTTATTCTTATGCATTATACAGATATTCCTTTTTAATTTATGATGTATTGGAGTGGCTAGAAGGAAGTACCTGGAACTGTTGAGTTGTGTTCCAGTAACCTTGATTCTTGAAGACGATTACAGAAAAATATAACGTTTACAATGTGACTGTGTGATTGTGAAAACCTTGTGTCTGGTGCTCCTTTTATCCAGGGTATGGACAGAGGAGTAAAAATATATGGATAAAAAATAAATAAATAATAGAGGGAACAAAGGGTAAAATTTAAATTGGGTAGATGGAAATATGAGTGATCAGTGAGAGGGAGGGGTAAAGGGTATAGGATGTATGAGTTTTTTCATTATATTTCTTTTTCTAGAGTTATGCAGATGTTCTAAAAATGATCATGGTGATGAATACACAACTATGTGGTGATGTTATAAGCTACTGATTGTATGCCATGTATGGAATGTATGTTTGTGAAGATTTCTCAGTAAAAATTTTTTTTAAATATTGCTTTTTCCTCTTTCTCCTCTCTCCCAGCCTCTCTTTCCTTTGTAGATTCTATCATATACATGTATCTTGATGCTTTGATCATGTGCTGTGCCACAGATATTATGTATTTTCTATCATTTTTCCTTCTCTGTGCTTCATTTAACATATTTTATACTGAATATTTTTTAGCTTGCTAATTTTGTTTTCTATTTTTTAAAATTTTATTAAAGATGAATTCTTCTATTATTGTATTTTTTAATCTCAATTTGAACATTTCTTATAAATTCCATTCCTTTGGTTAAATCTATCACATGCGATATTATCATATTTTATTGTTTTGAACTTATTAATGCATTTCATTTAAATCCTGTGACTTATAACTCCAATATCTATATAGTCTTTGTGTTGTTTCTACGTTCTACATTTTTCTCTTGCTTTCTAATATTTGGGCTTAGTACTCGCATGCCTATTAATTATTTATTTAATTCTGGATCCTGTTTATAAGTGTCTAGAAGCTCTGGAGAACTTAGTTTTCTACCGTCAAACAAATGATAATAGCTAGGTCCCCTTGATCAAGTCAAGACTAGTCCACTTCCAGTTTGTCAATATTTCTTAGGTTATAGTCCTTCAATAATCACCTCTAAATGCCTTGGTGTACCCTGAAATCTAATTGTTCTCTCCAATTTTGGAGACTTAAAACATCTTTGCCTAACTTTTTAATCTCTCAATAGTTGCTTTCCTTTGCATTTCTCACTCTCACCCCAAGCATGTACAGATTAAGGGTTAAGAAATACCTTGTGGGAAAAATTGCACTTAGACTAGTGAACTTGTGTCCTCGCAGTTCCCTGGGGTCTTGTTTTCCAACAAAGGATGCTTTTATAGGCCTCAAATGCTTAATGAGAGTTCTGTAACGTTTAGGCCACTGCTTTTTTACGTGATTTCTGTGTCCTCCATAGAGTCCTCAAATTAATAAATGTTCCCAAAACTTCAGTAAATGTAGGTCCACATCAATGCATTTTGCTTATATTAAACTTCATGGTATGTCAAGTTTGGGCTGCACAGTGATATAAAAATGTCTCTGATATTTTTAAATTGCTTTTTATTATTTGCTTGTTTCTGTATTTTATTCAGCTTTTATGTTTGTTCTCAGTTGAAGTGTTCATTTGATACCAAATACTCCATTGCAGCAGGAAGCAGTAAAGACAATTATATATTTTTTCCAGTAAAAACTAGATTTCTTCTATTTCTTCATTTATTTAATCACTGACACCCATTAAAAATTCAAGTTTTTATTGTTTGAATTTTATTTTTACTTATTTTTATCCAAAGAAATTTACATTCTATTTTAGTAAATTCATTTTATGTAATGACCAAATTTAAAAAAATCTTTACTCACTACTTTTTATATCCAGGCCTTATCTCTTGTTCACTTTTCTTTTGATAACTGCAACCATTTTTAGGACATTTGGTAGGGGTGTGATACTAGTATTTTCCACGAAAGAACCTGTATTTTCCTTTCTCTGTTGAATGGGAGTTTAACACTGCATAAAATCCTAGGTTGACTATTGATACTCAATTCTATATTGCACTAATTTTTTATAATAAGAATTTTTTCAAAATAATTATAATGTAGTTTATGTGTCTTTTATCTGTTCTCTTTTAAAATTATCTCTTTATCCTTAATGTTCTGATGCTTTATTATTATGTTTTCTACTTCTCTCAAACCACTAACCTCCATGTCTTTCTAGTTTATGCCTTTTTGTGGAAGTATTCTCTACGTAAAAATACATTTTGTCTGAAGTTTATATTCTATTATAATTTTTAATAATTTCAATGACTACTTTGGTGTTTACTTGTAATGTTTATCATCTCCATATGTTCTTGTTTGCTTTTTGCCCAAATTTATTTATAATAGCTCGTTCCTTTTTTTAATGAATATCAAGCATTTATTTATGGATTATATACCATACACATCCTTACTTTAAAGTCTTTGTGGATTTGTTCCACAAATTAATTTTATCTAAATTAATTTAATATGCCAGTTTTTTCTTTTCTTGTTTTCTGGTTTATCATGAGATTGCCTCACCTTTTTTTGAATTTTGCTTTGCAATTGTTCTCTGTGGTGCTCTCACTCCTTCTTTGGCGCTTCAGCATTCATCTCTCCTGTGAAGTATCTGAAGCTGACTGTGCCCTGTTGTCTGTGTTTTCAGTCTAGAACTCAGGGTCTGAGAGATTGATATGTGGTTTGCCTCCTCGTGTATCCCAGACCCAGTCATTGAGAACAAAGTAAGAATGTTTTATTTTCTGACTTCAGGGGTGAGTTTGTGTCCTACTTCACTGGGCCATAGTTGTAACAAGTGGATTTCTCTCTGTATATTTTATCCATCATTACTCTATATTTTGAGCAAATATGTGATCAAAGCTATTTCCTACATTTATTTTTCTACTTGACTTCCTTTCTGATCTTCTAAACTTTGATATGAATTAAGATATATCTCTTTATCTCAGCTAATTAATAATTAATTAATAATTGTATGAAGTGTATATATTATTATTAAATTACATGCATAGAATATTATTAAAATATGAGGGTAAACATATACACACATATGCATACATATACATTGGTATATGCTAAAATATTTAAATGGATTTTTTTGGGAGCGGTGCACGGTCTGGGAATCAAACCCAGGTCTCCCGCATGAAAGGCGAGCATTCTACCACTGAACCACTGAACCACCTGTGCATCCTAATGGGCTTTTTGAAAAGCAAAGTATCCTTTAGAATTTGAGATTTTAGTACATGTATGTTGTTACATGGTGTAAGTCAGAATATATTAGCACAGTTGACAGAGAAACTGATGTTTAGTAGAAATTGCAACCACATTAAAGCACTGAAACAGCAGTAGAAATGTTTGCGGTAGAGAAGAATGAGCTCCTAGAATACTTCCTAATGTGATTACTGTGTGTGTAATTAGAAAAAATATAACCTGGATGATGTATTAGTTAGGGTTCTCTAGAGAAACAGAATCAACAGGGAACACTCGCAAATATAAAATTTATAAAAGTGGCTCATATGACCATGGGAATGCGGTGTCCAAAATTTGTAGGGCAGGCTATGAAGCTGACGATTTTGGTGGAGGGTCTGGATGAACTCCACAGGAGAGGCTCACCAGCCAAAGCAGGAAGAGAACCTGTCTCCTCTGAATCCTCCTTAAAAGGCTTCCAGTGATTAGATTGAGCATCACTCATTGCAGAAGACACTCCCCTTGACTGATTACAAATGGAATCATCTGTGGATGCAGCTGACGTAATCATGATCTAATTCTATGAAATGTCCTCATTGCAACAGATAGGCCAGCACTTGCCCAACCAAACAAATATGTACCACCACTGGCCAAGTTGACACATGAAGCTGACCATGACAGTCCACCCCTTGTCAACGTGGCAGCTATATATAGCACCTTAAACAATACCTAATTTCTAAATAAAAAAACATTAAAACACACTTTTTTTCCTTTCACCTAACAATATTCAACTGTCCTGCATATAACTGGAAACACAGTAACTCTCTCCAGAATAGGGTGCAAGTCCTTGGGTAATATTCATTCTTAAACTTGATATCTTACAACTTAAATAGTATAACAGGAACAAAACAGCATCACAGTCCTCATTTCTGTAACTTCGATCACGTGGTCGAAGTTCATATTTATCACTACCTTCTTCTACTACCCATTCCATGTTCCCTTTACCCTAAGCAAACACTTCAGTTGACCGTGGTTCTTTGCCTAGAGTGAAACAAACCTTCATTCCTGAAGTTTCAGACTCATTGGTAGCCCTGCCTGGATTGGGTTGTTGCAGTTTTCCATTGATTTTAATCACAGGGCATGGTAGTACTAAAAGACACCCTAGGGGAAATTCTATATTCCAAGAAAACTCTTCTTTACCTCCATTGTATAGTTGCAGTCCTATTCCCCCCTGATAGTCAGGGTCAGTTACTCCAGACAATAATGCATTCCCATTCTTGGCTTATTGATCCAGGGGCATGAGTAGCCCAAAGTGACCAGGTGGCAGTCTTAGATTCCAGTTCAATGGAATCATTGTTGTTTCTCCTGGTGGAAGCACTCCCCATTTTGGAACTAAAACCTGTAGACCAGCAGAGTTCAGGGTCACAGGGACAGGAAGTAAAAATTTTCCCAGTGGATCACTAGGGGAGAGTGATCCACTATCCCCTAATTCCACCCCTTGGTTCCTGGACCAATGGATCTTGACTATGGGAGAAACAGCACCATACAGTGGACGCTGATTCAGAGCATATACAGCTTCCTGGAAAACATTATCCCAATACTTTCAAGGTATTGCCACCTAGTTGGCACCATAATTGGGTTTTCAAAAGGCCATTCCACCGTTCTATCAATCCAGCTGCTTCTGGATGATGGGGAACATGGAAATACCAGAGAATTCCATGAGCATGTGCCCATTCCAGCACTTCGTTTGCTGTGAAGTATGTTCCTTGATCAGAAGCAATGCTACGTGGAATACCATGATAATGGATAAGGCATTCTGTAAGTCCATGGATGGTAGTTTTGGCAGAAGCATTGCATGCAGAGAAAGCAAACCCATATCCAGAGTATGTGTCTATTTCAGTTAGAACAAATTGCTGTGCCTTCCATGAAGGGAGTGGTCCAATGTAATCAACCTGCCACCATGTAGCAGGCTGGTTACCTTGGGGAATGATGCCATATCAAGGGTGGAATGTGGGTCTCTGCTGCTGACAGATTGGGTACCCAGGAGTGGCTGTAGCCAACTCAGCCTTGGTGAGTGGAAGTTCATGTTGCTGAGCCCATGCATCACCTCCATCCCTACCACCATGACCACTTTGTTCATGAGTCCATTCGACAATGACAGGAGTTGTTGGAAAAAGAAGCTAACTGCTATCCACAGAATGGGTCATCTTATCCACTAGATTATTAAAATCTTCCTCTGCTGAAGTGACCCTCTGGTGTGCATTCATATGGGACACAAATATCTTCATGTTTTCAGCCCACTCAGAAAGGTCTATCCACATACTTCTTCTCCAGACCTCTTTGTCACCAATTTTCCAATTATGGTCTTTCCAAGTCCCTGACCATCCAGCCGAGCCATTAGCAAGAGCCCATGAGTCAGTATACAAACGTACCTCTGGCCAGTTCACCTTCCAAGAAAAATGGACAACCAGATGCACTGCTGGAAGTTCTGCCCACTGAGAGGATTTCCCTTCACCACTGTCCTTCAAGGACACCCCAGAAAGGGGTTGTGGTACTGAAGCTGTCCAGTTTGGGGGTACCTGCATATCGTACTGAACCATCTGTAAACCAGGCCCAAGTTTTCTCTTCCTCAGTCAATTCACTGTAAGGAATTCCCCAAGAGGCCTTGGCTCTGGTCTGGGAAAGAGAAGATAATGTGGCAGGAGTGGAAGCCATGGGCATTTGGGCCACTTCTTCATGTAACTTACTTGTGCCTTCAGGACCTGCTCTGGCTCTATTTCGTATATACCATTTCCATTTTACAATAGAGTGTTGCTGTGCATGCCCAACTTTATGGCTTGGTGGGTCAGACAATACCCAGCTCATGATAGGCAACTCAGGTCTCATGGTAACTTTGTGGCACATGGTTAAGTGTTCAGTCTCTACTAAGGCCCAGTAGCAGGCCAAAAGCTGTTTCTCAAAGGGAGAGTAGTTATCTGCAGCAGATGGTAAGGCTTTGCTCCAAAATCCTAAGGGTCTGCGTTGTAATTCTCTCATAGGGGCCTGCCAAAGGCTCCAGATAGCATCTCTATTTGCCACTGACACTTCCAGCACCATTGGATCTGCTGGATCATACGGCCCAAGTGGCAGAGCAGCTTGTAAGCAGCCTGGACCTGTTGCAGAGCCTCCTCTTGTTCAGGTCCCCATTCAAATTAGCAGCTTTCATGGTCACTCGATAAAAGGGCCAGAGTAGCACACCCAAATGAGGAATATGTTGTTCCCAAAATCCAAAGAGACCAACTAGGCATTGTGCCTATTTTTTGGTTGTAGGAGGGACCAGATGCAGCAACTTATCCTTCACCTTAGAAAGGATATCTTGACATGTCCCACACCACTGGACATCTGTAAATTTCACTGAGGTGGAAGGCCCCTATATTTTCGTTGGATTTATATCCCATCCTCTGACACTCTAATGCCTTACCAGTAAGGCTAGAGTAGCTGCTACATCTTGCTCACTAGGTCCAATCAAATGACATCACCAATATAATGGACCAGTGTGATGTCTTGTGGAAGGGAGAAATGATCAAGCCCCCTGCGGACAAGATTTTGACCTAGGGCTGGAGAGTTGATATACCCCTGAGGTAGGACAGTGAAAGTATATTGCTGACCTTGCCAGCTGAAAGCAAACTGTTTCTAGTGGTCCTTACTAATAGCTATTGAGAAAAAATCATTTGCCAGATCAATAGCTGCATGCCAGGTACAAGGCAGGGGATGTATTGATTTGCTTAAGCAATGATACCACATCTGGAACAGCAGCTGCAATTGGAGTTACCACCTGGTTGAGCATACAATAACCCACTGTCATCCTCCAAGACCCATCTGTTTTCTGCACAGGTAAAATGGGACAGTTGAATGGAGATGTGGTGGGAATCACCACCCCCGCATGCTTCAAGTCCTTAAGAATGGCAGTAATCTCTGCAATCCTTCCACGAATCTGGTATTGCTTCTGATTTACTATTTTGCTTGGTAGGGGCAGTTCTAGTGGCTTCCACTTGGCCTTTCCCACCATCATAGCCCTCACTGCATGAGTTAGAGAGCGAGTGTGGGGATTCTGCCAGTTGCTCAGTATGTCTATACCAATTATACATTCTGGAACTGGGGAAATAACTAGAGAATAGATCCAGGGACCCACTGGACCCACTGTGAGACGGACCTGAACTAAAACTCCATTGATCACCTGGCCTCCATAAACCTGCACTCTGACTGGTGGACCAGGGTGACATTTTCAGTTCCCTGGAATTAATGTCACTTCTAAACCAGTGGCTAATAATCCCAGAAATATCTGATCATTTCCTTTTCCCCAATGCACAGTTACCCTGGTAAAAGGCCATTGGTCTCTTTGGGGAAGGCTTGGAGGAAGATTAACAGTATAATTTGTGGCAGTGTAACAGGGTTCTCCCCTAAAGAGACCTTCATTCAAGGGGCTCTGAATAAAGTCTATAAACTGTCTCAAGTCTGGAAATTTTTTAAGGGGTCCTGACTCTGTGTTTTTGTACTTCAAGTTAGACTTCTGTTCACTTGACCTAGGACTCTTTTGTTTACTCAGATTGAACAAGAAATTAGTAGACTGCCCTTCGATTGTATTTCTAGGTACCCCGTGATTTACTAGCCAATACAACAAATCTCTGCATGTCATATAATTTTGACTCCTGCTTTGAGTTTGCTGTCTATTATAATAGCCACGTCAACACCATCTTTGGCGATTAAGTGCTGCCACCTGGCTTCTGCCAACTCGGGATCTGGTCATCCCCCTTGTGTTTAAGGATTCCAGCTCAGTAATAGCAGTTCCCACAGTAATATCTGACCTACAGAGAAGTGCAACTACAGAGCTCTTTAGGGATGATGGTGCTAGTCTCACAAATTTATATCTCACTGTTCTGGTAAAAGGTTCCTGCATCCTCCAGACATTCCTGGGGTGTAAGAGCAGGTTTTGCATGATAAAAACACTCTAACATTCTAATCTCTCTAAGCCTCTGGATCTGGTTATTTACATTATACCAGAGCAGTTCTGGCATTTCAACCTCAGGTAATGTTGGCCACCTTTTGATCCATGTTTCAACCAACCATCCAAACAAACTGTTAATACCTTTTCTAACCCCTCAAGCTATAACATTGAATGCAGAATCTCTGCTTAGTGGGCCCATATCAATAAATTTAATCTGATCCGGGCTTATATTCCTCCCACCATTATCCCACACCCTTAAAATCCATTGGCACACATATTCCCCTGATTTTTGTCCATATAAATTGAGAAATTCAAACAGTTCTTTTGTAGTATAACATACTTCCTCATGTGTGATACTTTGTACCTCACCTTTAGGGGCCTGTTGGAACTTTAGTTTAGTTAGAGGTCTGGAAGAAATGAGGGGTGGTGGGGGTGGGTCATGAAAAGAATTAGAAATATCTTCCAAGCCATTTGCTTCAGGGCCTTCATTTGCAGTTTCATCTGGTGAAACAGGATTAATCACTCTAGGGTTAATCCCTTCAGGAGGAGGTTGGGTTGCCAACTCCTCAAGGCAGCCTGGAGGTAGGGTGGTTATGTACTCAGGGCAAATTATTACAGGGTTATCTAGAGAAGACTCAGCATGACCTAGTGTTTCAACCTCACCCCTGACAACATTATCAATCCATATGTCACCATCCCATTTTTCAGGGTCCCACTCCTTTCCAATCAATGCCCTCAATTTAATGGCAGACACCATGAAGACTGAGATTTCAGTTTACATTATAAAGTTGCTACTCTTACAATAAAATTCTGAGCCTGGTTTTCAAAGATCTTAATTCTACGGCTACAGGAAATAAGGTTTTCCTTCAGGATACTCATAGAAACTTCTACATCTGTCAGACGATGCTTAAGTTCTCCTTTGAAGCCTTAAGCCCATCCTTTTCACTCCTTAATGTATCCAGTGTATCTAACAACAATCAGCCAACATCTGTATACCTCTTATTTCCACAGAACTCTGTAAAGGTGTCAAAAACTTTATCCCCCAGAGCCTGGCTTCATACAAGCAAAGCATTAGGAGAATCGAATGGTGATATTTTGACTATCTCTTTTGCCAACTCACTCCATGGATTGGGAGTGTCATTCTGATTATGGGACTCAGAGTCCTTAGTGCCTTTGAGTCCAGTCAGAGTAGAAAACCATTCATGAAAACTCATTTTTAAGATTCTATTTCTTAAGAACCACTCCTGGTACCAAGATGTATTAGTTAAGTTTCTCTAGAGAAACAGAATCAATAGAAACACTTGCAAATATAAAATTTATAAAAGTGTCTCATGTGTCTGTGGGAATGCAGTGTCCAAAATCCACAGGGCAGGCTGTGAAGCTGATGACTCTGATGGAGGGTCTTGATGAACTTCACAGGAGAGGCTCACCAGCCAAAGCAGGAATGGGGCCTGTCTCCTCTGAATCCTCCTTAAAAGGCTTCCGGTGATTAGATTAAGCATCACTTATTATAGAAGATACTCCCCTTGGTTGATTACAAATGGAATCAGCTGTGGATGCAGCTGACGTTATCGTGATCTAATTCTATGAAATGTCCTCCTTGCAACAGACAGGTCAGTACTTGCCCAACCAGACAAACAGGTACCACCACTGGCCAAGTTGACACATGAGGCTGACCATGACAGACAACCTGCACATAGTCGAGCAAATCTTCAAATTACTAGAGATCCAGAACAGTTTCTGGTTGCCTTCTTGTTTTGCCCTCACTCCACATCTCAATCCAACATCAAAATAAACGTTTTCAAAAAAATTAAGCCCATTTCTTTAAAGGAGATCCACAACCATCTGAATTACTCATATATCTTGGTCCACCTTTGAGAGAATATTTTATGACGTACAATACACAGAGAGAAATAAATCAAGTCTATCACAACCATTGCTACTTTTTGAAAGTCTTCTATAGGAATTACACAGACTAAGTAGAAATACAGCTGTTACAAATGACTCCTGTCTCGTGTCAGATGAAGGACAACTCTCTGTCTCCAACATGCCCTAACATTTAAAAATTTCTCACCCTAAATGATATGCTCAACCTGGGCATTCCTGATATACAGGCATAAAACAAACACATCTTTGGTGCACTTGCCAAACAAGAAAACGTTTTCATTTCTCCCATTCCATTCTATATCTCCTAAAGATAGCATATTTATTATGATTCAGAATCTATGGACTGTCATCATACCAAAAAAACCAATATGGGGCGGGCCGCGGTGGCTCAGCGGGCAAGAGTGCTTGCCTGCCGTGCCGGAGGACCTCGGTTCGATTCCCGGCCCCAGCCCATGTAAAAAACAAACAAACAAACAAAAATATAATAAAACAAGAAAATGTTTAAAAATGTTTCCCTTTCTTCCTCACTTCCTTCCTTCCATCCTTCCTTCTTTCTCTGTCTTTCCTTCCCTTCCTCCCTCTTAAAAAAAAAAAAAAAAAAAAAAACCAATATGCTGAAGGTTCATTTGAAAGTTGCTGAGTTTAGCATTCTCGATACATGTAGAAAAGAAGAGTCTGAATTGACTGTCATGACATATCTGCTGTACTAGGTCAACTGTCTGACACTGCCTACATGTAAACCGGTTCATAAAGTTATTTGCTTGGCTAGCTCACTCCTTCATCCAGCTCTGGACATGAGCTAAGCTAGTTAGGCCTTTGTCTTCTGATTGTTGACATCAGAGATGGGGACTTCTATTCATCTCCTTGCACAGCCTAGGTGTAGAAATGGGAAAAAGCCCAATAAAAAATGTATTCAATGATTTGTTTGGCCTATGTTGAGAGAGTGGGCATAATTACATATTAGTCAACGCATTTGTTATCCATCTTCAAATCTCTCCTGGCTTGAGACATATTTTCCTAGTTCAGTGCTGTTCTCCTGTTAGCATAAACACACACTGCTCTGGATATTGCAAGGTACTGCTTTATTTCTCAGTAATACCAACTAATATTTGCTTATTTTCAATACTGTTTCATGTTCTAATAGAAAGGGTCCCAAATAGAACACAAATAGCACAAGTTGTCATGCACATCTTTAGGGTAAATATCTTTAGGGTAAATATCTATCAAGATAATTGTACTCAATTTCAGCATTTTTCTGCCCTTTCCTTATAGCAAATAATGGGTGGGTTCTTTTTTTTTTTTTTGGTTCCTTATGGAGAAAATAGTGAATATTATCGAAACACAATCTTCATGCAGCAATTCCAACAGAACACATTTTACTAGAAACTTACATTAGCAAATTGCAGGGAGGCATGAAAATGTAGTTACAGGTCTGGGTAGGGCTTTACTGAAAGTTTGGGAGTTATGAAAAAGGCATTTACCATAATGATCCAATCTAACTAACTGGGTCAAAGCTGGGCAGAGTTATTTTGGTGACTTTGTTTGGATAAAAGACTTTGCATACTTGCTTTCTAAAGGGTTAATTAATACATATTTTGAAGTCGCTGTTCTAGTGTTGACATTAGAGGGTCGTAATTATGATGCCAGATGCTTAGAAGTGAAGTAAATATAAAAATATACATTTAATATTTATTTATTGTAAGAGAGAAACTTAAGTCAACTGAATGAGACTTAACTGATATGGAATTTTTGCTGTTTTTTAAACATGAAGGCACGATACAGAGAAGAGATTGAAATGAGATTGCATAAATTTAAAATCCTTTACAAATCACACAGGAACTTTGGGTCTAGCACTTGCCTATGTGTTTAGAATCATCTCTGAACACAAACTTCCTTGCGTATTTCCAGAAAGGTTGCAGGATACCTTATGAGCACAGGAGAACATTTTACGTTAAATCAATTAATGAAGAACTGCTCGTAGTTCCCAGAACACATCACACTCACTTCCATTTCTACGTATTTTTCACATGATCTTTTCTCTCAACTTCTACATTTACTGACAAGTATCAGCAAAAACTTAACCTCCATGAAAGCTGTTCTTAAGTCATTCAATCTAACGGGAGATTTTTCTGCATGGAAAGATAAGAAAAACACTTGTTACTTATCACTTTTGAAGTGATTTTGCTTTCTAACTGTTTGAAAAAAGTGATATTGCTTTGGGGAAATCCCCCTGAGGACGATGAGCACAGGATAAATTTTGGAAACCTGCAAATGTGGGTATTTTATCATTCATGGAGAATGCATGTTTAAACTGTAATTAAATTCAGGATACATTATTGGCAAGACAGGTTAACTATATAAAGCCAAAGTGCAATACAAAGCAATTGAAAGATTAAGTGAGAAACACACAGTTGTATAATTCTCTTTCTTACTTTGACCTAGTCATATTAACCCTTTTCTCTTTTGGGTTCTTTCAGATAAATAGGAAAAATATAGATACTACTGAATATACACCATCTGCACACTTGGTTTGAAAATCTTCATAGGAACTATATCTATTGAACAAGCAGTCACTGTGAAGTTTGTTCTGTAGAACATACTTCAAGATTCTTTGCTTCAATTGTTAGAAAAATATGAAATATTAAAAGCATATTATCATATTCCTATATTGAAACTGGGTTCTCAGAAGTATTAATTTATCCAATTAATTCATAGTTGTGAAATTAATCCCTTATAGTTATATGATATCAACAGTATCAATTTAAACTGAAATTTGGGGCATTTTGCTTTGGAATTAAACTAGGCCTTGTCATTTTTTTAAATTGCTGTTAATGGCATTATCACTTCATTTAGACCTCCTAATTTTGCCATTGAAACATCATCTTAAGTTTTCATTGTTTTATTTAAATTTCTTTGTTTTATTTTTTTACTCTTCCATCATCAATATAAAGTAAAAAAGCCACTAAAATTATGGAAATAAAAGAAATAAAAAGTCATAAAATAACTTTTAGTATTTTTTATATCTAACAAATCCAATTATTCTTAGTTTTTATTTCTGTATTTCCATTATACAAATTATAGATATCCTCAAACTATTTTCATACTTAGAATTGGTGAAAACTTAAAGCCATGTTCATTAGAAGAAAACATAAACAAAAGTGTCTAAACCAGAGAAAGTTGCCCTCTCCCTTTTCTTAAAACTTTTTAAGTTACGAAGGTAAAAGAAAGTACAATTAGAATAATCCACTAAGTGCTTTATTTGCCACCTGCCATTCTCTGAATGCCTGCTGATAAAAGTGAGGTTTTAACTTGCAGATTTTCTTTGATAGACTGGAATTAGGAAAGTTTCCCCCTAAAGTGAATGCTCCAGCTGCCACATGGGGATAAATATAGAATCAATCAAATCAAAGTTTGGTGATATGGGAGGGAAAAATGCACTCGATCTATGCCAAAGATTTGTTATTTGCATAGAAATAAAATCATTAACTCATTTGTTTTTTAAATCTTCCAAAGCTTAATTATAGTTTATTTGTTATTTGACCTGATTGTCTCTCAACTCTACATAGGAAGGCAACCTGATTTGTTCCAAAAACTCTGACTTCCCTGGCCGAACCGCACATGCTAGGGGCAGCAGTGTACTGCAGTTATTTCCTGGGCTGTATGGCTGGACAGTGTGTGAAAGGCACATGAGCCTAGCAGCCCTGGACAGGGTTATGAAAACTCACTTTATAACAAGAAAATCATTTCTATCTTTCAACAGCCTCAGAATGTAAAACAACTGTTTTTTAGCTATTGAGATGAGAATATGTGTATAATGGCTCTGACCCCACTTCAGCATACTTTTAAAACTCCAGGCTTTGAAGTCTGGGTAACTACGAAAACCCTCTGGAAGAGACAATTCGTTTGGATGTATACCTGGGAATTATTTGTCATTACTCTTGACATTTCTAGATATCATGATGGATCTCAAGGCTTATTTGGGGAAGATGCTCTGAGTGATTAGAGTCAAGGAAATTAAGTTCAGATATTAAATTGGCGACAGATTAGGTTAAGTTTTCAGTGGTAGCCGCCCTAGTGACTCAGGGTTCTTCAGGCACTTGGCGACCCGCCCTGGTATTTCTCAGAAGACGATGCCACTTCCTCATCAAGATGATCACTGTTTCAGGAAGTAACACTCTCCAGACCGCCACTGCATGTATGCACATGGGTGTGCATATGTGTGTGCACAAATGCATGTGCATGTGTGTGCATATGCATGTGAGTGTGCATGTGTGCATGTATTTGTATGTGTCATGCATGTGTGCATGCTAGTCTGTGCATGGGTGTGCGCATGTGTGTGTGCGTGTGTGTGCGTGTGTGTGTGTGTGTGTGTGTGTGTGTGTGTGTATGCCCTCCTCCTTATTCCCCACTCCTGGATAAAACAAACAATAAGAAAGGCCTTAAATGCATTCCTGGCATTTTTTCAAATCCCCTTATAGAACAAACATTTGATGAGCACATGATGTCACGTTTCAATTATTTTTCTAAACTAGGAGCCTCAGTGCCCAGAGAGAGGAAGGATGGTGGTGGCACTGCTTTTGCTATGGTTTTAATCCTAGCACAGGGCCTGAGTGTTTTTTTGCTTCCTTTATTTTATGTGAGTAAGCACTCTGGGTTAATTTTCCCAAAGAATGCTTAGATAAGAAAGGAAAGAAATAAAATTATGTGGCAGGAAATTGGAGAAGAGAAAGTAAGTGGAAAAGAAAGAAAAACTACATAGGAATGTTTTAAGATCATCAGTAATTTTATACACAGTTTAAAACTGCACTGAGGGTATAATAGGCTCTTTCACCAGGAAAGAAAATAACAATATATTTTCTCATTCTGCAAGATATATCACAGGGTGTCAGAACCAGTATTATGTAGTAGCGTCTAAATTTTAAATCTGCTTCATAAAGTTCGAGACCTAAAATTTTGTGTACTTGATCAATAATTCACTTCACCTCACAAAACCACTCTGCAATAATGACTTAGCAGTTCGCTCTTATTTTCATGCGAAGGCTTTTAATGCATGGATTACATTTTATGACTAATAACTCAATCTTTGCAATAACCATATTCAATTAAGCATTATTATTATCCCACATTATAAGTAAAATGCCTGAGGATTTTTTTTTAACTTGCTGGAGGTCAAACTGAAATAAGCTAAACTGGAATGAGGCATGGATGTGAGTCCAGGACTAAACCCTAATTCAGAGTGTTGCTTAGAAAAGGCCAGATTACTGTTCTCACATTCTTTTTGGGGGGGGGGGGGTTTCCTTAAAATTTGCCCTTATTACATAATTAGAGCTAAAATGTCATCATGTCATTTTAATAAAATGGTTATCCTCTAAGGAAATCTCAACTAGAGGCTTCCTCTTCAAACTTAAACATCACTGCAAAGTAAAATTATAATTTTAATCTTATGAGTTCTAAAATTTAAAAATATCAGGTACAACAAACATGAGATTTTATATTTAAAACCTGTGGAAGTTGAGTTTAATTTCATTCTGCTCTTGAAAGTGCTGCTGGCTGCTGGGGATTTCCGCATGCAGAGGCGTTAGGTTGAGCGCGGGTGGGTGTGCGCAGGGCAGCCGGGTGTGCAGCTGAAAGAAAGGAAGATAAAAAGATGCCATGAGTTTCTTTTTAACCTTAAGAAAAAATCTGTGTCAAAGTTTTTCTCACTGATGAAATGAGCTCTTTACATATAAATTATATTGTAATAGCAGAACTCCTGGGTGGAAAAGAGTTCCTTCTCCTGCTGACAAAAATTAAAATAATCACAGATGGCTAATGATCAAAAATACTGACTGACAGCTGTGAAGTATAAAACACAGAGAATATTCTCAAGGGAGTGAGAATATTCTCAAGCTTTCTTAAGCCAACACTCAAAGTTGGTTTAAGAAACCCATGAAGCATTTTCCTATAGGATATTCATATATAGGGAGCTTTTATTCTATTTTTGGAGAGTACCGTATACTCTCAGAGCACTCCTTCATGAAAGTTAATGGGTTCTTTGTCTGTATAGTTATATTGGTATTTTAGTATTAGATTTGAGAATTCAGTAGCAGTCAGGGATCCCTAAAGCTTCCTAAAATGGCGTGGAAAAAAACTTCATAATTTAGGCATTGTGAATCCAGTCTTTTATTTAAAATTAGAGGGTGGAAGAAGGGGGATCTTCCCAGTGGAATTAGCTAACAATGTTAACAATCATAAAAACTAGTAGTTATTGAGGATTTATGTGTCTAACACTTTTTAAGCACATTTCTGATTTATTTTATTTAGTAATAACATATGCCCTTATGAAATCCATCATATTATTACTCATACTTTTTCAAATGAGGAACCAAAGTATAAAACAGTTTAAAAACCTAGCCAAAGTCACTCTGCAGCTGGTAAGTAGTAAAGCAGGCACTCATACCAGTTTCCAAGCCTGGTGTTTAATCCTAAGACAGCTATTGCATTAATAATACTTTAGAGAGAGAAGTTCAAGAGCTTCCCTGGTGAAAGCAACAATAAAATGTCACATTCTACATCACTTTAGAAATACTTACAGAGCCATTTCATCTCACAATCACCCAATAAAGTAGGTAAGATATTACTATAACTAATAATGATTAAATTGTAACTTGTAGACGTAAATGTATTTATTTATTCATCTATTCATGAATTCAAAAGACAATTATCTACTAAGTTCTAGTTTTTGGAGATGCAAATATAGATAATACCATCTCTGCCCTTTTGATGGTTAAATTTTATATGAAGAGCTAGATATGCCATGTATGTATCATACATTTTTGCACATGAATGATTCATAGAAAATGAATACATCCAGAGTTACAGGTACTAAGCAGAGAGAGCAATCCATTTTACCTGTCAGAATTATCAAAGAAAGCAACACATGGGACAAGATTTTGAAGGATGAGTAGAAACTTCCTAGAGAGTAGAAAGTTGAAAAGATATATGCCTGGAGTAGTTCTGTGTATGCAAGTGTATGCTAATCATGCTTATTAAATAAATGATCCTACTGTTGTCTATGTTTGACTTAGTAAATTGTAAGGATGAGTACATTAATTCTTTTGGGAAAATGATCACTTTACTGATAAAATAAAGGTGGAATACCATGAGTGAGATTCTTTTTTTTTTTTTTTTTTTTGGTATGGGCAGGCTCTGGGAATCAAACCCGGGTCTCCGGCATGGCAGGCAAGAACTCTGCCACTGTGACACCATTGCCTGCCCTAGACTCCTTTTTTTTTTTTTTTTTTTTTTTAAAGGAAAGACAGAGAGAAGGAAGGAAGGAAGAAAGGGAAACATCTTTTAAACATTTTCTTGTTTTATTGTATCCTGTTTCTCCGTTTTTGTTACATGGGCTGGGGCCGGGAATCGAACCGAGGTCCTCCGGCATAGCAGGCAAGCACTTTGCCCGCTGAGCCACCGCGGCCCGCCCTAGACTCCTTTTTTAAAGGACCTTTACAATCCAAAACATCAGGGTGTCAATAGAAGAATAATTTTGGAAAAAAACAAAATAAAACAAAACTTTGTGATGTTATTATCACTGGTTGAAAGAAAAAAACAAGGTAATAACTATTTAAAATGATTATTTTTTGAGATCCCTGACAAAATTGCTTATAACGTATGGCTTCCTCATTTGGATGTTACTTATTCCTACTAAAACATTTCCAATTCAATGCCCTGTACTTCACAATACACTGAAATGAGTAAAAATATTAAAAGCATGCCTAAGGCGACAGAAACTTTGAGGCTAATTTCCATTTCTTCAAGTATATTTGATGAATGATGTGACAAAGGAATCCTAATTAAGGTTGAAATCCTGAATACTAAATAAATTAGAAGTGCCACTACATTCATCTTCCACAGTGATAATATTGCCACTTCTGCTTCTCTTTAGCCCAGCCCTTGACTTTTTGGGAAACCTTTTCCTGTATATTCTCTTCCTCCACCACTTTTGCTGAGTGTAGATCCTAAGTGTCCTACCTAGCTCTTAGTCAAGCCAAAATCTAAAAGCACATCTCATTCTCTTTTGTCCAACTTAATCTTCTCCATCAAAAGCAAACATTTTATTCTTACATTTCACCTAAAAAAATTTGGTTTCACTCCTAACATGACCATTCCTAGTTCTTCTTACATCACGGTATCTAATGGCAAGCTTACAAAACAATCTTTTAACTTCTTCTAAGAAATAATTCTTAAAGTAGTTTCTCTATACTAGAGAAGTTTCTTTTTACATTCCCGAATTTGTGTTTTTCATCTCTCTCCATTTTCTTTACCCAGGCACAAGAGGTTTCATCTATTTTATTGTTCTTTACAAATAATCAACATTTGAATTTACTCATTATTTTTGTTTTATTTACTTATTCAACAAACACTCATAAAGCATTTACTCTATGCTTAGAACTATTCTAGGCACTTGACAAAAGTTAACTCTTAATTCTATATGACAATCCTATAGAATGCTGTTATTATCGCTATTTTTTTAGTTAAGGAAACTGAGGCATTGCGTTCTTTTGTATTTCTCATTTAGTCTGGCAGTTTTCACTAATGATTTTCACCTAGATCGATGTCTAGATGCTTTCAACTTTGAAATTGTTCTACAGATACTTTTGCACAACGTGAATCTCATTCCAATCTTTTCAGTGGCCATCTTTTCCATCTATTCATATTCTCTCGCTCTTTGTCTCTCTCTCTCTCACTTTCACTCTCTCTACTTCGCTCAGGTTTAAAAATCATGGCTTAGTCAAAAACAATAATTGGGGGATAAGGGATTTGGCGATGTTTTGAGTGTGCTTTTATATATTTATTTTTATCTTTGGGTAATGAAAATATTCTAAAATGGATTGTGGTGATGAGTGCACAACTATTTGATGATACTGTGAGTCACTAACTGTGTACTTTGGAGGATTATATGGTCTGTGAATCTAGCTCAATAAAATCATAGCTTGTAGGTCCAGAATACTGCTTTATGTACATTTTGGTCTCAAGTTCTCTTATCTGTCAACGTTTTCCTCTATCCCCTCCAGTTGGCTGTCTGTGGTGATGCATCTTCTTTTCAGGTTGCTAAACAGCTCTGGTGTGTGATTTTTTGTGGTTTTTGATAATGTCGTTGTTGGCTTCTGAAGCTTATTTTTGCTAATTGAAAGTATCTTAAATAGGCGTATCACTCAAATGATGGAAGGAGATTTGATTCCTATTTCCTTAGCACCTGTGCATCTTCTTTCATCCATACCATCCTCTTAGTCAATGGAAACCCACTAGCTCTCTATGTTGCTTCTATTATCCAAATCTCAAAAAGAAGAAGCTACAGATACAACTTCAGTCCCTACTCAATTTCTTGATATCCCGCACAAATAGAATTTTCTTTCAGAGCCAGTATAATACATTCAGGGTGTGTGTTTGTGAACGTATGTGTGTGCTTGGAGAGGTGGGGAGGAACATAAGAGTTTGGTGGTTCTCAGATCTTTGGGTTTCTGGTTCTTCCAGAATCTCCAATATTTACATTCATAACATTCACACTAACCATCAGCCATTGTCAGTCTTAGACTATCCTCTAATTCTAATAAGGGAACACTGCATACATGCTACACACATACCGGCAGTTCCCCCATGACCAGGGTGACCTCATATTTCAGATTGCTCCTGGGAGTTACTATTTACATATTTTTTTTCTTGGTGTAATTAACTCCTTTTAATTCTCAGAAGTATCCTAGTATAGTTAAGAAATTCTTTGGTCTAGAACCAAATTTAGAACACCCAAATTCATTTGCCCATGGCCATTGCTATAGGTAAGCCACCTGGCTCAGTAGTGGTGGATAATAAAATACAGGATTAGAAGAGCTGCATTCTGAAAAGGCTGCTGTTTCCAGAATCCCTTTACTCATTTCAATAAAAGAGTGCACATAATAAAAAGTAATATTTGTAATAAGAGTACAGAACCTTGAGATAACAAAACCTGGAAAGTGACATGAGAAGTGATAGTAAATATAAGTTTACTAATTTTCCTTCTGCACAAGGGAGAATCAATAAATACTGAATCATTCATCATATTGATAATTAGAGTACTATAACATAGAGTATGATTTTTAAAAAAACTTAAAGGAATTAAAAATGAGATATATATATATATTCAAATTTCTAGATGAAAATCTCATGATAATATAGATTTTTCAGAAGGTAGCATTCAATCATCAACCCCTACTTAATAGAAGTGAGACAGCATAGGATTGGCTGTACTAGTAATAAGAATTTATTATGGATTTGACTTTTCTTTTTTCATCATGCCTTCTCCGATTTGAAGCTTTTATGTACCTTAGAAAATGCCATGCCCTTTTAATCCATTCCTGTGGTTACAGGCCTATTGTAGGTAGGATCTTTGCTTAGGTTATTTCAATTGAGATGTGACCCACCCAATTCAAAATGGGTCTTAATCCTTTTACTGTCATCTTTTATGAGTCAAAATCCCTGGAGATGTCAAGAGAGGACCCACAGAAACTCAGAGAGGAGGCCACTGGAACCAAGAACCGAAAGGAGCAAAACCCAGGAGTGAAAGACCAGCAGATGCCAGCCATGTGCCTTGCCATCTAACAGAGGAGTCCCAGGTGCCAGGAGTCTTTCTTCAGAGAAGGTATCTTCTCTTGATGCCTTAATTTGGACATTTTCATGACCTTAGAACTGTAAATTTTAAGTTAATAAATCCTCATTATAAGACCCAGTCCATTTCTGGTATATTCTGCTTTCTGGCAGCTTTAGCAAACTGAAACAATGCCCCTGTCAATACAAGGACTTAACTGAATGTCATATTCCCTGAATGGCATTTTTACATAACATCGACTATATATAAGAAGCTTACATTACAATAAAAGAAGAGAGGCAATAAGTGGGGGAAATGAAAGAATAACCACAGTAGCAAAGTAGGTTTTACATCAGAGAGAACTAAATTTCCATTTTTTAAAGCCACTAATATTTTGGATCGCAGCAACTGAAACTATTGCTTAACAAATTCAGAGTGTATCTTTGTACTTTTAAAATTTTGTTGACTGGATTATTTTGCAGGGCATCTGTCTGTATGACTTCTTTGCTAGAAGTCAAAGAATGATGTACTAGATTTGTCAGTCATACCACAGTCCATTCCAAGAGAATCAGGTTTATTCATAATCATCTCTGAGGGATCTTCCTGAGGTTGCCATGTGACCCTGGTCTTCCTAAATGACTTCATTTTAGGGATGAGGGCTTGGCACAAAATGAGTCAATCCACTGGCAAGTCAGTTGCCAGGCACAAAATGTTCTGAAAATAGTATTTAGCTAAGTTAATCAGAATACCTGTTTAATTTCTAAGGAAAGTAGAAGCCCACAATTATTGGGAAGGGAGGCAGAAATAGGAAAATTGTGTGTAAAGAGGTTATTATTGAGACATGGCAGGTAAGGATGCAAACTTATTTCCCTTTAGATATGTAAATGCTGGAACCCTAAAGTGAAGAGTCACAAAGTTCTGGGATCCAAAGTTAGCTTGAATGCCAAATGGTCATTGTCAGGTTCATCTCTACTTTGATTCTTATCCTTCTGTCCACCTGATTATTTTATCCAGAATTTGTAAAATTCCCTCATTACTTTGAAGAAATTGGTCTTTGTTTATTCCAATTTAACTTAAAATGGATGGAAAGGGGGAAGAAACAGGGAAACATAAAAATGTAAATAAAAATATAATGAAGTTAAGAGGAAACTTAATATGATATGACATATGAAATATGATATGACAATAAATGTAATTGAGTTAGACATATCAAATTTCAAAGAATTATGGATCTAGTCAAAACACATAATGAAATTATGGTGTTACCATGAAACAAAAAGTAAAATGTTTCAGAAATATTTAAAATAAAAGCACAGAAATTTATATATAAGAAAAATATTTCAGTACATAAATTAGGCCAGAGAAATGCAAAATGAAAAAAAAATCAAATATGCAAAAATGAGTAATTTAATTGACAAGGAATAAAATACACAATGGCATGAAATGAGACTCATTCTTTATATTCTGAATACAATAGCATTAAAATATATAAATACACTTCTTAGACAATTAAAATAAAATATATAAAGATATCTACATTAAAGTTCACTATAATTATAGAGCTATATATTACAAAGAGAATACAACTTTTTGTTTCTATTAACAATAAAATATCAAAAGTTTTAAAATATTAAAAATTTTAAATACTTGAACCAAAAGGTAAAGTTAAATAAATACTTCACAGTAGAAATTGTACAGATAACATTTTATAACCACTGGACACAGTGGCTTTCAAATAAGAATGAAATAATACATCTCAATTAAATGACTCAGGATATAATAGAAATCAAATTATGAAAATTAAAAAATGTATACCAACTTGAATATTAATTTATTTTCACTCAATTCTTAGCTCAAATAAAAAACTTAAAATATTTTGTAGATTACATATACATTAATTAAAAATAACAATAAGTATACTCTTCATCAAAATATACATGATGTAGACAAACCTATGCTGAGTTAAAGAAATAACTAAATTACTTTATAAAGCCAAAATAAACGAGGTTTATAAAATAGCCTTTCAGCACAAGCAATCAGAAAAGAAAAATTTTTAAAAAGGAAATTAGGAGAAATTTGGGGATTAGAAAATTGGATTGATAAAGAAATTTTAAAAACAACTGTTGTCTAATCAAATAAAAGAAGTGAACCACAATTATACATAAGTAGGAATGGGAAAGTGAATGGATCAATAGAGAAGAAAGCATTTAAACTATTTAAGATAAAATTATATACAAATCAAAACTATTTGAAAGTGCATGAGGAAATGGATGACTTTCTGGAAATGTATAAATTACTAAAATGGATTAGAAATGCAGAAAATATGAATAGAAGATGGAAAATATGAGCCATAGGAGAAAAAGAGTTACCAAAGATTTACCTAAAGGCACATGCTCTCGTTGGCTTTAATGAGTGACTCTTCATCTGTAATGAATAAATGAACAGTTCTGCCTAAAAAGTATCCTAGAACATAGGAAACAATGTTCTAAATTTATTTTATTGAGTGAGTAAGTATAACTATAGTCCTAAAACATGACTAATATACAATAATAAAGAAATAGCCCATGACAATCTGTCATAATCGTGATACTATTTTTCAAATTTTCTAAAATTCTATCTCCCATTGCCAGTTTATAATCTCAAGAGAGCTGTGACACAGGCTATCTTATTCATATCAAATATAAAAGCAGCATTTCATATAAAAAACAAATCCTGATCCATAGCTCAGATTGTGAAACTCCTCATAAATAGTAATGCCAGTTACTGGGCAAAGTGAAATGTGGGCCCACAAGGATGCTTTCAAATTTGCTTTCCAGTAATGCAGTGTAACCACATCTGCATCAAGTAGCAAGAGAATAATTGGGCATGAGGGTGTGTGTAAGTCAGGGTCCTCTAGAGAAATAAAACCAACAGGAGAGATCTATAAATTAAAGATTTATAAAATTGCCTCACACAACCATGGGAATGGAAAGTCCAAAATCCATAGGGCAGGCTGTGAAGCTCGTGGCTCTGATGAAGAGTCTGGACAAAGTCTACAGAAGAGGCTCATTGGCTGAAGAAGCAGTGAAAGAGTCTTTCTTCTTCCTTAAAAGCCTTCAACTGATTGGATTTTCTTGTTGTGGGAAGCATGCCTTAGTTGATCACAGATGTAATCAGCCACAGATGCAATCAATGGACTGATGATTTAAGTCAACAGACTTCCAGTTTATCAACCAGCCATGAAATATCCTTGCAGCAATGGTCAAGCCAGTGCTTGCCTAACCAGACACCTGGGCATCATCACTTGGCCAAGTTGACACCAGAGCCTAATTGTCACAGCCCACCCCCTATCAGCTTGACAACTCTGCACATCACCTTGAAACACGCTTAATTTCCAAATAGAAAACAATAAGACATACGTTTTGCCTTGCAGTACTCAACTGTTCTATGTACGACTGGAAATGCATTGCATCTCTCCAGAATAGGATGAAAATACTTAGGTAACATTCACTCTTAAATGCCTATGACTTAAATACTATAACATGAGCAATACAACTTATGTCACATGATAAGAGGGAAACAAGATATTTGCTTATGTACAAATGCAAACATATGCATAACAAAACAGGGAGGAAATATTCATACCATCGCAGTCCTCATTTCTGTAACTGGTCAGATGGTTGTTGTTCATATTTATCACTACTCTCTTCCACAACCCATTCCATGTTCCCTTTACCCTTAGCAAGCACCTCAGCTGACTTTGTTCTTTGCCTGGTGGGTTGACCAAATTTCATTCCTGAAGTTTATGGGCCATTGGTAGTCCTGTCTGGATTGGGTTTTGCAGTTTTCCATGGACTTTAATCACAGGGCGTGGTAGTACTAAGAGACACTGTAGGGGATCTCCTGTATTCCAGTAAAACTCTTCTTTACCTCCATCGTATAATTGCAGACCTTTTTCCATTTGAAAGTCAGGACCAGTCACCCCAGACAGAACAGTAACGCCCTTCTGCGCCTATTGATTTAGTGACATGAGAAGCCCAGAGTGGCCAGGTGGCAGTCTTAATTTCCCTCAGTGGAATCATCATTGTGTTTCCTAGTAAAAGTACTCCTCCTTTTGGAACTGAAACCTGTACCAGCAGAGCTTAAGGTTTCAGGGACAGGAAGCAAAAATTTTCCTAGTGGATCACTACGGGGATAGTGAGTGGTGCCACTTCCATTTCCATCCCTTGATTCCTGGACCCATGAATCCTGGCTATGGGAGAGACAGCACCATAGAGTGGGTGCTGATTCAGAGAACTCACAGCTTCCTGGAGAACATTGCCCCAGCTCTGCAAGGTATTGCTACCTAGTTGGCATTGTAGAAATTGGCTGCAACTATTTTTTAGCAAAATCTCTGGGATTCATAAATGTCCAAGAGGGAGAACTGTAAACAAGGACAGATTGTGCAAAAACAGTACCTACTCCTCAAATCAAAGAGTACACTTCTCGTAATACAGTTTTGCTAAGTATATTGGTCAGTAATTGGCTCTTTGATGACTGCTCATACACATACAGGCTGCAATGCATTCTTTAATGCACAAAGAATGAACAATGAGAAGTTTTAATTCAAAGAGAAATGAAATATCTTCAATTATTGTCGACAAAATTTCAAAACTTATTCCATATATTTCTCTCTATATATTTCTCTCTGTATAAGTGTGCAGAAGTGAAGGATTAGCGTAACAAACATTTCTTATTAACCGAGTTTTGTCTTTTGCTTGCTGGAGAGAGAGAGAAAGGGAAGACCTTGGCGGAGAGTGAGAACGGCTCCTAGAACTGGGTGCCCTTTCCCACCCAAGAACCCAGGATGGACCTGGTATTCTCTGTATTGAACAATCTCACATCTTTCCTCACAGTTTCAGGACTGTTGTTTTGTGTGAAATACTACTTCTATATTTGACTTGGAAAAGATATTGGAATGTATGTAAATATGAAACCCTTCAAACTTCATCACCTGGATCCAATATTGAAATGATTTTCACATGAAGTAGAAAAAAAAAGAATCCATATGAATTTATTAATTGTAAGATAAAAAACTAAAAATAGATGAAGAGAATTATTTACTGCGTACCAATTTTACTTGTCAATTAAATCTATTCTCTTTAAGTCTTAGTTTCTGTATGGATCATTAAATAAGAGTGATTCAGGTTTTAAGAAATAGAGATAGCATTTAACTTCTGCTTCCTGACATTACTTGTCATTAGACTGCTCCCCTACTCACTAAAACTCCCCTACCAATTTAACCAGCCCATATGTATTTCAAAAGCCTATGAAAAGCCATCATTGTGCTAAGTTTGGGGGAGTCATGGGTACATATTCCTAGACAATAGCCCATAACTTTTGGAGATCAGAAATTTGTTGATTAAATAGGCATTAATCAATTAATATCACAACTATATGAAATATACAAAAAGAAAGAGTGTTAATGCTTTTAATATAGTAAATGGTAGAAGAAATTGACCTAGTAAGGAGGCTGGGAGGTTTTCCAAAGGTAGTGATCATTATGCTGAAATTACCACATAAATCCTATTATTCCTATTTCTTCATACAGACAGATTGCATCAGAGCCAGGGCAGACCTTAAACCAGATGTTGCCACCCTCGTTGCAACAAGGAAGCTATGGTAATGAAGTTAAAGACACAACAGCTGTGCCAGGAACTAGAAGTCAGCTTGAAAATATGAATCAAAGATGGGTCACAAAACCAACACTTGTCTGGAGAACGCTGGGGAGAAAAAAATAAAGAAGTTTTTGATGCTTTCCTCCCTCAGTGTTACCTGCTCGTCTGGATGACTTTCCCAGTAGTCGTTGCTCCTGCATCTGATATCGAATGGAAATATAAGTTTTCTTCAACTTTGCACCTTGCTGTCATTTGGTGGTGTAGACCATGCAGAAATTCTTTAGAGATTGTTAGGTTGGGAATTAGAATCTCCTCCTCCTCTTTCCTTCATTCCCATTAATTATTCTAATAACCATTTTAGACAATTCTCGCACTTTCATTTCTCCAGCTATAGGGTGTACCTGCTTTCCAATTGAATGAACACCCAGTCTAAAATGGATAATTAGTTATTTTTTCTTATTGTAGATATCTAAGTCTTGGCAACCTACTTTTTCACACTATTCTTTGTTCTATATTGTCATGAAGATGTTATGCAAATCGAATGTAGGATATTTTTTCTTATTTTTAAATAGTGTTATAATTAAATAGTTTGAATCTAAACAATAAGGGATAGAGAAAAACAGCAGGCATTACAAAATACTTCAAAATAAGTTAGAGAGAAAGTATGTTGCGTGTGAAGAGGAATAGAATTAATGTATTTTAAGATTTTAGTATAGTAGATGATGGGATTCCAAATGAGACCGCAAGGTAATAGCATATTCTCCTATGTAGCTTCGCAGCTCAGGAGAAGATAACATGAAGAGAAGAGGGCTGCTCAAATTAGTATATTCACAGTGTTGTGTCAATCTATTTTATGAGAAGAGTTGAGACTTTGCCACTGAAGTCATACGTGTGAATCAGAATTGTATGTGATTGAGTGAATAGTGGCACTTCAGCAATCTGGGAAATTATGACAAATATTCTGGAGATTCATTTTCCCTCTTCATGTGGAACTTTCCAGAAAAAGCATGCTACATAATTTCCACAGAAAGTATTTAAGATGTAGATGAGTCATTTAATTTTTCCAAATTGATTCTACCTCACCCATGTATAGCACAGACATGAGAAGCAGTTTCAGCACCTAAGCTGTGCTGCCTTACTGCCTCCTCAGTGTAGCCCCCCCGGCACCTACATACACATTCACAGGCCCATTGGCACACAGAGTGTCCCTTTTTTCTCTCAATAAATGTACTCAGATACAGCAAGGCAATTTAAGGGGATGTCCTGGATGGAATTCCAACAGTCTGATGGACTTCAAAGTGGATTAACCCAGAGACTAGAGAAAATTATCAAAAACTCAGCTTCTATTTAAATCTCTTCTCTGCCTCTCTTCATGATTATTTCATCCTAAGGCTCATTCCCTGTATTGCTTCAGGCTTTTTTCCATTAGTGATTGGAAACCTATATATTTTCCTTTAGTTCCTGACAGAAAGACATTCTTTCTACCCCAAAATAGCACATAAGACTACTTAGCATCACTTTGATTGGACCCATTAGGTCCATGTCAGTCCCTGTTTCCAGGGGAATGGAATGTGCTGATTGGTTTAAGGCAGCAAGCCTACCCCCCAAAATACAGAGACTGTGTGGAGAAGGCAAAATCCTGAAGGGAAATCTGGGCACTGTTGGAAACTCGGTGGGGATATAGTAGATTCTGGGCAGGCATTCAACCACATTCATTATACCAGAGATTCAAAGAAAAGGAGAAGTCCAAGGTGTATGTTATAATATTTTCTTCCAGTATCTCCCTAGGTTACTGAATCTTTTCACACAATGGGGAACCAAGCTGATAGCTATATCTACTTAAAACTCACTGGTAGTTATTGTTTTTTGTATCTTTATCTGCTAAAGCCTGGGAGCAGTCAATGTAAGAAAGGCTTATTTTTGGGTACTTTACTGTCATTGATTTCAGATTCTTTGCTAGTTAATTATTGGACTGTCAATGGCATCATATACTCAAAACAGCTAGGTAATTGGGAAGTTGAAGTACTGGCAATTTTGAATGGGAAGTTATCCAGAAAGTTATTTTACAAAAAGGGATTTGTAAAATATCAAAGTAACTATTTGGGGATGGGGGGGGGGGAATCAAAGAATGCATTAGAAACCAAGTATCTAATCCATTATAGTGTGGCATTCCTGGGGAATAGACCAGTGAGGACCACAGAATAAAATGAAATATAAACTCCAAGCTTACAAGCAATGTCTTGACTACATTTAAAAGACAGTATTCCTGTGGCAACAGTACCATTTTAATTAAGTCTAATAAATCCATTTGTAATGAAAATGAATCAAGCTGTTATTTTCTATATCTAGCACTTAAGAAAGAAGGCCAGCTATCATACCTGTTCGTAGATAGAGGACAAGTCTTTTAAATAGGCATCTCCTCTATGAGCAATGAGCCGGTAGACACTATCAGACTGTGTACATAAGTTGACTGAGGCTCAAAGATATAAAGTGGTATGCAGAATGTCTCCTGAATTGAAAATGACAGATAGCCTAGAACCACACAGTGACCTGATAGCAGGGTGAAACTGATATGACGAAGGGAGCAGAGAAAAGAGTCAGAAAGAAATTGAGCTAGCTCCAACTTATTGGAGATTCCATGCTGGTGGTGTTATACCACACACGTAAATGTCTTGCTCATTTGCCAGTTAGTTCAATGAAATAGCATGTAAAATAAAGTGTCTGCAATTGTATCCTCTAGAGGTAATCAGTAGCTTATTAACTTAACTATAATAGCACATTATCACTATTTTGTTTCAGTCAGCTAATTTGCAAAACAATAGTGAAGAACCTACCCAACATGTAAGAATTTATTCCTCAGTTATTGGCACTGAATAAATACAGTGACCCTCACTGGAAATGTCAGGGACTTGGGAAGGAACTGCATTTTACCACAAAGGAAGAAGGAATCCGGGAGTTGAAGAGCTCACAAGGAAGTCATAGCTAAACATAGCATGAGTCAACCCTTAGGCATAAACTGATGGCAATCAAAAGCAGGCCTAGAGTTGGGGTGAAGGCTAGTTTTGTTTCCTCCAGTTGGTCATTCTGTTTTGCTAAATATAAGAGGCAATGAGTTTCTTGCACACTGTTGGCTTATAGGTATGATTCATTCAATTTTGTTTTAAACATGAGTTATATACTTCGAGGTTTGGTCCATGAGCTCTGTTTCCCCTAAATCTTTTCTTGGGAGAGAGATGCTCTATTAAAATAGGATATAAACCCTATAAAGGTTACTTCATTCTCAGGAATAAACAGTTGAAGAATTGCTTTCGAGGCTAACCAAAAATAAGTTACTTGTGTTTCCAGATCATATCTTTTATATATTTACTTTATATCTTGTCCAGACAAAAAGCAAGATTCTAAAAGCATGGCATCAAAAAGGAACTATATGTTTGGTGTTTTAACTAAATGGAAAACATGGGTCCTTGTAGCAAACCTCATTCCTGACTCACAATTAAAGATAAATAAATAAATGAATAAAAACAGTGGAATGAAAGTAGCAGGCCTGCCCTAAGTCCAAGCACCTTCTATTATGTCCTTAAAGCAACACTGCAAATTTGTCAGGTGGGCTTATTTTGTCTGCTAATAATCTTCTCTGATTTATACAGGAAATAAGCACTATCAGAATGGTGACTCTAGTTCATATTTTTTTCATTTTGTGTCAGAGAAGGAGTTTAGAAATTCACTCAGGTAAACTTTTTGAAGAGGACAGAGGCACACATTGCATTGGGGGAAGGGGAAAGAGGAAAGAGGAGTTGCCCTTTGCTGACCACAATATAAGACTTTGGATATAAGACATCTGGAAGATTCAAGAGAGAAACAGATGTATACTGGGTTTTAAGTCCCTCTTTGTTGATGGGCTCTTTTTCCACTATTCTGCACTTGCTCTACTCCAGGTACATTGATGTCCTGCACTCATCTATTCTAGGCGACCTGAAGCTCTAACACACCACACCTTCCTGCATTAGGGCCTTCAATCAGCCAGTCCCTCTGCCTGGCATGATCTTCCCTCAGACACCCACTTCCCACTCTTTTATGTCTTTTAAGTATCTGTTCAAATATCCTATTGAAGTGATCAATGTCCCTGATCAGCCTTTCTGATGTGCCCTGCCCTTTCCTCTGGCCCAAGCCCAGGGACTTTCAGGATTCCTTAACTTTTTCTATCTTTAGTAAGTTCTGCAGCACTTATCACCATCTAATGTATTATAATTTTTATATTTACTATTTTTGTTGTTTATTGGCCATCTCCTCCTGTTAGAATATAAGTTTCATGAGGGCAATATCTTTAAATGATCTTTTCAAAGGTATTTATTCAAAGGGCTTACAATTGCCTAATATTCAGAAGGGAGGGTCTCAATAAACGTGTTGAAGCAACAAAAGAATTGTACTAGATGGAGCAGAAGCATTATTTTACCTAGTATCTGGTGACTGTTTCAGTGCCTTACAAATAGTACATGATCAAGCAGGTTGTTGAATTAACAAATATAATAATAAAGAGCTGAATTTTTTTTATTAGAGACAGAAGTGAAGGATGTGTAAGCAAAGAGATAGTAAGAAACGATTCATCTTTCAAAGGCTAAATGCTCCCACACAAAGGTCCAAGTCCTCAAATTTGATATGCAAATCTCCATCAAAGCTAACATGTTTCAAATGGCTTACAATATATGCACGTTACATACAAAATATTTCTCAAGTATTTCTTCTTTTCTCCCTACTTTGCCTTCTACTACCATAGTTCCAGCTACTGTTATTTCCACCTAGAGTGCTGCCCTGGACTTTCTCCCACACTGTTGGCTTATAAGTATAATTCAGTTAATTCATTTTAAACATGCGGACAGAAGAGATCTTTCTAAACACACACAGCATAACTAATAAAGTATCAGTGGCAGAGAGAGCTCAAAGAGAGTCGAGAGGCTGCTCTGGAGGTCACGCTCATGCAAGCTTCAGTTGGACACTGCTACCTATCATAACCTGCCAATCCCAACCAGGATTATTCCAGTCAATCCTAAAGAACATCTAGGGCGACATATAAGATTGTACAAAGGTTCCATGCACTGTGGCAACTTTCCAGAAACCTACAACCTCCAGATGGGTCCCTGGACCGAGATAAGTCCTGAAACCTAGAGGGGCTAGCCTCTCCAGAACATCAGCTAATTCTATCTTCCTACCCCATATTACTGATAGCCCCTTCCAACATGAAAAAATGAGAATGTCCACAGCCCAAATACCCCAAGAGAGGGATAGAAAGATCAAAGGTGGTGGTGGAGTTATACACAGAAAGTAGGTTTTAACAGATGAATATGATTGCTGAATCATTTTTTTTGACATTTTTGTAATCTCCAGTATCTCAGAGCAGGTAGAAGTAAAAACCTAAAACTGTGGACTTGTGACCCATATCAAACTCTGAAATCTGTTCTATAACTAATTGTTGTGCTGTACTTTGAAACTGATTACTTTTTTGATATATGTTATTTTTTCACAAAAAAGAAAAAAAAGAAGTTGATTGTGATGATAAAAAAATATTTATGCCTTCTAGCCTCAAATGTTCTGGAACAGCTAGAAGGAAAAATCTGAGATGATAGTATGTTAGCCCATGACAAACTCTGGGATCTGTCCTGTAACTATTTGTTGAAGAGTGTTTTGAAAACTATTGCTTTTTCTTTCTTTGCTTTGTATACATATTATATTATACAATAAGAAATGTTTAAAAAAATCTGCCTTGGACAAGCGAACTCACTGCCCTCTCCCACCACGTGGGACATGACTCCCAGGGGTGTAAACCTACCTGGCAATGTGGTACAGAAATCCCAGGATGAGCTTGGACCCAGAATCAAGAGATTGAGAAAATCTTCTCAACCAAAAGGAGGAAAAGACAAATGAGACAAAATAAAGTGTCAGTGGCTGAGAGATTTCAAACAGAGTCAAGAGGTTATCCTGGAGATTATTCTTATGCATTATATAGATATCCCCTTTTTAGTTTATGGTATATTGGATTGGCTGGAGGGAAGTATCTGGAACTATTGAGCTGTGTTCCAATGGCTTTGTTTCTTGAAGATGATTTTATAATGATATAACTTTTACAATGTGACTGTGCTATTGTGAAAACCTCGTACTGATGCTTGTATCTAGGGTATGAACAGATGAGTAAAAAACATATAGATAAAAAATAAACAAATAATAGGGGAATGAAATTTTAAGTAAATGAATAGATTGAAATACTAGTGGTCAATGAGAGGGAGAGGTAAGGGGTATGGTATATATGAGTTTTTTCTTTTTTCTTTTTTCTTTCTTTTGCTGGAGAGATGCACATGTTCAAAAAAAATGATCATGGTGATAAATACACAACTCTGTGTGATATTGTGATCCATTGATTGTGCACCATGTATAGAATGTTTGTATGTTTGTTAAGGATTGACAATAAAAACATTTAAAAAAAAACTTCCCTCACCAAAGTATCCTTTATTTAACCTGAACACAGCACTCATTCTGGCATAATTTTCTATTTTCTTGTTTGCCTCACTAAATCAGTAACAAGGGAATTCATGTGTTTTAGACTAGACTATGGTTAAATACGTAGTGCTTAACATTGTTAATGATGAAATTAAGTGACACGAAAGAAAAAATTGTCATTTTTTTCCCTCAGTCTTTCATTATACACAGCACCTACAGGATAAGAAGACACAAAATTAAAAGTAGATGGGAGGTGTAAAAAGGGCATGAAAGTTTCTGTTGATTCTCAAATTCATACTAATTATAGAGCAATTTAAAGATTCTCTTTAAAAGAGGAATTACCCAGTAAAGTATCAATAATGCTGTTTTTTCTCTTGAATATCAATAAATAGCACACAGGTATCGATCTTTTCAAGGTATACATTGGCCATTTTAAAAAGCAAATAAACAAATAATGAAAATAATATAAAAAATTATCATCTGGCTCTATTTTTTTTAACATTGTATTTCTGTTCTTTCTTTGTTTATTGGAGTTTAATTTAAATGCCCTAAAACATTAAGATTTTAAGCACACGAATCAACGTACTTCAGTAAATGCCTACCCCTGTAGTTAGGACACAGAGCATTGCCCCACGCCCTGCGATTGTACTTGTGATGCTTTCTAGGCAGTGCCCCACTCCTGGCCAAGTTCCCAGGCACCCCAATTGTAGTTTCTACAAGTGCAATTTCTTTAAGTTTAATTTGTCTGTTCTAGAAGCTTAGCTAATTTAAATCATATAAGATTTATGCTTTTGCACTACCCTTTGCATGTATTCTTTCATGCACTGTTTTATGCAACAATATTTTTGAGATTCATCTCTGCTCTTGCATGTATCAATAGTTCATTTCTTTTTATTGCTGATGAGAGTTCCATTGATTATGCATTCACCTGTTCATGGACAGATAGACAGTTTCCAGTTTTAACCAATACGAATAAAGCTGCTTTGAACATGTGTGCACAAGTCTTCGTAAGAACTCGTTTTCTTCTCTTGGAATTACTGGTTTGGTCATGAGAAAATATTAAGTCTTTTTATCAAAATTGATTGTGCCATTTTACTCTCTCCTCAGAAATATGTGAATGCCAGTTTTTCTATATCCTCACCAACACTTCATATGTCAATCTTTTTGTTTGTTTATTTGTTAGCCCTTCAAAGTATATCAAGCGTTATTGCATAACTGTTTTAATTTACATTCACTGAACATTTTTTATATGCTTACTGGCCATTCCTATACCTTTTCTTCAATTCCTCTGTATATTTTTTATGGACTGTTGTTTGTTTATTGAGTTGTTTCTATTGAGCAGTAGTATTGAATGATTCTTTATATGTTCTAGATAAAAGTCTGGTTTTACATATATATAAATATATATATAATATATAAATATAAAACATATAAATATATATATAATATATATATAAAACAAAACTTTCTCACCCAGTTTCTTGCTTGTCTTTTCATTATTTAAAAATGTGGCTTTTGAAGTGCATAAAATTTATGTTATTGATTTTGCTTTAATTTTGACAAAATCTGTGTCCCTATCTTAAATCTGGAATTCATAGAATTCCATGGAACCAGTGAGATTGTTCATGAAATGAATTTTTTCATTTTTTCCTGAACTTAAATTTGAAATAGATCCTCAATTTTCCTATGTTATGCATTATTGCCATTATACTCGCAACTTCATTTAGCTTTATCAGGATAGCTTGTCTGCTTGGATTTTCTGAAAAAGAAAACCTTAATTGCACCAAAACTAAAACCAGCTTCTAGGAATCCATAAAAATTTCAGGTTTACAAAGTCAGGCGATAATATATTTTATCCTCCACCTAATTCATTAGTCCCTTGTGTTTATAATATTAATGATTATTTTAAAAATTCCACATGAAGATGGTGAAAGACCTGAGTATAAGTGCCTAGTAAACTCTACAGTGAGTAATTTTAAATGGGTTTTATCACTCCAGAGGTGGGTAGCTGTAGAAAGAATACAATTAAGCCATGTTTTAATCCTGGGTCTCCATTAACCATCTCTGGTGCCAGGGGGTTCTTGGCTATTAAAATTGTCAACTAAAAAATTAAGATAATTATTCTTCCAAGAACACATACTAAGATACTCTTGGTAATCATATTCTGTAGAAAAATAGCTATTTATTTATATTATTCCCATATGCATCTATTTTCTATTATATTTACATGTATCATCAGCTTTTGATATATTACTGATGTCTTTAGGTAAGTCAACACAATACCACAGAGAGAAATTATTAAATCCAAACATCTTTTCTAAATTTACCATTCCCTTTAATATTAAGTTAGGAAATGAACATGTTAATGGACGTTAACTCATATAACATGACCCTGCAGTTTAAGACAAACATGTTTATAAAATTAAAATGTAATTCTTGATGATGGGAAAGTTAAAAAGCAATAAACATGTTTTAGAAAAATAAACATACACCTTGTTCATGGTGGTTTTGTATACATGTTCCCTTGCCGCAGACAGTGAAGGTAAACTCGACACTATTAAGATAACCAATATTCATGCAAAAATGTTGTGATGGAGGAAGGAACATCTGTATTCCAATCTTTGAGTTGTCAATTATTTATTAATAATTACAGGAAATATGCTAGAGTTACTGGATTATCTTTTCAATACTTAAGTAGACATCCTCTAAGATTATCCTGGAGTACTCTTCTCTTCTTTGAAATTTGTTCACTTAGGCAACTTAAGAAAAGGAAGAACTCCAAGGTCGAGTGTATGTACTTGAATTCAAATGTAAGAGGAGTTGGGAAAAAAAGTCTGTGGAGTGGGCTCATCAGGTCACATATTTTATTTAATACAGAAACAATAAAAATTCCATAAAATAGTAAATAATATTAATTTCAACTGCAGATCCCTCAAATTTTTTTGTGTTCTGGCATTTCCTGAAAGTCTTTTGTTAGCATATATTGTTAATATTACCCATTTCTTCTCTGACAATCATTCGTAAGTGGAAATGTGAGGAAAATTGTTACTTTGATAAGGGCCAAAATAAGGATGAATACATTTTAGCAGTAGAAAGTACAAGTTTCTGAAAATTTAGGCTTTTTGCATGCAAATATTTATTTAGAAAAAGAAAAAAATTGTCCACAGAGACTTTTAAATGTGCAAAATTTGCATCAGATCTTCCAAACAATATTGACTAGTCACAACAGTAGCAATTAATTTTATCACTATTCATGTAATCTATCTGAAAAAGAATGAGTTCCTTTTAATACAAACCCAAGACATCATTAAAAACATGTAATCACCCCAGGTTGGCATATCCTAGAGAAATACAACGCATAAAGTGACCGCAGGATTTCCGTGTGGTAAGAAGAACATGAGTTGGTTGTGATATTCATTTCCAGCGCCTCTTCTGAAGAGTGGATGGTAACTCCCAAACTCTTCCTTCATGGATTCTTGGCTTTTACTCTTCTTGGCTTGGGTTGCTTACCTCAAGGAGCAGAGTCCTAACTTGTGTACATAGTCAAACTGCAGAATGCATTCAGATCTTTATCAGGCTTTTGCATGGAAGGTTTGCTTTCTTCCACTGCATACCTCAAATGCTGGCATTTGCTCTACAATATGCTGGTTTCCTTCCCTCTCTAAAGCTGATTGCTCTTTATCTGCATCCTCTCTGCCAGTATGAACCCTTATCTGCATATAGGCAGTAGTAGAAGAAGAATTAAATGTCTTTTAGTCTTGTTTATTCCTCTTGTAGGACTTCATATCTCATATCAGTTAAGTCTACAATTTTATGGTCCATTGTTTATGAACATACCTGTGCAATTCTATAGGATAAGAACTGTGCCTCGTTAATCTTGGTACCTTCATGTCTGTTATACTGCTTCAACTCAGGAACAGCTGAATAATCATATTATGTCAAATGAATACATGAATCAATAAATAGTTATCTAGCCAAGGCAAAACAGAATGAGGGAGTGATTATTTTAAGGCCATTGGTGGTTGCAACAAAATAGGAAATAGATAAAGGCAAAGTGTTTATTTTATGGCCCTCCATCTCTTCTCTTTTATACTTAGACCTTCCGTGGAAAAGCATAATGCTCTTGTAAATCATAAAGATTAGCCTTTGAAAACACAGATGATAGAAATAAGATAAATCTCTTCTGAGGTAGTCCACTACATGAAGCCTCCAAGATATCTATTACTATAAGGCGGTGGGACATGTCATTGGCGTGTGGATGGGGAGAAGAGGTCAGGATGGAATCCGATGAAGTGGGGCAGGGCAGCACAGGAAGGCATTCAGTAGGCAACTATGGCTTACGTTGGGAAGGGGTGGTCACGGATGTCATCATTCCCCTTGCTAATCTGTTATTTTTCTTACCCTGTCACAGCTTCGGAGTGAGGCTTAGGGGAGAAAAAGAATATTTTCAACCTACAAATATGTCTCAAAATGAAGAAAAATCATTAAGAAAAGGAAAGAAAATGAAATGCTAAATGTAACTGTCAGAAAGGGAGACATCTATCCTTCCCTCCCTCTCTCCTCTTTCCCTTTCTCCCTCCCTCCCTTCTTTCCTTTCTTCTACTTTCCTTTTGTGGTTCTAACTTTTTCTCTTTGGCCCAGGAAGAGTCTATATTATCAATTCAACATAAATTATCACTTATTATTCACTCATTATAAAGGAGGATGGAGCCAGGCACAAACTGCTAAATCCACCTGTCAACCTTAAAGTAAAAGTTGCAGGCCATCAGCATTTAAGGTTAGTTTAGGTACTGTTTTAGGGAGAAAAGGTACCCGGAGTGTAGACTGCTTATTTGAGACATTTCCCTAATTGACAAATGGGGAGGACTTGACATGAAATTCGAGTTCTAAGGCTTGCTTTTCAGCTAATGATTTGATTGAAAACCTAAATTGACAGTCAACTCACAATAGGAAAACAGACCCCAGTTGACATTGCCACTGGCTGGTCTGCCCTTCTTTCATTAAAGAGTGGGCTAGGTGTGAATAACGGATCTATTTTGATTTACAGTAAAATAGCAACATGTCCCCACATCATAAAAGATTTATGTTTTTATTCAGTGTTTATGTTGATACCTTAAGTATCAAGCCCCTCGCACATCCCGATGTAGTGACAAGACCGAATGAGCTCTGGCAGAGCTTCAGCGTGAAAATTAGAAGGTGCTGATTTCATTGCCACTCTGGCAACACAGTTGAAAAGAGTGTTAATAACTATTAATGGCCTAGTCCTCAGCCAGACGAATGCCTGAGTCAGTCAAAGTGGCATTTTATCTGCTCTTAAACAGTAAAACAGAGAGGCTCCCACAGTTGCATTTTGTAAGTGCCCTTCCTGCTCTACAAATAATCACATCCCCCACTTAACTGAGCTTTTAAAAATTGTTTAAATTCAATGCGAGCCCAATTTCTGTACTCTCAAGGTTTATGCTGCCTTCCTTCTTTCATAACAACGAATGCATTTGGCTCTTGTCAGAAAGTAGTCGAAGGTAAATGAGACCAAAATTGTTTTTAAAAAAGACCTTTGTCTCTGTTGAAGTTTGCAACAGAGAAACACCATTATAAAAGGTTTATCTAAAACAAGTTACTTATTTCCTGTTCTTGTTTATTTTGGGAGACACAGATTAGTCCAAACCATCTTATGATGGAATGCGCTATGAATCAATCCATGTTTCTGAAGCCCAAATGTTTTCCGGGTTTTTTTTTTTCTTTCCTTAAGCAAGTTTTTTTGGTCCCTTGAGGGCCCTAAATCAACAAATTATTAGATGAGGAATGGAAGCTTCTGTTTCAGAAAACACAACTGCTGCTAGACAACAGAAAACAGATGCCAATTATTTGCCACTGGCTGCTGGAAAACAAAACATTTTATGACATTTACTTTGCCTTAGCAGAACTGTTGCTGGTGCCAGAAAAATATAAACTGGTCAAATCACCAGCAGCCGTTTTTGAAATGTGGGGTATTATGATTTGGAATCTGTTCTACATTTGGCCATCCTGTGCCCTACATATTTCTTTTATATCCTGATTTTATATGCAATTTGATGTAAAATTCAAGCATTTTAACAGAATAGGAAGAATATATGTATTTGATACGTATGATTAAGTATTTGATATATTTGAATTTTCTTTTTTTTGCATTGCCTTCTAATTCCATTATATTTTGATTTTAATGTTTTCTATTGAAAGTGAATTTCTTGACACGTATTTTTATTTCGTGTGGCAAAAGGTTCAAATTAAACAAGTTTCTTACTCAGAATCCAGCTGAATTATTCATTGTTAATGTGATGGTATAAGCTATGTTTAAGAATTTTTCCTCTACTAATTGAGAACCTAAATTAGTCACATTTTTCTGTCTAGGCCCCCAAGAATTTAAGGTTTCAATAAATATTTCTAGATCAAGTGTCTTACCTTTGAGACACATTTCTGATGGAATATCTTGGGCTGAATTCACTGAAACCAGTACTTGTGTCAAATAAATTTCTATTTTTATCTGCCATTATTGTGCTATGCTACAGAACTGAATTTGTGAATGAAATCTTTTGAAAATCTTATTCAATAGTGCCTAGTTTTCCTTTTCATAATGGATTGAGCTACGTTTTAGGGTGTGAAAAAAAGCAATTCATGCATTTGTTTTGGTCATGTAGATTTACCATAAACAATGGTGCTATAATATCTATCATAAATTTCTACATTGCCTCAAGAGGTGTCCTGAATGACTGAAGAGTGAACTAAATTAGAAATAGCCTCTATATTACTGAATCGCTATTTGTTGAATATATAAATTAAAAAATTGATCAACATAACTGAAGGCATACCATGATCTCAGTTTTTAATATGCACATGAATCACATGTGATCTTGTCAAGTGCAGATTCTGATTCAATAGTTCTGGGGTGAGGCCTGAGATTCTGCATTTCTACAAGCTCCCTCATGTAATGCCTCCTGGTCGGCAGGCCACACTTTACGAGGCAGGAGAGCTCACAGTCTGTGGTCAGACTGTTCTTTATTGAACACCAGCAGTTTTCTGAGGTGGTCACATCTGATTTCAGTGTGCCTGCTTGTAGTCAGGGCTTGGAGAAGCCTGGCCCAGCCCAGGGCACTTAAAAGACAGCTGTCAACCACCCAGCTGCAGTGTAATGTGAAGGCACTGAATGATGGGCTGCACAGGACTCACCTTCTCTCTGTTAGAGTCAACAATTCCATGATCTCCTATGATGGGAGTGTGTTTGTTTGTGTATATGAATGTGTAAGAGAGAGAGAGAGGATTTAAAACTAGAAACAGAAGGATATGATGACATCATTGGAGAAGAGGAAAAATACAACTGCAACCTCAGGTGTGATCCAAGCCAGGGTACCTCTAATTCCTAATAGCATGCCTTCCTAATTTAGGGATCAATCACACCAACAACTGGCAAACTGTTCTAGTTTGCTAGCTGCCGGAATGCAACACACCAGAGACGGATTGGCTTTTAATAAAAGGGGATTTATTTTGTTGGTTCTTCAGAGGAAAGGCAGCTAACTTTCCACTGAGGTTCTTTCTTACATGGAAGGCACAGGATGGTCTCTGCTGGTCTTCTCTCCAGGCCCCTGGGTTCCAACAACTTTCCCCGGGGTGATTTCTTTCTCCATCTCCAAGGGCCCGGGCTGAGCTGCAAGTGCTAAGATGAGGAATGCCAAGCTGTTAGGCTGTGCTACGTTGCGATCTCTCATTTAAGCACCAGCCAATTAAGTCAAACGTCACTCATTGCAGCAGACACGCCTCCTAGCCGACTGCAGATGTAATTGGCAACAGATGAGGTTCACGTACCGTTGGCTTATGTCCGCAGCAACAAGATTAGGTATGCTCACCTGGCCAAGTTGACAACTGAATCTAACTAACACACAAACTATCATGGCAACTATTTCTCCATCTCTCTATCTCTTTCTCTCTTTCTGCCTATCGATCTATCTTTCTATCAACTATCATGGCAAAGCAATAGGGAATTTAGTCTCATTTGCCTTTACTCCCATTCTCCCCAGCAATATAATTTATAAGTGAGCGTGAATTCTAAATAATATGTTTGCAACCCTAGTGCACATTCATTTGTCCTGCACTTACTTAATGCAGCAGCAAGCTCATCTCTTCTCCTTCCACTCTGTCTCTAATCGGAGAAGGCTTTCCTCTCAAAGCAAGGCCACAGAGAACCATTCTGCTCAGTCTGACCATTCTAGAACACATTCTCTGTGCCCATGCTCCTATCCTGTAACCCTTCCCAAAACTCAGGAAAAATGTATGGCTGTTTCTTCAGTAGACAGGGATTCTGGCAGATTTCCTTTCTAGTTAGGTAGTAACTGGCAAGAGCCCTTTGAAAGATTCAGGACTCTCAGTCCCATTAGAAGACCAAATCCTCACTCACATCACCTACCTGTCCTCCACCCATTTACGAAGTACCACTGATCCTTTTCACAGATTAATTTCTCCCCTTTTCATTCACTTGTACTCACCATATGCTTGGAGTTGCAATCGTCTTCTAACTAGCTCATCTCATGCTATCATAAATGTAAAGGTCACCATCTCATGAGACCTCCAATACTCAGTTACTTGCTTAATAACTTTCAGTGGTTCCATTTAGCACCAAGAATAAGTTTCAGTTCTACATACTGTCATGCAAAGTTGTCCACAAAACACATCTAAAACATCTTGGAAACTTTAAAAAAAATTGGCATCATCCTGGACCTCAAACAACCCAAGCTTATTATCATACCTGCTTTAGATTTTCCTGACTTTGTAATCATTTCATTATAACCTAAACCCTTCTCAATCAATTCTTCCTCCTTGAAGCCTCCCCTGACTGCTCCTGACCACTCCAATCCTCATTGATTTCTCCCACAGCGATTGTTATTTCTTTGAACTTTGAAATTGAAATTTGTTCTTATTCTACTTTGTTGATTTTTTCTGTTGTTATTATTTGCTTTTCAAAATTTATGCTTGTTACACATAGGACGCTTTTGCCTCCATACAGTTCAGAAGTATAAGCTCTGGGGTCAGTATAGACTTGGATCTTTAACAAGTGGACTATAATCCACATCTGTAAATCTATGATAAAAACATCTAGCTTTCAGGATTATTGGGGTGCCAGAGATAAATAAATGCATAATACCTAGAACAGTTTCTGAAGTCTAGTTTTGTTCTCAGAAAGCATTAGCTTTTAATTGATTGAGGTTAAGGAATTTGCAAGATATGACACGCATCCCTCATAATATATAGAAAAGCGCTTTGTACAGTGTAGACATAAAAATACTTAATTTGATGAAATTGAACTTCACTGCATTAAATTTTCACCTGTGGATGAGCACTAGCCTGTGGAAATTATGCGATAAGGAGGCTGGCCAATTTACTATGCTGCTGTCACTATACATCGTTTGTTACATAGAGAAGGTAGTGCCTCCCCATGTCTAGAAATAATATCTGCATGACTTCTCTGCCTCTGAGACATTGTTATTTACTCGACACAATTGCTACTTTTATAATCCTTTGTATACACAGAATATAGGATTACTTTAACTAAATTATGAATTGCTTCAAAGAACATTAAATAGTGATCTCACAAATCACTTTGTCTTCATGAAATACATAAATAATCTAGTCTCACCTAAAGTTAAATGAATAGGCTGAACTGAGACCCTTAGGAGGTAACTTTAGTGCATTTCCACACATGGTCCACAAAACTTGCTAGATGCTAGATATTCAATAATTTTTATTGAATGAATGAACATCATCCTAATGAAATTCATATGAATTTCTGCTAATAGTTTTGTCTTATTATATAAAATTGAAAAGAGCTTACATTTCTTAATAAATGTATTTATTACTTAATTCTAAAAATATTTATCGAGCCTATCATATGTCACAGTGTGTGCTGTTGTGGAGATATGAAAATGAATGCCTTAATATCTGCCACCAAAAATTGTTTAGCAGTATTAGGATGTTCCCATTATGGAGCCAGCATATTTTTTAGAGAAGCTCTATGAAATGGTTTGATTGTTAATATTTGATTTAATGGGTTATGTATTGCTGATTAAAATAACTGGGTTTCATCAGACTATGCATCTTGGTTAGTACTTACCTGGCAGAATTTTCATAACTTTATCAAGTTCATTGAAAATGAGATTTCTACTAAATGTACTTTTCAATACTATTGATTGTATGTAGAATCGCTACACTGGATTTGAGTATCTTCTAAAACCTTCTCTGATCTTCTCTTGAAAATATATTGAGAAAAAGCTGGCAATAAAAGCACACTTTTGAATCTACAGTTTTCTAGACAAATTGGCTTGCCCCTTGGAGCTGATGGGGTGAGTGCTCAACTCATCTACTTCCCAGAGAAGCAAGTTTGGCTATGTAGATTTTCAGTCCATATTTGCATAATTTTCCTCTAGAAGTTTTGAAGTCATCCTTTTTTGCTTAAGTCAAATACCCAAAGCTAACTGCCTCCCTTTCTCTGCTTACTTCATTAAGATGTAACTTGATTTATGACCAGTATTCTATTTTCCTTAAGACAAAGATTAATCAGAGAAGGTTTGGTTGATTCATTCCATGAAGAGTGAATCCAGTTTCACTATTCTGAGACTCTACAGTGTACTATATATATATAACAGTCATCAATATCAATAAGAATTTTCATTTGATTTTTGAAATCAACATGTGTACCTTGAAGGAAAATGTCTTAAAAAGGGTAACATTGAAAGTTGGAACAGGTAGTCCTAATTCAAATCTCTATTATGTCATTCTATTTTCGGTTAATCAATATTTTTATAATTTCATGTTGATTCAAATCAACAAGTCAAACTTCTTGTGATCATGGTCACAAAGTTATCATTTTCCATTTTTTCTTTTTTGGAAGCATGTTGGAAAGATGTCAAATGTGACATATGAATTGACAAAATTCACCTTAAAGTTGAAGATTATATTTGGCAGTGGTTAGAGCAAAAGAATGGACTTGTATTTTCTCTAGTCAATATCCCTCTTTGGACAGATTTTTCATTCTCTGGAATTACACAGGACAGGTGGGCATTTGGACTGGGAATGAATAGGAAGGCTCATTTTGTGTGTCATCGCATAGTATGGGGAAAAAACCCAACAAGTATCTAAAATAACAAAGGGTAATATCACATTTCTGGCTAAATAAAATCCAGGAAAGATTTTCTGGTAAATCAAATTTAAATTAAGAAGATAGTTATCTTAAATTATTCCAGAGGTGCACAAAATTAACATCTCCCTCCTCTCTAATAGATGTGGGAAACATTTTAGTTCTCCTTTTAATTTTGCCCTAAGATGTCTCTATTTGAGAAATCTTGAATGCTCTTATTATAAAAATTTCATATGCATACAAATATATCAATGTACATTCCTTATATAGAGTATACAAGTCAATGTTCAGATTATAAAACAGTTTATCTACAACAAAAAAAGATAATAAGGAAATTCTTCAAGTAGTGTTTAGACTATACATCTGTCATCAGCGTTAACACTATGCATTGTTTAAGTTTATTAAGAACATGAATAATAAATATATTTTTCAATTTTCAAATATGTATATGTGTTTGTATTTACTCAGAAAGACTGACTTCTACAAAATATCATAAGAGTAGTACATTTTTTAATGTAAATATTTTGTTGGCATTTCCTATTTAAAGTCTGTGTTCTAAAAGAAGATATTTTCTATATCTCTCTTCTACTCTTATTCAGTGTCTTCTTTCCCTTAGATTTCATTTGTAATATTTGTGCCATGTACTTGTTTTCTGAGTTCATTATTCATTTTCTAAGAGCAGGGTGAAATTTATATTCTTTAATAAGTATTTTCAAGAATCCAATATATTAGCATTGCCTAATATACATTATGGCCACCAAATAAATGAAACTTTCCTTGATTTCCCAGGCAGAGTTAATTGCTTAGTTTTCTACACCCTTGTGAAGAAGGAGAAGAAAGAAAGAAAGAGAAAGAATATTTACAACATAATAGCTAAAAAGTCTCAAATTTGATGAAAAACATTAATCTATACATCAATTATACTCAACAAACTCCCAGTAGGATGAATTCAAAGAAAGTCACATGTAGACATATAGTCAAACTGTTGAAAGCCAAAGGCAAAAAGAAACTCTTGAGAACAGTGAGAGAAAAACTATTCAGCACATAACAGAGAATCATAATAAAACAGCCAATGTTTCATCAGAAACAATGAAGACCAGAAAGCAGCAGGATGACATATTCAAATACCTGAAAAAATGAAGACGCCAACTGTGGTAGTTGGATTCAGGTGTCAACTTGGCCAGGTGAAGGCACCTAGTTCTGTTCCTGGGGACGTGAGCCAATGGCATGTGAACCTCATCTGTTGTTGATTACACCGGCAGTCGGCTAGGAGGCGTGCCTGCTGCAGTGAATGATGTTTGATTTAATTGGCTGGTGCTTAAATGAGAGAACTCAACGTAGCACAGCCCAAGCAGCTCAGCATACCTCATCTCAGCACTTGCAGCTCATCCCAGGCTTTTGGAGATGCAGAAAGGAATCACCCCAGTGAAATATGTTGGAACCCAGAGGCCTGGAGAAAAGGCCAGTGGAGATCGCCCTGTGCCTTCCTGAATAAGAAAGAACCTCAGTTGATAGTTAGCTGCCTTTCTTCTGAAGAACTATACATCAACTAAATAAATCCCTTTTTATTGAAAGCCAATCCGTCTCTGGTGTGTTGTATTCCAGCAGCTAGCAAACTAGAATACCAACCAATATTTCCATAGCCAACAAAACCATCCTTCAAAATAAAGACAAATATCCTCCCCCATCCTACCCCTGCACACAAAGAAAATGCACTGTATTTACCTGGAATCTAAAAAATGCCCCCGCCAAAAATAACAGCATATACATTCTTTTCAAAATCACAGGGAAAATTCTCCATGATAAGCCATATGGTAAGCCATAACACAATTCTTAATAACTTTAAATGGAAGGAATCAAATAAAGTATCTTCTCAAATGCAATAAAACAAAATAAAATAAAAATCACAAGTCAACTACAAAAGGCAATTAGAGGGGTGCAAGGGCAGCTCAGTGGTAGAAATCTCACCTGCCGTGCCAGAGATGCTGGTTCGATTCCCCATCCGTGCCTTTCCCCACCAAAAACAGAAAAGAAAAAAAAAAGTTCTGTAATAATGGGATAGTCACATGGAAAAATAATGAAACGTGACCCCTACCATACGGCATACAAAAAGCAGGGGGGGGCAATGAGAGAAATTCAAAAGTTTGGGAAATAAACTGTATTACTAACTCCAGGGTTAAAGAATAAATCACAAAGGAATTTAAAAAATACTTTGAAATGAATAAAAATGAAAACATACATATTAAAATTTTTGAAAAAGAGCTAAAGCTGTAATTAAAAGGAAATTTTTAGCTTTAAAATTCCTAAATTGGAAAAGAAGAAGCAAACCAATGAAGTATACCTTTAGAAACTAGTAAAGAAAGAGAAAAGTAAACCTAATGCAAGCAGATGGAAAGAATAATAACAAATAGGACAGAAATCAGTGAAATAGTGAAGATAGAAAAGCAACAGAGTAAAAAAGTCAATGAATCCAACCTAGATTATTGGAAAAACCAACAAAATTGACAAATCTTTCTCTGGACTGAACCACAACAAAAAAGAGACACACAAATTACCAAAATCAGAAATGAAAGTGAGCATGTTAATATGGATGCTACAGAAATTAAACAGATTACAAAAGAATATTACAAACAGGTCTATGCAAAAAAAAGTTGAACTTTAACAAAATGGACAAAATCTAGAAAGAAACAAGTTACAAAAACTGACAAGTGAAGAAATGCCAAGCCTGATCATATCTATTTGCAACTAAGTGATTTGGTGCTTAAAAGTCTACTAAAAAAGAAAAAAAAAAAATCAGGTGCAGATGTTTTAGCACATGAATTCTGTTAAATATTTCAAGAAAGAGATAATGCAAATCTTTCACAAAGTCTTCCAAAATTCAGGTGCTAAAACTTCTCAACTTATTTACAAAGCTAGAATGGCCCTAGTGCTAAAATCAAACAAAGATAATCACAATAAAAGAAAACTACATATCAATATTCCTCTTGATTACAAAAACAAAAATATCCAACAAAATATCAATAATCCAAATTCAGCAACACATCCAAATATTACACAGGATGACCAAACGGAGTTACTTCCAGAATGGAACATTGGTTTAACATTTGAAAATCAAGTATTGCATTATATAGTATTAAAATAATAAAGGGCAAACTCCACAGGATCACCCGAGCAAGCACAAGAAAAGAATTTGACTAAATCCAACCTTCATTCATGATAAAACTCTGTGATAAGCAGCATCTATAAAAACCTGCATCTAAATTCCTACTGAGTTCTGAAAAACTGAATGCTCTTTCATTAAGATCAGTAATGAGGCAACTATTATCTGCTCTCTCCACTTCAACATTTACTGGGAGTACACCAGTGCAATCGGGCGGGAGATAAAAATAAAATTCATCCCATTTGGAATGGAAAAATAAAAGTGCATCTAATTTTTAAACAATATGTGCAGGTATGTAGAAAATGTTAAGGAATTGAAAAAAAATCTAATAGAACTGATAAATGAGTGCAGCAGCAAGTCACAGACTATAAGATCAATATACAAGATTCAATTGTACTTATAGATACGAGCAATGAAAAATCTAAAAATGAAATTAAGAGTTCCATTCACATACCATCAAGATATCAAACACTTAGGAATTCCTGCTTGTAGCCTACTTCGTTTCAATTTTTTTTTTAAATTTTTTTTTTTTTTTTTTTAAAGGAAAGACAGAGAGAAGGAAGGAAGGATAGAAGGAAGGAAGAGAGGAAGAAAGGGAAACATCTTTTAAACATTTTCTTGTTTTATTGTATTTTGTTTCTCCGTTTTCGTTACATGGGCTGGGGCCGGGAATCGAACCGAGGTCCTCCGGCATAGCAGGCAAGCACCTTGCCCGCTGAGCCACCGCGGCCCGCCCCTTTAAATTTTTTTTATTAATCAAAAAAAAGAAAAGAAATTAACACAACATTTAGAAATCATTCCATTCTACAAATGCACTCAGTAATTCTTAGTATCATCACATAGATGTATGATCATCATTTCTTAGTACATTTGCATCGATTTAGGAAAAGAACTAGCAAAACAGCAGAAAAAGATATAGAATGTTAATATAGAGAAGAGAATTAAAATAATAATACTAATAATATATATATATAAAAAAAGGAAAAAGAAAAAAACAAAAACAAAAGATACAAACACACAAACAAACAAACAAAAAACCATATTTCAGGTGCAGCTTCATTCAGTGTTCCAACCTAGTTACATTACACTTAGGTATTATTGTGCTGTCCATTTTTGAGTTTTTGTATCTAGTCCTGTTGCACAGTCTGTATCCCTTCAGCTCCAATTACCCATTATCTTACCCTGTTTCTAACTCCTGCTGGTCTCTGTTACCAATGATGTATTCCAAGCTGATTCTCGAATGTCGGTTTACATCAGTGGGACCTTACAGTATTTGTCCTTTAGTTTTGGGCTAGACTCACTCAGCATAATGTTCTCTAGGTCCATCCATGTTATTACATGATTCATAAGTTTAGTCTGTCTTAAAACTGAATAATATTCCATCGTAGGTATACGCCACAGTTTGTTTAGCCACTCGTCTGTTGATGGACATTTTGGCTGTTTCCATCTCTTTGCAATTGTAGATAATGCTGCTGTAAACACTGGTGTGCAAATGTCTGTCTGTGTCTTTGCCCTTAAGTCCTTTGAGTAGATAACTAGCAGTGGTATTGCTGGGTCGTAATCCATTCTGCCAGTCTATGTCTTTCGATTGGGGAATTCAGTCCATTAACTTTTAGCGTTATTACTGTTTGGATAATATTTTCCTCTACCATTTTGCCTTTTGTATTATATATATCATATCTGATTTTCCTTCTTTCTACACTTTACTCCATACCTCTCTCTTCTGTCTTTTCGTATCTGACTCTAGTGCTCCCTTTAGTATTTCTTGCAGAGCTGGTCTCTTGGTCACAAATTCTCTCAGTGACTTTTTGTCTATAAATGTTTTAATTTCTCCCTCATTTTTGAAGGACAATTTTGCTGGATATAGGAGTCTTGGTTGGCAGTTTTTCTCTTTTAGTAATTTAAATATATCATCCCACTGTCTTCTAGCTTCCATGGTTTCTGCTGAGAAATCTACACATAGTCTTATTGGGTTTCCCTTGTATGTGACAGATTGTTTTTCTCTTGCTGCTTTCAAGATCCTCTCTTTCTCTTTGACCTCTGACATTCTAACTAGTAAGTGTCTCGGAGAATGCCTATTTGGGTCTATTCTCTTTGGGGTGCGCTGCACTTCTTGGATCTGCAAATTTAGGTCTTTCATAAGAGTTGGGAAATTTTCAGTGATAATTTCTTCCATTAGTTTTTCTCCTCCTTTTCCCTTCTCTTCTCCTTCTGGGACACCCACAACACGTATATTTGTGCGCTTCATATTGTCCTTCAGTTCCCTGATCCCCTGCTCAAGTTTTTCCATTCTTTTCCCTATAGTTTCTGTTTCTTTTTGGAATTCAGATGTTCCATCCTCCAGTTCACTAATTGTAGCTTCTGTCTCTTTAGATCTACCATTGTAGGTATCCATTGTTTTTTCCATTTTTTCTTCTTTGTCCTTCACTCCCATAAGTTCTGTGATTTGTTTTTTCAGATTTTCTATTTCTTCTTTTTGTTCAGCCCATGTCTTCTTCATGTCCTCCCTCAATTTATTGATTTGGTTTTTGAAGAGTTTTTCCATTTCTGTTCGTATATTCAGCATTAGTTGTCTCAGCTCCTGTATCTCATTTGAACTATTGGTTTGTTCCTTTGACTGGGCCATATCTTCAATTTTCTGAGCGTCATCCATTATTTTCTGCTGGTGTCTGGGCATTTGATCAGATTTCCCTGGGTGTGGGACCCAGCTGCTTGAAAGCTTTTTCTGTGAAATCTCTGGGCTCTGTTTTTCTTTTCCTGCCCAGTAGGTGGGGCTCGTGGCGCTCGTCTGTCTGCACGGCAATCGGCCCGGGAAACTGCGTGTGGAGGCGGGGGTCGCTGGCCGCCGCGGCTTGGGGGAGTGCCGGTCCAAATTGCCCAGCTGGCCCGAAACGCCAAGCGTGACAGGAGGGCCCCGCTATCCAACGTTCCCAGTCGGACCGGGGAGCCACGTGCGTGGAGGGGACCCCAGTCGCCAGCTGCCCCGGCCGGGAAAACGCGAGCCCCTTGGGTATCTCACCGCAGCAGATTCTCCCTGCCCGTTCAGCTGTTCCAGAATGGGGTACGCTGTCTTTTTGGTCTCTGTCGTGACTCTGGGAGCTGTTTCGTATTGTTTCTGTTTCTTTAGTTGCTTTTCTGGAGGAGGAACTAAGACCCGCGCGTCTTACTAAGCCGCCATCTTCTCCGGAAGTCCTCGTTTCAATTTTTGAGGGAAATGTTCTTATGTGATGATTACAATGGTAGTGATGTCATCATCTAAAATGAGCAAACTTCATAAATCTGTACCCTTAAAACTAATAATGTTTTCACATATAAATAATACCTTAATAAACAAAAAGACAATACAAATTAAAATAATTACATTGTAAAATGTAAGCCAGGTCACAATATCACAAAATCTTCAACCTTTCGTGGGCCCCCCATTTCAATGAGAATAGAAGCCACAGTTGGTCCATTGATTCACAAAGCTCTATAAAATCTGAAAATTCTCTGACCACTCTGACTTAGTCCACAACTGTTCCTTCTGTTTCTTCCTTAAGATGTTCACTGGCTCTTTTCTTTGCTGACATGTCCTTCTTGTAGATATCCTCATGGCTTCCTGGCTTCTTCTCTTCTTTCCGTTGTCTGTCCAAATTTCACCTCAACATGGCTGCCTTCCTAAATAAAGTCATGCCCACCTTACCCTCCATTACCATTCCTTACCCGCTTTCCCGACAGGTTTTTGTGAAAGCACTTACTCATTCATATATATACAGATGTACTTGTTTACTTGGTTATAGTCTCTCTACCCCCATTAGCATATCAAGTTTATGCCAGCAGAGAGTTGCTTGAGCATGGCTCCATTTCTGGGTCATTAGAAGGATGTCTGACACATTGTGGTCAATCCCTAAGTATTTGTAGAAATATTTAATAAAATAACACCAATCCATTCATTATTTGCCAGTCCTCTTTACTTTTTAGCCGTTTAATGCATTATGGAATAGACTACTTGGATTTTAAAACATATGTGTGTGTTTGTTTTTCCTGATCAAGGCCTTAGGTGTACACCTTGAGATACCAACAGCCGTGTTTGTCCCCACTTCTCCGGAGCATGTGAAAGCTTCATAGGAGACTTTCAGCTACTTTGTCCCTTCAGGGCGGGGCTTATGAACACAGAATTCACAGCTGTGATCTAGGCCAGGAGACTTTACTCCTAGAATTAAGTAACCATGGGATTTTGAACTTATAGGAAACTTACAAAGCTGTAAGGAAATTAAAAAAAAATGGCCTCATGCCTGGTAAAAACTAGCTCAATATAATGCTGGACAGAGTTGATCCTTAAGATAGCCTGACCTTAAGAAAATGAACTAACGAGTGCATGAATATATTTAAACTCATTGATGTTAGACAACAATAAAAACACTAATAGCAAAAGAGAATATTTGTTGAGACTTTCCTTTACAGTGAATATCAAGTTAAGAATTTAATTCTTGCAACCACCTATGACATAGTACAAGCAAGTATATAAATTGCACAAAGCAGCCTCAGTAGTGGATAGCAGAACAGGCATATTCCATTCTATGCTCTCTGACTCCAGAATTCCCTTTTCAACACTGTCATAAACCGTCACAGTATCTTCCAGTCACAGCTGAATAGATTAAATTGGAGTACTAAGTTAAAACTCATGCCAACTACATATTTTCCACCATTCCAGCCGCTACCAAAATATTTCAGAATCCAGGACCATCAAAATCATATCACTCTAAGAGTGCAAAGTGAATTGTCAATCAATGTTAGAGGAGCAGTCCTGAGGAATTCTAAAGTTGGTCCATAACCTTGGTGCCTCCAAGGCTGCTCTTGATTATTAGCAACTAAGTATAAGCTTATTTGCATTTAAAATATTTTCATTAGCAATCACCAATCTAGATCATTTCTTCCAGAATCTATGCCAAATTTTTGTAACTGAAATAGGTAAGAAGACAAAGTGAAGTATTTCCACATATTGTCACCATCTCAGATAAAATTATTTCTTCAAGTAAGTCTTCTAACCCCATACTTGCTTGGTTTTTTAGCATATACTATATTTTTCATAACAAAAGTCTACTTTGAATTGCTCTACATTCTACTTGCAGATCTACTTTATACCAAAATGGCCATAAAGCAGCTTAATTTTCAAGAAAAGATGACAAATTTTCGAACACCATTTTGATGTCTGAAATCAAGCATATACAGTTTTGTTTTAGTTATTTAAAACCCTTAGTAATTTCATTACTTGGAAGTATTTATTCTGTACTTTCGGCTCCCAATTTATTATATAATCATGACATTCAGTTTATCTCAGTTAATTTTCTTTTACAATATTAAATCTGATATACTGATAATATTTCATTAGAGGTTTTAAGACATAAATCTCACAGATTTTCAATAAAGTTCTCAGCTCCTCCTAGTGGACACTAGAGTTTAGCTAATAGAATCAATACTTCTGTATTTTAATAATATACTGTTATTGTTAGTTCTATGCATGAGATTAAAATTTATAAAGCATGAAGAAAATGTCTATAAAGTTAAAGGCAAATTGTGAAAAACATGAAGAATTACATTTTAAATAAAATTTGGCATTAAATAGCACTTAATTATCCCCATGATATTAAATGTATTAAAGGGTCCCAATGAAGATCTAAACAAATGAGATATTTCATCTATTTCTCATTCATTCTGTCATATTTTACAACTCTCTATCAATGAAAACATAGGACTAAGTGGAATAAAAGGAAGTAAATAATATTGACTGCTAGAGTTAAAAAAGGTGGGGTAGAGAGGATACATTTTGTAATTATCATATTAGTGAACAGAAATAGCATACAGAGTGTGATTTGAAAGAAACAGACGGGATTAACAACACAGCTCAGCTCTTCCCCAGAAGGACAAATCTGCCTGTGCAGAGAAGGCAGGACTTGGAAACCACACCCGTGAGCGATGGGCTGTGCACCTGCTCCACACAGGCCAAGCCAAAGCGTGCAGAGGGCCAAATGCAAGGAGTACACGCAGAATGATGGAAGTGGAAACAAATGATCCTTAGGAAAACTACCTATGTTCATAAATTTCCCCAATTCTGTGTACAGAATGCATTTTGTTTTTTAACTCTTTAACTTGTTGTCTGTGGAATTTTATGAAAGTCTAAAAATGGAGCATGACCATAGCTCTCTTTGCAATAAACCTGCAGAGCAGCAGGTAACCAGGCGGGTATCTCTTTTGTCCTTGAACACCCCTGCGAGGTACCACCACCATCTTAATTTCTCCTAATAGCAGATAGGACAGACGAGCTAGGGCTACTCAACAGGAACCTGGTTCTGATTATGGAAATAGAACTTTTGAGAGATATTTCTATAAAGTGTTGAAAAGACTTTGTGTGTGCACGTTTTGTGAGCTTTTAGGGATTCATGATTGTAGCCTGTGAAGCCAATCAAACCAGGTGCCACTCAACTGCTGGTTCTCAGGTCTGCAAAATGGCTCCAGAGGACTTTGTGAAATAGACATCCTGAATTATTAAAATAAATGTTGTCCCTTTAAGCTGCTCTCTAAACCATTAAGACTTGTGCACTCTGTTGAAGAATGATTTGCTGTGATGCCGGAACATATTGTTTGCAAATATGACTTACAAAGTTTTTATCCAAGTACCTTCTTAAACAATTTGCTAAAAATTATAACAATCTTCCATATAATCATACTGTTTTAATAAAGCAGTTCAAATATGTACATTTATTACCTAAACAACCTTGCGACATAGAAAGCCCTGCATTTTTGTTATCGATTAAAGATGAGGAAAATGTACTGACTCGCTTAGAGTCATAAATACATAAATGTTAGTGGCAAGACTAGAACCCAAATCTTTTGACTCTAGTGCTTCTTCTGCTATGCTATCCTGTTTTTATTTTAAGAAATTAAATCCTTATTTTCATAATTCTCATTTATAGCATTCATAACATTCATTACTTAATAGTACATAAATCTACCTGTCCAGAAGTGCTATATAAATGTATACATCTTTCAACTATGCACAGACCATACACACATACAGTAGTAGTCCATTTACTATAATCAATAAAAGAATATGTAGATATAGCCATCACTGAAACTTAGAAAAGAAATTAAAGTCAAATTAGACAAGCTACAAAAAAAATAAATAAATTTAGCCACCAATTTACACATGCCATGTAATTAGAAGCACCACGCTCATCTGCTACCTGTAAATAACTCCCTTTCCTTCAACAATATGGAACATCTATGATCTTATCTCAGGAGTCTTGGAACCCTCTTACATTCCAGAGTTCTTATAATCTTATTCTATCTAGGGTGTTATGTAGAGGTACTAGGTAATCATATTGTAGATACAGGAAAATGGAGAAGGATTGGGAGAGAAAAACAACTTTCTAGTAGCCCAACTTCTTGCTGTTTTATCACACTGATTTTAAATTTTTACTGCTGTATTTTCTACAAATCCTATCAACTCTGGACATGTCTCCCTATTCTTCAACATAAACTAACTTGACAAAATACTCAGAATATGCAAAAGTAAATCAAAGTCTGCGTTTAAGATCTAAGAAGATCATTCTTTAATAGTTTATGTACTCAAAGACCAATTTATCCTCTGCATTGACTATAGATAGAAAGGAACCCTGATTGGAAGAGCTGATAGAGACAGTTGAAAGAAAAGGAGGCAAGTTCTAAGAAGAAAATTGCATTTATTCAGTTACAAACTGGCAAACAACACTGGGGTTAATGGTGGCAGTGCTCAAGATCCACAATGGATGGAGGTGGCCTAAGGTAGAACGACTGAGGAACAGAAGAGGGGACTATGATATATACATGCAATGGACTGCTGAGCCACTACAAGAAGCATTGTGGGCATGCATCCAGGTGAATGAACCTTAAGGACTGTATGTTGAATGAAATGTCACATACAGAAAGACATGTATTATCATGCTTCAATTAATGGACTTACAGTAATATAAAAACTCAATGAACAAAAGTCAAGAGCATGAGTTATCAGGTTGGGACCTATTGTACAGGGTCCTAGATTGTAAGCTCTTATAGCAGTCACATATATTCAGGAGTTGTAGCTGTTATTTCTAAATTATTAGATACTGAGCTGTTTGTATATAACCTGGTCATTCCGAGAAACTTCGGGTATTTGTGTGACACCTGACACTTAGAGTTAGAGCTCTGAAGTTATGGAAATCAGCATTACCCTCATATAAGAACTATTTAAAAAGTTGAAAAAGTGATCACGCTTTGAGTAGAGATATGAATGAAGCTGATCTGGATAGGACTAAGTTAAATCAGAATACAGGGTAAAATGATATCATCCATATCTTAAAACTTCAACTTCTGTGTGAGAACAAAAGGAGATATGTTTATTGGGTGTAAAATTTGTATTTTAGGTAGGGCATTTCCTAATTTGACTTGTATGGTCAGTTAAGTTGAACACCATAAGCATGTAGAATTTTGAATAAGGTGTGAGATTTTGTTGGTTTGTCCAGGTTAGTGTGATGCCCCAATATATCCCAGAGTAATTTGGGCAGTGAACAGAGAAATATCTGCAAAGTCCCCTTGGAGGACTAGAGAGAAAGGGGGAAATATTCAACTTACTCATCTAGAGAATTTCTGATATTCTTGCAAGCAGTGGGAACAACCAAATCAATAGGCCAAGCCCTCAATTTTGGAGTTTGCCCCTATGAAACTTATTCCTGCAAAGAATAGACTAAGTCTACCTAAAATTAGGACTATGAGTCATCCCCAGGCAGCCTTTTTTGTTGCTCAGTGTGGCCTCTCTCTCTCTAAGCCAACTCAGCAGGTGAGCTCATTGCCCTCCCTCTCTTTATGGGACATGACTCCCAGGGGTATAAATCTCCTTGGTAACATGGGACAGAAATCTTGGGATGAGCTGGGACCCAACATCAATTGATGCGAAAGCCTCCTTGACCAAAAGGGGAAAGAGAGAAATGAGACAAAATAAAGTGTCAGTGACTGAGAGATTTCAGAGTCGAGAGGTTATCCTGGAGATTATTCTTATACATTATATAGATATCCCTTTTTAGTTTATGATATATTGGAGTGGCTGGAGGGAAGTACCTGAAACTGCTGAGCTGTTGTTTTCCAGTAGCCTAGATTCTTGAAGATGACGTTATGATGATATAGCTTTTACAATGTGATCGTACGATTATGAAAACCTTGTTTCTGATGTTCCTTTTATCCTGATTATGAACAAATGAGTTAAAAAATATGGATTAAAAATAAATAAATAATAGAGGTGGCAAAGGGGAAAATGAATCGATAGATGGAAATACTAGCAGCCAATGAGAGGGAGATATAAGGAGTTTGAAATATATGAAATTTTCTCTTTTTCTTTTTATTTCTTTTTCTGGAGTGATGCAAATTGTCTAAAAAATGACCATGGTGATGAACACAGCTATGTGATGATATTGTGAGTCATTGATTATACACTATGTATGGAATGTATGCGTGTGAAGATTTCCCAATAAAAATATTTTCTAAAAAACAATAGTAATAGTTTTAAAAAGAAATGGGAGTCACCACTACAATTATGAATACAAAATAAAAGAAGCTGAAAATGAAAATGTGCTAAAAAAGCACAAGCAAACAAAACAAATACACAAACGTGCAAACCCAATCCATTTATGTAACTACCATATGTTAAGTAGCTGTGAAGGTTTATCATGTGATCTCAAGCTAATCTCTGGAAATACCTCTTGGGTTTTCATTGTCAAGAGTCCTATTAATTTTCAATGCAATGCCAAGAAAAGTTTAACAAATTTAATTTTTCTCAGGAAGTCTCACAAGTCTTTCAACATTGACATGGAGCTATGGGAAACCATGTTCTGCCTCCTGCCAGTAATAGAGGGTGGAGATAAATGTTCTTGGTACCCCAAACTAGAGCAGTGAATGGCATTGCCCATGAAAGTATCACTACAGAGTTTCATAATTCAAGACCATTTTAATTCCAGTAGCACTTGTGAACCAATCTAGGTAGAAACAGTCCAATACTGTGAATTTTTTAGTTTTCATAATGAAGGTAATATGTTGCTTTACAATGTTTGATATTTGAAGTCTGTGTCATTGTCAGGGACAATGTAGCTGCAGCTCAAGTTTTGTTGAAGAATGACAAGGGAGTAAAAGGTTTCCATGCTATCTATTTGTGAATATCAATTAGTGTGTCTCACTCCATTTAATTCTTAGATTCTGCTGTAATCATTAGTGATCTTCAATTAATTGTTCTCCCCACTTCTGGCATATAGAAGGTCTGAAATCATTGGCTCCATTAGAGTTGGGTAAAGCAAAATCAGTGCGTAGTGAACAGAGGAGACATACTACTTCTGGACTGAAGTCTTCCAGTGCTCTTTTCTCTCCGACGTCATCTGCATTCTGGATTAACTCTGATGAGCAGAGCCTCCTTCCAACTTGCACTGGACGTATAACATAATTGAGCAAATAAAGCTTTGTTATTTTACATTTCATATTTGGGTGTTGTTTGTTATCATATTACCCACTTTTTTCTGACTAATGCAAATACTATTGTACATTGTAACTTGACTATATTTAATGTCATAACAGGCTTACTAGATTACATATTCCTGGGAGTCAAAGACAAATCTTATACTTTGCTTTTATTCTCCCAACTATGACAACTCTAATAGATTGACCATTTTTATATCATTGATTAAAATTTCTAATATAATAAAGTATTTTCACTTGCTCTTGGAAAGCCCACCTCTCTTAGCATTATACCTTGTCTAAGCGTTGTTTTAAATTTTTGATGTTTAAATTGGGCTTTCTTCAGAGAACCCAGTCTGACTCTGTGTACTGAGTCGGTCTGTTTACGACTTCAGTAGTTACATGGTAAAATATATTATTTTATTCCATGAATTCAAGAGAGTCAAAGTGCTTAAATTGCACTTTGTTTCAATTTTAATACCATTCAACATAATTAATTCTGATGATCTTTGGCTAAATTAGAAGCAATGGGTAGCTCCGTAGGAAAGGAAAAAGGATAAGGGCACCTAACAAAGTGCCCTGTAGGTAACCCCAACCTAATTTAAAGCTCACTTGATATGTAGTAATAGACTCTGTTAAAATGGCAGGTGATTCTCTAAACAGAATAAAAATAACAGTTATATCTCTGCACAGACACAGTAAATTTGAATGAACAAGGTGCTTTTCATTAGGCAATCAATAATATATTTTATTGGTTCCAGAACACTGCACAAAACCCACTAGAAGTCATCTCACTCCACTGTTTTGAGTGTGAACATTACAATTAACCAGATGAAAAAAATTAAATTAGTTTTTCTGAAATCTGAAGGTTTTCTAGTTGTAAAAACCCAATTACAAATTAGCAAGCTGTGAATAATCAGATTACAAAAAATCAGTCTCGAGGTAGCAAGTGTTTCACCTGTAAAAAGCTGCAGATTCACAATGTTAAAATTATATGGCAGTCTATGGAAAATGAGAATAGCAATGCTATTTAATTGAATAATTATATTTAACCTCAAATGTCAGCTGTTTAATGCATATATCCTTGACTTCTATTTTCTGCTAAGGAAGTACAGGGTTTTGAAGGAAGATGAACGCCAAGATAAAATAGTTTTTACACATTTGGACATTCGATTATTTAATAACAAGTTTATACTGTACTTTCCCATTATGACTCATGCATGATGTATCTTTTATACAATATTGTTCAACTTCATTCACATTGTAAACTCATTCGATATTTCATAATACTGAGGCATGTTATTATTGTGCCTGTGTACATTGTACCACTGATAAAATGACATGATTTGATGCCTATTGTTTTATATTTTATTATCTCTAGAAAAGAATCTGAAAGCAAAACCAAATTGTTTTAGGAGAAATAAATGTGAAACATAATCTTTCACTGGCATGTCTAATTTTATCATTCAAGCACCTCTCCCCGCAAAACTGGGCTTCCACTAAAATTTGAGTATTTTCCTCAATACTCTCCATTTTCCTGCTTTTGTAAGTATTATTTCCCTCACTCAAAATGATCTTTTAGATTGCTTCTGCTTATCCCAATCCTACCTTTCTTTCTAGGTTCACACAATTTTCTTATGTTTCAACAGGTTATCTATATTTTTATTCTGAAAACTTTTTATAAAGTGTGAGACCTTGTCATTCAGTATCACTGGAGAAGCCTGATAAAAGAACAAATCAAAAAACACTAGAAGGAATTACTGGAAGAAGGCAGTTGTAGCTACATACAATTCAATTCCCTCATAAAACATGGAGATCAACTAGGATTATTGAGCAGAAAAGCAACCAACCACAACAAAAGTATGAAAAGTATCTGCAAAAAACTAGATGTTACAATGGGACATTAGTGTGTGTTATTAGAATTTGTGTATAAGGGATAGAGGAAAATAGAAATGACAGGGAATTTGATGGATGTGAGACAATAAAACCCCAACCAAGGCAACAGGTTCTCATAAGAAAACCTTAAGGAAAGCACTTGGGAGAGAGAGAGGGGTTTCCCAGGAGTGCATGGGGTTTCTGGAAAAGGATGAAGGGACTGAGGCTGTCTTGGCCTTAAGATGTCTGGAAATTATCTAGATGAAGCTTTGTTTTAGGAAAATAAACACTATTTGTTGAGAAGAAATTGATGGAAAGAAAATTCAAGTAAGCAGGGACTGGAATAGTAACAATAGGGTCAAAGAAAGGAGAAAGCCTAGATAAAAGCGGGAGAAGGAAGCTTTTCTAGGAAATTTCAGAAAGCAAGAGACCATATTTATGAAGACAATGAGTAGAAGTGAGAGCTCTAGAGTCATGACATATACAAGTCATACAGGGAAGTTGGAGCCAGAGGAGTGAGTGAGTTTCCTTCGCCAACCATATTTCCATAACACCCTCTCCTCTCAGATTCCCCCAGAGTGTAGGGGGCTCAGAAGGCACAAAGCTTTTTGGCCTTGAGGTTCCCAGCTCTGTCTCCCAACTGGTTCTCCCTCCACCTCTACAGGAAGAAGGTCAGCAACTTTGAACCTACCTCCTTCAAGTGGGTCATCATGATGACACTTAGACACAAAACTAAAAAGGCAGGTAAAGTCTCCCAAGGCTACTGGAAGACTGCAAAGCAAGATGGCAATAAAGCAGCCTTCAACATGCCCTCCATCCTTCAGCTTACTCACTTCAATGATCATGTCAAAAGGAGGCTGAATTGAAGCAGAAGAGGGTAGAGGAGACAAGGGAGAGGCAGCAGGCTTCCTGGGAGCAAGAGGGACACAGACACAGAACCATCAAGAGTCCTGTCCAGATCCTGAGATGCCAGAAGAAGTTTGAGCAAAAGGAAGTTTTGCAGGAATTAAATATGTTTCCTCAGCTGGATGATACGGCCATGAGGAAGGCTTATGACAAGGAATTCTGTAAAATGGTAGAATATTCTGATGTGATTCTGGAAGTTCTAGATGCTAGAGGCCCATTAGGCTGCTGCTGCTTCCAAAAGAAGTGGCTGTCCTGCAGGTGGAAGGCAATATGAAGTTAATCCTTGTCTTGAACAAGACTGACCTGGCCCCCAAGGACTTTGTAGAAAAGTGGTTGGATTACATTCAAAATGAAGTGCAAACCGTAGCTTTCAAAGCCAGCATCCAGCATCAGGTCAATGTGCCAGTAGACCAGGCCTCTGAGTCACTGCTGAAAAGTAAGACCTGTTCTGGAGCTGAAAACCTCATGAGAGTTCTGGGGAACTGCTGCCGCCTTGGTGAAGGGTGCACCCATATCCACGTGGGGGTTGTGGGCCTTCCCAGTGTTGGGAAGAGCAACCTGATCAATAGCCTGAAGTGCAGCCATGCGTGCAGTGTGGGAGCTGTTCCTGAGACCACCAATTTCATGCAGAAGGTCTACCTGGACAAGTTCGTCAAGCTGCTAGATGCTCCAAGTGTTGTCTTAGGACCCAACTCAGAGGTAGACACCTTCCTGCACAACTGCATCCATGTACAGAAGCTGGCAGACCCAGTGACCTTCATCCTGCAGTGCTTCGGCTTAGAGGAAATTTCCAACTATTATGGTATCTCTGGGTTCCAGACCACCAAACACTTTCTGATGGCAGTGGCCCACCGATTGGGGAAGAAAAAGAAGGAGACATATATAGTCAGGAACAGGCAGCCAAAGCTGTTCTGGCCGACTGGGTGAGTGGGAAGACCAGCTTCTATATACCACCACCACCCACCCGTACTTTGCCTGCCCATCTCAGTGATGAGATTGTTAAGGAGAGGACAAGTCTTTGACTTTGAGAATACCGAGCAAGCCAAAGAAGACACTGTAGAATGTATGGCCACTGGAGAATCTGATGAGCTGTTGGGTTAGAAATGGAGATCAGGTGGCTCCATTCTCTTATGATGATAATAGCAGATACCATGGAAAATAAAACCACCATGTATCAGATTGGAGATCTCATTGGCTATTGCACCAATCCAAATTGCCATCAGGTGGGGTGGGCTAAATGCAGTGTGGAACACCACCTCCAAAACTTAAGCATGGTAGACATCTGCCCATGGACCACTGCCCAGTGCTACAGAGGTGTTTTAGAATATATATATATATATAAATATATATATATATTTATATATATAAATATATATATATTTATATATATAAATATAAATATATATTATCTCCAACTCTGGATCCCCAGTAAAAGAGAATACACATTCTTTCAAAATATATATGGAGCCCTCACTTAAAGTGCCCATATATTAAGTCACAAAGAAAACATCACTAAAGTCCAAAAACTACAAAGAAATCAAACAGCATTTTATATGATCCCATAAAACTGAAATTATAAAATAATTAAAAAATAGACTTTTCAAACAGAAATTTAAAAGGGTGAAATTAAACAAATCTCAGACCAAAAAGGGAAGTATAAAACATATCATGGAATTGTTCACAAATTATAATAAATACAGAATATTAAGAATCTATGAGATAAAGGGAGTGTAAGGGTAACTCAGTGGTAGAATTCTTTCCTGCCATGTGGGAGACCTGGGTTCGATTCCTGGCCCATGCACTTCCCAAAACAAAACTAATAAGCAAACAAACAAAAAACGAATAACAAAATTTCAACAAATGGTGCTGCAATAATGGGATACTCACATGGAAAAAGAATGAAATGTGGCCCCGCCATACAGCATACAAAAAACAAGAATCTATGGAATAGAGCTAAAGCACTTATAGAGTAAATCTGATCACATTAAATATCTATAAATTCAAAATTTAAAAGTAAAAATCTATTAATTAGTAGAACAAAAACTAGAAAGTACACAAGTAAATCAATACAAAGAGGAAGTAAGTAAAAACTAATTAGGCAGGAAACAAACAAACAAAAAAACCCACAGTGGAGCTAATAAATAAATCCCTCATATGGATCTTTGATAAAATTAACAAAACCTTACCTGCATAATAAACTAATTAATAAAAAAAAGGAAAATAAAAGCATGAAATTTAGAAATGAAAGAGGACAATAGACATCAAAACAGAGGAAATGAAAGTAAAATATAGAAACTACTTTTGACAACTGTATGCAAAATACATTTGTAAACCTAAATAAAGTGAATCATGTTTTAGAAAGACACCACTTACCGAAATTGATTGTGATAGAGAAAGTCTAAGCAGACTATTAGCATATAAGAATTAAATTAAGTTGTAGAAAAACCTTCCCCCCTCAAAATAAAGTAGGCTTAGAGCTTTCACAGGGAATTCTACTCAATCATCAAAGATCAGATAATTCCAATGTTTATTTCAGAGCATAGAAAAAGGAGGAAATCTTACACATTCCTTTTATGTAGAAATGTATGTCTGAACTATTGCAACAAAGATCACAGTAGAAAACATTACAATCCAATCTCATTTATGATATCCATGCAGATATTTTTTCAAAGAATCAAAAAGGACATTAAAAATTAATCCCCTATTAGTAAATCCTTTTACAGAATCTGTCATATTAATTAGAACTAAGGAGAAAAAAGATATTATAATTTTCATAAAAGTAGACACTTTCCTTGACAAAAATCAACATCTGTTTATGTTATAAAACATGCAATAAAATAAGAATTATTTGATAGTCTTAACCCCAAATATAAATATATATCAACCCAACAACCAGCATGATACTTGACATAGAAACAAGAACCTCCCCATTAAAATAAAAAACAACTCAAATAGGATACTGTTTCTATTATAATTTAACCCAGTCTTGAAGATAATAGTCATTCAATTATACAATAAATGAAATTGCAGGCAGAGAATTGCAAAACAAGAGATAGAAGTATCCCTATTTGTAATGCTTTAAGAGTACTCAATTTGATCATTTAAAACTCCTTATATTCTGTATTAGTTTTTTGGTTTGGAAGGAGAAAATGTATTTTATATACTTCTTTTCATATTTTCCTCTCACAGAGAATAGTATTTCATAAATTTTGGTATATAGAAATCTATAAATAATAGATTAGTTATTACTTTACACAGTGCTTATTAACAAATATTTCAACAAGAAGGATAATAAATATGAAAGTACAACAAAATATTATTGAAAAATTATTCCTATATAAAAAGTCTGTTTGTAGCTGCCGTAGTGCTAGTAAAATTCTGCATTTAAACTGGTAAAACCAGCAGGATTCTGGTACCCAAGAGCTGTGTTCCAGGACATTTAGAACTAATGCCTTTCTCCCACCACACATGGCAAAAACTCTCTCTTGAGACAATTAACCCCTATCATGGTCAGATTCATGTGTCAACGTGGCCAGGAGATGGCACCCATTTGTCTGGTTGGGCAAAGGCTGGCCTTTCTGTTGCCATGAAGACATTTCATGGACTTAAATCATGATTATGTTGGTTGCATCCACAGCTGATTGTGTTTGTAATCAGCTAAGGGGAGCGTCTCCTGCAATGAGTGATGCTTAATCTAATCACAGAAGGGTTTTAAGGAGGATTCAGAGAAGACAGTCACTCTTCCTGCTTCAGCCAGGGAGCCTCTCCTGTGGAGTTCATCCAGGCCCTCCATCGGAGTCGCCAGCTCCACAGCCTGACCTACAGATTTTGGACTTTTCTGTTCCCACGGTTGTCCAGCCAGCCTCTTCTGAGAGTTTTTTGTGGAATTTTATCAGAGTTACCAGCTTGTGGCCTGCCCTTCAGACCATGGACTCTACTTCCCCATGGTTATGTGAGACACTTTTCTAAATTTTATATCACAAATATCTCCTTCTGATTCTGTTTCTCTAGAGAACCCTAGCTAATACACCTACCATCTTATCCCTTTGGCCACCTGACTTATATTGCTTCCCCTAAATCAATCTTAGAGGAACTAAACTGATTTTGTTAAAGAAGTCTATAGATCAGCTTACTTTAGCCTTCATATCCTTCAAGCCCACACCTTGCTTCTGGCATTTATTTTCGTTCATGTTTTCCAAATTTCAGACCTTTGAGAATTATCTCCATGACTTTGCCATTCTTACTATTTAAATAATCTTAAAGTAAAGTTTTTGCTTATTTTGCCCTAAATATTAATAACCATAAAGGTATTGGTTTTATAAGCAAATTATATTTGTTCTAATATATATTAAAATAAATAAAATAAAAATGCAAAATATGTAACCTTATTTCACCTGAATCCATGTTAAGTGCTAAGGTTGTCAGTACCACAGTTTGAGAAGCACTACTCTGTCCCACTGCTTGACAACTTCTTCTTAGTTGCCAATTGCAGGACAGATATGAATGGATATGTGCCCCTAGAGTTGTGAGAAACTAACCAGAAAGAAACTGATGCAATTTCTTTAAGTCTTCAGTTTTATCTTATTTTCATGTGAAATTTTCACTTATAACAAAATATACTCTTAATATATTAAAGCAGAGCTTTTAGTGGTAATAGTTTAGTAAAATTTGGACTCCTATAAAAATATTAACAGTATAGCTTTAAATATGTGTTAATTTTGGGTCATTCATTCAACAAGTATTTAATTTTTTATTATGTTTCAAGCAACACTCTGCACATTGGGTTCAAACAGTGAGCAAAGAAAATCAATTTCTTATGCTCATGGAGCTCATATTGTAATTAAGTAATATATAAATTAAATGAATAAATAACTACATAATGTCAGTAATGATACTAGTTATGAAGAAGAATAAAGAATAAGAACAGCAAATGAGAGTGGGTTGGAAAATTGGGAAATTAGGTAGGCAGGCATAAACAAAGTTAAGTAACTAGGAAAAATTTTAAATGAAGAAACAAGCTATGTATAAATATTTTTAGAGATGGAAGCTCAGTTCCCATCTCTGAACTGGAATAGAGATAAAGAATATGTTTTTCCTACTTTTGTAACCCATGTTCTACCAACATAAAATAGGTTGTATCTAGAAGAAGATTGATAGTCCATTATTACCTCCCATCACCACTATCATTGAATTCAATAACTCTTATTTCATAGGTAAAGAACTGGAACTAATGATGCTAATGAGTTTCCCAAGTTCATAAAGATAGAGCTAAAACAAGAACAATGATTCCTAATCTCTTTTGCGATTGGGATTATTTGTAAAACATTTTAAAAGTAAACTAAAAAAAACACTTATGTCTGACTCCCACCTCCAGACATTCTAATTTAATGGGTATAGGTGATAACCTATGCATCAAGATTTCTAAAAGCTTCCCAAATGATTCTAACATGTATGAAAAATTAGAAACCATGAAACTCTTTCTTCCTGTCCTACACTCTTTCCATTCCCTATCATTTTCCTTAGGTACAAGACTTTCTAGAGCTGGAAAACAGTAGTGGGATTTAGAAAATCCAGGTTTTCCCCTCTAGGGATAGTGGTGATCATATACTTTGACCAAAAATTATTATGAATAGTAGTGTTAAGGTCATAATTAGAAAAAAATTTAACTTAATTTGGGTAGAAAATTTTTGGAATAACCTCTATCAATATTTATAGGAAGACAACTTCTCTGTGCAAGTAAAGTTCTGAAAATCTAGCAAAAACAAGAGGACCAAAAAAACAAAAACTCTCCCAACAACCATTACACTCATCTACTTTATTCAACCTAGCCATTTATTGAGATTTAAAGACGTGTTAAAAGTCTGCTTGGAAATTCCAAGGGGGATATGCAGGTTTGAATCTGCTTTGTACTTCAGAAAAGACCATGTTGTTTTAATTCACTCTTGTGGGGGCAGACCTAATGAACGTATCTTGCACATGAAAAGAACATGTCTTTGGGGGTGCAGAGGGCAGACTGTGCTCCTTTGAATCTGTTATATACCCTCAAAAAGACCATGTTATTTTAATCCACTCTTGGGGCAGACCTAATATGGGTGGAGACCTGTAGTTAGGCTATTTCAATTGAGATGTGACCCAGCTCCTTCCAGGTGAGACTTAATTCTTTACTGGAGTCCTTTGTGAAAAAGATAGAAAACAGTAAAAGCCCCAAGAGCTTAGAGAGAAGTGCTCTGGGAGAAACATGCAAGGATGCACAGAAGCTGAGAGAGAAAGCTATAGAAACCAGAGCTCAGGAGAGAAGGACCAGCAAATGTCACCCTGTGCCTTCCCAGGTGACAGAGGAACCCTGGATGCCAACAGCCTTTCCTCAGAGAAGGTAGCTTCCTCCTGATGGCTTCATTTGGACATTTTTATGGTCTTAGAACTTAAGTTTTATGCCAATAAATCCCCATTGTAAAAGCCAATCCATTTCTGATATATTGCATTCAGACAGCTTCAGCAAACTGAAACAGATTTTGGTACTAGAGAAGTGAGGTGCTGTGATTTTCAAATACCAAAAATGCTAGAACACTTGTATAAATGGACGAGGGGAAGATTCTGGAAGAATTGTGAGGAACTTGATAGAAAAATCCTAGACTGCTCTGAAGAGACTGTTGGCAGAAATAAGAACTTTAAAGATACTTCTGATGAGGCATAAGACAGAAATGTTGAAGGTATCATTGCAAACTGGAAGAAAGGCAACCCTTCTTGTAAAGTGGCAGAGAATTTGGGAAAATAGGTTCCTTGCATTGGATGGAAGGTAAGATTTGAAAGCAATGAGCTTGGATATCTAGCTGAGGAAATTTCCAAGCTTAATGTGGAAAATGCAGCCTGGCTTCTCCCTGCAGCTAATAGTAAAATGCAAGAGGAAAGGGATAAGCTGAGAAGTGAAGAAACCAGAAACTGTTAGCTTGGAATATTTTCAGCTCTTGGAAATTAAGTCTCCAGCAAATAGTGCCCCACATGAGGGTTTAACTAAACATGAAACCAGCCAGCCATTTCAGAACAAGCCAGGATTGGACATGGAGTTATCGAGAAAGGATTTGTGGGAAGTTCTATTGTCTGATAGTTAGAAACTGTGAGCTCCATGCCAAACTGACTAGGTTTTTTTGTTTGTTTGTTTGTTTTTGTGAGAGCTGTATGAATGGAACTACTGCCAGTCTGGACTAACAGGGACAGAAAAGGGACAGATTGAAGAAAAAATGACTTCAAAAGCAGAATCATGAAAGCTAAAGCCTGGCGCCAAGAAACTTTGGCCCGGGAGAGCAGACCACTGTATTGGTTTGTTAATGCTGCCAGAAAGCAATATATCAGAAACAGAACAGTTCTTATAAAGGTAAATTACTATGATACAAGTTTATAGTTCTAAGGCCATAGAAATGACCAAACTAAGGCATTAGGAGAAAGACACCTTAACTCCAAAGAAAGGCTGATGTCTGTCACATGGGAAGACATGTGGCTGGTGGCTGCTGGTCCTTGTCCCCAGTTCTGTTACTTCCAGTTTCTGATACCAGTGGTTTCCTCTCTAAGCATCTGTGGACCTTCACTTAGCTCCTCCAGGACGCAACTCTGGGTCCTAGCTTGCTTAGCATCTCCTGGGAAGGCACATGGCAGCATCTGCTTGGTTCTGCCCATGTCTAAGCATCTGTTCTCTCTGTCAGCACTCCAAGTATCTTCAAACGTCTTTGTCTCTATCAGCTCTAAAGCAACTGTTCTCCAAGCAACTGTATCTGAGATTTCTCCAAAATATTTCTCTTTTTAAAGGACTCTAGTAAACTAATCAAGGCCCACCTTGAATGGGCAGAGTCTTATCTCCAGCTAATCGAAAGACCACACTCACAATTGGGTGTGTCACACATCTCTATGAAAGTAATCTAACCAAAAGCTTACATTTACAACTGGGCGTGTTCACGGAAGCAATCCAATCAAAGTTTCCCACCTTGAACGACAGATCTGGCCCCACAAGATTGGAATAAGATTAAAACATGGTTTTCCTAGGTATACAACCGTTTCAGACCGGCACACACACCCATGCATGTGGAGAGGGTGAGCTTGCCCCAGTGTTTTCAGAGGGTAGGCCTTCCACCCTGTTGTTTAGGAAGACGATTACAATCCCAGGGCTCAACAATGCCTGGGGATTTGAGAGGAGCTTGGCCACCCCATTGTTCAGGAAGATGCTTCCACCCCAGGCCTCAGAGAGGGTGGGGCCCACTCCCCAGGGATTGGGTAAAGCCTGGCCACCATCCCATTGCTCTAAGGGAGTTGAGTGTGTGCCCCAAAGATGGAACAGAATCTGGGTGCCACCCAGAAGCTTGAAGAGGTTAGAATGGATAACAGACACGCTAATGCTTGGAGCTGCTGGAGCCCTCATCCCAGGGTTAGGAGAGAGCAGGATACTGTGCAAACCCTTGAGCAGGGTGGACTGCCATTCTCTCAAGCCCGCAGGATAAAACATCTTTCCGTAAATGACTCTCAGAAGTTGGAATCTAATGGAGATTTCCCTGAAGGTTTTAAGAATAGTTGGGAACTTTGACCTGTTTTCCTTCCAATTTCTCCCTATGGAAATGGGAACATTTATCTTGTGACTGTCCCTCCATCATATATTGGAAACAGACAACTTGTTCTGACTTCCACAGGTCTACAGCCAGAGGACAATTTTGCCTTAGGATAGTCCATGCCTTAACTGATTTTGATGAAATTTTGTACTTAATATTATTATGAAATATTTAATATTTAAGGCTTTCGTGATATTGTAATGGAATAAATGTATCTAGCACATGGAAAGAAGATGTCTTTGGGGGGGTGCAGAGGGCGGACTGTGCTCGTTTGAGTCTGTTATATACCCTTGAAAAGACCATCCTAATTTTATCCACTCTTGAGGCTGACCTAATATGGGTGGGGACTTGTGATTAGGCTATTTAAATTGAGATGTGACCCAGCCCCTTCCAGGTGGGACTTAATCCTTTACTGGAGTCCTTTGTGAAAAAGATAGAAAACAGTAAAAGCCCCAAGAGCTTAGAGAGAGATGCTCTGGAAGAAATACACAAGGATCCCACAGAAGCTGAAAGAGAAAGCCATCGAAACCAGAACTCAGGAGAGAAAGACCAGCAGACATCACCACGTGCTTTCCCATGTGACAGAGAAATCCTGGATGACAGCAGTCTTTCCTTAGAGAAGGTAACTTCCTTCTGATGGCTTAATCTGGACATTTTCTTGGCTTTAGAACTGTAAATGTTAAGTTAATAAATCCCCACTGTAAAAGCCAACTCATTTCTGGAATATTGCATTCTAGCAGCATTAGCAAGCTGAACCACGATATGTTTGTGATTGCGTGTGGGTGGGTGTGTAGCAAAAACATTGTGACAAGCCTAAAGTAAGATTTTTATGTATTTCTAACTTGCAGTATTAGTTCATCAAGCTTTTATACCTAACATTACAAGGAAGAGTTTTCTTGGTTGATCCCTTAAGATATCTAGCCACCTCCAATTAATTCTATAGGTAATGCTACCTATCACCATTGGGAGTTTATTTCCATCAAATGGATAAGTCAGTTCAAAAGACATCTCAAATTCACAAAAAAAGTTTACCTTTACCTCACTACAAAGAGGTAAGTTGTATGTATCTGATAAAAGATAGAAAACAAGTGATTTTCTTATTTCTTATTCTGTGTAATGAGTATTTTGCAATGCTAAACTCTTAAGTATGTGCCATTTTAAGCCAGAGCACAAAACATGAGTTATTTAATAACTTAACTAGAATAGGGGCATGTAGCGTCATTATCAAACACTTAGAAACACCAGCTTTTTTTTCCTATTATACCTGTAATCCAAGTAAAGAAAACCACACATCATTATGGGAGGCATTAGAAGTGCCTTCATTTCATGTAGTTACGTGGTAGTTATACTTCAATTGCTAGATGATATTGTTTCTAAAAAATTTATCTAAAAAGCCAAGACATATTGATTTGTTTAGGAGATACAGGTTCTGAAAGAGCAAGTAAAATATTGTGGGTATAAATGAGTTGTTTGGTTTTGATTTAATGCCCAGAGTCTACTTGGTTTCTCAAATCAGAGCTGTTGAAGATGATTGCCAAGGCTGAACCGCAATACCAGGGCAGCCATCAGTCAATAGCCATCAGTCTGCCCTCGTAGGAGTCACAGGGCACAGGGCACAGGTGTGAAAGAGGAAAGCACAAAACTCAATTCTGTGAAAGAATAGAGAACTGAAGATAAATCTAGTAACAGAGAAATCTCCCAATAATACAGCCTGCCATCACCAACTGTGGAAATTGTGTTAGGTGAAAGTCGAAAAAAAGTTCAGTGAAATATTAATATTTTGTTTGCAGCATAATCTGACAAATTTCAGGCAATTTCCACAATATTCATCAATCATTCTGATGCACACTATGAATGTGTGATATTCATCAATAGGTGATGTGTATGTGTGTTCTGGTGTGTGTTTGCATGCATATTTCTCAATACAATAATGTAATTGGCTCCAACAATTTGCTCTTAAGTAAAACTCATATATGTGACTGTTGTGACCATTTTTGTTAATGTAAAAACTCAGTGTTTTTATTAATGGAAAATGAAGTTCAAAAATCAACCAGTAAAATAAATACTGTAGGTTTATAATTAAATTCTGATATCTATAAACTTTGTAGTTGAATTAATGATATGTGAAGATTATTTATACATTTGTTAGTTGAATTAATAATATGTAAAGATTATTGAAACAGCTGAGGATTCAGTTACAACTGCACCATCAGCTCTGGGTCAGTGGTTTTTCAATGATGCCAATTAATAAAAACTGACCTTAGGAAGGTCACAGGGAGCAACCAAACAAGGGAAATCCATCTCTCTCTTTGTGTGTGTGCAGCTTTTATCTTTTTTTAATAAAATACTTTTCACATTTTCTCATGCCAGGATCTGTGATTTGGGACTCCCAAGGTAGACTTCGCCATCGCACTGGTGGGAAAAATGGAATGTGTGACGGGAGACACTGACTTCCTAGCCCTGCATCAGGCAATGCCCAAACCTTCAACCTCTCTAGAGATGCTGATATTGTATTCCTATGATTAGTAAGTCTACCTGTCTGTCAGTCTGTCTGTCTCTATCTATATATCCATCCCTCCATCCACGCATCAAACCATACTCTTATCTACCCATCCATATGTGCGAATGGTTTATATAAGAAAAAATGAGGGACATGTGGATGAAAATCTGCATGTCTGTGCTCTCTTCATTAAGCAGGCAGTGGCTCATTGGGTAAGAAACTGGAATCATTACTTGGCAATTTATGGCAATAATGTTGATATATAATGGCTTAAGTCTTCTATACACTAAAGTCATTTTATAAGGGTTTTATTTACTGGGTAATAAGCATAGTTAATGGTAATGCAAACAAGGGTCTACAAAACACTTCCTAATTCACCTCTGTTTATCATATAAAAGGCCAAACAATCGTGATGCTTTAAGAAATTTCCATACCCTCACTGTTTATAAACTGGGAAAGGGTTTATGCACCATTTCCTGAACTCCCGAAATTTTAGTTTTTAACCTTTATTTTGAAAATATCAGGTCATAGCACATACTTTGGCACACCCAAAGATGGTCATATACTCATAACTGTTTTATTGATATACTATTTCTTCAAATTGACTATTAGCCCTTTGGGGATATGCTGAACTTCTTTATACTTATACTTCAAAACAAACCTAACATACATGGCAACTTCCCAAGAAACTTGTTAAATAAATATGGATGAAAAACAAAATGTAAAGTGTTGATAACAGTGAAAATGGGAACTCTGAACTTTTTAACTGATTTTGGTGTAAACCTACAACTTCTCTAATAAAAAATATGTCAAGCAAAAATGATTTGTAGAAACGGAAAAATAAAATAAAATTAGGTTGTTGAGTAGCATTTAAAATATTTATAAATATGAAAAAAGGCAAACAGTGGATATCTGATCAATTTGATAAAGATTCTAAATAGCACTATTGTTTTTTTAAGATCTTTATTTCTGAGACTTTGAAAAATCTTTGAAATAAATTTTTCATAAACTGAATAACATGCAAGGATGAGCAGAAAAGAAAAACATTCATTTAGAAAAATTTTGTTAATGAAAAAGAAGGAATACCTTCCTATAAAAATGCCTTAGAAAAATGCCGTGTTTCCTTTAGTAGGCCCCTGCTTTGAATAAACAGAAATTCATTAATTACAAATGGGATATTTGAAAATTTCAAATTGCTCCAGTAGATCTTTTGATACAGCTTAGTGGGGAGAATATCAGGATGCTATAAGTTCAGTTTCAAAACCAGTGGAAGTGGAGTTTGCCAGGCTGTGATTTTAAACACGAGGTATCTCCTAACAGCTCGTAGAGGCAAAAAGGCTAACAACTTCCGCATTCTGTTTTCTGTGGTGGAATCTTTTCTGAATATCCCCAGGCCACAGTTCTTGTTTCTTTCTGCAAAACAAGATTATTTTAGGTTGTGAGAGAAGAAAAGCTTCACTTAATGAACATCATTTGGCGAATACTGTTGCGAGGTGTTTGATTTCGATTGATTGCAAATGTTTCAGCTCTTCACCAGAGGCTACAGACTCACACACAGCCCCACACTGCACGTCTAAACTCCTTGATGAGAACAAATAAAAGAAGCCTTTTGTGTTAACCACTTTTTATGGAGAAAACCAATTACAGTTAATTCTGCGTTGCTCATTGTACAGTTTGTCAAATATCCAGGCAATGGTTTTAACAATCATAAGCTTGAGAGTCAGAGCCCCTTGGTTTAACCCATGCTCTGTCACGTACTGAGAGACTTTAGGAAAAGGAAACATAAAAAATGGAAACAGCAGTGCTGATATCCTAGGGTTGGTGTAAGGATTAAATAAAATATTATATACATAAGTATTTAAATTTTGAAGCACTGTAAAAGTTTTCATTATTGTTATTAAAGTGTCTTAAGTCAAGCTTTGTGACAAAGCATGTTGAGGTCTCAACTACAGGGGCATGTAGAAGGCATGAAGTGTCAGAAGTGAGGGAAGTGGCCAGTGAAGTGGGCACAGAACCCTACAAGTCCAGCCACACAACCATCCCAGCTCAGAGCTGAGGGCATCGGAGGGGGGAACTTGTCCCATGCTTTTCTGGTTCCTGACATTCTCGGGCAGTGCCTTACACAGAGTAAGCACTCGGCCACTGTTCATTTGGTGCACAGTGGCCAAGTGATTTCAGGATTCGTTCACCTACATACTAATATACCAATAAAAAGTAATCTGCGTTTTTACTTCCATGTGTTAAAGTATAGTATTAACATAATAGTTTATGATATATATCATTATAAAAATATAATATATAACATATTGATATGGACATAAAATTGTACATCATTATTTGATAATATATAATACCTAGTGTTACATTTTATGTAATATGTGCTGAAATATTTACATATAAATAGGTAGAAATATAAAGGACAACTAGGAATATCTTCCCGTTTGAATGAGAGATGGTAGGTGGGATATAATATCAGCCTCTCAGAAAAGAACAGGGAGCTGCATTCAAATAATATTTATGAGATGAAAACTTTAAGACTTGAGGGCTTTTTGGATGTTATAATTCCTAAATGTAGGAATAATTCCTGCATTTCAGGCTTGTGTAACTGGATGCACATAGGTGCTGATTATTAAAATGTAGAGTACTGGGAGGTGTAAGTTTTAGGGAGAAGATCTTGAATTCAGTTTTGAATGTGATAATTTTGAGATGCATTTGAGATGACCATGTGAATACTTCAAATAAATAGGGATATATGTATCAATGGAACAACGAGATCTTCTGAACTGTGGAAATGCATTTTTGAATCGTTATGTACAGTTAATGGTAGGCTTAGACAGTTGGAAGCCATCTGTGTTTGAAAGTGAAGTCATAATAAAATAGACAATCTCTGGTCTGAATATAGTGAGGAGACAGTTTTTAGTCAAATAGCCACACGGACAAGTGTAAACTGAGCCCCATGATAAGCTGTGTGAGGAGCCCGCTGGATCTAGTGGTGTGGCCTCCCTCCAGAGCTCTTCTCCCGCAAGCACTGAATGTCCCATGACCATTGGTACAGGCCAAAGTAAAAGTGGTAGGCGAGGAGGTGTATATGTGCAGATATATATGTATATGCACGTGTTGGGAAGCTTGGCTATGAAAGTGAGGAGATAATGACAGCAGGTGGCTGGGAAGGGATTTCAGGCAAGTGAGGGACATCATTTTTTTAAGTGGGAGATGTTCTATGTTTACAAACTGGCTGGCAGGATCCAGTAGAGAGCAAGATGGATATGCAGTAATAGGTGGAAGAAGACTGCTGATGTATGCTTGGGATGGAGTCCAATCCAAGAGCCTCACCTTGAGTGGCAAGAAGGGGGCTAGTCTACTATAAGAGGTTTGAAGGAAAATAGGCTTGTACTATGCTTGATAGGATGACACTGAGGTAATGCTCCATGAACGCTTCTATTTTTTCAATCTTTATTTTGAAATAATTATGGACTTACATAGTAGTTGCAAAAAATAGTACAGACAATTCTTGTGTAGCTTACACCCAGCTTCCCTTAAATATAATATCTTATATAAACAAAGTGCAACCATTAAAAGCAGAGAATTAATGTTGATGCAATGCTATTCATTTACAGACTTAGATTTCATTTGTTGTATAATTCCTTCAAATTTCACCACACTCCCTTAAGCAACCCCACCTTGAATGGGTGGAGACACATCTCCATGGAAACCATCTAATCAAAAGCTATAAAATTAGCAAACTTCAAAGTTGACAAAGCACTTTTTGTGAAGGCTATAGTCTAATGTGACCCATAGTTTGAAATGTCTCTTGACATGATATTCTTTGATGCTCACAAAGGACACTTTACTTTTCAACACTTTCTCAAATTCATATAAAAGCAACTCACTTTGAAATAAACTATAGGTTAGGAAAACAAACATTTACTATTTATATTAAAGGCACTGTATTTAGAGACCATAAATTAATTCTTTCTTTTTGTTTGTTTTATTTTATTTGTTTTCTTCAACATAGGACTGGACAAGGCCCAACCCAAATGCTGATGTATGTTTTGGGTCTCAAGGACAAATACATCAGGAAGTACAACTTGAGTTCTGTACTGTATTACATTATATAAGATGTCAAAGTGTATTGGTTATGCCTTCTGATTCTGCTGTCTAATATATATATATATCTAATATATATATTAGTACAATGACACCACCCTTATTTGAAGCATAGGGATCATAAAGTTCAAATAAATTAATTTTCCAGATGACTAAACAATTCCTTTTCCACTTCCGAAAGTTTCTTAATTAACCCTTTTGATAGATATCTTTCAATAATATATCATATACTTTCTCATTATATTTAAGATGACAATATTCAATCTGTCCTTAAAGACTGAAAGCTACTGCTACAAAAAATCCACTCTTCTGGTGGTGTTGGTAATAGAGGTTTATGTCTACTTTTGGTAGCTTCCTTTCTCTCATCATCTCAGTATGTCATTTAACAATCATTTTGTTCCCCAGGCTGGCCACCAGACAGAATGGGGTTTACTTGCATTGTATCTCTTGTGAAGTGAGAAAACACAGACTAAGTTACTTTAAACAGTATTTAACTTTTCTCTGGCTGAAAACTTAAGTCTGCAGTTAAATTTTAGATCAGGAACTCTGAATTAACATTATATTTTAGAGAACTGATATGCTGAAAAAATGAACTTTAAGCTGGATACCTTCTGGGGTAAAATAAGCACATCCAAATGACAGCCATTCCATGGAGTGTTTAAGGAGCCAAACGGAGTCAATGGCACTTCTTTTGGGGAGAGTTCTTTTTTCTCATCACGGAGTATGTATGCTGTAATGATGTGAGGCAGATTTCTGCTTTAATTTCAGAAGCACTAACACACGTTCTTTTATAATTGCCCATACACATCCTCTCCCTTACCCTCTCCATTGCAAGCTCCATGAGGATAGAGGCTTTTTTCTTCATCTTTACACCCCACAAGGGACATCTGCAGACCTCACCGAAAGCAGTCTACACACATTAATTTAAGAGCTTTATGAGAATTTTATAAAATGACACTGGGGGTGGGGGGCCCACGGTGGCTCAGAAGGTAGAGTTCTCGCCTGCCATGCCAGAGACCTGGGTTCGGTTCCGAGTGCCTGCCCATGCAAAAAAAAAAAAAGTTACCCTAGGGTAGAGCATGAGTGACCACTCCCATAGAGACAGTTTGGTGCTCTTCCAAAGCCTCTTTGGACCTGAGGCCAGGTATGCTGGCCAGAGGCCCTCCTATGGCTAACAGACACTGTTTCCCCAAACTCCTACCCATACAAGATGCTACAAAATAAGGATTGCTTTTATACCTAGAAAATTTATTCCATCTGAAATCCATCTCCCTGAGTTCACCCACAAGACAAGGAGTCTCAATGTAAGTCATGTTTTGGAACATTTCTCTGGGATTCCGCGGTTCCCTAAGGTAGATGTTGAAACTAGTTCTAATATGGGGAAACATACGTGAGCACCTACCTGGGGTGGGCACACACCTAGATATATTCCTGTGCTTCAATATTTTCACATTTTTTACTTTGAACATTTGCTTCAGATATTTTGCCTTTTCACTACATTCATTTTTGAAGGGATTTTTAATTTTTAATTTTGTTCTGCAATACCCTGATGGTAGATAGATGATAAAACTATCTCTTACTAAGAAAACTTATAATAAGTTTCTTAATGAGAGAAAGATTTAAAAGCTATGATGTCATCTCCCTATATCACGCATGCCAACAAACAGAACAGAAATACAATAGAAACCAGCCAGTGCTGGAAAGCCATTTGTTAGCTATTTTCAGCTTCAGAGAATGAGCCAAACCTATGAGGTTGGAGTGCATTAAGTAAAGTCCTAAAAGCTTTATCAAGAGTTTTACTTTGACATAAGTATCTTGCTTCCCTAACATCCAAATGAAAGATGAGGGGTAGCAATCCAATTGGAGAATCATAATAGAGCCTCCTTTATACCCCATATTTATAATTTACTTTTTAAAAGATCTTCCTGCCATTGAAGGAAGAGGAGAAAGTGAAATCAACTTCAGAGTCAACTTTAGAAAAAATCATAATGTCTATCAACCAACTTCTTATTCCTGAGACAGCTTACTTCCTCCGTCTAAAAGGAAAGCAGACAGATAATGCAAATAGAAAAATTCTGTCTCTATGGATTTTGTAATTACTGGTACTCTTCAATAAGCAACTACATTTTTTGACAAGAGACACTGGTAGAGTACAAGTTCTCATTCCATGGACCTTAAATCTCTAAGTAGCCCATAGATGAGAAGAAGGGAGACCTGATTCTTTGGGAGGTTTATACAAATAGGGTTTTTTGTGGAGAAATTCCACAATCAGATCTTCCAAACAGCCATGATGCAGGAAGGTTAAGAACCACTCACTGCTTTAGAGCACAATTACTAATTACTTATCTCCTTAGTACTTTGATTTATAAGACTTTCAAATATGACAAATGCGAACTAAAAACCATAACCTGAAGGACAGAAGAGACTGTGGTAGTCATCTTTTCCCATCCTCAAAATGGGATGCGGAACGCTAACCCTGAACAACATAGCAGCTAATTATGGGATACTTAGAACAGGGTCAACAAATTTTTTCTTAAAGGACCATATAGTAAATATTTCAGTCATTGGGATCCCAAGACAGCTAGAAGATATTATACAGATCCTATTTAAAATGTTAAAATGTAACCATTTAAAAATGTAAAAAGAAAAAATGGGATCATACACTTTTGAAAATTGATTTTCATGTAATATATGTAGATGTTCTCATGTCAATAAATACTGTTGTAACACACAGCTAATACATACAAGAAGTCCATTAGGTGGATATACCAAAACTAATCCAATCAGTTTGTAAAAATTCTTTGGTATTAAAAAAATGAAAAACCAAAAACAGGCAATGGGCCTGATTCAGTCGGAAGGCCCATTGTTTGTGGAACCCTATCTGAAAGGTTTTAAGAACGGGATATGGGAGAGGAAGGAGAGTAGACAAGATGGTTTTGTCTGAGCGTGCTTTTATTGGCTGTGCTCCCGGGCAGAGCTCACCAAACCCACGGTGGAGTGAGGTGAATCCACGAGGACTTTGGCGCATGCAGTTTTTAAGGGCAGGGCTCAGGTGATAGCGGGAAGGGGCGGCACGTTAAGCAAGGGGTCATTATGCAAGGGGGTTGGGCAGCGGGTGGTCAGATGTCCTTGAGCAATGAGTGGACAGATGTCTGCTGAGTAATGAGTGGTCAGATGTCGGATTCGCAAAAGCTTTGATTATAAGGGCCCACTTCCCGTTCTGAAGCCATGTCATGATTCCAGACGCAGAGCCCTCCCCTGCTCCCCCGACCCAACAGTATCCTAAGAGAATAATTAGACCTTTGTAGTATTAGATGGATTTTGCTTTCATGGTATGGGTTGATAGAATTATTTCAATTTTAAAGAAAAGACAAAATGAGGTGGTTGTATACCTTCTAGGCACACGAAGCACTGTCCTAAATACTTTATGAATATTATCTTTTAAAAGTTCAGAAAGTCTTATTAGTGAAGTGCTGTTATAATTATGTTGCAGATAAAGAAAGTCCAAACATGTAATATTTTTCTAAGACTATTTATTTAACATAGATATTTCAAGCACTTATAATATTAAATGCTGGGGATATAGCAGTGGACAACAATCCATGTTTGACCTTAATATCTACCTGGAGAAGACTGACTAGTAATCAGGCAACAGAGGAGCACTTAACCCATAAATAGAGAGAGTGATGTCTGAACAGCTACATAAAGGATTTTTAACAGTTTGCATGAATGGAAAAAACTGTTACTGGCAAATATAAAAGTATTTGTATCTGCATATAAGAGAACACATCTGGGGAATTAAGTGTAGCTCATTCTGATGGAAATGGTATGAGGGAAAATGGGAAGATGTGAGACTGGGCGGGTGAACAGGCCCAGGACCATAAAAACTTTACAACTGTAGGTGGTTGACATCTGAAAATTTTGCCATTCAATATTAATATCCATGTAATGAATTAGAAAGAGCAGCTCTATATTCTATGAACTATCTTGTTCTACCCACAGTCCATGGGTTTCAAGTGAATTTGTCCTCATTCCCCAGGTTTTGAGTGGATGCTTGCCACAGGCCAGGTCAGGTAACTGCATGAATAAAGTCAGATTTGTATTAGAACTATTTAGAAAGAGAGTATGCCAGTTTGAAAGTGTCCTGTACCCCAGAAAAGCCATGTCCTTTAATCCTCATTCAATATTGCTGGGTGGGATCTTTTTATTGTTTCCATGGAGATGTGACCCACCCAATTGTGGGTGGTAACTTTTGATTAGGTGGTTTCCATGGAGATGTGTCTCCACCCATTCAAAGTGGGGTTGCTTACTGGAGCCCTTTAAGAGGGAACCATGTTGGAAAAAGTTACAGTGCTGACAGAGCACACACAGTCAGAGACCTTTAGAGATAAAGAAAGAAAATGGCCCAGGGGAAGATGTTTGAAACAAGAAGCCAAGGAAAAAAACAAAAAAAAAAAAAGAGAAACAAGAAGCCAGAGATCCGAGCAGATGCCAGCCATGTACCTTCCCAGCTGACAGAGGTGTCCCAGACCCATCGGTCTTTCCTAAACCAAGGTATCATTATCTGGATGCCTTTGTTTGGACATTTTCATAGCCTTAGAACTGTAAACTTGCAATTTAATAAATTCCCTGTTTAAAAGCCATTCCATTTCTGGTATATTGCATTCCGGCAGCTTTAACAAACTAAAACAGAGGGTCACATTTTATGCTATACTTTTGAAACTTGTAGATGAAAAGCTTACAACTTTTCATGTTTATATTTATTGGGAAGAATCTTCTTTCGAATAAAGCAAACATAGAGTAAAGCACTATTAAAGAAACCCAAATTAACTGATTAAACATCTGAATTTAGTGGTGACTAAAATTCCTCCTAAAGTGTTTCAGTTTTGGTAGTGATATATTCCCTTCCTTGCTTAAACCAGTTTGAGTTTGTGTCTGTAAATTATACCTGGAAAACTCCTGATACAGCACTGATAGCTAAAAAAAAAACCATGTAGGCCAATAAGAAGCCTCTGTAGGGTTGTATGCAAATTGTAACATTAATAGATTTTTGCTTTCAAAAGAAAAAGAACACTCAGGATTTGTCATAAAGGTGTGATTGGGAGATAAAAGACTAGGCACACGAGAAGAGTCATGGCACTGTGTGTCAGTCTAGGCAAGACATGGAAGGTAATGGTAGGTGGGAATAAATTAAGGTGCTGACATTTAGGACGTGTTGGCTGACTGGAATGGACAAAGGATAGGCAGTAGTCACCAATGGGGAGGCTTAGGCTTTTGGTTTAAGATGCTGAGTGGAGGCAAGTCGTAAGATACAGAAGAAGGAAAAGATTTGGGGCCAGGTTAAGCATTCAAGTTTAGACCTGATGGTATAAGGAAATCTGGCCCAGAGTCTTAGATTTGGGCATCATCTAAATAGCAATTTTCACTGAATCTATAAAAATGGGCAAATTCACACAGAGAAATCACAGTGAGAGGAGAAAAGGGTCTAAGGGACGATTCCGAGGAATGTCAATGTTTAAATTGAGGTTGTAGGGAAAGTATTTACAAGGGGAGACTTAGAAGGAGCAACCACAGGGCCTGGAATGGGGCATGATGATAGTTTTCAAGAGGGAGGAGCTTGAGGTGCAGACAGGTAAATGCTAACAAGGTTAGGTAAACTAAAGCATGAAGCCCCCATTGAATTAAGCAGCTAAGTGGTTTCTGGTCACCCTAATATTTATTTTGCGAGTGTAATTACCAACATTCCTGGCTATCTTGAACCCATCCTTTGTACATTAGCATAAATTTCACCTCCTTGGAGAAGACTTTAATTCAAATTGGACTCTATGTTATAATCTCCCAAAGACCTTTTACTGTATACTACTTTTTAAAATTGTGCTTTATATTTTGTCTTCCCCATTAGATTTCCTGAAGGTTTGGCTATGTGTGTTTATTTCAACAGCATTTCTCCAGCACCTGTTAGATTGCATACCACATAATAATACTCAAGAACTATTTTAGTGAATGAATGAATGGAAGAAAGTAAGAAAAAGACTGACTTACTTTTTAAATCACAGCTGTTAAAAATCACAGATTTAGTGTGGGTACATAATCTCTTTCAAAGAAAGGGAAGAGATGGATAATTTATGCACACTTGAGACTTTATAATCAACTCTGTATCTCTACAGAATGGAAGAGTGGGATGATTTTGGCAATTAATAATAAGAGATAATCTATGTTTGGGGGCTGTACCACAGTCCCTAAAACTATATAGTCTGGGTTCAAATCATAAACTCTACCCACTTGAACAAATTACTTACACCACTTTATCTCAGTTTCATTCTATGTAACGGATAGGGACAAAAATAGTGCCTGCTTTATAAAGTGCTATGAGAATTAATTGACATAAAATTGTTTAGCACATATTACTGAACCACGAAGACAGTACTATCTATCCAAATGTTTGCTATTATTAATACTGAGTTGATAATGAATTCTATGTTTTCAAAGATTTGCCATCATATTTTTTTCAATTAGGTTTACATAAATCTCTTGCAAAATGTGGAAGAAAGCATTTAAGGACAGAATGATTGGACTAAGTCACTGTAAAATTCACACTTTGTCAAAAAGTCCCCCAACAAATATTTATTTCGAACATGCTTGCGAATAGTTTTTTCTGCAGACATCGTTTCTTTCTTTCCTAAATAAAACCAATTCTATGTTTTACAAGAGCTCGAATCCCCTTCCCATTGTCACAACTTATATTGGTAATGTAAATCCTCCACTTTCCCCATTCTCAAAGATAAATACAAAACTACAACCATCTTTCTTTTACAGAGAGATATATGATAAAATATATGTGATATATAGTAAAATTCAGCTTAAAGTTTAGATCACACAGACAGATATTTCCTATGATTATCTTTTGCTCCTTCGTGCTGGGGTGAAAAGATTTTTTGTGTTATGCTTATTTTAAATCACTATAGTTACTTTTTCTTATATTCTCCCATAGCAGTATGATATAATTTTGGACCTGCTGTAGCCATTTGCTTTAACTTTTAGCTGCTCCATTATGAAGGGATTTGGCATATGAGATAGAGCCTATGAGTTACTCATGGCCTCTTTCCCAAAAGTAGGGGCCAGGCCCAGTCATTTTTATCCAGCTGACACTCTACCAGGCTGAAGATGTTGCAGAATGATCTGTGCACATTGAAAGATCCTCCGGCTTGGAATGTGATGGATTTCTACCAAAGCCCTAAGAGAGTACCAGATTTTCAGTGAACACCTGACAGCCATTAAGCCAAGTCTGTTGCCCAGAACTACTCAGTTCTAAGGCTGATGGAAGGCTGTACATAGAAGAGTTGATGAATTCTGTGTCTAGGCCATTTTTCATCACTGGTGGAGTGACACATGATTTCCTAATCGGTTCAGCAGTATTCGCTTTCTCTTATGCGACCATGAACAAGAAGGCAATAAAACGGTTGGAAACTGATTTGAAATATAATTTTTATATTCTAGAAACACTTTACTTAGTATATGAGCCATTCCCACCATTTCTGAAGTAGTCAACCAGGAAATGAGTCCTAGCAGTGATTGCTTTATAAAAAGGCACACATAGAACAAAGTTCCAATAAACTAGAATAAAGGGTTAACCAAATTCTAGGGACTAATATCTTTAAGAAGCATAAATATAAAATATACAATACAGCACCTAAGGAAAAAATCCACACAGGCAGCGTTTTAGTTTTACTGCGAAGATGAAAACTGAAATAAAATTCTGTCATTGACATACTACCAGGTAGCACCACTGGAATATATGTATCCTAGTAAAACATAATTCAACGTATTGTATCATATTAAATGTAATTCTAAATACAGTTAATTTACTGTATCAAAGAAATCATATGGATCTTAGCTACAATTATTTGTTTAGAACATTTATCATCAAGAAAGTTTAATGGATTACAATTCATGGACAATTACAGTATTCTCCTAACTGATACCCCTGTATATGCTCTGTGTCAAATCCATTCAGCAAACAGCTGTCAGAAAAACTTTCTCTAAAAACAGTTTTAAAATCTCTCATTGCATAGAAGATAAAATTGAGAGGAGCAACATTGTTCTAGTTTGCAAGCTGTCAGAATGTGATGTACTAGAAACAGAATGGCTTTTAAAAAGAGGAATTTATTAAGTTGCAAGTGTGCAGTTTTGAAGCCATGAAAATTCCAAATTAAGGCACCAACAAGAGGTTACCTTCACTCAAGAAAAGCCAATGAAGTTCAGGGTTTCTCTCTCAATTGGAAAGGCACATGGCAAACATAGTGACATTTGCTAGCTTTCTGTCCAGACTTCTTGTTTCATGAAGCTCCTCCCGGGGTGTTTTCCTTCTTCATCTCCAAAGGTTTCTGGCTGATGGACTCTGTGGTTCTTGCGGCTCTCTAGTGGATCTTTCTAAAATGTTTTCCTCTTTTATGGGATTCCAGTAAACTATTCAAGACCCACCCAGAATAGGTGGAGTCACATCTCCCTCTAATCAAAGGTTAATACCCACAATTGAGTAAGTCATATTTTTGTGGAGATAATCTAATTGAGTATCCAATCTACAGTGCTAAATAGGAATTAAAAGAAACTGCTGCCTCCACCAGATGGATAAGGATTAAAACATGGATTTTCTAGAAAACATAATCCTTTCAAACAAGTAAGCATCATCCCACTTTAGGTGGTTCAGACACAGTAATCGAGAAGAGAAAAACGCTGAGTTGAGTTTTTAAATGCATAGTCCCATCACTGTGTGTCACATTTATCTTTCATTGCATCTCATTTTCCACTCCTCCCCAAAGCTTCAGTGCCAGGCACTTGGGTCAGGGATGAAACAGCTGACATAAATGTATACTTCACCTAAACTTGAAAATTCCACGTTTCCTGAATTTAACTATCTTTGTCCATCACTCATTACTTTTCTTCACTTGTCAAAAGATTACCAAAGTTTTTCAAAGTTTGAGTTGAATTTCACTTTCACCATTAGGTCTTCTTGAGCCACATGCCTCCCAACTGGAATTGACTCTTCCCTCCTGGAGCGTGCTCCTTCTTTCTTCCTAGTGTGCTTTGCTACTGGCTTGCTGGCTTTCTGACTTTAATTCTTAACTTTCTGACTTTCTTTCTTGCCATCTTTCTTCTTTTTCTTCTAACTTTGTCTTTCATAACTGTTATACATCTGCTTCACTTTCAGGTTAATTTCACCCTGGTCTCTGGCAGTGAGTTGTGAGATGTGCGGCACATACTAACTGTGGCGTCTCCAAGGTTACAGTCCTGACTAATCGCCTGTTCTAGTATGTTAACTAGTACTTAAAAGAAAGATGCTTAGAAAAAATAGCACTTGTATATAAATATCATTGCTGCACTGTGTATAAATAGTCCCTACCCAGAACAATTAGCATCATCCTTCTATTGACACCTCTCCTACTAAACCATGGAGATACCTACAAATACGACGGGGGGGGGGGGGGGCGGGGATCAGTATTCTTCTGCTTGATTCATCAGTGAAAATGTCTCTTAGCTCATGCACAGGCCAGACTTGCCTGTGTGGTTTCAGAGATTGGGTTGAAAATATAATCCAATATATGCATTAGAAAAAGGAAATCAGAACATTAAACCACTTGCTTTACTATCTCTGATCCCCCAGAGGCTCAGTGACATTTGGTGTATTTATCTTTCTTGTTAAAAGCAGATTTCTAACTCCATGGAGCAGGTGGAGGAGAGATGTAGCAGAATGTTTACAATAAGGCATATAAATTTGTTACATGTGTGCCTGTCTGAGGGAAGGGAAGGTCATTGCTTAAATTTCAGTTTACTTTCTCAATTTTCAGTTACATTTTTTTCTCCAGTGTTCTGAGAACTATATATCTCAGTAGACTGATAATAGAAAGAAAAGAAAGGAAGGAAGGAAGGGAGGGAGGGAGAGAGGAAGGAAGGGAAGCAGAGTATAGGTGAGGTAGTAAAATATATTGAAGTAACTGAGAATCAACCAAATAAAGAGGTTGTACTTATATTCCCTTTTAAGATTTTTACCCTTATGTTTTCAGTGCACATTTGTTTGCCTTTCAGTATTATAAGAACTGGTATAAAATCTTAAAATTTGTCTGATTTGCTTGCACTAGAAACCAGTCAATGGTGGGCTGTCTCAGAACTCCTGCATTGCATTGGGTAGTGATGTGACCGGAAACTTGGCCTTTCACATTTAAAGAATCTTTAGTTGGGCCTTGTTCAGCTTCCTTTATGAATTCTATCCACTCAAACATCTCTCCCTGGATGCATTTTGTTTCAATGGCTTTTTCCCTCGCTTGCTTTCTGCATATACATCTACAAATCATGCTATAACTCAAGGAAAACCTATTTTTAGCATATATATCCTCATTTATTATTTCTCTTTTTTCTTCACATTCGACTTCTTAGAGAAAGCCTCATGACTTCCTCAATTCCGGTTCTTTCTAGGTTTTCCTCAGTCAATTCAGTTATGTCATCAACTATTTTTGAGCACATGTAAGTGGTCTGGCGATAATGCTGTGCTTGACTGTAGGGAAAAGCAAGTAAACAAAACATGATTCTTGACCACAAGGAAAGTACACACAAATAAACAGAAAAGTTCAATTCAGTAAAATAAAACCTTGGAACAGATCTGGGCAGTATGTTGGCATCACCTTGGAAATTTATAAAACCCCGAATACCCATGGAGCAACTCAGTGAAATTCACCCAGAATCTCTGAGGTTGGGGCCACAGCTGCTCTCCTGATTCCAATGTGCAGGTAAAACACAGGTGCATGAGTATGTACAAGAAGCTAAAGGAACACATGGAAGATTATTGTGACTCAAATAGGATGAGTCAGAGTAACCTTAGAAGAGGTGGTTTCTGCACAGGCTCTGAAGAATGAGTTGGACACGTGAAGATTTGGGTGAAGGACCTTTTGGATAAAAGGTGTGGCTTAAGCAACTGCTCATTGGTGAGTCTCATCTATGTGCTTTTGGAGAGTTCTAAGTATGTCAGTCATACGGGACAATAATGTATGTGGATACTGAGGAATATGAGGTCGAAAAAATACCAGGGACTTTTATGAAAAGGAGCATTGGGATTGGGGCCCTCTGAATGAGACTCTGCCTCTCTGTAACTCGAGAGCGATGGCTTCCACCCAGCCTTCAATACAGTCACTAAAAATGAGGAAGAACCGTCCTACTTCCCCCTGACATGTTCTTATTTGCTTTTCAGCATCATACCTCATGATTTCCTGCCAGTTTCAGTGCCCTTGAGATATTAACCACAGTATTTACAAGCCACCCCAGCACCGGACTCTAGTATATATATAATAGAATCTCTTCTCACTAGCTGCCCATCCTTGAACGCTGAATTTCAGATGTGAATGGGACTTTCCTTATTTTTAGGTTTCCTATAGTTCAGAAACATTTCACATCCAGTTTATGTTTCCAAATCATGACTTTAGAGGATCTTAATTGTTTTCAAAGGAAGAAAAACCACATTTAGAGGGCACTACAAGAGACAAACTTTCATGTGCATTGTTAATTGATACCATTTCACATGACATGAAGATGCATTTTTTCACAGGGAGATAGACTTATTTACTCCTAAATTTGATTCTGAATAAAAATATATAATTAATAAGTCAAAGAATTTTGGAGTCCTGACGTGTTTGGCTCAGGCAGTCCAAAATGAACCATATTTGTATCTTAATCTCTATATTTGAAATGTCAGTCACCTCGTGAAATTATAGTAAAATATGTAGGGGTGAAAAACATTGAACACATCACATCCTTTTCTGCTGCAGGCAAATGCAATAAATTACATTGTTCTATTTTAGCATATCTGGACAGAAATTGAGAGTGGGTGTGAATAAGCACTAAAGGCCTGAAATCCAGCTCTACATTTGTAGTCCTCTAATTCCTGGCAATGTTGTTGGTTTGTGTTACTGCATTCCAAGGGCTGTCTAGTTCCTGCAGTTCAGGTGCAGCTTGTCTTATGGGAAATCTGGGCGAGGATCAACCTGTCGGGAGGAAGAGGACTCATGTGATGTGGGCAAACATTTCCCCTTTGGTAGGTAAAGCTTGGTTGTGCATTTTTAAATGTCCCAAGTCTGGATCCCAAACAAAGAGAATCTCAGGTAGAAGCATTTGCATTTTCAAGGCATTCTAAATCACTGAACTTTTCTATATTGTGGACCTTGTACAAGCCTCTGGAGATACAGCAGTGAGCTAGATAGCTTTCATTCCTGCGTTCATGGACCAGTGAAGAATAAACACAAAAGGGATTCAAAAAATTAGTACAAAGACACTTGCCTTTAGAGCTAAAAGTATTCCCGCCCATCCATTCAGTCAACCTGTATTCACCAAGTACCTACTTTGTGCCATGCCCTGTTTTAGGCAGAGCTGCTCAAATGGAAGACAAGGACCCATCTCTGCTCTCAAGAAGTACCCGGTAGAGTTTTCCAAACCTGAATATCCTGAGAAACCCCTCAAACCTACTGAACTGCAATCTGTAGGGCTTTACCTCAGATATTTTTATTGAAAAAAAAGATAAAAATATCTTCTCAGATGATTCTGACAAGTTGCTAACCATGAATTTTTTTCTAATCCAACGAAAACACAAAGCGATATTCTTTTGTGAAACTTTGCCATTGGAAAATATCATCCCTGATACATGCAGGTTTCTTTCTCTAGTATATCATACCTAGCAAACCCTACATAGTGTCCAACTTTTTGAAGGATAATATAAATTCAATATAAATGAAAATAATAATATACCATTTTTAAATAATTTATTTTTAGGTTTAATTTTTTCATGTGTTTTTTAACTTTGCAAGTGTATTTTGAAGTAGTGTCTATTGATATAATTTATAAAGAGATAATCATGGCAATCAACACAAAATTATGTGACATATTCAAGACTTTAAAGCTATTTAACACTGGAATATGCACACAATGTTATGCTTGTAGAATATCGAATTATCCTGGCAAAAATTACTTTTCCATCCTTAGACGATATCCCTGGAAAAACTGCCCCAAACGTGCAGCAGCTCTCCTGGCATCAAAACCCAATCACTCTGCCCATCTATTCATAGGGATTCTATTTTATCCTCTATAAATAAGCTGCCAATAAGGAACTCAAGATAAATACTTGACTGAGAATTGAATCTTGAAATGGTTCTCTCTATTTTGATGTACCCAGTTTCATCTCATTTCTAACACATCTGTCACTGTATGGCTGTAACAGCATTAACATTTTTTCAGCCCGATTTTGATTAGTTGAAGTGTGAGCAAGCATATGTAAAATATATACATTAACATCCATATAAATCACTAATTGTAAGAGCTACACAAATTTTTTAAAGGCTTGAAATTAAGAAATTAGAGTCATTCTTACAGGTTTGCTAGGTCAAAAATATCTGCTATTGTGTTAATCCAGGTGACATTTGAAATAGGTTGAATTGCATTCTTCCTAAGAGTTAAAATTAAAATAAAGTGACCTCACTGGAGTCTAACCATCCTTAGATTGCTGCATGCTATATCAATTTTTTTCACCAATTCAGCTATTCTAATATAACAAATTGGCTTCATCTCCATTGGTCAGCTTCTTCCTCTAATGCAGACAACTTAATGGATTTTAGTTCTAAATAGAGTACGTTTTGTTTCTGAGTATTAATTTCAACTTTAGTTATTGTGCAAATTATGCCCTAGCTTGAAATTGAACCACGCTGACCACTAAAACAAAGTCTAATATATCACCCATATTAGAAAATTTTGCCCAGCCAGCAAAGTCAAGTTGGCTTCATTTCTCCATCCTTATAGACTCTTTTACAAAACACGTTCTCCATCTAGGGGTTGGAAAGCACACACTGCTATCCAGCCCCATTAGGACATTCACTACACATTTATATACCTTTTTGAAATGAGAGAATCACTTATATGTGACCGTGGGTCCTTTCCTTCCTTCTACACTGTTGTCAGTGGAGGGGACCAGGGGTCTCGCCTTCTCATTTATGTAAACCAGGACCAACTTGTTAGTCATTTTTAATAGTGAGGTAAATAAGAACGAACAAGAATATTGTATATAAAGGGATTTTTTCAAAGTATAAAGGAGCACACCATGTGGATGTAATGTATATATATAGTAGATGTGTCTTTTCATTATGGACCAGATGAAATAACAAAATTTTTTTACTTTTCCTAGAATATAAAAGTTATCTTTAGTAATGAGGGTTCTGGGTCATGGCTCTTATCAAATTTTTATTTCTTTATTTATTGGAGATGATGCACTCTATCTACCATTATGACTTAGAGTGACTCATTTTTCTTTTCTCCGTACCAGTACTACTGAAATGGTCCTCTTCATTTTATCCTACTAGTTCAGCTCTCTTTATTTTCCATCAATTAACATGTCCTTAGAATAGTTCCTGTCCCAGAAGAAAAACCACAGCCTTCTCTTCATTCATAGAAAGTTAAACATTATCACAGATCAGGAGAGGTATTGCGTTTTCACACAAATATGCACGCGTATTTTTTTCATTTGGAAATTTCTGAAGGGTTGACTTTGCTTCTTCAGTAAAGTGCAGATGCCTCAGCAAACTAAACTAGACTCAGCCAGAGCAAAAATCTTCCCTCCCAATATCAGAGAGGAAAGGCCTTTAGGATCACAGGTATGTTAGATTTTACATCTGTTAACTGCTCATTTACAGGTAAGAAATGTGAAGATAGTGCAGAGAAATTAAGAGACAAAGCCAAGGGAGAATGGATTTCAGAATGAGACTTGGGTTCAAATTCACCCATCTGCTACTGACCAACTTCACTATCTCAGGCAAATGCCTTAACCCACCGGGCCAAGGTCTCCTATTTTATAAAACAGGAATAATATTTATTACCTTCAGGGAAGGATTATTATTAAGGCAAGGCAACATGTGCATACGAAGTGCTTATAAATAATGCCTGGCATATACTTGCAAACTTGGGTGTCAAAAAATTAGTTTATTACATTTAATATTACATAGTAAATTAAAATGAAAAGCTTAGGTCTTGATGCAAGTCTTAAGTCCAGATATTCCATAAAACCCATGACTGTACTTGGATCTTCTCAAAACTTCCTGCTAAAATAGTAGAATCATGAAGCTGAGCAACAAAAAAATTTATGCCAAATTGCTAACTCGATAACCTGATGTCTCTGAAATTAAATAGAGGAGTAAAATTAAATATAGCTTTTACAATTGAGCATTTATTCTTCCAAAGTGGTATGAAAATCTGGCAATTAAAAACCTGTTATGATGTATACACACACACACACATAAATATATGTAGGGCACACATTTCTCTAGAGTATGTGAAAATGTGACAGAAAACGACTTTTCCTCTCTCATGCACATTCTCTCTCTCCCTCACTATCTCTCTGGGTAAGCCCCCATGTCAAATAAGCAGATTCTTTAAGACAAAAAGTAGAAAAAGGCAGTGAACAATTACCAGACATATATGACAGTATGGTAGCTTATTAAATAAACACATGGGTTTTAAGCTATAGGTTTTTCTCACCCACTTACCCAAAGTAATGGGGTGACTACCAGTTTGACACTTCATTTTGGAGAATGACATATCTTACTTTTTACTGACCTAATTTCAGCTTAATGGCATTCACATTATCGAAATGAATTCTTTAAAAAGTTGTGGGCATTTAATAGAGCTACCTCAAAATACTGATATTTTCCAATAGGATTACTTTCCTTTCCTTTACTTGGTTAGCCTTTTTAGAATGAATGCACCTTAGAAATCAGGATGACAATGTGTAAGTGTGGATATTAATTGTAGAAATGATAATTGGAGGAAGAAAAGTCAGAGAGTTTTAATCTTTCTAACATAAACTGTTCAACTTCAATGTAGGCTTTTACTCTGAATGCCTTTTCCCCAACAAATTGTAGAATGCTTTACGCTTTACTCTAGAAAAAGATCAATGAAGTTATTCTATCTTTTTTGTCAGTGAAATTAAAAAAATGCAATTCTTGAAAATTGACTTATTGGCACTTGCAGGTAACCAACTTTAATGTTTGTCTGAGTTTTATCTCATTTTCTGAGTTCACCAGCTGAATCTGACCAGATTTTCTAACATTTCCATATACTAATACTGTTATTATTATCCTTCATAAAATATTTAAAGCTTTTTCTGTAAGCTCATTACTTTTCTTTTCTTTGAACTATAGTAAATTAGAGTCTGAAGATAGAGTAAATTTCAGGGACCTGTTGTGCATGAATTATAATCTTTTGTAAGCCAATCTTGCCACCTAGTGGTTACAGGTGAGTTAAAACATTTAAAAGATTAAAATACAATTAGTTTCTATTTTTAGGACTTTTCAAATAATTTAAACATATTCATTTACGCATATTTTTGGAAGATCTTCAAAAGCAACTGGATAGCCTTTTCAGCAAATAATGTTGGAACAAGTGGGCTTCCATAGGCAAAAAAAGAAAAGGAAGAAAATTAAAGAACAGCAACCTAAACCTCACACTTTATAAAATAATGACTAAAAATAGAAACAGACTTAAGCATAAAATACAAAACTTTAAAAGTTTTAGAAAAACATCAGGAGGTAGGACATAGTAAATAGTTCTTATACTTGACACCAAAAGCACAATCCATAAAAGGAAAAATTGTTAAGCTGGCACCTCATCATAATTTAAAAACTTTTGTGGATCACCAAATGGATGAAAAGACAAAATGCAGACTGGAAGAAAATATTTGCAAGCCAAATATCTGAGACATTTAACACTCAAACAAATACCTAGAAGATGTAAAGAATTCTCAAAACACAAGAGTTAAAAAATCAAACAACCAAATTATAAAATGGGCAGAAGACATGAATAGATATTTCATTAATGGAGATCTAGAGATGGCAAATAAAAACAGGAAAAGATGTTCAACATCATTAGCCACTAGAGAAATGAAGATTAAAACTTCAGTGAGGCATTGCTGTGTACCTATCAAAATGGTTAAAATAAATAATAATGAAAAAACCAAATGCTGGAGAAGATGCAGAGAAAGGTGACCACTCATACATCCCTGGTGGAAAAGTAAAATGGTACAGCCACTCAAGAAAATGCTTTGTCCAATTTTTATAAGCCTAAACATTCAATCAATTTACAACCCAGCAATTGAACTTTGGGACATTTATCATGGGGTAATTGTGAACATATATTCCCACAAACATCTGTATGCAAGTGTTAAAGCAGCTTTATTCATAGAAGCCCCAAACTAGGAACAAACTATACGTTCTTCAATAGATAAACAGTTTCCCAAACTCCCCACACTCAGAACACTACTCGGAAATAAAAAAGATTGAACCATCCACACACAACTACTTGGATGAATCTCACAGGAATTTTGCTAAGTGAAAAGAGCAGATCCCATAATGTTACTCATTGCGTACTTCAATTTATATAACATTTCTGAAATGACAAAATATAGCAATGGAGAACAAGCATGTTGGTGGTGGTCAGAAGTTAGAGACCTGGGAGCTGTGGGCAAGGGAGGAGAATGTGGCTCTGACAGGACAGGAGGGAGGCCACAGTGTGGAACTTCTCTGTATCCTGACTGTAGGGACAGATGCACGAACTTACACATGTGATGAAGATGAATAAAATGTAATACTCACACATGTACCTCCAGTTCCTGTCAAACTAGGGAAACCTGCGTAAGAAGAATGGATTGCATCAATGTCAACATCCTCGTTGAGATTCTATTCTGCAGTTTGGCATCAAGATGTCACCATTGGGGAAGCTACGTAAAAGGCACACAGATTTTTCTGTATTATCTCCTGCAATTGCACAAGAATCTGCAATTATCTCAAAATAAACAGTATACTTTAAAAAGGCAATCCTGCCACCTAGTTGTTATAGACAGAAATGAGGTTTAAAAGATGAAAAGTTCATAGAGTTCATTCTTATTTTAATCAGTTCAAACAATCTAAACAAATTTACCTGTCCAGGCATTTATCAATCATTTGAATTGCTTCAACTTTCAAGTTGAAAATGCTTTCTATGCATATGTTTTAAGCTGAAGATTGAATGGGCATTTATCATATTGCATGGTTATTTTTTCTTTGTATATGTTAAGAATTGATTTGAAACAAGGAAGGAAAGCATATTTGATAAATTAGTAAGTGTAGAAAGAATACCCAGCATTCAGAACGCAAAACACATAGAAGACATTTTCTAGATTGTCTTTGAAAACGATTTCTAAAATAATTTAATAATTATGAAATTCTCCTAGCATAAAATTATTCTGTCCTTCTCTTTCATATGTGATTAATAGCTGTCATATATAGAGTTTGGTTTGCTTCTACCTTTTTTTTTACTATCAAAATGACAACCATTCTTCCTGATATGAGAAAGACAGTGTATTTTTCTTAACTCTGAATTATTTTCCTCTATGCCCAGTAGAAATATTGTACCATGTTTTCTTACTTGTAGTAATATTTTCCAGAGCAAGAGTACATGGAAAAACATGTGTGATAAACACTTGTGTCTATTTATTTGTCTCCCATTGAATAATTACACTTTTTAGAGAGATAGGGGATTTTAGAAATGTGTAGTAAAAATAAATACGGACAAAAGAAGTAGAGGCTAACATGGAAAGAAGTCTTGACTGAAAGTTAAGATTTGGGGTCTAATTAGAAACGGAGAGAGATTGATATGAGGTTGGCAAGTCACTTAACCACTTGGGGCCTCACTTTTCACATCTGTAAAATGAGGGAAAAGAAAATATAATTCCTAATATAACTTCAAGCTTGAATACTATGTTACCAAGCCTGGAAATACTCATCGTAGAAAGCTTTATGCTTTAAATTTTGACTCAAGGTGTTTGCTTTTGCTATTGTTGCTTTGTACACAATAAATACAGATATATTTTTAAGAAAGAGAAGGAATTCAGGTTCAACCTAAAATATTTATGCTTTTTTCCAAATTTTATGTCCAAATTCTTTATAGGTACATTTAAAATTGAATAAAACATTATTATCTGATGTATTAGTAACTAAGTTATCATAAGATATTGCAATGTTGAAAGTATTTATATACCAGCATATTAATTATCAATGAACAGTAACATAAAGATCCTTTCATTTAAGGATGGTGTCCTTTGTGGGGTGAAAGGTGGCTCAGGCCTCCTTGCAATGGGATACCCAGCCTCATTACTCATTCAGGGAAGCCATTAGGATGGGCTGTGGCCACTGAGAGGAGGCTCTGGCCTGCAGAAACTGCACATTCCCTGCAAATCGAGGCTGGATGAGGGAGCAGTCTAACTGCACATGTGCACTTCTTACTGTACCCAAAATCCATGAAGTAAGAAATAGATGACATGACAGAACATCAGAAAATATGCCTTCAGCTTTAACCAAAAATTTTGAGGAATTCCTGAAGACAATTTGAGGAATTCCTGAAGACAAAACGCGTATGACAGAGAAGCAACAGGAAAAAAAGAGTCCAAAACGCACAGAAGACAGCTGCAAACGTGGGTACGGTCCTGGTAGAATCTCCAACGTGCGTGAGGAGGTCTTGGCGCCATCGTCAGGAAATGACGTAGGGAATTGCAGCTGGATCAGCCGGCCCAGAGCTCTTTCTCCTCCCTCTGCTTCTGGTGAAGAATCGCTGGAATGGTGTTTGCTCAAAGGTGAAAGACCCGAGAATGTGCTCTAGGGCTGGCTGGAAAGGATCGCGGTGCTTCTGGGAAGCCTAGAAACACTAGATCTCCCAAACTACAGGGTAAATTTAGTAGTGTTCTAAAAGTTTGAGTCAAGGAATTCTCCAAATATACTATGCAAAAAAAAAAAAAAAAGTGAGGAGAAAACATAAGGGCATTTGGAGGACAGATTCAGAATTTTTTAAATTCATTTTGTAAAGCATTCACAGCGCTGAAGGGAAGGAATAGAGAGTAAGAAATAATAGAAGAGCATTTCCTAGAGTTGAAGATTAGATATGTATTTTCAATCAAACTGTGTATCTAACAAGAGAATTTTAAAAATAAAATTCCAAACGTATCATTGTGAAAGCATAGAGAAGTGTCAGATTTACATGAAATTTCTCACTAGAAGGCTAGAGAATTGAACAATTATATTCAAAGATGTGAGAAAAAGGAATTCTGACTTAATTCTGTACTCAACCAAACTACAATTTCAGTGTGCGGGAAAAGGGGATATTTGGTAACAGTGGTAAATCTTTAATGATTCCCCAAACACTATCCAGAAATCTTTCTGTATTACCCTAATGTTTTCTATTCTTGTTCTTACACATTGGCAGTTTCACGTATTTTCGTTTCTTCTCAAACTTTGTGCCCCACCTCTGCTATCTTTCACCCCTCTATGCTGATGACTTGTTTTGAAAATTTCGTTGAGGAAAAGAAGCAGACAGATTTAATTTCCTCACCCTCCTAAGACTCGGTCTACCATCTTTCCAAATGTGTAACCATTTTCTTAAAATAGACACACTATCCCTGCTCCCCCAAAGGCGACAGCCCTTTCCTTACGCCCCATATTCCAACTGTTTTCTCAGGGACGTAATTCTTGTCATGATTCCTTCTCTCCTCTCTCTGCTAGCATTCTCTCTCCCTTTCCACTGGACAGTTCCACTCGAATATGTTCTAGGGTCTCCCAATCTCCTGTAGCTAACACCTTCTTTTCTGTCTCCTCTTAAAGCAGGTGCTGTCTTTAGTCACTGTGTCCTTTTCTCACCTCTCATTCTCTTTCTCCCACTGCAAATAAGCTTCATTCCAGCCCACCAGGAAAAAAATAAAAATAAAAGAACTTTTTTTTTTTCAGTTCTCCGCAAGAATCATGGTCCCTTTTTCCCTCACCTTGGCTTCAGGAACACTTTGCTGGATTCTCTGCATATCCCCAGATATTTCTCCTCATTCTCTTTTCAGCTTTTCTCCTTGTGTCAACCTCTAAATGTTCACGCATCCAGAGCTTAGTGCTGGCCTCCCATCCCTTTCTACCTTCTTCCCTCTGGCTAGAAGGCTTTCCCCCCAGACTTGACCTAGTGTTGCCTTCATATAATTTAGTTTCTTGCCAAAATATCTCTGCCGCCAATAAGCCAACCAATATTTCTTGTATCATTCTGGTTTGTTTTCTTAGCACTTTTCCTAATCTGACTTTTATTAAATTTCTGAATTTTTCTTTCCTCTCTCTGAAAACTTTAAAATTAAGCATGAATTTGCATGGTCCCCCCAAATCTCAAGTACCCACAAGTGTCTCATGCATAGTAAGCTTACTATAAGTGAATATTTGGCTAAACAAGTAAATAAATAAATAATATATAAAAGTCAACAATAATGTTTAAAAATGACAAAATCTTATTGAGAAAACTGGAAATCAGTCAATTTGTATTGATTTTAAAACACAAATTAGTGAACCATATGGAAATTACTGTGAGCCTTGTTGATAATCAGGAAAACACAATTAGGTCTATGATATTTTGTTTATCACTAGGATATGGTAGATAATTTGATAATATTGGCAATATGCAGGCTTTGGGGAAAGTATTTGTGAAGTATCTATCAAAATTCAAAATTCATGGGCACAGTGCAAATTCTTAGAAAGGACCCATGGTGAATCCAAAGTTTGCACAGAGATTTTTGTCCAAGGATGTTCATCATAGAGTTAAAAAAAAGAGAAACAACCTAAACATTCAACAATAGAAATAGGCGGGTCTCTCTGATTTCTGAAGAGACATCTTTTTTAATGAACATAGAATTTCATAATGCAGAGTTGAGACAAAAATTATGCTAAAATAAAATGACATGTACTATGAAAATGCACTGAAAATGAACATAAGAAAAAAGACATGCACTTTTTTTTTATCTATGAACAAGAAAAGAAATGTGTGTCTATGTCTGGTTAAGGGGCAGAAGGAATTTCACATTTTACTCTAAATGCCTTTGAAAAGTTTGAATAATACACAAAAACTGTAATAACATGTAAAAACAAATTTTTAAAAAGAGAAATAAGTTATATTTATTGTTAGAGGAGTACTGTGATAATAGTATAAAACTAGTGCTACTGGAGTCTAAGCAGACGGCACAGTAATCTAGTGTGAGTTCAGAGAACTGGCATTTAGAACCAGTGGCATTGTCATTGAATAATTGGATTAATGAAAGAATGGAACTCAGGGTACAACAACAGAAATCTAGACTGAAAATGCCAATTTGAGATCATCAGCATATATGGACACTAATTGAACTCATCAGATGGGATAAGCCACCAGGGGAAAGTGGAAAGCACGAGAACCCTGAAAAGCAAAAAAAACCTTGACACTCAAGAATGGAAGCCTGAGAACAAGGTTTAAAACATGCCCATTGATTGTCTAATTAGGAAGACGATGTTGACCTTAAGGCTGAAAAAAGCAGTTTCTGTGGAACGTGTGGGCAGGAACTAAACTGAAGTGGGTTGCTAAGTCCTTGTGAGCAGAGAGATGGAGAAAGTAAGAGTGGTCCTCCTTTAAGTAGCTTGGCGATAAAGGGGAGGTCAGGGGAAGATGGAGTTGTCATTGAGGTGCAACTGATTGGTGGTTTCTTTGCTGCTATGGCTGTGGTGATTAAAGCTTTTCTGTTGATTTTGTTTTTTAAAATGTTTTAAGATGGAGAAAGTTGAGCATGTTTAAATCCTAAAAGGAAGGAGCCAGAAAGCAGAAAAAGATGTTGATGATACAGGAGAGAGCAGAGAGGATGAATCGACCAGAGGATCAAGCAAAGAGCTGGGGTTAGCCTCTGGTAGGCCATCCATTGTGAAGAAAGAAAGGGGGAAAACAGTGGTAGATTTTTACTGAAGATTTCTATTTGACACGTGTTGTCTTTAATATTTACAGTACCATGTCTAGGTTGGGACACATTAATTTTATAGTTCAGAAGACAGAGAATAAGCCTGGAATTAAAACAAAATAGGCTAAATAATCATAAGAAAGTGAGTGGATTAGGTACTGGGAGGTTTGTGCTCCTTTGGTGTACTTTTTATTTAATCCAAAACTTTTCTCTGTTTTGATGCATTACGTGCACTAAAGACACTTGTGAACTTTAGGAGACAAATTTCCTTGAATCTTTTAGTTCACGATGCCTTCTGCCACCAGGTGTCAGCATAACTCTACATGAATTTTGCTTTCCTAGTTAATTGTCTGGAGTCGGCCATAACACTTTCTATTAGAAACAAAAAAATAACTGTAGATAAATAAATAAAACAAAAGTCTTCTACTTCCCTCGACCCCAAGATGTTCATGAATTATTTATCATGATAAGAGCACATAAAGTGTCTAAGGAATCTGTCAGTTCCAAAAATCATGGGAGTTACTCTACCCTAGACATATCTGAAGGCAAATAATCTGATGAGAAGAACGGATGCTCCTGAGAAAGAACTAATGACAGCTCCGTGCTGCTAGTTCCTTGAGGAGAAAAGGTAATGGAACACAGTAATTGTGATTCAGTTTGTGCCATTAGTAAGTATCATACATTCCTGACTTATTGAAAAGACCATGACATTGCTATGTCCTTCTGTCCTGGCTACATCTTGTTGTTTAAGGATGCAAGGTGGTCCATATTCTCACATAAACTTAGTACACTGATAAAATTAAACAATGTTCTAAGGTAAGCATGGCTAGCATTCTTACCAGAAAGGCTCCTTTGCCATTCATTGACTTTAGGATTCAGAACAACATTTAATTTCTCCCATCAGTACAAGATAGACTAGGTTCTGTCCTCTCTCTTCAGCTGTTTTTGTGTGGTTTTACAATTAAGGTAGCTATCCAGTGAAGTTCACTTTTCAACCTTCTGAACTCTGGAGAGTCTAGAATATCTTCTGCTTAATTAGAGCTAAATCATTTCTCTCCTTAGAAACACCAGGGCCTGAAGTTTTAACAAGGATCCTGTGTGAAGACACTATAAGGCAGGTGTTGAGAAGACAACCATGCCAGCCAATCGTGAGAGTTAAACCAGAGGTACAGGCACTGGTCACTCCTGCTAAAGCCTTCTGGGGGACAGGAGACCAACACAGGCAGCTTTTGTCTGTTTCCCTTGTACGTCCTGGAACACCAGAGTCAAGAAGTTGGTGGAAAAGTCAGGATAATGGCGTCTGTGTCTCAGAGGTTGAAGCACTTGAGTACACTCCCAACTTGGATGAAAATGGACTTTATAGCTCTAGGACATTCAGATTACTTACAAGAAAACAATTCACATACCAGCTAGCTATCTTTCAGCTCATTTTTAAAGAGAAGAGGTGGAGAAACTCAGTCTTGAAAACTCCCAGACATGGGCTGCTGGTCTTCTTTCCATCACTTTTTGGTTCCAAATGCTGACTTCCTCCTAAAAGCTTTGATTTTTGATGGTATATCCATTTATCTGATCCTAAATTACATGTAATTAAAGTGATTAATTTGGTACATATAAGCTATTTTGTTTTACAAACATAGACACATAATAGTTTTTCCACATGTCACCCAGACCACACTTCTAAGGGCTTGGTATACTTGGGTTACATTCTGGAACCTTTCTCAAGACATGTGATGACTTTACTTCTGCCGTCTGCTACCAACATGTGTGCATGCTGCTACTTAATATGAGGCAGGCTGAAAATTTAGCCTTGGAAGAATAATCTAATTTGGAGAGTAAATCATGATACTTGATAACTATGTTAAGCTTTTCCTGGTATAGGTATAGATTTGACTTGCAAATGACTCATTCTCCCCCATTCCATGCTAAATCATTTATCTTACACTGCTAAACTAAGTAAAAATATTAATGGAGAGGGAATATCTCAAGATTACAATAGAGGTGTAATAAATCTCCAAAATGTAATTCTTTATACCAGTGTTCTCAAGCTTCTCTTTATTTGTTTATGTAAAAAAGAAAGAGGCTGAGCTTTATGCATACTTGTCACGTGTAATGACACAGATTTCTTCAGTTTGTAATGCAGGCTTTCCTGAGAGAAGTAGGGGAGAGCACAGCATGAAACTGACTGGCAGTGCTACCCTGTTCTGTCGTTCTCTTTGAGCATGTTGTGGGATGCAGGCACTCACCAGGGTTTGTTAAGTTCAGGTGTCGATTATCCTATCTGGCTTTACCTAAACTTGCCATCATGAAACGGACGAGAACTGACTCTCCTTTTTCTAGTAATGTGACGAGTTTTAGTTGAGCTTTAATTTTGGGGCGCAAGACACAGCTTGACCAGAAACTCTGAATGGGAGAAAAGATGTGGAAGCATTTTCCTTTAAGACTGGTTCTCAAACGCTTTGTGGGGAAAAACGACTTTAAAAAAATGTTCTGGGCAGGCCACGGTGGCTCAGCAGGCAGAGTTAGTTCTCGCCTGCCATGCCGGAGAGCAGGGTTCGTTTTCTGGTGTCTGCCCGTGCAAATACAAAAACAAAAACAACTGAAAAAAAAAAGTTCTATCATTCCCAGACTTTCGTGGGATCCTATTGTACATAATTAACATGCAGATTCTGATCTATGTGGCATACCACAGGAGTTTCAGAGCACACGCAGACTGGGCTACCCCCTGCCTGTTCAGTGATATGACTGCACTGATCTTGTTACTGGACAAAGGCCATGGATTCTTTTGCCCAGTGTACTCAATACCCAATTCCTGAGACACTGAGGTTTCAAGGAGAGAGAGAGAGTTTATTACTTGGCGTGTAGTAGATGAGCAGACGGCGTAGTGGCCCAAAACCTGTCTCCCTGAACTGTAATAATTCAGGTAGTTTTATTAGAGAAAAGGTGGACAGGGTTTAGGAAAATAAGCACAGTGGCCCCACATGATGTAATTAGAGGTGATCTGATTATTGAACATGTGCAGATTGATTACACGCTTAGTCTCAGAAGGTATGAAAGAAAATGATGGAAGGGGGTCAAGGTGACTTGTAGGTTAAAGTTAAGCTACTGCGCATGTCAGGAGGGCCCACTTCGGTTAGATACAGTCTCAGTTATCAAGATAACTTCAGATTTGTGGGGGGGCTAGTTCTGGGCTGATCCAGACCCTTCATTAATAAACATGAGGGGCTGTCTGTGGTGATTACAAGACTCTGAAGTTGAAAACTGGATAAAAGGGTACAAATGAAGGTTAGTCAGAAGGTTTTTACAACCACAGAAGATAAGGGCTATGCAGTCATTACCAGAGATCAAGGCAGCTGGGTTACAATTCAGAGATTTCAAGAACTTTCCTCTGTCTACTCCAATGTGCCAGAAAGCAAAAAGAGATACCTATATAATATTCAGTAATAAGAATCATTCCTTAAACCCTGATTTCTCTGTTACAATCATGCACTGGAATGCCATCGCAAATTCGGATTGTAATAAATGTTTCTCAGTGCTTACTTGAAATTTCTGTACTTGCTATTTCTCTGACCAGTAACGGAGAGTTTGTAAAGCAGCAGCAGTTTGAGAACCACATCTTGAATAGCACGATTTTAGAATATTCCATAAGCCTATTACCTCTTAGAACAAGGTATCAGTTAACAATCTTCATAGATAATGCAGCAGTTAGACACAAGGACTCTCTCTGGAATCAGACTGACTAATAGGGACAAATAGTTTTTTTTTTTTGTTTTTATGCAATTTTATTGAGATATATTCACAATACATAATTCACAATTACATCTACATATAATCCTCCAAAGCGTACAATCAATGGTTCACAGCATCGTCATGTAGTTGTGCAACCATCATCACAACAAATTTTTGAATATTTTCATTACCCGGAAAAATAAGCATCACATGGCTTTCTTCCCCTGTGACTGCCCACTGCCTCCTCTGATAATACCAGTTATAATTGGGTTAGGACCCCCCTATCCAGGATGGCCTCATTTTAACTAATCACATCCTCAAGAACCTTCTCCAAGTAAAGTCACGTTCTGAGGGCCAACGATTAGTACTTGAGCCCATCTTTTGTGGAATGAAATTCAACCCTTAACCCAAGGGCTGCCATAGGACACAGTCACAGGACAAGTTCCCCAGAAGTAGAGCGTGAGACAAGGGTTCTCATACATGGGATTGAGGGAGTGCTGTCAGGAGAAATCGGTGAGGAAGTGAGGGAGCAGAACGGAACAGGGGAAGAAATGACGGACGTAAAGAGACAACTGCAGTTAAGTCTAATTTCAGCCGATTCCCCTGGAACTGCGGAGGGAAATTGGACCACACGGTTGCTCCTCGCCGTTACTCACCATTACCACTGGCGATGGACCACCACCGGGGGATGTGCACAACCACTTCGGAATCTCTGAGTTTGGTCAGCTAAGGGCACTTCATTGAAAACAGTGAAGCTGTGAGGTCCTAGCAGCCGCTAGGACAATCACTAGACTTCACTGGTCGGGAAACGTAACCTCGGTGGGGAACCGACAGTGTCTACGCCAGCCGCCACACGCCAGCATCATCCAGTGGCAGGGTGCAAAGCCAGGCAGCATGGAATGGCATCTCATAATCTCTCTCTTGTTCTGGTATCCACTGTCTGCTTCCCAACATCATCGCTAAACTATGTTAGCTTTTATCTACATTACAATGTTAACCATTATTTTACCTGCTTATAATTTATTCGCTGCCTAAAGATCGACCCCATCGTGACAGCCCAGGCCAAAAAAACTGATACTTAAGATTGCTTTAAATGAAAAAAGGACAAGAATATAGGGAAAAGCATTAGTAAAGATGAAGTCACGTCCAACACCATTGGCAAAGGGGGACGATAAGCCTGAGTCCTCACTCCTCCATCTCTGCCTTTTTCAGTGTTTTCTTTCCATCACTTCCGTTTCTTCCCCAGTTATAACAACCTAGTATTATCTAATAAGATATAAGATATGGTGGAGTTAATCACAATATTTCTTCATGGGAGTTGGGGTAGCCTAGCACTGTTTTTCAGATGGGAAAATTACTTTCATATGTATGTTAATAGGGACTATGCATTTTCACAAATAGTTCTTTTCTTGTTTTTATGCAATTTTATTGATATTTTCACAATACATAATTCACAATTATATATACATATAATCCTCCAAAGTGTACAAGCAATAGTTCACAGCATCGACATACAGTTGTGCAATCATGATCACAATCAATTTTGAATATTTTCAGTACCCCCAAAATAAAATAAGAATACAAATAAAAATAAAAATTAAAAAGGATACCCAGAACAACTCATATTCCTTTCACCCCTATTATTTATTTATTTATTGTCTTTATTTTCTTATTCATCAGTCCATATCCTAGACAAAGGGAGTGTTAGTCACAAGTTTTCACAAACATGAAATTTATGACTATCTTATGCTAGACAGTTAATTTAATATTATAATTTGATTTGCCATCTAAAATGAGGAGCCAAATGTCTAGCTTCTCCCTCACCAAATTTCTACTTTTTTATTGAGATATATTATATATTCACAATACCATATAGTCATCCAAAGTGTGCAATCAATGGGTCACAGTATCATCATATAGCAGTGCATTTATCATGACATTCAACTTTTGAAAATTTTCATTATTCCAAAAAAAAAAAAACAAAAATAAAAATAAAAGTAAAAAAAAACACCCAAAACATCCCATACTACCTATACCCCAATTGTTTATTTTTTGTCTTTTTTCTTTCAAGAATAGTTTTGAAATGTGTCAGTGAGTATCTTAACATGCCCAAGAAGATCATTTTAAGGTGGAAATAAATAAAAATGGTTCAGAAAATTTTTTTTTTTCATGGTGTATAATTATTTTAATGTGCTGTTGTATTTAGTTTGTTACTGTTATGCTGAGGATTTTTGCATCTGTACTGATAATGGATATTAGTCTGTTATTTTCTTGTGGTATTCTTAGTTGCCTATGGATTACCATAATTCTGCCTTCATACAATGAGTTAAAAACTGTTCCATCTTCTTCAGTTTTTTTGAAAATGTTTGCAGAAGATTCTTGTTCATTCTTCCTGGAATGTTTCATAAAATTCACCAGTAAGAACATCTGGTCCTGGAATTTTCATTGTTGGGAGCTTTTTGTCTATTGGTTCAGTCTCATTATATATATATATTTTTTATTAATTAAAAAAAGAACTAACAAAACAATTAGAAATCATTCCAATCTACATGTACAATCAGTAATTCTTAATAACATCACATAGTTGCATATTCATCATTTCTTAGTACATTTGCATCGATTTAGAAAAAGAAATAAAAAGACAACAGAATAAGAATTAAAACAATAATAGAAAGAAAAAAAACAAAAAAAACAAAAACAAAAAACCTATACCTCACATGCAGCTTCATTCAGTGTTTTAACATAATTGCATTACAATTGGGTAGTATTGTGCTGTCCATTTCTGAGTTTTTATATCCAGTCCTGTTGTACAGTCTGTATCCCTTCATCTCCAATTATCCCTTCTCTTTTTTTTTTAATTAACGGAAAAAAAGAAATTAACCCAACATTTAGAGATCATACCATTCTACACATGCAATCATTAATTCTTAACATCATCACATAGATGCATGATCATCATTTCTTAGTACATTTGCATTGGTTTAGAAGAACTAGCAACATAACCGAAAAAGATATAGAATGTTAATATAGAGAAAAAAATAAAAGTAATAATAGTAAAATCAAAACAAAACAACACAAAACAAAACAAAAACCTATAGCTCAGATGCAGCTTCATTCAGTGTTTTAACATGATTACTTTACAATTAGGTATTATTGTGCTGTCCATTTTTGAGTTTTTGTATCTAGTCCTGTTGCACAGTCTGTATCCCTTCAGCTTCAATTACCCATTGTCTTACCCTGTTTCTAACTCCTGCTGAACTCTGTTACCAATGACATATTTCAAGTTTATTCTCGAATGTCCGTTCACATCAGTGGGACCATACAGTATTTGTCCTTTAGTTTTTGGCTGGATTCACTCAGCATAATATTCTCTAGGTCCATCCATGTTATTACATGGTTCATAAGTTTATCTTGTCTTAAAGCTGCATAATATTCCATCGTATGTATATACCACAGTTTGTTTAGCCACTCTTCTGCTGATGGAGATTTTGGCTGTTTCCATCTCTTTGCAATTGTAAATAATGCTGCTATAAACATTGGTGTGCAAATGTCCGTTTGTGTCTTTGCCCTTAAGTCCTTTGAGTAGATACCTAGCAATGGTATTGCTGGGTCGTATGGCAGTTCTATATTCAGCTTTTTGAGGAACCGCCAAACTGCCTTCCACAGTGGTTGCACCCTTTGACATTCCCACCAACAGTGGATAAGTGTGCCTCTTTCTCCGCATCCTCTCCAGCATTTGTCATTTTCTGTTTTGTTGATAATGGCCATTCTGGTGGGTGTGAGATGATATCTCATTGTGGTTTTGATTTGCATTTCTCTAATGGCCAGGGACATTGAGCATCTCTTCATGTGCCTTTTGGCCATTTGTATTTCCTCTTCTGAGAGGTGTCTGTTCAAGTCTTTTTCCCATTTTGTAATTGGGTTGGCTGTCTTTTTGTTGTTGAGATGAACAATCTCTTTATAAATTCTGGATACTAGACCTTTGTCTGATATATCATTTCCAAATATTGTCTCCCATTGTGAAGGCTGTCTTTCTACTTTCTTGATGAAGTTCTTTGATGCACAAAAGTGTTTAATTTTGAGGAGTTCCCATTTATTTATTTCCTTCTTCAGTGCTCTTGCTTTAGGTTTAAGGTCCATAAAACTGCCTCCAGTTGTAAGATCCATAAGATATCTCCCAACATTTTCCTCTAACTGTTTTATGGTCTTAGACCTAATGTTTAGATCTTTGATCCATTTTGAGTTAACTTTTGTATAGGGTGTGAGAGATGGGTCTTCTTTCATTCTTTTGCATATGGATATCCAGTTCTCTAGGCACCATTTATTGAAGAGACTGCTCTGTCCCAGGTGAGTTGGCTTGACTGCCTTATCAAAGATCAAATGTCCATAGATGAGAGGGTCTATATCTGAGCACTCTATTCGATTCCATTGGTCGATATATCTATCTTTATGCCAATACCATGCTGTTTTGACCACTGTGGCTTCATAATATGCCTTAAAGTCAGGCAGCGCGAGACCTCCAGCTTCGTTTTTTTTCCTCAAGATGTTTTTAGCAATTCGGGGCACCCTGCCCTTCCAGATAAATTTGCTTATTGGTTTTTCTATTTCTGAAAAATAAGTTGTTGGGATTTTGATTGGTATTGCATTGAATCTGTAAATCAATTTAGGTAGGATTGACATCTTAACTATATTTAGTCTTCCAATCCATGAACACGGTATGCCCTTCCATCTATTTAGGTCTTCTGTGATTTCTTTTAGCAGTTTTTCGTAGTTTTCTTTATATAGGTTTTTTGTCTCTTTAGTTAAATTTATTCCTAGGTATTTTATTCTTTTAGTTGCAATTGTAAATGGGATTCGTTTCTTGATTTCCCCCTCAGCTTGTTCATTACTAGTGTATAGAAATGCTACAGATTTTTGAATGTTGATCTTGTAACCTGCTACTTTGCTGTACTCATTTATTAGCTCTAGTAGTTTTGTTGTGGATTTTTCCGGGTTTTCGACGTATAGTATCATATCGTCTGCAAACAGTGATAGTTTTACTTCTTCCTTTCCAATTTTGATGCCTTGTATTTCTTTTTCTTGTCTAATTGCTCTGGCTAGAACCTCCAACACAATGTTGAATAATAGTGGTGATAGTGGACATCCTTGTCTTGTTCCTGATCTTAGGGGGAAAGTTTTCAATTTTTCCCCATTGAGGATGATATTAGCTGTGGGTTTTTCATATATTCCCTCTATCATTTTAAGGAAGTTCCCTTGTATTCCTATCTTTTGAAGTGTTTTCAACAGGAAAGGATGTTGAATCTTGTCAAATGCCTTCTCTGCATCAATTGAGATGATCATGTGATTTTTCTGCTTTGATTTGTTGATATGGTGTATTACATTAATTGATTTTCTTATGTTGAACCATCCTTGCATACCTGGGATGAATCCTACTTGGTCATGATGTATAATTCTTTTAATGTGCTGTTGGATACGATTTGCTAGAATTTTATTGAGGATTTTTGTCCGGCGCCGTCTCGCTCAGCTTCCGATCCCCGGCCGGCGGAGGGAACAGGAGGGAGAGAGAGACAGACGCAGACAAACCGACTCAAGTGACAGACACGGGTTCGAGACACGCTGCAGTTGTGAGCACAGACCTTTACTGGAGCTAAGCTTGCAAGCTCTGTTACAAATTCCGCGCGGGACAGAATACCCCGCGGGGGAACAACCTCTATGCGGCCGTCAGGTACGGCTCCCTATGGGTCGTCTCCCCCCACCCTGTCCAGGTAACCTCTTATATACTGTGCCCAAACCCAATAGGTTAGTGCCACGTATACAGAGGTGATTGGAAGATAGGGTTGGTGGGCGCGTGTGTCATACGCGGAAACAGGATGCGAGTGCCATCTTGACTCACTCGATGGGCGGGGGGGAACTCTAGAGCAGGCCGCAGCGTGTCCACTAGGCCAGACCCGGGAGGCGGCTCTCCACAGATTTTTGCATCTGTATTCATTAGAGAGATTGGTCTGTAGTTTTCTTTTTTTGTAATATCTTTGCCTGGTTTTGGTATGAGGGTGATGTTGGCTTCATAGAATGAATTAGGTAGTTTTCCCTCCACTTCGATTTTTTTGAAGAGTTTGAAGAGAATTGGTACTAATTCTTTCTGGAACGTTTGGTAGAATTCACATGTGAAGCCATCTGGTCCTGGACTTTTCTTTTTAGGAAGCTTTTGAATGACTAATTCAATTTCTTTACTTGTGATTGGTTTGTTGAGGTCATCTATGTCTTCTTGAGTCAAAGTTGGTTGTTCATGTCTTTCCAGGAACCCGTCCATTTCCTCCAAATTGTTGTATTTATTAGCGTAAAGTTGTTCATAGTATCCTGTTATTACCTCCTTTATTTCTGTGAGGTCAGTAGTTATGTCTCCTCTTCCATTTCTGATCTTATTTATTTGCATCCTCTCTCTTCTTCTTTTTGTCAATCTTGCTAAGGGCCCATCAATCTTATTGATTTTCTCATAGAACCAACTTCTGGCCTTATTGATTTTCTCTATTGTTTTCATGTTTTCAATTTCATTTATTTGTGCTCTAATCTTTGTTATTTCTTTCCTTTTGCTTGCTTTGGGGTTAGCTTGCTGTTCTTTCTCCAGTTCTTCCAAATGGATAGTTAATTCCTGAATTTTTGCCTTTTCTTCTTTTCTGATATAGGCATTTAGAGCAATAAATTTCCCTCTTAGCACTGCCTTTGCTGCGTCCCATAAGTTTTGATATGTTGTGTTTTCATTTTCATTCGCCTCGAGGTATTCGCTAATTTCCCTTGCAATTTCTTCTTTGACCCAGTCGTTGTTTAGGAGTGTGTTGTTGAGCCTCCACGTATTTGTGAATTTTCTGGCACTCTGCCTATTATTGATTTCCAACATCATTCCTTTATGGTCCGAGAAAGTGTTGTGTAAGATTTCAATCTTGTTAAATTTGTTAAGACTTGCTTTGTGACCCAGCATATGGTCTATCTTTGAGAATGATCCATGAGCACTTGAGAAAATGGTGTATCCTGCTGTTGTGGGATGTAATGTCCTATAAATGTCTATTAAGTCTAGTTCATTTATAGTAATATTCAGATTCTCTATTTCTTTGTTGATCCTCTGTCTAGATGTTCTGTCCCTTGATGAGAGTGGTGAGTTGAAGTCTCCAACTATTATGGTATATGAGTCTATTTCCCTTTTCAATGTTTGCAGTATATTCCTCACGTATTTTGGGGCATTCTGATTCGGTGCGTAAATATTTATGATTGTTATGTCTTCTTGTTTAATTGTTCCTTTTATTAGTATATAGTGTCCTTCTTTGTCTCTTTTAACTGTTTTACATTTGAAGTCTAATTTGTTGGATATTAGTATAGCCACTCCTGCTCTTTTCTGGTTGTTATTTGCATGAAATATCTTTTCCCAACCTTTCACTTTCAACCTATGTTTATCTTTGGGTCTAAGATGTGTTTCCTGTAGACAGCATATAGAAGGATCCTGTTTTTTAATCCATTCTGCCAATCTATGTCTTTTGATTGGGGAATTCAGTCCATTGACATTTAGTGTTATTACTGTTTGGATAATATTTTCCTCTAACATTTTGCCTTTTGTATTATATATATCATATCTGATTTTCCTTCTTTCTACACTCTTTTCCATATCTCTCTCTTCTGTCTTTTTGTATCTGACTCTAGTGCTCCCTTTAGTATTTCTTGCAGAGCTAGTCTCTTGGTCACAAATTCTTTCAGTGACTTTTTGTCTGAGAATGTTTTAATTTCTCCCTCATTTTTGAAGGATAATTTTGCTGGATATAGGAGTCTTGGTTGGCACTTTTTCTCTTTTAGTATTTTAAATATATCATCCCACTGTCTTCTAGCTTCCATGGTTTCTGCTGAGAAATCTACACAAAATCTTATTGGGTTTCCCTTGTATGTAATGGATTGTTTTTCTCTTGCTGCTTTCAAGATCTTCTCTTTCTCTTTGACCTCTGACATTCTAACTAGTAAGTGTCTTGGAGAACGCCTATTTGGGTCTAATCTCTTTGGGGTGCGTTGCACTTCTTGGATCTGTAATTTTAGGTCTTTCATAAGAGTTGGGAAATTTTCAGTGATAATTTCTTCCATTAGTTTTTCTCCTCCTTTTCCCTTCTCTTCTCCTTCTGGGACACACACAACACGTATATTTGTGCGGTTCATATTGTCCTTGAGTTCCCTGATACCCTGTTCAAATTTTTCCATTCTTTTCCCTATAGTTTCTGTTTCTTTTTGGAATTCAGATGTTCCATCCTCCAAATCACTAATTCTATCTTCTGTCTCTTTAAATCTATCATTGTAGCTATCCATTATTTTTTCTATGTTTGCTACTTTATCCTTCACTTCCATAAGTTCTGCGATTTGTTTTTTCAGTTTTTCTATTTCTTCTTTATGTTCAGCCCATGTCCTCTTCATGTCCTCCCTCAATTTATCGATTTCATTTTTGAAGAGGTTTTCCATTTCTGTTCGTATATTCAGCATTAGTTGTCTCAGCTCTTGTGTCTCATTTGAGCTATTGGTTTGTTCCTTTGACTGAGCCATATTCTCAATCTTTTGAGCGTGGACAGTTATCTTCTGCTGCTGGCGTCTGGGCATTTATTCAGATTTCTCTTGGTGTTGGACCCAGCAAGGTTGTAATATTTTTCTGTGAAATCTCTGGGTTCTGTTTTTCTTATCCTGCCCAGTAGGTGGCGCTCGTGGCACCCGTTTGTCTGCGGGTCCCACCAGTAAAAGGTGCTGTGGGACCTTAAACTTTGGAAAACTCTCGCCGTCCTGGGGGTTCGCTAGCCGAAACGGCTTGAGCCGGCCCGGGGTCCGAACGCAGGGAGGGTTGCTGGTCGCCGCAGCCAGGGAAAGAGCCCGTCCGAATTTCCTAGTCGGCCCTGGGCAACAAGCGTGGCGGGAGGGCGCCAGCGGCAGCGGCCCGCCCGAGAGAGTGCACGTTCCCCGGGAGTCACGGGTTTGGAAGGGGCCTCCCCCACCCGTCACCGTTCTCCGCGGCCTGGGGGTTTCCGATCCAATTCTCTCAGTTGGTCCGGGGGCTGCGCGTGGTATGGGCGCCAGCCGTCTTTGTTTCAGGGGACCGCCTCTCCAATTCTCCCAGCCGGCCCGGGAAGGGGGAAGGGAGTAACTCCGGCCGCTTGCCACCCCGCCCGGTAAGGCCCGCGCGCCTCGGCGATCTCACCCGAGCTGCTTCTCTCAGCCAGCCAGCCGTTCCAGGATGGGGTACGCTGTCTTTTTTATCTCTGTTGTGGCTTTGGGCGCTTTCTGTATCGTTTCTACTCCCCTAGTAGGTGTCCTGGAGAAGAAACTAAGATCCGCGCGTCTTACTAAGCCGCCATCTTCCAGAAAGTCGGTTCAGAAAATTTTGACACCACATGGGAGAAGGTAAAGATTTTTTTAAATATAATTTTAGAGTCTTCTTTGTGGATGCTTACTATTCCTAATATTCATATTAAATAATTTTCAAATCATATGCTTTCAATTTTCAAATAATTACTTTCTCAGTGCCAAGTAAACATTTGTTTTAATGTGTTATTGATATTTAAAACATAAATATTAGTAGCATACAAATTAAAGTGGCAAATTCCACTCACCCTTTTATTTATTGCTTTCTTTCTTCTCCCCTCCATATAAATTATTATACCAGTTTTATGTTTATTGAAGCTGAAGACACCACTATATTTCTGACGATCTGAAGGTTAACGTGGAGAGACAAAGTTAAATGGCATGGCATCAGTTGTGAATTTGTGATGAGATGCTTTCGTGCATCTTCAAATATTTTATACAAATTATATATTTCTATTATTATGGCCCTCTGAAAAGATCTGATATTTTGTTTGTAAATTAGTTACATATTTTCTTAAATTGTTCAACATATAGGTAATAATTTAAAAAAGAGCCAATTTAACTTCTTTTGCATTCATTCAACTGGCTTTGCAAGAAGGAAACTGTCAGATAAAAGTGGGTGTGGAAAGAAAGGCAGATCCCTTGAAAGCATGTCCACATGTCCGAATTGCCATAGCAAGGCTGATCAGGCCTATAGAGGTCAAATGAGGACAAAGGCATCCAGCTCTTCCTTGGCTACTTACTAGCATCCCACTTGACCTTAGGCACATCAAATATCCTCCTGCATTTCAATTTAATCATATATGCAATAAAAGTAATTATGCCCTTCTCTCAGATTGTTTTTGGCATTAATGAGACATACATATAAAAATGCATTATACAGTAAAATACTCACTGAATATAAGGTATTGCTATTATTTCATGAAGAAAGGAAATAAGGCACATAGTGTCTGGTCTGACAGAGCCACAGCAAACTTCTCTGTATTTTTACAGAATTCTACTTATTGCTTCAAGCTTCAGGTAAACGGAGTCACATTCTCTTCAAAAGAGAGTACTTTCACTAACATTCCTCAAAGCCATACAAGCAGTTTGAAATTAGTCAGAGAAGTGAATACAGAATCTACATAGGAAGATACCAGTGCAGGTTTGTATTTAGGAGGGAGCACCAAAATGACAGTCTGAGCTCCCAAGGAAAAATTGGGGGATTATATTCTTCTAATACCTTAATTATTCCCTTCAGCAGCAGAAGTAACAATTTTTCTAAGACCTAAAGTATAGAAAATCTTAGGAGCAAATAAAAAATAAATAAATGTAGTTCATTAGGATTATATAATTTAGATGGCACTATTTGACATATTATTTTAAGAGAACATATTGCTCCCATTCTGATTGATTTTGGTTCCTAATTATGTCCTTGAAGAGGTCCCAAAACCCACAATGGCTGTGAGAATATTTCTGAAAGTGCCATCATAAATGTGTTTAATATTCCAAAGAATAAATGTATATTTAAAATTATTTAAATTATTAATTTCTTGAGAAAAAAATTGAATCCTGGGTCCGTATTTGTGAAAGTATAGACAGAAAGAATAAAAACATATAGTGTACTAATACATTGTCTTAGGTGCCATTCTGCAAAGACAAATACCATACAATGGCTTAGCTTAAGCAACAGGAATCTATCCGTGCATGGTTTCAGAGGCTGAAAGTCCAAAATAAAGTAAGGGCAAGGCCATGCGTTCTCCCTCACGTCTGCAGCATTCTGGTGCAGCCTCGTGCCAATCCTTGAGTTCCTCGTCCTGCATCTTTGCCTCCTGCCATGTGGCAATGTCTTTGGTCTCCTCTTTTGGCTTTGGCTGACTTAAGCTTCTTCCTGTGTAGACATTTCTGTTTTCTGGCTTCCAGTTTCTTCTGTCTATAAAGTTTCCACTAACATGGATTAAGACTCCTCCTGATTCAGTTGTCCACACCTTCGCTAAACATCTTCAAAAGCTCTGAATTACAAATAATTTCATACCTATAGAAACATGGACTAAGATTAAGAACATGTCTTTTGTTGGGGTACTTAATTCAACCTACCACATACCTGTGGTGTGAAATGCACTAATATATATTAATATCCATTAGTATGGATCCAAAACTCATTGTTTTGGATCAACTGAATATGTACACTATCCATAAAGAAACACAATTATGAAGTGCAGTGAAAAATGGAGACATAAACCTTACAAATTTATGCTGTTACTGGTAGTTAAAAACAAAAAATATTCAGGCTGAGAAAGAAAATATAAATAAGACACTTAAAATGTATTAGGTCTAAAATGATATACAATGTTTCCTTAACTAAATAACTGCAAAAAATTTACAGTAGTTAGGGTACAAATAAATATACAGCTAACCACATATCAAAGTGTGTATGTGCATACAAGCTGCATCAGGCATTTGTTGACCTATCCAAATATGTGGTATAGAAAAATATTATCTTATGAAACATTTAATTCAGTAATTTCACTTTTTAAATCTACTTTAAAATGTAGGGTAATAAAACCACAACATTATTTTTCTTCAAATCTACTGATAAATTATCCAGTTCTTCCATTACATAAAAGTCAAAGAGTAAAGAATGCTGAACTCTGCTTCTGTCAGCTTGCTTATTTTCTGCAGTTCCTCACGGTGAAAAATCTTTCATTTGTTTACTCTGCTTCCTCTTGTGATGGGGCATTTCCTCGTGCTCTTGGCAGCTGAACTCCAGGGGCTGAATGAGGACTGTCACTCATGGGTGCTCTGACCTGGCCTGGGTTAGGAGGCTCCTCGGGTGGCTAGTTCTCACTTGGTCCCTTTGGGTCCCCATTCCCAATCGCACCCACCCCACCCGTGTCCCCACATTCGTCCAGTTTGTACATCATTGTCCAGGTTTGGAGATTTTCTTTAGTGATTCTTTCTCCATATAGGGCGATGGAAGGTGAATCCGTCCCACACTGTATCCCTGGGCTCGTAGCACAGTTTTCTAACTGGTAAACAAGTAAACCTCTTTCAGGCTCCAGGTTTTGTGAAAAAAGTTTTGAACCCCAAGTCGGGAAAAGAGCATGTACCCCTGACCCCTTTGTGCTCCTGTGCAAGCTTCATCTGTGTGCGCTAAGCAGTTACAGTGGGGTGGGCCCTTGTGTTTGTTTCTGGTACTAAAGATTTCAATCTTTTTTTTGAGCTGCCAATTAAGCAATTGTCAGGGGAGGTCAAATACTATCACATTATGTGATTACAGTCTTTACGTAATTTGTTCAGACCACCATTTTGATCTGAAATTTAGCTTAATCGCGCTGTAGCAGAGAGAAATACCTCCATTTCCCATGACAATGTAGGAGTCTCTGCAGTGCAATCAGACACTAGTTTAGAAAAAACACTTGATCATTAAAAGGCAGATATACTGAAATATATCCTTTTTAAACTGTCTGCCTGTCTCAGATATTTGAGAAGAAAAAAAGATAATTCTGCTTAAAAGACACTTATTAGTTAAAATGAAAACAATAGAATTTGAAAAAATATATTCGTTCAGTAGCAGAAATTTTCTCTCTTAATATATACTTTTGGCCCTGACTCAAATCCGAGGAACTTGTGACTTGAGTTATCACCAGGTAGTAGCTTATGAAGTCTGTAGGAAAGAGGCATTGCTAAATATGCATGAGAGGAAAGAATTCTCCCTGGAGATGGTGATACAGAAGAGGCAGCATGCTCTTTCAGGCAAGGCATTACACCCTCCAAACTCAATTTGTAGGAATTGCAGAGAGGCCCTAGGCAGCTTCTGGAAGGTGAGTATGAGAACAGGAGATAGAGGGATGTAGAAGCAGCTTAGAGGTAATTTTCTTAATTAGATGGACAAATGTAATTTTCTGCTCTGAAGGAACTGAAGGAATTCTGTGGATCAAGAAAAGGATCTGTGTAGGTATTTTTAGGGAAATCACACACACCTGTGAAACAGCCATCATCCAACCCTCACCTTCCCTCACCTCCTTTTCTAGGGAAGTCACAAACACACACCAAGTAGCCGTCCTCTGCCTTCTGCTACCCTTACCTCCTTTTCTACTTGGTGCTGCTTCCACCGGTTGGGGGAGATATCGAGTCCAATGAGAAAATGAGAAAGTCCTGTTAGGCCTTAATGCCAGAAACTAGGAACACGTAGCCCCAGACAATTGGTTTTCACGATAGGAATTCTCAGCGGCAGGGTCCCTCAGCGCCCAGAGGTGGTAAAACCACACCCAAACAGCATGGACTGTCCTCTCTTTTTTGTAGCAAAGTGGGTTTGCGTAGCTGCCAGCCACTTAGAGCTATGCCACCACCGCAGCCCAGCCCTGATGGGACTTCCTCTCCGCTCTCTGGAACTCTTTGTGCCATGTAAGTGACAAAGAGCTTTTTGCACTTTCTGGACTCTTTATATTATGCAAGGAATGAAGGGAGCATTTGCTGTAAGTTTCTGTTGTGCCCCGACCCTGTGTTCCCGTGTTACACAGTTGTACCAATTTGCTCCCCAGGATTCATGATATTTAAGTACGAGGCCTAAAGCAAACTTTAATTAGCTGTTAATGGACGGCCCATTATAATATCTGAACAAAAGTACAACCAGAAAAAGCTTTGTTTGAATTTAGAAATGAGAATATATATTTGGAAAGCAATTAGAGCAATAACAGTAGCAGTTATAATACTTTATTTAATAATATTAACATCCTGCTTTTGATATTTAATAAACCACCTGAAGAAGTCAAGATTTCTATTTTAATTAGTATGAGCTCCATCATGACCTCTTCATGAGACCTGAGGGGTTAAGTTGATTTAGATGATAGCCCTAATTTTATATGATTGACATAAATTTTAAGTAATCTGATTGTGAATGACTAGAGTGAACATTTAATTCTTTTGATCCTTATATGCCAAGGAGACAAGGCTTTTTATTAGAGTTACAAAGGTGTTTTTATTTTCTCAGATATGAATGGTGAATGACGAACAAGCAATAGACAAGAGAAGTAAAAAGGAGAGGAAAAGATAACATGAGAAGTAAGTTAGAAAGAGGTAAATTCTTTCTTAGTTATGATTCTAGTGAAGCCATATCGAGAAGCTTCTCAGGGGTTTAAAATATTATTATTGACAAGAACATAAAGGTTAACAATGAAAATAGGACCAACAATTTCATTGTGACACTTCCAACTCTGAAAATACATGAAATGATTCTTGGAATAATTTAATGTTTTAAAAGTGATGATTATATGTTTGTCTAATTGAAAGATTGCATCAGATTTCTCTATAGGGATTCAAGCAAAATGTAGCATAATATTCCCACAAAATAATATATGTGAAGTAATAAAAGGAAGGAAGGAAGGAGGGAGAAAAGGAGGGAATAGAAGGGAAATGAGGGAAGGAAGCAAGGAAATTAAAAGCAACACATCAGCAAAGAGTATACAGCCACAACAAAATGATGAGATTTTGAATTGTAAATAGCATTTTGAATCTCTGGCACCAAAGATATCTTCTTCCAGTTATTTATTAAACTAAATAGCACTTTTTAAAATATTCTATGGGTAAAAACAAATTATTTTCCACTAAATAGCATTGAGAACAAATCATATTAGTATTTATAGGATGCCACTAAATCAGTACCTAAAAGAACATTTATAGCACAGCTATATCAGAATAGAAAAACTATCTCAAATCAATGACCTCAGCATGTTACCTAAAAATACTAGAAAAAGATGAAATTAAGCAAAACGTAGGCAGAAGAAAGGAAAAAATGAAACTCAGAGCATAAATAAATGATAGAGAAGAATATAGAGAAAATCAATAAAACTAAAAGCTGGAGCATTGAAAAGCTCAATGAAGTTGAAAAAATTTTAGCCAGAATCATTGGGAAAAAAAAAGAGAAGACACATATTACCATATCAGGAATGACAGAAGGAAAATTATTACAGCTAATACAGACACTAAGAAGATAAGGAAATATCATAAATAATTTTATGCAGATACATTTTGCAGCTTACATGAAATGTACAAAATCCTTGAAAGACTTAAATATCAAATCTTATTCACAAAGAAATAGATAACTGAATAGTCTTATGCCTGTCTTAGAAATTGAATTTGTAGGGGTAAAAAAGCATAAGACCAAAACCATACAAAGAACACTTCAGGTTCAGCTGGCTTCACTGGTCAATGCAAACACATTTTCACGTATTTGAGCAATAAGTAGCACTCATTCTCAAAAAATCTTCAAGAAAATAAAAGCAAAGAGAATATGTCTCAACGTATTCTATGAATTCAGAATTATCCTAGATAAAACCAGATAAAGACAGCGCAAAAGAACTACAGACCAGTATCATTTCTGAGCACTGAAGCAAAAATTCTTTGCAAATTTTACCAATTCAAATCCAAAATATATAAAAAAAGATAAAACATCAGAACCATGTGGGGTTTATCCCAGGAATGCAAGCTTGGTTTAGCATTCAAAAACTCACCACTATAATTCACCATTTTAATAAACTAAATAGAAAAGCCATATGATCATCACAATAGACATAGGAAAAGCAATTGACAAAATCCAGCATCTATTCCTGCCTTGAAAAAAAAAAGCCAGCAAACTATGACTACAAGAACACATATGGAATTTGATAAAAGGAAGCTAGTAAGAAACTAAAGTCAACTTCATTCATGATGATAAAAGCATGAATGCTTTTCCTATAAAATTAGGATCAAGTCAACAATGTCCATTCATAACATCTGTGATCAGCATTGGATGAGTGGTTCCAACACATTCAATAAGGCAAGCAAAAGAAAAAAAAGCCATCCAGACTAGACAGGGAGAAGTACAACTATTTATTATTCACTGAGTAAATCATCTAGGTAAAAAAATCTAATAGAATCTGCAAAAATCTAACAGAACTGATGAATGAGTTTAGCGAGGATGCAGGACAAGGGATCAAGTGATAAGAATCAGTTGCATTTCAATATATTAGCAATGAACACTTGAAAATTGAAATTAACAGAACCTATAATTTGTCATTGCATCAAAAATTAAACTCTTGGTGATAATAATGACAAAATATATGCAAAGCCTATGGAGTGAAAACTACAAAACATTAGTAAAGAAATTTAAAAAACCTATACAATCAAAAGATATACCATTCTTTTGTCCAAGTTACTGTGGTACCCTGATATATCCCAGAGTAATTTGGGTAGTGAATAAAGAAGTATTTTCAAAGTCCCTTTGAGAGCCTGGGGAGAAAGGAGAAAATATTCAAATTCCCAATTTGAAGAATTTCTGATATTCTCCCTAATAGTAGGGACAATGAATAGGCTGAGCCCACAATCTTGGGGTTTGCCCCTATGGAAGTTATTCCTGCAAAGGATAGGCTAAGTCTACTTAAAATTAGGCCTAACAGTCACCCCCGACAACCCCTTTTTGCGCCGATGTGGCCTCTCTCTCTAACCCAACTCAGCAGGTGAACTCACTGCCCTCCCCCTCTCTACATGGGACATAACTCCCAGGGATGTAAATCTCCCTGGCAACATGGGACAGAACTCCCAGGATGAGCCGGGACCCAGCATCAAGAGATTGGGAGAGCCTTCTTGACAAAAGGGGGAAGAGAGAAATGAGACAAAATAAAATTTCAGGGGCTGAGAGATTTCAAACAGAGTTGAGAGGTTATTCTAGAGGTGATTCTTATGCATTATATAGACACCCCTTTAAGTTTATGGTGTGATGGAGCGGTTACTTCCTTCCAACCTCTCCAATACTGTTGAGCTGTGTTCCAGTAGCCTTGATTCTTGAAGACAACTGTGTAAAAGTATAGTTTTTACAATGTGACTGTGTGCCTGTGAAAACCTTATGTCTGTTGCTCCTTTAATCCAGAGTATGGACAGCAGAGTGAAAAAATATGGATAATGAATAAATAAATAATAGGGGTTACAAAGGATAAAATAAATTAGGTAGATTGAAATACAAGTGGTCAATCAGAGGGAGGGGTAAGGGGTACGGGATATATGAGCTTTATTCTTTCCTCTTTTTATATCTTTTTCTGAAATGATACAAATGTTTAAAAAATGATCATGGTGATGAATACACATCTATGTGATGCTATTGTGATCCATTGATTGTACACCATGGATGAAATGTATGTGTGTGAAGATTTCTCAACAAAAATATTTTTTAAAAAAGAGATACCATACTAATGGGATGGAGGACTCAATAAAGGTAAGGTATCAATTTTCTCTAAATTGATATCTAGAATCACTGCAACCCCAACTAAAATCTTAGCAGACTTTTTCTTTGTAGAAATTGACAAGATGATTCTAAAATTCACTTGAAAATACAAAGAACTTAAAATAGTCAGTTAAACTTGGCAAAAGAAAAAATGTTATTCATCCAACTTTATCTGTTATTAAGCATTATTATAAAATTTTGATAATCAAGAGAATGTGATATGGGCATAAAGATAGATAAACTGTACAGAATGTCCAGAGATGTACCCACAAGTAATTGTTCAACTGATTTTGACAAAATTGCAAAGGGAATTTCAGTCAATAAACAGTGCTGGAACAATCAGATAGATATAGATAGAGATGTAGATATAGATACAGATAAAGATTAGATATAGTTATAAATATAGATATAGGCATAGATATAGATGTAGATGTAGATATAGATATAGATTAGATATAGGCATAATATAGATTAGATATAGTTATAGATATAAAGATAGATTAGATATAGGTATAGATATAGATAAAGATAGAAACTCCAATGCCTATCTTCCACCATAAAAATAACTCAAAATTGATTATGGAACTAAATATAAAATGTAAAACTCTAAACCTTTTGAAATAAAACATAAGAGAAAATATCTGTGACCTTAATTTAAATGTATTTTCAACTATAATACCTAAAACACTATTTATAAAAGAAAAAGTGTATGTATTTTATTAAAAAAATGAAAATTTTCTTCTAAAAATACTGTTAAGAAAATGAAAAGATAAGCCACAGCTTAAGTTAAAATATTTCCAAATCAAAAAACGTCTTAAAGAACTTGTATCCAGAATACATAAAGAACTCTCAAAACTCAATAATAAAAAAGAACACAGTAAAACAAATGGGCAAAATATTTCAGCAGACATTTCACCAAAAATAGACTCATGGATGGCAAACGAGTTGCATGAAAAGATATTCAACATTACTAGTAATTAGGGAAATCTAAGTTTAAAATCTACTACCACATACTTATTGGAATAGCTAAACTAAAATAGCAGTCTACAAAATTTTAGTAAGGTTGTGAAGGAACTGGAACTGATGGTATAAAATGATATAACCACTTTGAAAAACAGGTAAGCAGTTTCTTAGCAAATTATACATACCCTACTATACAAACCAGGAATTGAATTTCCAGGGTATTTTACTCAAGAAAAATGAAAGCATATGCCCCTACAAACACAAGTACATGAATCTTCACTGACACTTTATTTGTAATGTTTAAAAACTTGGCACAATGTAAATATTCATCAATAGTTAAATGGATAAATCACCTACATTATATCCAAAAATACTAAGTATATTTTTACTTAGTAGTAAAAATAAATAAACTCATAACAACATGGAAGAATCTCAAAATAATTATGCTGCAGGAAAGAAGCTACACAATAAGGTGCACACACATTATGATTCCATTCATATAAGATTCTAAAATACACAAACTAATCTCTAGTGATAGAAGGCAGATCAGTGGCTGCCTGGGAAGGTCAGAATTGGGAGAGTGCACAGTGATTGCAGAGAGACAGAAGGCCATTTGGGGAGTAATGGATGTGTTCATTACCTTTATGGATGGTGGACACCTATGGGTGCACATACATTCTGACAAGAGTACACATCAAGTATATAAACTATTGTATGTTAATTATATCTCAGTGAATCTGTTTTAAACTCAAAGTTGTTTCTGCTTTCGGATTTCGTCAACTAAGATAATACCAGATGACTGCACCTGGGTTTCAAACAAATAGTAACTGCCTATAGATACTAAAAATGAGAAGAAGAAAAACTCTGGCAAGGGGTTTACTGCACAATCATTCTGGCATGGTGAACCAGGAAAGTGATTCAGGGAAACCAAGAATGCTGTTGAGTGAGGGAAAGTCCAGAAAGGGAAGAACCCAGTGAGGATATGTCCAAACTATTTCTACCACAGCTCAGAATGATCCTGTAACCAGGCATACGGGAAACAAATTGAAAGCAGCTCAACCAAAGACAAAACCTCTAAAAACTTGGCCGAAGATGCTTCTCTGAAGATCCTGGAAAATGAGCAGAGGCAGGTAGACCATGCCAGAACGCACACTCATTTGAAAGTGAGCAGGTAGGCAACATTAGTTTTTTATCTCTTTGGCTTTTAAACTGAAAAAAAACCCCAGCAATCTTTATATCTTGAGGAGTTAGGAAAGAGAATCCAGGGGACCGTGACACTGAGGAGAGTGGAGGATCTGGAGAAGAACTAAGGAGGGAGAGATCCCCAAACTCTGAATGAACTTAGAACCTCACATGTACAAACAGACTTTAAGGAGCCTAGTTTAAAATATATATCTGTAAAGGAAATGCAGCTATTACTAAAAAACCAGAGATTGCATTCAAATTAGTGAAAAGACTACCTGATAACCTAAAGAAAGTGTAAAAGGGAATTTTATAAAGCTTAACAGTAGCTAACTTTTCTTATGTAAAGAAGGATTTTATAAAACTTAACAGTAGCTAACTTTTCTTATGTAAAGAAGGATTTTATAAAACTTAGCAGTAGCTAACTTTTCTTGCCTAATTTAGCTATTTACATATATTTTAGCTTCTAAATAACAGAAATATCCAGCAAAAACATTTGTGTCATCTTATATTCACTTCTATACATTTGATGTGAGTTGAAAAGAAAAAAGTTATGAGCCCCATCAGGCTGAAGATAAACAATCCTGGCGCCAAGATTACTTGTTGTAAAACTGTTAAGAAATGCTTGCTGTAAAACTGTTCGTTATCTGCTTTTTTGTAAAACAGCACCTGTGACCCATGCTCAACCCCCACCCCCCTCATCTCACCCCTTAAAAGGCTTTTGCAAACTCAAACTCGGGGCTCTCTGTTCCTGCGTGTTCAGTGAGCCCCACACATGTGTGGAAAATAAACCCCTTGCGTGTTGCATGAGAGAACGTCTCTTGGAGTCCTCCTTTGCGTGGCAAAACTCTCGAATTCTCAAATTCTTACAAAAGCAGTACTTATCACAGAAAAATAACGTAACCCAGAATCTCAACTATCTAACAGAATACAGTTCAAAGTTATCTTATATAAAAACTGCCAAGAAATGAAAACATTTTCAATAGCAAATATTATCAACCAAGTCTGACCTGGAGATGAAACAGATATTGAGTCTTACAGACGAGGATTTGAAAGTGAACTTTAAACTATTGCCAATGAAGTAAAACAAAACAGAACAAAAAAAAATTTTTTTTGAGTGGGATATTTTAGTGAAACAGCAGAAATAATACAAAAGAATCAACTGAAAATTCTAAAACTGAAAGATATAATTTCTAAAATTAAAAATGAATTGAATGGCATAAGCAAGTAGACATGGCAGATGAAAGACTAAGTAAACTTAAAGAAAGATCCATAGAAATTATTCAAGTTGTGAAACTGAGGAAAAATGATTTTTTATAATTAACAGATTTTCAATCTCATGTAAGATAATAACAAACAGTGAAATATGTATGTACTTGGAGGAGAGGATAGAGAGAGTGGGACAGGAAATATATTTGAAAAAGTAATGTCTGAAAAATTCCCAAATTTGTAAAGACAATAATTTGCAGATATAAGATAGTAAACACTAACTGGAAGAAACAAAGATGCACATAAAAAAGTGTAACAGTTGAAAGTGAAAAAGAAAAAAATGTAAAAGCATCAAGAAAAACTCATTTGTTCATGACTAATGGAATTAATGGCTAATTTCTCCTCAGAAACCATAGAGACCAGAAGAGACTGGAACGACATCTTAAATTGTGGTAAGAAGCAAATGGTCAGCTTAACATTCTGTAAGCATGAAAATCAAGAATGAAGATAAAATAAGAACATTTTCAGATAAAAGGAAACTAAGACATTTTGATGCCAGAGATCTTCACTATATAAAATGCTAAAGGAAGTTCTTCAGAATAAAGTCCTCAGAAAAGAATGAAGAACACTGGAAACAGTAAATATGTGGATAAATTCAAGAAAATCTCTTCTTTTTTTCTTTCATCCTTATATATTGAAAAACCACACAAAAGTTTAAAACTAAAATTATAATATTACATTATGAGTTTTATAATGCATATAGAGGCATTATGTATAAAAACTGTAACATAGGGCCATGGTGGCTCAGTGGCAGAATTCTCACCTGCCATGCTTGAGACCCGAGTTCAATTCCTGGTGCCTGCCCATGTAAAACAAGACAAAACTGTAACATAAAGGACAGGAATGGGAGTTGTATGTCTATTAAGTTTGCAGTATTTTTATACTTTATTTCAAGTAAATATGGTGCATATTATAACCACAGGAAGACCATTATAAAAGAACACAAGAAAGAGTAACCAAAAAGCAAACAGGAAAATTGGAATGCAATTCTAAATGTTATTTAATCCAAACTAAATAAATAAACATCAGGAAAAGAGATTTGGAGAGAACAACAAGAAAACAAAAGGTAAACTGGGAGAACCATTTTTCCTGAAAAATTTTGAAGTTTTTCATGGGCTTCTTATAATTTATCTTTATGGCGCTTTAAAACTTGGGTTAAGAATAACCATCATTTTTTTTTTTTGAAGCTTTACAGATAGGTAGCTGAAACAAAGAAAAAGTAAATGACTTCTCCTGGGTCAAACTTGCTATCTTAGATAAATAGTTGTTGTCAATAGAAGATAAATGGTTTTCTACTTTATAGGTTGTTAACAGGTGATACACTGTTATATTTAGCAATGAATTACACATAGAGAAGAATTATGACATGTAAGGACCCAAAAGAATGATTGTCTATTTACAGGTCTTGGATACTCACATGCTAATTACTAGTATTGTTCTTCTTTTTTTTTTTTAGAGAGAGGAATCTTTCCATAAAGTCAACCTGCCCAGCATAATTTTAATAGGAGCAGTATCATTAGCATCAGTGGGAATATTTCCAAAATTAAAATTAATTCTATATTTTTTCCCAACATGAATTTACTTTAAAAGTTCCTAGTCAAACAATGAATGCAAGTTTGGTGCTGAGTACATTTTTGTAGTTCTTGTATAACTCACCCATTTTCTTAGGACAATAATATTTATAGAGGGAAAGGTGCTAGTTTTTAGATGAGAAAACTAAGGAGCATAAATGTTAAGCTGCTTGTCCAAGATCACAAAGACTGATCATTGTTTTTCAGTTTGAAAGATGAAGCTATAAAATATGAGGCTATATATATATATATATATATATATATATATATTATAATTGATAATGGGGGAGATAAAAAGTATAATTTTAGCTCTATATAATTGAGCATGGGGGAAGTTGAATAACAGTGTAAAATAAATTTTATTAAACTTATTTACAGAAATAGATTCTGTAAAAGCACAATATAGATAACTAATATGAAAGGCCTAATTTAACTGACATTTTAACTGGAAAAAAATGATTTAATTGTATAAAGCCATGTAATCTTTCCTTTTCTAAAATATTCACTGGTTGTATTCTACATTACTTTTAACCAACAGGCTTCACCCCTTCCACAGGGCAAGGATAATGTAGGTCAAAAAGGCCATGCCCAACCAGAGGCCCCTCCTCTTCTAGACCATGCCCCAGGACCCTAGGTTTCCCTGCCAAATGGCCTTCAGTCTACTTCCAAGTTCTCTACCAACCTCTTTTCCAGTTTGTCTTTCAGAGGGCGAAGTGTGCATGCTTTCGGACCTGAAGTGTGGCCATGTGACAGGCAGCTGACTTGGTGGGGAGGGCTGGCCATGCAGGTTGGGTTGTCTGCACACAGGCACGTGGGGCCCCTGTCTGAACGTGGGGACACGGTTAGGATCAGAAGGCAACCACCGGGCCTCAGTTGGGACTTCCATTCCTACTCGCTTGTCCTTCACACATAAAAACTCTTCATATATATCTTATTTTCTTTGTATTTCCTGGGGAGGGGCTTTGGGCCCAAGATAAAAGAGTGCAAACTCTAATAGTTCAGTGAAAATATCAATTTCTACTGATATTGTTAATCATCAATTTCTAAAATATTTCAACACCAACCTTATGTTCAAAATGTTTAAATTTGTGTAAAAAGAACATAAAGGCTAAAAGTTCTAGAATGAGCTGTCATTTCATCATAGTGTTAAAATGGTTTTTTTTTGTTTTTATAGATCTTAACTCACAAATGTGACCTTTTGTACCTCAAGCTTTTTTTTTTTTATTTGTTCCCTGTTTAGTGCTTCAGTACAGTAAATATTTCAAAAGTCTCTTGGTATTTTACTGGACACAAGAATGTTCCTAGGTGATGCTCTCCCTACATCTCCTGAAGAAGATTATGATTTGATACAGTCTATTTCATCCCCTCCCCAGTCCTTGATGAGGTCTGGGGCTATTGCCAGATAGATTTGGACTTTGGAATGCAGAATCAGAAAGATGGAGGGAGGGCAAGAGGGAAGAGGTATACGGCTTACAACTGAGGAAGAATTTCTAAGAAGTTGGGAGGAAGGAGACACTATATGTGTTGTGGACTACAATGTAAGCAGAGAAAGGAGGAAAGCTTTGTTCTTGTTATACATATTTTCTGTCGACCATAATTTACCTTGTTTTACATATGAAGAAATGTGTAAAAATCTTGAAAATTGACATTCCTTGTGTTTTGTTTTGCTAAAGCTGATGAAATGCCATATTCCAGAAATGGGTTGCCTTTTACAATGGGGATTTATTAAGTTGCAAGCTTACAGTTCTTAAGCTGTGAAAGTGTCCAACTCAAGGCATTAACAGGCAATACTTCCTCCTGAAGTTGGGTGACCAGCAAGCTTGGGCTCCTCTGTCAGATAGCAAGACACGTGGCAAGGTCAGCTGGTCCTTCTTTCCTAAGATTCAGGTTTCATTGCTTCTAGCTTCTGATTTCAGAGTTTTCCTCTCTGAGCTTCTGCATTTCTCTTTAGCTTCTGTGTTTGTCTGCGTCCTTTATCCTCCTATAAGGGATTTTAGTGAGATGATGAAAACTCACCTTCGGTGAAATGGGTACATCTCTACACATGCTCTACACCCACAGGGACGGATTAAGAAAAAAAGATCTTTTCTGGATCATATAACAGCTTCAAACTAATGCAACATGTAATAACTATTGCATGGTTATGTGCTTTTAAATAAGAGTACTCTAAGTCTAGTTCTTGTAGCTTTGGTTTGAATGGAGTCACATTTCTTGGTTCAAATACTAAATTGAGATCTGGGTTATCAATTTGAAAATAGACCTACAAGCTATTCCAGCTATAGCCCAGAGACGAGTTAAAAGAAGAAGCTTAAAACTTAGCAAAAGTGAGAAAAAAAATACACGCATAACTAAGCTTAGTATTAGTTATAAGGAAGGCCCAAAGAATATAATATGGAGTTTCAGGAAGGAAGTTGTCAATTCCATTTGAAAGATCACATGCAAAAAATCATTGTATATTTTAGAATAGGTTATTAGTAAAGGAAAAATGGAGGATGACGATTTTATCTAAGCCAAGTTGCAGAGTCATCTGAGAAAGAACAAGTCATTTATTTTCATTGGAATACAGAGTACTTATTGGGATAATTGTAGACAAGTAAAGAAAAGTAGATTTTGTAATCAAAATATCAATCATTTTAGAAATAAAGCCTAGGTGACCAAATTTCATTCAACAGCTAATAGAACTTTTTGAACATAGGAAGAGATTAATTGAAGTGGTACTTAGGATGGATTTGGTAGTAGTGTATAGTATAATTGCCAGATGATAGCCTTATTACTGACTATATTTTCATGTTTCTCATGCTGTATATCAGTTGCAATGTTTGATATTCACCAACATACAAATCATGACTATCCCTAGAACCTCCTAAAATTTTCTGGTTAATTTCATAGATAATTTTGAAGAACATGAGATAGTTAACATAATATAAAGCTTAAGAAACAAATTTTGAGCCCTGGAATATGCACTTAATTTCAACTTTCTTATTTCTAAACAGTACCAATCTATAGTGTACCTCATTAACTTTTCAGGAATTAAGTAAGTTAGTACTTAGAACAGTGCTTGATAGAAAGTAAGGAAATAAGAACATATTTGTGCTGGTTTGAAATTGGCATGTACCCCAGAAAAGCCATGCTCTTCTAATCCAACCTTGTCGGTACAGACCTATTGTGAGTGGACATTTTTATTAGGTTGTTTCCAGATTGTGACCCACCCAAGTGTGGGTGGGACACTTTTTAGTTTCTATTTTTATGCAATTTTTATTGATAGATATTATATATTCATATACCATATAATCATCCAAAGTGCATCATCAGTGGTTCACAGTATCCTCATATAGCTGTGCTTTAATCTCTGGGAATAGTGTCCCAAATTGACAGGGAGATTTATGCCCCTGCGAGTCATGTGAGTGGGAACTTTTGATTAGGTTATTTCCGTGGAGATGTGACCTACTCATTCAAGATGGGTCTTAATCAGCTTACTGGAGTGCTTTCAGAGAGCTGATACAGAGAGCAGAGAGATGACAGAAAGCTCCAACAGAAATGCCTGGGAGATGTTAAGCAAGGACCCATAGGAACTAAAAGATCCAGGAAAGAACCAAGAGAAGCTAAGAGAAGGTCTCACAGGAGCTGAAAGAACCATTTTGGAAACCACTCCAGGAGAGAAGAGCCAGCAGATGCTGCCGTGTTACCTTCCCATGTGACAAAGAAACTGTGGACACAATTGGCCTTTCTTGAGTGAAGGTACCTCTTGTTGATGCCTTAATTCAGACATTTTCATGGCCTTAGAACTGTAAATTTGTAAACTAATGAATCTTCTTTGTAAAAGCAATCCATTTTTTGTAGCAAGCTTTTAGCAAACAGAAACAGTATTATTATTGTTATATAGGTAGTGGACAAAAAGTTCATAAAATGAACTAGTCTGTCAGAAACTTTCTATCTCAAAAACAGTAAATCAAACACATCAAAATAAAAATAACAACAGGAACTTGGTTTGTAACAGAGATCATAAGGCTCTGTTCTAATGAGAACGTAGGGTCTCTGCCAGCAAAAATTGCTCTCCTACTGTAACAAATGAGTGCTTCAGCAAACTGAAGATGTTATCAGTCAAAAAAGCTGAAAGAACTCTCTCATCTTCTGATGGACTGCTATAAATACAACATCTCTAGCAAAGCAGTCTTTTTTCACAGGATGCAAAAAAATCTCTAGGAAAATCTTTGCCTTTGTGGAATCCTGTTTCAGAAGCCCTAATATAGCAATTTCTGTAGGTGAATCCATGTTAATTTATCCAGTAGGGAAGGCAAATATTTGGAGATAAATGTCATCTCATCAAAATGACAGATACAGAGAGTTATGACTTCTCTGAAGCAGAGGGCAAATTTGATGATACTTAAAGACTGCAAGGTAACATGCCTACATGAAATACAGGCACAAATGGAAAATAAAATAACTCACGTTCCTATTTTAGATAAAGAAGGAAATATTAAAGACTCTGGAATAGAGTTTCATAATAATAAATGGGAAAATGTGTCAGTATAAATGTTGGTATAAGAGATTCTGACACAACCAGTGTAGAGGTAAACTCTTGATGAAGTCATAAAATAAAAACATATATTGCAGAAATAAGATAGTGTGGTAACTTCCACCTCCAGCCTCCCACACCTAAACACATTAATATTAGTAGGATTTTGTCAAGGCTTCAAAATGGCTTTTATTATTCAAACTAATTTTTATTATCATTTTAGTTGTGACCTACAAATATCATTCATAATTTATCTTTTTAGTGCAACACCCTATTTTCACTATCCTACCTATCAGAGTTCTCTTTAGTCAATTAACCTTGTATTAGATGAAAATGCTCATCAATGACATCCATCCATCATCTGTTACATTTGCCATTATAAATTATTTTAAATTAGGTTAAAATTCTCTTTAAGTCAGGACTATTAATGGCTGCAACAGAAACTTATTCTAGATCATTAAAATTGAAAAGTTTGGAAGACCATGAAATAACTCATAGAATAACCTGGAAGATGCTGGGAGAAGAAGAAATGAACTGAGGAGATCAGCAACCAGAAACACATATAATACAACTCAGTAACAGTATGGTAAGGTGATCACTGCTGCCGCTCCTGGTGATAAGATAAGTTCTGCTGCCATCATCACTGCAGTCACAAGGAACTTTTTACTATAATCTACTAACTACCCTTGACCAGGTCCCAGGTTGAAACGTCAAGATTGGCTTTCTAGACCCCATGGCTGATCCCTGGGATGAGGTAGGTTGGAAAAGTGAGCATGACCTCTTCCCTTCTGCAGTGGAAGCCAGGCCCTGCCCCCAGCCAAGCCTCAGAAAGAGGGAATTACTCCAACATAAAACAAGAAAAGCCACAAAGACAACAAATTTGCAAGGCAAGACCATTAGCCAAATTGTATTGTTTAAAAGTTGAGATTTATAATAATTATCCCTTTTGCTCCTTTAAAACAGAGTTCCTACTATTAGATATAATTTTCAAGATATTTCATTATTACGTAGCAATAGTGGGCTAAAATGTCATTGACTCTAAGCCCTTACTTTTAAGTTCTCTCTTTCTCTCTCCCTCTTGTGCATGCTTTTGAAGGGAATTAGTACATTCCTGGGCACATATATCTTGTGCATAAGCCCTACCATCTAAAATAATGTATCTAATAATCTTTCTTTGGAAATAAACTATACTTCATAATAAGAGAAATAATAATTACTGGTGTCTCTAGATACCAAGTCTCAACTGACCAGCCACTCTTTACTAACTGTAGCTATTATTTCTGGCACTGATGGCTAACTCTATATAATATAGGTTTTATGTTCAGTGCAGTCAATCCTGTGGGAAGAACTGTAAATGAAAATTGGGGACCTCCAGGTAAGATAATGAGAGTGCAGAGATCTACTCAATTCTCTCCAGCAATCCAACTGGTATTTTGAAATTAAATAATAAGGGCAATATACTTGCTCAAACATCAATGAAATGAATTTTGCTTCTCAAATTAGAAAGTATTTTAAAAAATCTTAATAGCAAGTGTTAGTGAGAATGTCGGTAAATAAGAATAGTCATATATCCCTGATGGCTGTTTTTAAGCTGGTGAAATATTTCTGGATACAGTAGGCAATATAATCGGTGTCTGTACACTTTGAACCAGCAAAGTTACTCTTTTAAATTTATTTTAAGGAAATCATAAGAAAAAAATATATGTAACTCAATGGTTTGGTTTGCTAATGCTGCCAGAATGCAATATACCAGAAATGGATTAGCTTTTATAAAGGGGATTTATTAAATTACAAATTATAATTCTTAAGACTGTGAAAACATCTAAATTAAGGCACCAACAAGAGGGATTTCTTATTTCAAGAAAGGCCAATCATATCATGTCTGGGGTTTCTCTGTCACATAGGAGGACATATGGCTGGCATTTCCTGGTCCTTTGCTCCTGGATTGCATTCCAGTGTCCTTGTAGGTCGGCTTTCCAAGCATCTCCAAATGTCTGCGTCTGAGCTTTCTCCAAAGTGTTCCCGTCATAAAGGACTCCAGTAACATCAAGACCCACCTTGAATGTGCAGGGTAGCAACTCCATGGAAATAATCTAATCAATAGGTCATGCCCACAATTGGGTGGGTCATATCGCCATGGAAACAATCTAATAAAGAGGTCCCACCCAGCAATATTGAATGAGAATTAAAGAACATGGTTTTCTGGGATACGCAACATTTTCAAACTAGCACATACCACACTCTGGACCCCTAAAAGACATATTCTTTCCATATACAAAATATATTCATTCATCACAATATCACAAAAGTCTTAAACCATGTTGGTGACAATACAAATATAATACAAAGTCAGAAATAGTACAAAATCTCATCAAAGTCAGTTACAGAACTGGTCTGCTCTAAGACAAAAATTCTCCTCTGTCTGTGGACCTAAGAACAAGTTATCTGCTTCCAATATACAAAGAAGGAACAGACATAGGATAAACATTTCTATTGCCATTGGAAGGAATTGTAAGGAAAACAGGGGTCACCAGATCCAGAGAGCTCTGAAAACCAGCAGGGCAAACTCCACTAGATGTTAAGTGCTGAGACTCATTTATAGAATGATGTTTTCTCTTCAGGGATTGAGAAGGCAGCAGTCCCACCCTGTCCAAGGGCGTACACAGTGGCCCTGTTTTCTCCAAACCCTGGGGTGAAGCCTACGACAATGGGAACACTGGGGAGACCAGCTTATTATCATCTCCACCTCTCTGAGCACTGGGTAGCACCTGCATCCTCTGCTGTCTCTTGGGCACAATCTCAACCCCTTTGGAGCAATGGGGAGGTCACCAGGATTCCCTCAATACCTGGGGAATAATTCTGTTTTGGTTTGCTAATGGTGCCAGAATGCAATATACCAGAGATGGGTGGGCTTTTACAAAGGGGATTTATTATGTTACAAATCTACAATTCTAAGGCCATGCAAATGTTCAAATTAAGGTATCAGCAAGAGTTTACCTTCACTCTAAAGAGTTTGATCACTTTTGGGTTTCTCTGTCACGTGGGAAGGCAAGAGACAATGTCTGCTGGCCGTTTGCTCCTGGGTTACATTGCTTTCAGCTCCTGGTTCCAGTGGCCTCCTCTCTGAACTTCTGGGGGCCCTCACCTACCTTCTCTGGGGCAAACTCTGGATTTCATCTCTTAGTTTAGCATCTCCGAATGTCTGTATCTTGGTATCATTTCTGTGTTCTCTGTGTTGGCTCTCCAAGCGTCACCAAACATGTGTGTCTAGGCATCTGCTTTCTGTATTAGCTCTTTTAAGGACTCCAGCAAGCTAATTAAGACCCACCTTGAATGGGTGGGGTCACGTCACCATGGAAATAATATAACTAAAAGGTCACAACCACAGTTGTGTGGCTTACATTTCCATGGAAACAATCTAATCAATCAGCCCCACCCTTAAATAGGCCCGTGGCCACAAGATTGGATTAGGATTAAAAGGCCATGACTTTTCTGGGGGTAAATAACAGTTTCAAACCAGCATACTGAACAAGAATGTTTACTTAGGGGAAAACTCCAGACAAATCTAAATGTCCAAAATGGTGGGATTATGCCAAAAATTATATGACTGATTAGAGATGAATATTCAGATATTAAAGGTCATGCTTTCTACAAAAAAGTAGGCTATTTTAGACTATTTAAATATATGGGAAACTTCTCAAGTCATAGCCCTAAGTTTTTTTTTTTTAAAGGTATGTACTTATTCAAAAGATATGTATTGAGAAGCTAGGATGTGTTGCAAGAACTTCTCTAATTGCTGAAGTTGTACACAACACTAAACCATACAATCATGCTTGCCCTCACAAAGCTTGCATTATATCTAGCAGAGACCAAAAATCTCTGTACTTCACAACACATACATACACACACACACACACACACACACGCACACACACACACACCCCATATGTTAGATGGTGTTAAGTGTCATGGATGAAAATAAGGCTGGGCAACATGATTCATGAAGGCAGGGTCAAAGTGATTCATGACATTCCAGTTTTCATTTGGGTGGTCAGAGACAGTCTTACTGGCAAGTTGACATTTGAATAGACTTGTGGGAGTGAGACACAAGGTTATCAGAGGAAAGAATTTTCAGTACAAGAAAAACGAAAGTAAATGTGAGGATTAATATATTCAGGCATACTATTTGAGGTGATCTGCAAGTTCATGGATGATTTTTTTCCTATGGTCCATAACAAGTCTAAATAAAGCGAAGATATTCTAAAAGATAAATATTTGAGTGGTTGAGGCAATAAACAGCTTTTTCCCCAATTTATTTTGACAATCTGCAATAAAATGAAGATGTATAAGAACAAAAAATAAAAATTTACTTGTCTACGCATTAGTATTAATCTTGGAAACTTTGGGAGAAGAAGGTAAGCTTGAGAGAACATCTAGATAATAAAATAAAATACTTATCTTTCTAGCACTGTGTGCCAAATAATACAAAAATAATTTTCTTCTTCACAAACTACTATCCAGTATCTAGGAGAAAAATTGAGTCACAGACAATTTTTGAACTTGTGCTGCTTAGCATTAGCCATCTCATCAATTATTGAGTACGCAAGAAGATGAAAGGAAAGAAAATTTGGAGACAGAGAATCAATTTGTGCTTCTATTTATCATTTGGTGATTGAATAAAAGAAAAATTTTGAAACAAATTTCTAAGTGACAACATGCTTATGTTCTTGAGAAGATTCCTGCTAAGATACTACAGATTGTGTAGGAGGAATAAATAGTACTCAGTATCATCACACTTTCCCTTTTCCATACCACAGTGTATAGTTATTATATGTTATTTCTCTCTGTCTGTAATGTGGCTTGGCTTTCTGAAGCAGGTCACAGTGTTTTCTCCTCACCTACCTAAGCATTTACATATTGACCTAAATTCTCTTTCATGCTGCTAAGAAAGTAAAAACAAAAAAAGGCTTTTTTTTTTTTTGTCCCTGATGCATTTTCCCATATGGCATTAAATTGAGTCTAAGCCAGTCTACCACCCACGTGAATAGTTCTGTTTTTGTTTTTCTGGATTTTATGCACAAAGTTTTTCTTTATTTTTCTCATAGAAGATTTGCTAATTTAGAGGAGCAGTGTTTGTGCATATAAAGGAACACAATAGAAAAATTCAAATGATGAAATAACTGAAAACCTTATTCACATTTTTTTCCCTCTGAAATTTATTTGGGAGCATTCAGAAAGAAACAAATAATTGATTCTACTGAAGGAGGACTCCACTCTAACATCCTATGGTTACATGCATTATGTAGTTGGTTAGCAAATCAGAGCAAGTTTTGGAATCTAAAATAATAGCAATGATTTTGAGCTTAGATCTATTTTTCTTCTGTTATACTGCAGGGTTGGTAAATAGGAGACACTAAGGAAGTATGTTTTAATTGAACTGAAAAGAAAGAATTAATGAATTAGTTAATTAACTTTTATATAAACCATAAGGATTATCAGGGACCTTTTCTTTCTTATTGTGCCAGATCTTGAAAAAGATATTCAGTGATTCTCTATAAGGAAGAGGGAAGCAGTAAAAATGTTGCCATAATTTTTGGCAGAGAGCAATTATAAAAAATTTAGGAGACTTTCCTACAAAACCAAAGATTTATTAGAGAAGGTGACTCAGTTCTCTGGCAGGAAATTAAAAATATTAAGAAATAAAGAAAGAGCATAAATGTGAGAGTTTTAGAAGGAGAGCATTTTTAAAATAGTTAAATACAGAATGAAGTCAAAATGGAAAAGAATATGATAATTAAACTGGCTCATATTTATTCTTTTATTTAACTAAAAATTAATAAGGCACTAATAATTTGATGACAATAACCTGAGTCTGGGAAGTAGGGAAAAAAAGACGGAAGATATGGAAAAATTCTAATTAATTCATTTTCATAGGAAAAAATAAAGCAAACTCTCACTTTCATCTGGTGATATTGAAATCACACTTTTATAGGATGTTGAAAGGGTTTTTCCCTAGTGCCTTATACTTTTGACTATGGCCCAAAGTACAGGGCAATGCAATGTCATGAACCCAACACTGCAAATTCATCTCCCAATAACAGGGGCAAGCCACTCAGATTAACTGGACCCGCTACCACCGGCTGCTACTTAGGCTTCTCCTGAGCCCCACAGGAGGACTGTCAGGAAGAGAAGGAAAAGATAGAAAATCAGTGTCAGAGAGCCCCAAACTGTGGTGAGTACAGCGTCATGTTCAGAAATTCTTCCAAGTTCAAGGATTGTGGTGGGACTCCAAGGAAAGCACTCAGAAAATTCAGAGGTGTCTACAAACTAGGGAGCAGTCATGCGGTCAGCTGCTTGTGGAGCAGACTTGCTGCTCTGACCCTGTGTCTCCACAGCATGGAAAATCCGCCTTTGTGTAAGATGGTCAGCCTAGAAAGAAAATTCATCAAAATATTAAAAGGGGCAATCTCCTCAGTGTTTTGATATTAGAAGCTTTGTAAAATATGTATTTTCCTTTATTTAAAATGATTTTGGCTATACCCCATGTGTTTTTCTATACTCAGAGCCAGATCAAAATAATGAAAAGATTTTCTTAAATTTAACAGAAGAAGGAACTCACTGTGTTGTTCTTCCCTTCTCATTTATAAGCTATCATTTTTAATAAATGCTTTTAATCCACCCCATTGGAAAATTGCTGACTTAAGGACTATTCAAAGTAAGAGAAAATGTGTGTATTTATTTATTTATTTATTTTATTTTTATTTTTTATTTTTTTATTAACGGAAAGAAAGAAAAAAAAAAGAAATTAACACAACATTTAGAAATCATACCGTTCTACATATGCACTCAGTAATTCTTAACATCATCACACAGATGCATGATCATTGTTTCTTAGTACATTTGCATCGGTTTAGAGGAACTAGGAACACAACAGAGAAAGATATAAAATGTTAATATAAAGAAAAGAAATAAAAGTAGTTATAATAGTAAAAAACAACAACAACAAACAAACCAACAAGCAAACAAAAACAAAAAAAAACCCTATAGCTCAGATGCAGCTTCATTCAGTGTTTTAACATGATTACTTTACAATTAGGTATTATTGTGCTGTCCATTTTTGAGTTTTTGTATCTAGTCCTGTTGCACAGTCTGTATCCCTTCAGCTTCAATTACCCATTGTCTTACCCTGTTTCTAACTCCTCCTGAACTCTGTTACCAATGACATATTTCAAGTTTATTCTCGAATGTCCGTTCACATCAGTGGGACCATACAGTATTTGTCCTTTAGTTTTTGGCTGGATTCACTCAGCATAATATTCTCTAGGTCCATCCATGTTATTACATGGTTCATAAGTTTATCTTGTCTTAAAGCTGCATAATATTCCATCGTATGTATATACCACAGTTTGTTTAGCCACTCTTCTGTTGATGGACATTTTGGCTGTTTCCATCTCTTTGCAATTGTAAATAATGCTGCTATAAACATTGGTGTGCAAATGTCCGTTTGTGTCTTTGCCCTTAAGTCCTTTGAGTAGATACCTAGCAATGGTATTGCTGGGTCGTATGGCAATTCTATATTCAGCTTTTTGAGGAACCGCCAAACTGCCTTCCACAGTGGTTGCACCCTTTGACATTCCCACCAACAGTGGATAAGTGTGCCTCTTTCTCCGCATCCTCTCCAGCACTTGTCATTTTCTGTTTTGTTGATAATGGCCATTCTGGTGGGTGTGAGATGATATCTCATTGTGGTTTTGATTTGCATTTCTCTAATGGCCAGGGACATTGAGCATCTCTTCATGTGCCTCTTGGCCATCCGTATTTCTTCTTCTGGTAGGTGTCTGTTCAAGTCTTTTTCCCATTTTGTAATTGGGTTGGCTGTCTTTTTGTTGTTGAGTTGAACAATCTCTTTATAAATTCTGGATACTAGACCTTTATCTGATATGTCGTTTCCAAATTTGTCTCCCATTGTGTAGGCTGTCTTTCTACTTTCTTGATGAAGTTCTTTGATGCACAAAAGTGTTTAATTTTGAGGAGCTCCCATTTATTTCTTTCTTTCTTCAGTGCTCTTGCTTTAGGTTTAAGGTCCATAAAACCGCCTCCAGTTGTAAGATTCGTAAGATATCTCCCAACATTTTCCTCTAACTGTTTTATGGTCTTAGACCTAATGTTTAGATCTTTGATCCATTTTGAGTTAATTTTTGTATAAGGTGTGAGATACGGGTCTTCTTTCATTCTTTTACTTATGGATATCCAGTTCTCTAGGCACCATTTATTGAAGAGACTGTTCTGTCCCAGGTGAGTTGGCTTGACTGCCTTATCGAAGATCAAATGTCCATAGATGAGAGGGTCTATATCTGAGCACTCTATTCGATTCCATTGGTCGATGTATTTATCTTTATGCCAATACCATGCTGTTTTGACCACTGTGGCTTCATAATATGCCTTAAAGTCCAGCATCGCGAGACCTCCAGCTTCGTTTTTTTCCCTCAAGATGTTTTTAGCAATTCGGGGCACCCTGCCCTTCCAGATAAATTTGCTTATTGGTTTTTCTAATTCTGAAAAATAAGTTGTTGGGATTTTGATTGGTATTGCATTGAATCTGTAGATGAGTTTAGGTAGGATTGACATCTTAATTATATTTAGTCTTCCAATCCATGAACACGGTATGCCCTTCCATCTATTTAGGTCTTCTGTGATTTCTTTTAGCAGTTTTTTGTAGTTTTCTTTATATAGTTTTTTTGTCTCTTTGGTTAAATTTATTCCTAGGTATTTTATTCTTTTAGTTGCGATTGTAAATGGGATTCATTTCTTGATTTCCGCCTCAGCTTGTTCATTACTAGTGTATAGAAAAGCTACAGATTTTTGAATGTTGATCTTGTAACCTGCTACTTTGCTGTACTCATTTATTAGCTCTAGTAATTTTGTTGTGGATTTTTCTGGGTTTTCTACATATAGTATCATATCGTCTGCAAACAGTGATAGTTTTACTTCTTCCTTTCCAATTTTGATGCCTTGTATTTCTTTTTCTTGCCTAATTGCTCTGGCTAGAACTTCCAACACAATGTTGAATAATAGTGGTGATAGTGGACATCCTTGTCTTGTTCCTGATCTTAGGGGGAAAGTTTTCAATTTTTCCCCATTGAGGATGATATTAGCTGTGGGTTTTTCATATATTCCCTCTATCATTTTAAGGAAGTTCCCTTGTATTCCTATCTTTTGAAGTGTTTTCAGCAGGAAAGGATGTTGAATCTTGTCAAATGCCTTCTCTGCATCAATTGAGATGATCATGTGATTTTTCTGCTTTGACTTGTTGATATGGTGTATTACATTAATTGATTTTCTTATGTTGAACCATCCTTGCATACCTGGGATGAATCCTACTTGGTCATGATGTATAATTCTTTTAATGTGTTGTTGGATACGATTTGCTAGAATTTTATTGAGGATGTTTGCATCTGTATTCATTAGAGAGATTGGTCTGTAGTTTTCTTTTTTTGTAATATCTTTGCCTGGTTTTGGTATGAGGGTGATGTTGGCTTCATAGAATGAATTAGGTAGTTTTCCCTCCACTTCGATTATGTTGAAGAGTTTGAGGAGAGTAGGTACTAATTCTTTCTGGAATGTTTGATAGAATTCACTTGTGAAGCCGTCTGGTCCTGGACTTTTCTTTTTAGGGAGCTTTTGTTTAACTAATTCAATCTCTTTACTTGTGATTGGTTTGTTGAGGTCGTCTATTTCTTCTTGAGTCAAAGTTGGTTGTTCATGTCTTTCCAGGAACCTGTCCATTTCATCTAAATTGTTGTATTTATTAGCGTAAAGTTGTTCATAGTATCCTGTTATTACCTCCTTTATTTCTGTGAGGTCAGTAGTTATGTCTCCTCTTCCATTTCTAATTTTATTTATTTGCATCCTCTCTCTTCTTCTTTTTGTCAGTCTTGCTAAGGGCCCATCAATCTTGTTGATTTTCTCATAGAACCAACTTCTGGTCTTATTGATTTTCTCTATTGTTTTCATGTTTTCAATTTCATTTATTTCTGCTCTAATCTTTGTTATTTCTTTCCTTTTGCTTGCTTTGGGATTAGTTTGCTGTTCTTTCTCCAGTTCTTCCAAGTGGACAGTTAATTCCTGCATTTTTGCCTTTTCTTCTTTTCTGATAAGGACATTTAGGGCAATAAATTTCCCTCTTAGCACTGCCTTTGCTGCGTCCCATAAGTTTTGATATGTTGTGTCTTCATTTTCATTTGCCTCTAGGTATTTACTAATTTCTCTTGCAATTTCTTCTTTGACCCACTTGTTGTTTAAGAGTGTGTTGTTGAGCCTCCATGTATTTATGAATTTTCTGGCACTCTGCCTATTATTGATTTCCAACTTCATTCCTTTATGATCTGAGAAAGTGTTGTGTATGATTTCAATCTTTTTAAATTTGTTAAGACTTGCTTTGTGACCCAGCATATGGTCTATCTTTGAGAATGATCCATGAGCACTTGAAAAAAAGGTGTACCCTGCTGTTGTGGGATGTAATGTCCTATAAATGTCTGTTAAGTCTAGCTCATTTATAGTAATATTCAGGTTCTCTATTTCTTTATTGATCCTCTGTCTAGATGTTCTGTCCATTGATGAGAGTGGTGAATTGAAGTCTCCAACTATTATGGTATATGTGTCTATTTCCCTTTTCAGTGTTTGCAGTGTATTCCTCACGTATTTTGGGGCATTCTGGTTCGGTGCGTAAATATTTATGATTGTTATGTCTTCTTGCTTAATTGTTCCTTTTAATAGTATATAGTGTCCTTCTTTGTCTCTTTTAACTGTTTTACATTTGAAGTCTAATTTGTTGGATATTAGTATAGCCACTCCTGCTCTTTTCTGGTTGTTATTTGCATGAAATATCTTTTCCCAACCTTTCACTTTCACCCTATGTTTATCTTTGGGTCTAAGATGTGTTTCCTGTAGACAGCATATAGAAGGATCCTGTTTTTTAATCCATTCTGCCAATCTATGTCTTTTGATTGGGGAATTCAGTCCATTGACATTCAGCGTTATTACTGTTTGGATAATATTTTCCTCTACCATTTTGCCTTTTGTATTATATATATCATATCTGACTTTCCTTCTTTCTACACTTTTCTCCATCCCTCTCTCTTCTGTCTTTTTGTATCTGACTCTAGTGCTTCCTTTAGTATTTCTTGCAGAGCTGGTCTCTTGGTCACAAATTCTCTCAGTGAGTTTTTGTCTGAGAATGTTTTAATTTCTCCCTCATTTTTGAAGGACAATTTTGCTGGATATAGGAGTCTTGGCTGGCAGTTTTTTCTTTTAGTAACTTAAATATATCATCCCACTTTCTTCTAGCTTCCATGGTTTCTGCTGAGAAATCTACACATAGTCTTATTGGGTTTCCCTTGTATGTGACAGATTGTTTTTCTCTCGCTGCTTTCAAGATCCTCTCTTTCTCTTTGACCTCTGACATTCTAACTAGTAAGTGTCTTGGAGAATGCCTATTTGGGTCTAATCTCTTTGGGGTGCGCTGCACTTCTTGGATCTGTAATTTTAGGTCTTTCATAAGAGTTGGGAAATTTTCAGTGATAATTTCTTCCATTAGTTTTTCTCCTCCTTTTCCCTTCTCTTCTCCTTCTGGGATACCCACTACATGTATATTTGTACGGTTCACATTGTCCTTGAGTTCCCTGATACCTTGTTCAATTTTTCCATTCTTTTCCGGATAGTTTCTGTTTCTTTTTGGAATTCAGATGTTTCATCCTCCAAATCACTAATTCTATCTTCTGTCTCTTTAAATCTGTCATTGTAGGTATCCATTGTTTTTCCATCTTTTCTACTTTATCTTTCACTTCCATAAGTTCTGTGATTTGTTTTTTCAGTTTTTCTATTTCTTCTTTATGTTCAGCCCATGTCTTCTTCATGTCCTCCCTCAATTTATCGATTTCGTTTTTGAAGAGGTTTTCCATTTCTGTTCATATATTCAGCATTAGTTGTTTCAGCTCCTGTATCTCATTTGAACTATTGGTTTCTTCATTTGACTGGGCCATATGTTCAATTTTCTGAGCGTGATCCGTTATCTTCTGCTGGCGTCTGGGCATTTAGTCAGATTTCCCTGGGTGTTCGACCCCCACAGATTGAAAGATTTTTCTGTGCAATCTCTGGGTTCTGTTTTTCTTATCCTGCCCAGTAGGTGGCGCTCGTGGCACACGTTTGTCTACGGGTTCCACCAGTGAAAGTTGCTGTGGGTCCTTTAACTCTGGAAAATTCTTGCTGTAGGGGAGGTTCGGCAGCCGAAGCGTCTTGGAAGAATGCCAGCCGGCCTGGGGTTCCGAATGCGGGGAGGGTCGCCGGCCGCCACAGCACGGGAGAGCGTCCGGCCGAATTAGCTAGTCGGCCCGGGGCGCCAAGTGTGGCGGGAGGGCGCCAGCTGTCGCAGCCCGGGAGAGTGCACTATTCCCAGCCGGACGGGGGTGTCATGTGTTTGGAAGGGATCGTCCGGTCACTGTTCTCCGCAGTCTGGGGATTTCCGAACCAACTATCTCTGTTGGTCCGGGGGGCCTCGCGTGGTGGGGGCACCAGCCGCCGTGGCCTAAGGGGACCGCCTGTCCAATTCTACCAGCTGGCCTGGGAAGGTGGAAGGGAGGGACTCCGGTCGCTTGCCGTCCCACCCAGGAAAGCCCGTGCCCCTTGGTGATCTCACCGGAGCTGGTTCTCCCAGATAGTCAGCCGTTTCAGGATGGGGTACGCCGTCCCTTTGATCTCCCTCGTGGCTCCGGGAGCTGCTCTGTATTATCTCCACTCCCCCAGTAGCTGTTCTCGAATTCTCCTATGAAAACTTTTCCTTCCAGTTCACAGCGCCACCACGCTCGCCCTTGCTCCTCAGCATGAGCCTTAGAGGGACCGTGCTCCCCAAGTGTTTTACCATGCGAACGAAGGAACTGTCGGGCTCCGGAATGGCTCAAGGGACTCGCTCCCAGGGCGGGCTTGGTATTCTCGCGTGTCAGTTGCCCTCACGTCTCTGAGGATGGACGGCTCAGCCCGCGGCCCAAAGTGCGGGAGAGAGAAGAAAGCACCGACCCGCAAAGAACAGAACACGGAGCTGAGGCCCAAGGATGCCGGAAGCTGTGTGGACTGTATTTATTTTTAATAGCATTTTTGTAAAAATGTTTAATTTGGTAGTGTTAAAACATCATGGATTCACTGGTGTTATATGAGAATTTAAAAATCAAGACTTGTGCAAAGGCAATTTAAACTTCAGCAGATCCTTTTAATTAGCATATTAATCAAAAGGAGACAGTGAACAACTACATTTATACTAACTGATTACGTGCATAAAGTATAGTTAAGTGGCTCAATTTCCTTTCATAGGGTAATTGAATGATGCAGTAAAAACTGAGTAATTGGAGTGATGACATCAAGACGGTGGTGTACGACATCCCCATGAATGGCCCCACATAGAGGTAGCTAAATTGTGGGAATTCTGGAGGATGACTGAGACTGGAGAAGGACTCACCTAATGCTGACTTTTGGGGTAAAAGAAAAAAAAAACGCTGAAAAATGATAGGAAAGTGGCAGAACAAATTTATCAGTCCAGACCTGAAATCCAGGCTCAGACCCACACGGTTTACGCATCTCACAGGGGCAGGGTCCCAGCCCAGCACCTTCCACTGTGGTTTTTGATGACTGGTCCACCCACAGCAGACCTTTAGCAAACTGTGCAAATTCAAACGTATGGACTTGAGGCCCTACAGACCTGTAGTGATACCTTAAGGATCTACACAGGTGCCATCCAGATGCTTCCTAAAGGCAGAGTGACACATGTGGAACTTCCGGCATGCTGTGCACACTCCCAACTCACATCCTAACTGCTAGTGTATTTAAGTGAAAATACTGCGTGTCTTGGAGTATTGATTCCATTTGGGTCAGAGGTGCAGTCTCAGGGAAAGGTAATCCTCTTATCCAGAAGTTACCAGAAGCAGGAAAGCTGCCTCTTACAGGAAGAAAGAACTAGCAAACTAGAACACAGGACAATCAAAAATCATATGGATGAAGAGCAGATAGGGAAAAGAATGAAAAGCAATGAGAAAAACCTAAAGGACCAATGGACAACATGAAGCATACCAATATAATTACCATGGGAGTCTGAGAAGTAAAGAGAACGAAAAAGAATTAGAGAGAATATTTGAGAAAATAGTTGCTGTAAACTTCCCATATCTGACGAAAGACATGGATATATATATATCCAGGATGTTCAATGAAGTCCAAATAGGACAAATCCACATAGACCTACTCCAAGACATAATATTCAAAATGCCAAATGCCAAAGAATTCTGAAAGCAGCAAGAGAAAAGGCCTTTATCACGTAAAGGGATTCTCAATAAAAGCTAGGCATAATTTCTTATCAGAAAACATGGAGGAAAGAAATAAGAAATATTGAAGTGCCGAAAGAGGAAAACTGCCAGCCAAGAATTATTTATTTGGCCAAGCTGTCCTTCAAAACTGAGGGAGAGTTTAAGACACAGATAAACAAAAACTGAGAGAGGTTGTCACCACAGACCTGCCCTACAAGAAATACTAAAGGGAATTCTTCTGGTTGAAAGGGAAAGACAGTAGATAGTAGCTTGGAGTTGTATGAAGAAATAAAGATCTCCAGTAAAGGTAATTACATGGTGAAATGCAGACCCCAGTAGTATTGTATCCCCAAATGTAACTCTCTTCTTTATGTCCTATAAGATTTAGAATATAATTCAATGGGAAATAATCATATTTCTATGTAATAGATATACAAAACATAAAGAGATAATGTGTGACAAAAAATAACATAAATTGGTGGGGTATAAGAGTAGAGACTGTTATTGAAGTTAAATTTAGTATCATTTAGAATTAGTAGGTTATGGATTTAGATTGTTTAATACAAAGTCCATGAATATTAGTTTCTTGTTTGCTAAAACAAATAACATGCAATGGGTTGACTTAATCACAAGAATTTATCAGCTCATGGTTTCAGAGGCTGCAAGGCTGGCTTCCTCCTGGGGTCAGTATCTTCTGGCTGGCTGGCAGTCTTGGGGACTCCTTGCCTTTTCTCTTACATGGCAATGCACATGAAAGCATCTTCTTTCTCTTCTGAGTTCCACTGACTTCCAGCCTCTGACTGCTCCCCATTCCTTCTTCTGGGTCCAACTTCCTTTGCTTATAAGGATTTCAACCATATCAGATTAATGCTTACCTGCATTTCATTTGGGCACACCTTAACTACTAACACCTTCAAGGTCCCTTTATAAATGGGTTCAGCACCAGTAAATGATTCAATCCCCAACACTATGGTAACCACACTCAAAAAAGGATTTAAAATATATACAAAAAAGAAATGAGAAAGGGATCAATCAGTTACATTACAGAAGACCAATTACACACAATAGAAAACTGCAATGAGGGAAAATATAGACAATAAAAGACACAAGATGTATAAGAAATGAAGGACAAATGGCTAAAGTCATCTTGCCTTGCAAGCAATTACACTGATCACAAATGCATAAAACTCTCCCATCAAAAAATATTGATTGCATGTTGTTGTTTACAAGAGACTCACTTTAGACCCATAGATGCAAATAAGTTGAAAATGAAAGGAAGGAAAAAATATTCCATGCATACAGTAACCAAAAGAGAGCTGGGGTGACTATGTCAATGCCAAATAAAATAAGACGTAAAGTCAAAAACTGTTACAAAAGATAAAGAAGGACATTATATGTTAATAAAAGGGTCAATCCACCAAGAAGATACAACAATTATAAAACTATATGTGCCTCATCACAGAGTCCCAAAATACATGAAGAAAACATTACCAAAACTGAAGGGAGAAATAGACATTTCTACAAAAATAGTTGGGAACCTCAATATACCACATTCCTCAATGGCTAGAACATCTAGGCAGAAGATCAAAATGGTAACAGAGAACTTGAACCCAACAACAGCAGAACATACATTCTTCTAAAGTACACAGGGATCATTCTCAGGGAGAGACCATGTGTTAGGTAACAAAACAAGTCTCAATAAATATTAAAGGACTGAAATGATACAAAGCAATTTCTCTAACTACAATAGAGTGAAGCTGGATTTCAAAATCACAGGAAATCATAAAATTGGCAAATACATAGACATTAGACAATATACTTTTAGTCACTGTGTCAAAGAAGAAATCACAAGGGAAATTTGGAAATATCTTGAGATGAGTGAAAAACAAAACACAACATACCAAAACTTATGACATTCTGTGAAGGCAGTGTGAAAAGGAAAATTTTAAACTATTAATGTTTATTTTAAAAAATAAAGATATCGATTCAACAACCTAAACTTCACCTCTGGAGGAACTAGAACAAGAAGAACAAATTAAACTAGAACAAGAAGAAGGAAAGAAATAATAAAGATTAAATGGCAATAAATGAAATAGGGAATGGAAAAGCTATTGAGAGAATCAATGCAACCAAAAGTTGATTCTTTGAAAAGATAAAAAAAAAAAAATTGACAAACCTTTAGTTAGACTGACAAAGAAAAAAAAGAGAAAGGATGCAAATAATTAAATTTAGAAATGAAATGTAAGAAAGACATTACAACCAATCCTACAGAAATTAAAAAGATTGTAAGAGAATGGTATGAGAAATGATATGCTGACAACATTACATAATCTAGTGGAAATAGACAAATTCCTAGAAACACACAATTTACCTAACCTACCTAAAATAGAAATAGATATCAACTAACTTATAACAATAAATTGAATCAGTAATCAAAAACCTCTGAACAAAGAGAAGTTGAAGGTCAAAAATCTCCACTGGTGAATTCTACCAAACATTCAAAGAAGAAGAATTCTCAAATTTTTCCAGGAAGCCAATATTAGCTTAATAGCAAAGCCAGGTAAAGACATCACAAGAAAAGGAAACTGCAGATCAATTCCCCTAAAAACATAAGTACAAAAATTTTCAAGAAAATGTTAGCAAATTGGATTCAATAAACTGTGAGCAAGTGGGATTTATCCCAGGAATGCAAGAGCCAATCATAAGAAAGTCAAACAATGTAATACACCACACTAACAGTGCTGCTCTACCTCCCAAGTTCATAAAGGAAAACAATGTCCTTAAGATAACCCAGTGGCTTTTCCTTTTTTTCACCATTCCTAGCCACCATTACGATGGCTGATGTCTCAGAAACCATCAGAGAGGGGAAATAATTGCAACTGAATTTTGTACATAATTTTTTAGTAAAAGCATTCTAGGGATGAAAACTGGAAGTGATGGTGGTGGGAACTATGAATATGAACAGAAAAAAGATGATTGACATCGTAAAATAACATTTGAGGGGTATTATAAATGAAAACCTATAGAAACAAGTGAAAACATGACAGTAAAAAGAAGCAATATTAATTGTAAATGGGAGGAAAATAGTGATTTAAGCATGACGTCCTCCTAAGATTGAATGTTACTACCATGATTGCATGCCTGTTAGTCTTCTGTGAATAAAAAAATAAACTGCCTTTGCACACTTTAATAGCATTGGATGACACAGGAATAAAACCTGGCTCAGGCTTTACAGATGGTATACCTTTATTGGGATTGTTTAGTGAATGGATATCCCTTTAGGTAAAAATCAAAAGATTTAACGCATTGTATGGGCGGACTTTCCTTTGCCCCTATTCGGTACAACAATGATCAGGCATGCAAATGAACAGCTGATGATAGCCACCTGGGGAGTAACTGCTCAGCAGTGACCTTTAACTGTGCCACAGCAGCCAAAAACAGAATGCAAGGTAAATTCTTCTTAGCTAATCACTTTTAAAAATCATGTCTTGTATTTAATTATTCATAGATTTTTTTTTAAAGACCAAAGTTTATAAATGGAATGGACCTTCTAAATGTACAGAAAAGCTTTAAATTATAAGGTGGTGCCCAGTGTAAGCCCTGGGAAATTGGGGCGACATAGTTTTGAGGACCAGCACTAATTAGAGGTTGAGCTGTTTGCTGCGATACCATCTGCAGGCTCAGCCGCAGGGTTTGCTGTCTCCAAAGGAGGGTGACCTATTGGACACTGCAAGCTTTTCCATCTGTGAATGAGGAGAGCTGTTTACTAATAGACCTGGCAACTGTGCCTCAGACCAGTTTAAAAGGAACTCCTTGTGTTCAGAGATTAAACTCAAATTCTGGGCTTCAAAGTCTGTGTGTGTGTGTGGGGGGGGGGGGAGATAAAAACCAGTTCCTGAGACCCTCATACACAGATATATTTCTTTAATTCCAAAGTAACAGTCAAACCTCTAGCCAGAGGAGATCCTAAATTTTGTCCTTTACTTGCACAACATGAAAAGACTTCATTGGAAATTATGAATGCAAATTCTTCCAGGTTTGAAGGATAATATAGCAAGTTAGAACCTTTCAATAAGGATTCATTTATTATGTATAAGCAAATGGGCTAAGACTTTGGGAGCTGCACAGATCAGTAAGAAATGGCCTTTATTTTTGGATGAATTGTGATAATTATAATAATAAAAGATGCTGATGTGCATTAACCATATTTTCTAAATTTTTTTTTCTGGAACAAAATGTAGAATATATAGATATAAAATAAGGTACATCGAAAAATGAGATATAAGACTTTGTATGGCCATCTGGATACATTTATACAAATCAATCCCCAATTGATGGTGAATTGGTTTATACAGGAAACATGGCTATTGTTTTGGTTTGTTTTATTTATTCTTCATTCTAGATTTCCAAGGTGTTTTATGCAGGGTCTTGAACCAAGTAGAATGGAATTCATATAATTAATGGATATGGGTCTTTTTATTTTTAAGGATATGTAGATAAATTTTTTTATTGAAATATATTCTTTGAAATATCCTTTTAATAATTATAATCTATAATGTTAGAGATAATTTAATTTTACTCTTAACTGTACTTAAACATTTCTAATTTCTAAAACTAGACTGCACATAAAATAAATTCTAATTGTTAGAAAGAAAGTAAAGATGAAGAGGAAGAGGGCAATCAAAAAGTGGAGAATGCATGAGGCAGAAGTTAGACAAAGAGGAGGGGGAAAGAATAAGAAGTAACAGGAGGAGAAGATCTGAGAAGAATGTAGATAAAGAAGAACAGAGATAATGAGCAGTGCAGAAAGGAGGGGAAAGAAGAAGAGAACAGAGACAAGGAGAAGAAGGCATGGAAGGGAGGGAGAGAGAAGGAGGTTTGGCAAAATCAAAGTAAAAGGAGGGAAGAGGTGGGAACAAAGAAGAGAAAGAAAAGGAAAAAGAAGAATGCAGGAACACAACTACATAAAATGATATTTTGCAAAGCCCTAACTCAATTAAATGGAAGATCTAGAAGCACTAGAAGGTCTGATTTACAGAAAAACTTTATCTATTATATTTAGCAAAATAACCAATACCTGAAACAATTTCTGAGGAATCCAGATTTGAAGTTAAAGTGATTCAGCATTTAAACTATCTAACACCATTCTTTTTTTTTATTAATTAATGGAAAAAAAGAAATTAACCCAACATTTAGAAATCATACCATTCTACATATGCAATCAGTAATTCTTAACATCATCACATAGATGCATGATCATCGTATCTTAGTACATTTGCATCGGTTTGGGAGAACTAGCAACACAACAGAAAAAGATATAGAATGTTAATATAGAGAAAAAAATAAAAGTAATAATAATAGTAAAAAAAAAAACCTATAGCTCAGATGCAGCTTCATTCAGTGTTTTAACATGATTACTTTACAATTAGGTATTATTGTGCTGTCCATTTTTGAGTTTTTGTATCTAGTCCTGTTGCACAGTCTGTATCCCTTCAGCTCCAATTACCCATTATCTTACCCTGTTTCTAACTCCTGCTGGACTCTGTTACCAATGACATATTCCAAGTTTATTCTCGAATGTCGGTTCACATCAGTGGGACCATACAGTATTTGTCCTTTAGTTTTTGGCTAGACTCACTCAGCATAATGTTCTCTAGGTCCATCCATGTTATTACATGCTTCATAAGTTTATCCTGTCTTAAAGCTGCATAATATTCCATCATATGTATATACCACAGTTTGCTTAGCCACTCTTCTGTTGATGGACATTTTGGCTGTTTCCATCTCTTTGCAATTGTAAATAACGCTGCTATAAACATTGGTGTGCAAATGTCCGTTTGTGTCTTTGCCCTTAAGTCCTTTGAGTAGATACCCAGCAATGGTATTGCTGGGTCATAGGGCAATTCTATATTCAGGTTTTTGAGGAACCGCCAAACTGCCTTCCACAGTGGTTGCACCATTTGACATTCCCACCAACAGTGGATAAGTGTGCCTCTTTCTCCACATCCTCTCCAGCACTTGTCATTTTCTGTTTTGTTGATAATGGCCATTCTGGTGGGTGTGAGATGATATCTCATTGTGGTTTTGATTTGCATTTCTCTAATGGCCAGGGACATTGAGCATCTCTTCATGTGCCTTTTGGCCATTTGTATTTCCTCTTCTGAGAGGTGTCTGTTCAAGTCTTTTTCCCATTTTGTAATTGGGTTGGCTGTCTTTTTGTTGTTGAGTTGAACAATCTCTTCTTTTTTTTTTTTTTAATTAAAAAAAGAATTAACAAAACAATTAGAAATAATTCCAATCTACATGTACAATCAGTAATTCTTAATAACATCACATAGTTGCATATTCATCATTTCTTAGTACATTTGCATCGATTTAGAAAAAGAAATAAAAAGACAACAGAATAAGAATTAAAACAATAATAGAAAGAAAAAAAAACAAAAAAAACAAAAACAAAAAACCTATACTTCACATGCAGCTTCATTCAGTGTTTTAACATAATTGCATTACAATTGGGTAGTATTGTGCTGTCCATTTCTGAGTTTTTATATCCAGTCCCGTTGTACAGTCTGTATCCCTTCATCTCCAATTATCCCTTCTCTTTTTTTTTTTTTTTTTAATTAACGGAAAAAAAGAAATTAACCCAACATTTAGAGATCATACCATTCTACACATGCAATCATTAATTCTTAACATCATCACATAGATGCATGATCATCATTTCTTAGTACATTTGCATTGGTTTAGAAGAACTAGCAACATAACCGAAAAAGATATAGAATGTTAATATAGAGAAAAAAATAAAAGTAATAATAGTAAAATCGAAACAAAACAAAACAAAACAAAACAAAAACCTATAGCTCAGATGCAGCTTCATTCAGTGTTTTAACATGATTACTTTACAATTAGGTATTATTGTGCTGTCCATTTTTGAGTTTTTGTATCTAGTCCTGTTGCATGTCTGTATCCCTTCAGCTTCAATTACCCATTGTCTTACCCTGTTTCTAACTCCTCCTGAACTCTGTTACCAATGACATATTTCAAGTTTATTCTCGAATGTCCGTTCACATCAGTGGGACCATACAGTATTTGTCCTTTAGTTTTTGGCTGGATTCACTCAGCATAATATTCTCTAGGTCCATTCATGTTATTACATGGTTCATAAGTTTATCTTGTCTTAAAGCTGCATAATATTCCATCGTATGTATATACCACAGTTTGTTTAGCCACTCTTCTGTTGATGGAGATTTTGGCTGTTTCCATCTCTTTGCAATTGTAAATAATGCTGCTATAAACATTGGTGTGCAAATGTCCGTTTGTGTCTTTGCCCTTAAGTCCTTTGAGTAGATACCTAGCAATGGTATTGCTGGGTCGTATGGCAATTCTATATTCAGCTTTTTGAGGAACCGCCAAACTGCCTTCCACAGTGGTTGCACCCTTTGACATTCCCACCAACAGTGGATAAGTGTGCCTCTTTCTCCACATCCTCTCCAGCACTTGTCATTTTCTGTTTTGTTGATAATGGCCATTCTGGTGGGTGTGAGATGATATCTCATTGTGGTTTTGATTTGCATTTCTCTAATGGCCAGGGACATTGAGCATCTCTTCATGTGCCTCTTGGCCATCCGTATTTCCTCTTCTGAGAGGTGTCTGTTCAAGTCTTTTTCCCATTTTGTAATTGGGTTGGCTGTCTTTTTGTTGTTGAGATGAACAATCTCTTTTAAATTCTGGATACTAGACCTTTATCTGATATATCATTTCCAAATATTGTCTCCCATTGTGAAGGATGTCTTTCTACTTTCTTGATGAAGTTCTTTGATGCACAAAAGTGTTTAATTTTGAGGAGTTCCCATTTATTTATTTCCTTCTTCAGTGCTCTTGCTTTAGGTTTAAGGTCCATAAAACTGCCTCCAGTTGTAAGATCCATAAGATATCTCCCAACATTTTCCTCTAACTGTTTTATGGTCTTAGACCTAATGTTTAGATCTTTGATCCATTTTGAGTTAACTTTTGTATAGGGTGTGAGAGATGGGTCTTCTTTCATTCTTTTGCATATGGATATCCAGTTCTCTAGGCACCATTTATTGAAGAGACTGCTCTGTCCCAGGTGAGTTGGCTTGACTGCCTTATCAAAGATCAAATGTCCATAGATGAGAGGGTCTATATCTGAGCACTCTATTCGATTCCATTGGTCGATATATCTATCTTTATGCCAATACCATGCTGTTTTGACCACTGTGGCTTCATAATATGCCTTAAAGTCAGGCAGCGCGAGACCTCCAGCTTCGTTTTTTTTCCTCAAGATGTTTTTAGCAATTCGGGGCACCCTGCCCTTCCTGATAAATTTGCTTATTGGTTTTTCTATTTCTGAAAAATAAGTTGTTGGGATTTTGATTGGTATTGCATTGAATCTGTAAATCAATTTAGGTAGGATTGACATCTTAACTATATTTAGTCTTCCAATCCATGAACACGGTATGCCCTTCCATCTATTTAGGTCTTCTGTGATTTCTTTTAGCAGTTTTTTGTAGTTTTCTTTATATAGGTTTTTTGTCTCTTTAGTTAAATTTATTCCTAGGTATTTTATTCTTTTAGTTGCAATTGTAAATGGGATTCGTTTCTTGATTTCCCCCTCAGCTTGTTCATTACTAGTGTATAGAAAAGCTACAGATTTTTGAATGTTGATCTTGTAACCTGCTACTTTGCTGTACTCATTTATTAGCTCTAGTAGTTTTGTTGTGGATTTTTCCGGGTTTTCGACGTATAGTATCATATCGTCTGCAAACAGTGATAGTTTTAGTTCTTCCTTTCCAATTTTGATGCCTTGTATTTCTTTTTCTTGTCTAATTGCTCTGGCTAGAACCTCCAACACAATGTTGAATAATAGTGGTGATAGTGGACATCCTTGTCTTGTTCCTGATCTTAGGGGGAAAGTTTTCAATTTTTCCCCATTGAGGATGATATTAGCTGTGGGTTTTTCATATATTCCCTCTATCAATTTAAGGAAGTTCCCTTGTATTCCTATCTTTTGAAGTGTTTTCAACAGGAAAGGATGTTGAATCTTGTCGAATGCCTTCTCTGCATCAATTGAGATGATCATGTGATTTTTCTGCTTTGATTTGTTGATATGGTGTATTACATTAATTGATTTTCTTATGTTGAACCATCCTTGCATACCTGGTATGAATCCTACTTGGTCATGATGTATAATTCTTTTAATGTGTTGTTGGATACGATTCGCTAGAATTTTATTGAGGATTTTTGCATCTGTATTCATTAGAGAGATTGGTCTGTAGTTTTCTTTTTTTGTAATATCTTTGCCTGATTTTGGTATGAGGGTGATGTTGGCTTCATAGAATGAATTAGGTAGTTTTCCCTCCACTTCGATTTTTTTGAAGAGTTTGAAGAGAATTGGTACTAATGCTTTCTGGAACGTTTGGTAGAATTCACATGTGAAGCCATCTGGTCCTGGACTTTTCTTTTTAGGAAGCTTTTGAATGACTAATTCAATTTCTTTACTTGTGATTGGTTTGTTGAGGTCATCTATGTCTTCTTGAGTCAAAGTTGGTTGTTCATGTCTTTCCAGGAACCCGTCCATTTCCTCTAAATTGTTGTATTTATTAGCGTAAAGTTGTTCATAGTATCCTGTTATTACCTCCTTTATTTCTGTGAGGTCAGTAGTTATGTCTCCTCTTCCATTTCTGATCTTATTTATTTGCATCCTCTCTCTTCTTCTTTTTGTCAATCTTCCTAAGGGCCCATCAATCTTATTGATTTTCTCATAGAACCAACTTCTGGCCTTATTGATTTTCTCTATTGTTTTCATGTTTTCAATTTCATTTATTTGTGCTCTAATCTTTGTTATTTCTTTCCTTTTGCTTGCTTTGGGGTTAGCTTGCTGTTCTTTCTCCAGTTCTTCCAAATGGATAGTTAATTCCTGAATTTTTGCCTTTTCTTCTTTTCTGATATAGGCATTTAGAGCAATAAATTTCCCTCTTAGCACTGCCTTTGCTGTGTCCCATAAGTTTTGATATGTTGTGTTTTCATTTTCATTCGCCTCGAGGTATTTGCTAATTTCTCTTGCAATTTCTTCTTTGACCCACTCATTGTTTAGGAGTGTGTTGTTGAGCCTCCACGTATTTGTGAATTTTCTGGCACTCTGCCTATTATTGATTTCCAACATCATTCCTTTATGGTCCGAGAAAGTGTTGTGTAAGATTTCAATCTTTTTAAATTTGTTGAGACTTACTTTGTGACCCAGCATATGGTCTGTCTTTGAGAATGATCCATGAGCACTTGAGAAAAAGGTATATCCTGCTGTTGTGGGATGTAATGTCCTATAAATGTCTATTAAGTCTAGTTCATTTATAGTAATATTCAGATTCTCTATTTCTTTGTTGATCCTCTGTCTAGATGTTCTGTCCCTTGATGAGAGTGGTGAGTTGAAGTCTCCAACTATTATGGTATATGAGTCTATTTCCCTTTTCAGTGTTTGCAGTATATTCCTCACGTATTTTGGGGCATTCTGATTTGGTGCGTAAATATTTATGATTGTTATGTCTTCTTGTTTAATTGTTCCTTTTATTAGTATATAGTGTCCTTCTTTGTCTCTTTTAACTGTTTTACATTTGAAGTCTAATTTGTTGGATATTAGTATAGCCACTCCTGCTCTTTTCTGGTTGTTATTTGCATGAAATATCTTTTCCCAACCTTTCACTTTCACCCTATGTTTATCTTTGGGTCTAAGATGTGTTTCCTGTAGACAGCATATAGAAGGATCCTGTTTTTTAATCCATTCTGCCAATCTATGTCTTTTGATTGGGGAATTCAGTCCATTGACATTTAGTGTTATTACTGTTTGGATAATATTTTCCTCTAACATTTTGCCTTTTGTATTATATATATCATATCTGATTTTCCTTCTTTCTACACTCTTTTCCATATCTCTCTCTTCTGTCTTTTTGTATCTGACTCTAGTGCTCCCTTTAGTATTTCTTGCAGAGCTAGTCTCTTGGTCACAAATTCTTTCAGTGACTTTTTGTCTGAGAATGTTTTAATTTCTCCCTCATTTTTGAAGGATAATTTTGCTGGATATAGGAGTCTTGGTTGGCACTTTTTCTCTTTTAGTATTTTAAATATATCATCCCACTGTCTTCTAGCTTCCATGGTTTCTGCTGAGAAATCTACACAAAGTCTTATTGGGTTTCCCTTGTATGTAATGGATTGTTTTTCTCTTGCTGCTTTCAAGATCTTCTCTTTCTCTTTGACCTCTGACATTCTAACTAGTAAGTGTCTTGGAGAACGCCTATTTGGGTCTAATCTCTTTGGGGTGCGCTGCACTTCTTGGATCTGTAATTTTAGGTCTTTCATAAGAGTTGGGAAATTTTCAGTGATAATTTCTTCCATTAGTTTTTCTCCTCCTTTTCCCTTCTCTTCTCCTTCTGGGACACACACAACACGTATATTTGTGCGGTTCATATTGTCCTTGAGTTCCCTGATACCCTGTTCAAATTTTTCCATTCTTTTCCCTATAGTTTCTGTTTCTTTTTGGAATTCAGATGTTCCATCCTCCAAATCACTAATTCTATCTTCTGTCTCTTTAAATCTATCATTGTAGCTATCCATTATTTTTTCTATGTTTGCTACTTTATCCTTCACTTCCATAAGTTCTGCGATTTGTTTTTTCAGTTTTTCTATTTCTTCTTTATGTTCAGCCCATGTCCTCTTCATGTCCTCCCTCAATTTATCGATTTCATTTTTGAAGAGGTTTTCCATTTCTGTTCGTATATTCAGCATTAGTTGTCTCAGCTCTTGTGTCTCATTTGAGCTATTGGTTTGTTCCTTTGACTGAGCCATATTCTCAATCTTTTGAGCGTGGACAGTTATCTTCTGCTGCTGGCGTCTGGGCATTTATTCAGATTTCTCTTGGTGTTGGACCCAGCAAGGTTGTAATATTTTTCTGTGAAATCTCTGGGTTCTGTTTTTCTTATCCTGCCCAGTAGGTGGCGCTCGTGGCACCCGTTTGTCTGCGGGTCCCACCAGTAAAAGGTGCTGTGGGACCTTAAACTTTGGAAAACTCTCGCCGTCCTGGGGGTTCGCTTGCCGAAGCGGCTTGAGCCGGCCCGGGGTCCGAACGCAGGGAGGGTGTCCGAACGCAGGGAGGGTTGCTGGTCGCCGCAGCCAGGGAAAGAGCCCGTCCGAATTTCCTAGTCGGCCCTGGGCAACAAGCGTGGCGGGAGGGCGCCAGCGGCAGCGGCCCGCCCGAGAGAGTGCACGTTCCCCGGGAGTCACGGGGTCACCGTTCTCCGCGGCCTGGGGGTTTCTGATCCAATTCTCTCAGTTGGTCCGGGGGCTGCGCGTGGTGTGGGCGCCAGTCGCCTTGGTTTCAGGGGACCACCTCTCCAATTCTCCTAGCCGGCCCGGGAAGGGGGAAGGGAGTAACTCCGGCCGCTTGCCACCCCGCCCGGTAAGGCCCGCGTGCCTCGGCGATCTCACCCGAGCTGCTTCTCTCAGCCAGCCAGCCGTTCCAGGATGGGGTACGCTGTCTTTTTTATCTCTGTTGTGGCTTTGGGCGCTTTCTGTATCGTTTCTACTCCCCTAGTAGGTGTCCTGGAGAAGAAACTAAGATCCGCGCGTCTTACTAAGCCGCGATCTTCCAGGAAGTCATCTGAACAATCTCTTTATGAATTCTGGATACTAGACCTTTATCTGATATGTCATTTCCAAATATTGTCTCCCATTGTGTAGGCTGTATTTCTACTTTCTTGATGAAGTTCTTTGATGCACAAAAGTGTTTAATTTTGAGGAGCTCCCATTTATTTATTTCCTTCTTCAGTGCTCTTGCTTTAGGTTTAAGGTCCATAAAACCGCCTCCAATTGTAAGATTCATAAGATATCTCCCAACATTTTCCTCTAACTGTTTTATGGTCTTAGACCTGATGTTTAGATCTTTGATCCATTTTGAGTTAACTTTTGTATAGGGTGTGAGATATGGGTCTTCTTTCATTCTTTTGCATATGGATATCCAGTTCTCTAGGCACCATTTATTGAAGAGACTGCTCTGTCCCAGGTGAGTTGGCTTGACTGTCTTATCAAAGATCAAATGTCCATAGATGAGAGGGTCTATATCTGAGCACTCTATTCGATTCCATTGGTCGATATATCTATCTTTATGCCAATACCAATGTGTTTTGACCACTGTGGCTTCATAATATGCCTTAAAGTCAGGCAGCGCGAGACCTCCAGCTTCGTTTTTTTTCCTCAAGATGTTTTTAGCAATTCGGGGCACCCTGCCCTTCCTGATAAATTTGCTTATTGGTTTTTCTATTTCTGAAAAATAAGTTGTTGGGATTTTGATTGGTATTGCATTGAATCTGTAAATCAATTTAGGTAGGATTAACATCTTAACTATATTTAGTCTTCCAATCCATGACACGGTATGCCCTTCCATCTATTTAGGTCTTCTGTGATTTCTTTTAACAGTTTTTTGTAGTTTTCTTTATATAGGGTTTTTGTCTCTTTAGTTAAATTTATTCCTAGGTATTTCATTCTTTTAGTTGCAATTGTAAATGGAATTCGTTTCTTGATTTCCCCCTCAGCTTGTTCATTACTAGTGTATAGAAATGCTACAGATTTTTGAATGTTGATCTTGTAACCTGCTACTTTGCTGTACTCATTTATTAGCTCTAGTAGTTTTGTTGTGGATTTTTCCGGGTTTTCGACGTATAGTATCATATCGTCTGCAAACAGTGATAGTTTTAGTTCTTCCTTTCCAATTTTGATGCCTTGTATTTCTTTTTCTTGTCTAATTGCTCTGGCTAGAACCTCCAACACAATGTTGAATAATAGTGGTGCTAGTGGGCATCCTTGTCTTGTTCCTGATCTTAGGGGGAAAGTTTTCAATTTTTCCCCATTGACGATGATATTAGCTGTGGGTTTTTCATATATTCCCTCTATCATTTTAAGGAAGTTCCCTTGTATTCCTATCTTTTGAAGTGTTTTCAGCAGGAAAGGATGTTGAATCTTGTCAAATGCCTTCTCTGCATCAATTGAGATGATCATGTGATTTTTCTGCTTTGATTTGTTGATATGGTGTATTACATTAATTGATTTTCTTATGTTGAACCATCCTTGCATACCTGGGATGAATCCTACTTGGTCATGATGTATAATTCTTTTAATGTGTTGTTGGATACGATTTGCTAGAATTTTGTTGAGGATTTTTGCATCTATATTCATTAGAGAGATTGGTCTGTAGTTTTCTTTTTTTGTAATATCTTTGCCTGGTTTTGGTATGAGAGTGATGTTGGCTTCATAGAATGAATTAGATAATTTTCCCTCCACTTTGACTTTTTTGAAGAGTTTGAGGAGAGTTGGAACTAATTCCTTCTGGAATGTTTGATAGAATTCACATGTGAAGCCATCTGGTCCTGGACTTTTTTTTTAGGAAGCTTTTGAATGACTGATTCAATTTCTTTACTTGTGATTGGTTTGTTGAGGTCATCTATTTCTTCTTGAGTCAAAGTTGGTTGTTCCTGCCTTTCCAGGAACCCGTCCATTTCATCTAAATTGTTGTATTTATTAGGGTAAAGTTGTTCATAGTATCCTGTTATTACCTCCTTTATTTCTGTGAGGTCAGTAGTTATGTCTCCTCTTCCATTTCTGATCTTATTTATTTGTGTCATCTCTCTTCTTCTTTTTGTCAATCTTGCTAAGGGCCCATCAATCTTATTGATTTTCTCATAGAACCAACTTCTGGCCTTATTGATTTTCTCTATTGTTTTCATGTTTTCAATTTCATTTATTTCTGCTCTAATCTTTGTTATTTCTTTCCTTTTGCTTGCTTTGGGATTAGTTTGCTGTTCTTTCTCCAGTTCTTCCAAGTGGACAGTTAATTCCTGCATTTTTGCCTTTTCTTCTTTCCTGATATAGGCATTTAGGGCAATAAATTTCCCTCTTAACTCTGCCTTTGCTGCGTCCCATAAGTTTTGATATGTTGTGTTTTCATTTTCTTTTGCCTCGAGGTATTTGCTAATTTCTCTAGCAATTTCTTCTTTGACCCACTCATTGTTTAGGAGTGTGTTGTTGAGCCTCCACGTATTTGTGAATTTTCTGGCACTCCACCTATTATTGATTTCCAACTTCATTCCTTTATGATCCAAGAAAGTGTTGTGTATGATTTCAATCTTTTTAAATTTGCTAAGACTTGCTTTGTGACCCAGCATATGGTCTATCTTTGAGAATGATCCATGAGCACTTGAGAAAAAGGTATATCCTGCTGTTGTGGGATGTAATGTCCTATAAATGACTGTTGTTAAGTCTAGCTCATTTATAGTAATATTCAGGTTCTCTATTTCTTTATTGATCCTCTGTCTAGATGTTCTGTCCATTGATGGGAGTGGTGAATTGAAGTCTCCAGCTATTATGGTATATGAGTCAATTTCCTTTTTCAGTGTTTGCAGTGTATTCCTCACATATTTTGGGGCATTCTGGTTCGGTGTGTAAATATTTATGATTGTTATGTCTTCTTGTTTAATTGTTCCTTTTATTAGTATATAGTGTCCTTCTTTGTCTCTTTTAACTGTTTTACATTTGAAGTCTAATTTGTTGGATATTAGTGTAGCCGCTCCTGCTCTTTTCTGGTTGTTATTTGCATGAAATATCTTTTCCCAACCTTTCACTTTCAACCTATGTTTATCTTTGGGTCTAAGATGTGTTTCCTGTAGACAGCATATAGAAGGATCCTGTTTTTTAATCCATTCTGCCAATCTATGTCTTTTGATTGGGGAATTCAGTCCATTAACATTTAGTGTTATTACTGTTTGTATAATATTTTCCTCTACCATTTTGCCTTTTGTATTATATATATCATATCTGAATTTCCTTCTTTCTACACTCTTCTCCATACCTCTCTCTTCTGTCTTTTTGGTTCTGACTCTAGTGCTCCCTTTAGTATTTCTTGCAGAGCTGGTCTCTTGGTCACAAATTCTCTCAGTGACTTTTTGTCTGAGAATGTTTCAATTTCTCCCTCATTTTTGAAGGACAATTTTGCTGGATATAGAAGTCTTGGTTGGCAGTTTTTCTCTTTTAGTAATTTAAATATATCATCCCACTGTCTTCTAGCTTCCATGGTTTCTGCTGAGAAATCTACATAGTCTTATTGGGTTTCCCTTGTATGTGATGGATTGTTTTTCTCTTGCTGCTTTCAAGATCCTCTCTTTCTCTTTGACCTCTGACATTCTAACTAGTAAGTTTCTTGGAGAACACCTATTTGGATCTAATCTCTTTGGGGTTTGCTGCACTTCTTGGATCTGTAATTTTAGGTCTTTCATAAGAGTTGGGAAATTTTCAGTGAAAATTTCTTCCATTAGTTTTTCTCCTCCTTTTCCCTTCTCTTCTCCTTCTGGGACACACACAACACGTATATTTGTGCGCTTCATATTGTCCTTCAGTTCCCTGATACCCTGTTCAAATTTTTCCATTCTTTTCCTGATAGTTTCTGTTTCTTTTTGGAATTCAGATGTTCCATCCTCCAAATCACTAATTCTATCTTCTGTCTCTTTAAATCTATCATTGTAGGTATCCATTGTTTTTTCCATCTTTTCTACTTTATCATTCGCTTCCGTAAGTTCTGTGGTTTGTTTTTTCAGTTTTTCTATTTCTTCTTTTTGTTCAGCCCATGTCTTCTTCATGTCCTCCCTCAATTTATCGATTTCATTTTTGAAGAGGTTTTCCATTTCTCTTCGTATATTCAGCATTAGTTGTCTCAGCTCCTGTATCTCATTTGAACTATTAGTTTGTTCCTTGGACTGGGCCATATTTTCAATTTTCTGAGCGTGATCCATTATCTTCTGCTGGCGTCTGGGCATTTAGTCAGATTTCCCTGGGTGTTGGACCCAACATGTTGAAAGATTTTTCTGTGAGATATCTGGGTTCTGTTTTTCTTATCCTGCCCAGTAGGTGGTGCTCGTGGCAGACGTTTGTCTGCAGGTCCCAACAGTAAAAGGTGCTGTGGGTCCTTTAACTTTGGAAAACTCTCACCATGGGGGAGATTCACCAGCTGAAGCGGCTTGGAAGAGTGCCAGCCGGCCCGGGGATCCGAACACGGGGAGGGTCGCCGGCCTCCACAGCCCGGGAGAGCGCCCGTCCGAATTTCCTAGTCGGCCCAGGGCACCAAGCGTGGCGGGAGGGCGCCAGCCACCGCGGCCCGGGAGAGTGCACCGTTCCCAGCCGGACCGGGGAGTCATGTGTTTGGAAGGGATCCCCCTGGTCACCGTTCTCCGCGGCCTGGGGATTTCTGATCCAATTCTCTCAGTTGCTCCGGGGGGCCGCGCGTGTTGGGGGCGCCAGCCGCCGCGGCTTGAGGGGACCGCCTGCCCAATTTTGCCAGCTGGCCCGGGAAGGAGGAGGGGAGGGACTCTGGCCACTTGTCGCCCCGCCCGGGGAAGCCTGCGCCCCTCGGCGATCTCACCGGAGCGGCTTCTTCCAGCCAGTCAGCCATTCCAGGATGGGGTACGCTGTCTTTTTGATCTCTGTCCTGGCTCTGGGAGCTGTTCTGTATCATTTCTACTCCCCTAGTAGCTGTTCTTCATGGCATGAGGACCACCATAGAATAACAGAGTGGAATGAGCACTTAGAGCAAAATCCAAATGATTCCGACTGAATGATCTAAGAAAAGTCCCTTAACTCTCCAAGCACCCAATTATGTAAGCCCAGAAATTGCTCCAATAAATATTTCAAATCCATGGACAATTTCGCAGTGTGGTCAAAAGATGGAAGCAATTCAATAGTTCATCAATCCATCCAGTGCAATGACAATTGTTCTCCAGCCATTCCTCCTAACCTGCAGCACCCGCCGGGCCGCGAGCTCACTTCACTGTGCCGCTCTAACACCATTCTTATAGCATATCTATTTTTGAAAAGGACTCCAAATTATAAACAAATCCCTTTTAGTTTGATGTGAATGCTAAAATGTGCTTTCTTCATCACTGCATAATAATTAGGCACTAATGAAAACTACAGGTTAACATGGAGAAACATGAAGCACGGTGATTACTAAGTTATGACCACATTTTTTCTTCTAGGGTAAACATGGAATTTTAAGGTAGATTGTGTTTTGTTCTGGATAGGCTCAATTAATTGTAAATTTTAATTCTTCAATCACTTGTAAATTTTAATTCTTCAAATGTAAGGTGGAACTGCACCTACATTTCTGGAGTATGAAAGACCATCTCAGTGTCAAGGTGCTGGTATGAGGATGCCAGGAGGGGGATGGGTCACCACCCAGTTATAACAGTTGCATCTTCATATTTATATAAAGGAGAGAAACAGATACATAGACCTTTGAAGTGCAAAGCCATTAAAACATTTCTGATGAACAGAGGTTACCACGATCAAGAACAGACTATAGGGAAAAACGAATGGGAAGGGAGGACCCTTAAAAGATAAGAGGGGGGAATGTTTGAGCTGGGGCCCTAGTTTCAACACGGGGTCTAGCCCTTCAGAGTTGAGGACAATTTGGAGTGAAGTTATGGCAGAAGACAGAAGCCCTGCTGGTGGAGGGTGCCTGGTGTTGAGGAAAATAACTGTCTGGAGGTGAGCTGAGCAGCTGACCAGTAAGAGCTGGTGCTACTGACAGGATGGTAGGGGAGACCTCTGAATAATCGTGAGCATGGCACCCATGCCAGTCCTGCTGATGAAACTCCAGTCAGAGACAATGAAGATGGTCAATAAGAGCAGTGGCTTGAAAGCTATTCCTTAAAACTATTCAATGCCAAAGCCTTGCCTTAAAAATACGGGGCATGTGGCTTATACTCACTCACTAACTGCTGCCAATAAAAGCCATACTCACAGGGCAGGCAATGGTGGCTCCGTGGCAGAGTTCTCGCCTGCCATGCTAGAGACCCAGATGTGATTCCTGGAGCCTATTCCTGTCAAAAAAATAAAAAATAAATAAAAAGCCATACTCACAGACACTGCCAAAGTCATGGACTTTAAGAAAGGAGAAGACACCATACTCATTGCCATGTGACAGACAAACCAAAGGCCGAGGATGATCTGAAACCAGCTCTAGATGCCACAATCTTTGAGGAGAAAGCATCACTTTGTTAATGCCTCCATTTTGGGCTACTAGGCTCAAAGCTGTCCATGTTGAGACCTCATCCACATTTTCATACCTGAAGCAGAAAATGGCCATTTACAGAAGAACCTGTAGTCAGTCTGGGGATAGAGAATGAGAGAAAGCTGGAGATAAGGAAAAATGAAGGACCAGGAATTGTAAAATATCATCTGTGGAGATTCTGGACACATCAAAGCTGGATTAGAATGTCTGCCATCAGCTTCACAGATCAAAGCGAGATTCTAGCTGGTTCTTGAAGCTGTTGCAAAAACCGAGGAAGCACTGAAAGCCAAAGAGAGACATGAGGAAGAAGCAAAAAGAAGAAAGGCAGAAGACCAAGCCTTCCTAGAAGAACTGGTAAAGTGAGTAAAAGAAATCAGAGCCATTGAAAGTGATTCTTTTGTTCAGCAGACATTCAGAGCATGTCGACATCAAAAGGCCAGTAGGAACCTGGTAAAGTAAAGCTTGCAACTGCAGCAAAAAACCCAGCATCATCAGTTGCTGATCCACCAAGTACTGAAAAAGAAATAGATCCTAACAGCATCCCAGTCAAGTACCATCACTACAATTCTCTGGCCCACACAAATTTGTTTATTGAGAAAGCTAATGCTGAGGAAAAGTAGTTCAAGCAATTAATTGTTCTCTGACAAGAAAAGCTAAGGGTAGTCTTGTGACCTAAGTAATATTCATATGCTTGAATTAACAGCAACATTAGAAATGTAGGTTTTACATCCCAATGTTAACTTTTTACTCTTAGAAAGAATTTAGCTGATGATACAAAAAGAAAATCTCATTCATTCTTTTCTTGTTAAGTAGTTTTAAATATTTCATTTGACTTAATTGGATACTGTGAATATTAAAACCAATGTAAATATTCAAAATTCATGAAAATGTCATACTGTTGCTAAAACGAATCATAAAATATTAAAAACAACAAAGGAAACCAGACCGGGTGGATTATGTTGGGAGTCATGGCAAAGGAGCAGGCAAGAAGAGTTGAGGAAGCAACCAAGTTTGCTCCTGGAGCAGGGGGAGGTGAAGGAAGGGGTGGAAGGATGGCAGACAGGTCAGGGGAGAACCACAGAACACAGGGGTGAGTGCTCAGGAAAAAGCAGGCTTTGCACTCTCTCCTAGCATGCATCACCAAGACAAGGAGAATGCTTAGACTCAGCTTCCTGGAGTAATACTGGACTTCTTGGCAGTTCCTGGATGTGCCATAATATTGTGACTATAAAAACTATGACTTTAGGGGTGCAAGGCTAGTTCAGTGGTAGAATTCTCACCTGCCATGCCGGAGACGTGGGTTTGATTCCCGGCCCATGCACCTCCCAGAAAACAAACAAACAAACAAAAAATTCAACAAATGGTGCTGTAATAAGGGGATACTCACATGGAAAAAGAGTGAAATGTGACCCCCCACCATACAGCATACAAAAAAAAAAACCAAAAAAAAATTATGAATTTAATCATATGTCACTGAGACCTGGATAGGGGTAGGTTATATCTTCATTTTTTTTTATTTTGCCTTACAGTTTATTTTTTCTGATAAATTTTTTAGAATCTTCAAATTATTAGTATTTAAATTCAGCTTCCTAAATCATTTTATGTATTTTGCAAACAGCATATGACTGAATTTTAAAATTTTAATCAATCTGATCATCTATCATTTCTATACCACAATAACCTGTTTTAAGATTAAATAAATTACTCCATTTACAATAGCCCTACTAAAAGAATAAAATAATTTTTAGTACACTTAGAAAGATATCTGCTAGATCTATATAAAAATGTATAAATATGCTATTAAAGGACTGTAAAGAGAACTATCACTAACCAGGTTTCTGGATATAAAACATGCATTGTTTTGGAATTATTTTCCAAGTTTTATGTACTTACAAAAAATACTAAAAATCCCATATTTTGTGACCAACTAAACTGATTGTAATCCCATGGGAAAAAAATTAAAACCTAAGAACACATGCAAAACTTCTGAAAGAAAAGAACAGATGAAACATGAAATTACATAATATTGCAATGGTGCTGGTGCATAAAAGGCAGCCTAGAGAGTACAGAAAAAGATTCAAAGACATATAGGAATATAATTTTTATATCAAATCAGCGAGAATGTAACGATTATTTAATAATTGTTGTTGTAAAATTTAGTTAGCCATCTCGGAATAATATTAGATCTTCGCCTCACTTTACTTCATGAAGCCTTCCTAGCACCGACATCAAACCACCCATGGTGTCTGAGACACTACCTTTTCCCTTAAATCACAGTAGATAAGGAGGCATGATTTCACTGGCAAATGTGCCATTACCCACCAGGAGGGTTAATCGACACATATTCCACCCAATATGGATTTTCATCTGGACTCTGGCATCTTGCACTATTTACCTGCTCTTGCTTCATGAAATTTCCGTAAAGCTCAAGGCCCATGTCATCTATATGCTTAAAGATGCTATCTCATTGGTCATCAAGCAAAGGTATAAATTGTGTCAGTATTAACAATGCCCTAATTATATGACAATCATTAAATGAGAATGAAATGCCCTAAAATTAAAGGAAGTATGTGACTGAGAGGCAAATTAACTTTTAAAAAGAATATACCTTAAGGAAAACATAGAAAAGATCATAATGCGGTAAATTTGAAATATCTATTCTAATCCTTTGCTCCTGAAGGTGAGCACTTGTTATAGCTCCCTAAAATTATATTTTAGCATTTTCTTTACCATCCCTCCCAAATAATTAAAGATGGATTCAAAGTGTATCCATTTTAACTTTTAGTAAGAGAATAAAAGGAATTTAAAGAGGGTGCTGAGTTCCACAAATTTAATGGATTAAAGGTCTGCTAGAGTGCTAGAGCATGAGATTTGGTTAATCTCTACAGATACCCAGAATGTATTCTAGAAAGTGAGTTCTGTTAGTATGCAAGTGAACAGGCAGAACGATGAAGAGTAATCTACCCACTCTCTCTGTTGGCAAATATACCTACTTGCTCTAAGATGAGTAATAGAAAACAGCATTATGGTTTCCATAAAACATATCTGCAGCTCATAAGAATGGAGATGTTATTCTAAAATATTTTTACATGTTCATTTTAGAGAGCAACTTTAAAATTTTTGATGTTGGATGCAAAAAGAAAGGGACACTAGCCATAATGAACCAAGAACAGAAATTTATAAGGATGAATAAGGATCTTTATTCATTCATATATAAATGTAGATTGAGATCAGTGAGAGATAAGTAAAATAAGAAAACACTTCAAGAAAGTTAAAAATATTTATTATTGAATTAACCTTAAATTGGAGACAAACAAAATCAACAGTGAAGAAAGTAAAGAAAAAATAAACATACACTTAAGAAACTCTCCAAGAAAAAGTATGGAACCATTAAACTTTCCCACCTGGGAACCCCTGACAAACTCTCAAACATTGATGACTCCCAATTTAATGGTCCAAGTCTTTGATCGTGAGGTTTGCCCTTATGACATTTATTGCTGTAGCAGAGAACCTAAGCCTAACTATAATCACACATAAGACTTACTGCCAGAAAACCTCTTTTGTTGCTCAGCTGTGGGCTCTCCATCTTTGTGCCAAGCACTGCGGGGAAAATCATTGCCCTCCCCTCTACATGGGACATGAATCCAGGGGTGAAAGTCTGGCTTCCTGTTTTATGAAGCTCCCTAGGAGACATTTTCCTTCTTCATCTCCAAAGGTCACTGGCTGGTGGACTCTGCTTCTTGTGGCTATGTCGTTCTGCTCTGCTCTCTCTGAATCTCTTTCATTCTCTAAAAGGTTTCCTCTTTTATAGGGCTCCAGAAACTAATCATAACCCACTCAAATGGGTGGAGACATGCCTCTACATAATCCAGTTTAACAACCACTCTTGCTTAAACCACATCTCCAGGGAGATGATCTAATTACAGTTTCAAACATACAATACTGAATAGGAATTAGAAGAAATGGCTGCCTTTACAAAATGGGATTAGGATTAAAATGTGGCTTTTCTAAGGTACATCTATCATTCCAAACCAGCACACCATGGTTTGCTAAACACCAACTAACATCATTCCTGTTAACCCTAAAGAAAACCCCAGGCTCTATTTGGGATTCTACAAGTTTTATGCACTCAGTTTACTTTCCAGGAATTTATACCTCCAGATGTTTCCTAGGCCAGATTAATCATGAATCTCAGAGGGGCCAGCCTCTCTAAGAACACCAACTAGTTCCATCCCCTATCCTAATTGTCAATGCCCCTTTTCAACATGAAGAAGTTATAATGGGCATAAGCCAAATATCCTTAGAGATTGGGAGGTGGTCAAAGGAGAAGGAGGAGCTGTAACAGAAAATAGGATTTAGCAAGCAAGTGTGACTCCTGAAGCATTATACTGAGATTTCTTTTAGTCTCCAGTGTCTTTGAGCAGCTAGAAGGAAAATGCTGAAATTGTGAAACTGTAGCCCATACCAAGCTCTGAAATATGTTCTGTAACTTTTTGTTAAAATGTACTCTGAAATTCATTGGATTTTTGTATGTATATTTCACAATAAAAAAACATTAAAAAGGACTCTCCAAGATTTATACACACGTGCACACACATACAAACACACACATGGACTTCTGGAATCTTATAGAATGTTTCAAATTTATTTAGATACATGTAATATGTATACATATATATATGTATAAAATATTTTAAAATATGTTAAAGAGGTTAAATTGTATTATTAAGTTTGATAAATAAAATACTTGTGCCATATGTGAATTAAAAAAACAAGATTCATTATTTCATGCTTATTATGATACCAACTAAGTAAAAAGTGCTTTTGTTTGTGTGAGAGAAATCACAAAAATATTTTAGATAGTTATATATGAATTCTTATGCTCTGTGTTAGTCAGATATTTTTTCTATATATGTTTGTATATTTTCAGAGTGATCAACAGTGGGCATTTCTTACTTATTTTTTACTGGAGATTGATTGGGTATTTATTTAGGGTTTTTTCATAGCACACTTTATTCAGATGTAGCCAGTTTTTCTAATAATGCCCTTTTTCTCTTCCAGAATATATTCAGGATGCAAGGCTGCACCTCACTGTCATGTCTCTGTGGTCTACTCTAAGACGTGATAGTTTCCCAGTCATTCTTTTTTTTTCATGTTCTTGAGGGTTTTGAAATATATTTGGTGAGGTATTTTGAAGAATGTTCCTAATTTGGGATTGTCTAACATTTTCTCATGGTTAGACTGGGGTTATGGATTTTGTGAAAATACCACAGAGGTGAAATACCCTCATTGCTTCATATAATGAGCATATAATGTCAACGCGACTCATCACTGAAGTTAACTTTGAACGCTTGGAGAAAGTGACATATACCTGGTTTCTTCTCTGAAAAGTTACTGTGTTTACCTTTGAATCTTCTATGAGAAGAGAATAGAATTAAGTTAGAACCAAGTCCAGTCCACACTCAATGGGAGGTGAAATAAGCATCATCTACTAGTGAGGCAGTATTCACAAAGAATTTGTGAACATCTGTTAAAACACTTGCAGTAATAAAATATATATATATTGGGAGAAATAACTGATGCTATGCAAATATTCTATTTTTTTCTTAAAGTTGGATTTTTTTTGTAGTTAGAAAGAAGAAAAATTCCTTAAAAATAAATCTCCAGAATATATAAATTTCTGGATGGTGTACAATATACAACTGCAGAGGCTTCTCACTCCTTTGTTGCTTGCATATTCCCCGAAAACTTCCTTAGACAAGCTAGTTATACTGTTTTATTTACTATTTGATAGTTCACTTCTCATTTTATAAGATATTTGCACTATTTCCTCCTGGAAAGGAAATAAAACTTCTGCTCTCCTCCCTGATTTTCTCTAGCAAACAAAACACCCTGGTCCTGTTAATACTTTATAGTCAAATTTCCCCATGTACGTAGGTGCTTAGGAAGTAACTTTGATTCCTGTTTCCCCAAACCACCTCAGAAGGGTTGTATCACAGAGAGAGAGAGAGAGAGAGAGAGAGAGAGAGAGAGAGAGAGAAAACCCGCATCGATGTTTAATGATCTGCAGGGTTTAAGAATAGTTGACCTAGATAATGCTGTAATTTAGCTTATACTTGAATGTATGAGAGAGAAGTGATAATGTGGGTAGATTTCTTAAAATGAGGTGACATGAACAAAGCATGATTAGGAAATTTCACGTTAAATAATTATAAAATTCAGGAAAATAAAATCATTTCAAGCATATGTAATTATTTATATTGTAGATGTGAGAAGGATGACAGTTGTAGTTACTTTTGTCCTTGGAAAGTATAGTCTGTAACTAACAGATTTTCTAAACCTAGATGTAGTTTCATGTTATATTATTTTTGTATTGTCAGTAAGCCAGAGAAGAATCCTCAGAGAATTTGTATCTCTGTTTAAATATCAATGTAGAGGTATTTAAATGAGTTTCCCTGGGTCTGGAATATTTTCATAAATGTTTTTTGCTTGGTTGCTGCAAATACAACTGCCCCACCACCAGCAGTTCCCACCTAAAAGCCTCTTAGCATGGCAGAGATGATATTTTAGGAATCCAAAAAGGATGTAATAGAACCCTACTTCACAAATTACTTTTACTTTTGGCAAGTTTTCTTTTCATCAATCAAAATGAAAAATACTGCTTCTAGACAACAGAACAGTAGTTACTCAAGTGGGCATTTGCATAATTTTGCTTTTATATTTGCATAAAAATGAAATGCAGATCAGCATGCAATTCTCAAAAGACCCCTAATCACTTCCTTGCTTTGTAACTCTTTTGCCAAGAATACTCTTTGTATCCATAGCAAACTTGATTGTTTATTGGTTCTACATTATGAACAAATTATGCAGTCATTTTGATATTCATCATTTGGTGATGGGATGTGAAATTGAGTGTCCAGAGGGGTAATTCAGTATTTATTTTTGTTTGGATTGTTTAAAATGTTGAAACCCACAAATAGAAAGCCAAGATATTCTGCTTTTGACTTGAGTGTTTCAAGATGTGCAATCACCAACCCTATGTGATTCAGCAGACAGAGTCAGAATGATTATTCAATCTATTCCAGTGTTCATGGAACAATTCAGTTTGTGATTTTTAAAAAAGCTACTGAAAGTAAAAATGCAATGTAACCACAGCTACATTAGCCATGCTCCCCATGCCAGGGAAGAAAGTGTTCAATTTTAGAGTTACCTGAACAATGTTACATTCTGATAAAGGAAATACATGATAAATAGGACATGGATGACGAACTCAATTTGCAAATACTTGAAGGATAAAACTCATTTTCACAAAGTTAGGCCTTGAGTGGAAGGAATTAGGAGAAATTTCCAGTTCTCTTGGTATCTTGCTAGTAAAGGAGAAAAGGAGACACCCAAATTGAATGGAAACCAAATCTGCCTAATCAGAGGGAAGTAGAAAATTTTTGTGGGAAAAAGGTATTAAGCAAAACCCATATTATTAGGCAGACAACATACCTAAGCAGCACCATGCAAATAAACTGGCACTCTGACAGAAAACATTTTATAAGGTCTACCTTGAGGTGTAGCATTTACTGATAGATAAATGCTGCCACCATAGTTGATTCTGAGCTACCAAATGCAGTATCACTGAACATGGAGGAGAGAAAAAGATGCAGAGAATTAGTCCTTCTGAGCTGGAATAAGCCAGCTCCAAAACACCATTTCAAAGGTGTCTTTTGAACTCCCCAAAGTCTAAGAAGTTTCTTGACCTCTTAAGTTGGACCTGAAGGGAAGTCATATGCTGGAGAGGATCTGAATGTTACTTATATTATGCCTAATTAAACTATTTTCCTAGAATGTTCTAACCTACATATCATCAAATGCTGAAATTGTACTTAAAAGAATTTGTGAACTAGGGCAGGCCATGGTGGCTCAGCAGGCAGAGTTCTTGCCTGCCATGCAGGAGACCCGGGTTTGATTCCCAGTACCTGCCCATGCAAAAAAAAAAAAAAAAGACTTTGTGAGCTAATGACTTTTATATACATCTAGAAAGTCCAGAATTTTGGAAGAAATGGTTTCAAATGATATCAAATCTTAGCATAAGAGGTAAGTTGAAGACAGTTCAGGGATATGTGCTCAAATAAATATGATCATGGAACTCATTGCATAAAACTCCCTTGTGCATTCGGATGTCTCATTGCCATAATTATCCTGATGGCAGCTTTTTTATTACATGTACTTGCCTATTGGGAGTACTTAATGCCTAGTCTGACATTCAATAGATGTTCAATAAAAATTTTACTATTTATTTATTAATTATTTGATGAAAATGATAGAAAAATTTTCAGAACTCTTGTCTTCTTTTTTCTCCTGAAATAATTCAGACTCCTAAATGCAAACCAGATTTAAAGCATGATAATGCACAATGATCTCTCATCACTTGTTGAAGAGGGTAAAACATTACGGAGGTAAATTATATTTACACTTTTAGATGTGTGTTGTTACTGTCCTATTAGACAGTCTTGGGATTTTGTACTCAAGTATGATTAAAAGAGTTATTTGTGTGCACTGGTCTCTCTCTCTGATACTTTTGATTGTAATCATGATCATTAAACTCTTTACAAAGCAGCATTCTATTATGACAACAGTTTGGATAATAATACTTTATTTTTTATCTTGGCTTAAATTACTATATTTCATTCATTATGTTCTTCTGGTCCAATCAAATTAACCTTCAATATTTACCTGAAATAGTGTTGCTGAAAGGATAAAACAAACAAGAGCAGAAGAAACACTGTAGTCATAAAAAAAATTAAACATATTTTAGACTTTAATAAGCAAAATATGCAGGGCCAAGTATTGGCTCACAGATGCAATAGGAATGCGGTGATACGAGAGAGTTGCACTTTTGAATTTAGAAAGCTTGCCTTCAAAATTCTGCAGTCATTTATGAAAAGTAAAGTACACATCACACTGAAGAGATTTCATAAACAAATCTAGTTTGATTTATTTTATAATAAAAAGGTCATGATTTAGAACTCTTAATGCTTATTTCTCTACAATAAATTATATGGTTTGCTTTAAAGAAAGAGATATGCTATTTATTCTTGTCCAATTAATGAACAACCATTTATTCAGTGCCTCTGATGTACAATGTATTATACTACAAAAGGAAAATTTTTAAAATAATATTATTTAGATTTAGTCAATGCTCATAAGATACTTTTTCAAGTGAGAACTAAATAAGATGTTATGTGCAGCAGATGCTGTAAGAGTGGTAAGTATTCAGTAATCTGTGTATACAAATATTCAGTAATCTGTTAGGACAAGCTGATAGTTGAGACTTGGAGAGGCCAGGTAAAACCACATAGCCATTTGTGCTTGAACATCAGTTCCATGCAAATTTATGCAAGGGGCACACAATTTTGAGGACATTCCAAGGAGAGGGAAAGCATGAACAGCCATTTCCCCAAAATGGCATTACAGATGCATTATAGATCAGAGCACTAAGAATGCTGTGGAGTGTCAGCATTATTCACTGACGTATGAAGCAAGAAATATGTGTTACGTGTATGCATGAAGGATGCTATATGCCGTCTTTAGAGTTGGACTTGGTTTTTAGGCAGTGATTTTTAAAGTCTCGTGTAATCGGAATTGCAATTTAGAAGGATCACAGTCAGCCATGGGAAAGGAAGCTTAGAGAAGTTTGGAGCCTGTTATGAGGATCTGTATGAGATACGATGAGATTTCAGTCTGTAAATGACAGCAACAAAGATGAAGAGAGGACAGAATGAAAAGATATTTGGAGGCACTACCGAACAAGGCTCAGTAATGGACAAAATGAGAAGGGGTAGGTAGGGGACATGGTTTAACCATATCCTCCCCACAAGAGACACGATGCAGAGAACATTTAAAGCATCACATGCGGCCACACCTCCGAGCCTTGCCTCGATATGTTCTCCTTGACCATACGGCATATCCTTCCTCGCAGTCAAAATCATCCATCAGTCATTGTCTATCTCAAGTACTGCTACTTATGATGAGAGTCATGGTTTAGTAAGAGAACTGCATTGGCAATTCTGCCAATCGCAGGCTGTAAATCAGGCAAGTCTGGGATCTGACAGTAGCTCCCGCCACTTACTAACCACACAACTTTGGGTCCCTCATCGCTCTGCTTCCATTGTTATTCCTGGGCTTACTTTCAAGAAATCCATAAGGAATAAGTTAGGTGATGTATATTATTGACCCAACATTTTATTGAAGACTCTACTACCCTCTCATAGATGAAAAACAAATTTTGAAGACACTGTTCCAAGGATTTTATAGCTACTAACTCAGATGAAAAAGTGGTACATTAGTCTCTGTTTTAACTAAGGGAGCTGAAAAAGTTATCTTGAGACCAATAATGTACTCTATTAGAGATTTGTACTTTTACTTTAAATATTAAGTCCAATGGACGCATGTTTCTGTTTTGATTTCATAGAATTTTTTTCTATAAAAATAGAAGTTATAGAATTTTTTAACTTCTAAATTGTCTTAGTCCTTTTCAACTCTTCTAATTATAACTTTAAATCACCCTAATTATTGATTGCATAACTTTTTCTTTCCTAATTTTAGCAACTCTAGTTTTTTACAAAAGCTGTGCAGATATATACACTTTCAGAATTTTGTTTTGTTACTACGGAAATTAATGAGCATCACATAAATTTTTTTCATTTGGTATTTATAGTCTTGAAGCAATAGGATCATAATAAAACCAGAACTAAAATAGTTGCTTTTGAAAGTATTTTATGGATTTTATTGCTATGCTTTTATTGCCATGCTATGATGTACAAAAGAGAGGAAAGTATTTCACCAATTCCCTCTGTGACTACAAATGGTCTCCTTTGCAAATAATAAATAATTTCAAGGCAAATATTTGAACTCTATTTGCTCCTCATGTCTTGGCTTTGTTTGTGCCTGAGGGGAAAAAAGAGAAAAGGAGAAACTCTTCAACTCAGATACATTAGTGAAGTCCCTGATTCCTGCTCCCTAGTTGAAGTACTTAACATGGCATCCTTGGCACTTTGCGTGGTGCCAGCACATAGTAGGTCATCAGTAATATTTATGAATGGGTGCGTGCATGAATGAAAGCACCACTGAAAAGCCATACATTTACATGATTTTAACCGAAGTTCTTCACTGAGGAGAAACAGCCATGCTCTACTCACTTAGGTCAGGTTTCTATTGAACAAAATAATACATATATTCAAATGAAATAAGATTTTCCCATCCTAAAGTTCATGCACTTAAATTGTACATTCATTTGAATACTGATTCAGTACTAAAAGCCATGTTATAGAATAGCATTTAGTAAGTCTGTAAAATGCACACAGCCGATCACTAGGCTTTGGTAAATGAATTGGCAAGGGTCTGGATGCAATTTGTCCACATGTGTTTAAAGCAAAAGCTTTATCTATTCATGACTATAGTAAAAGCTAGATTGTCTGAACACCTATTTGTCACCTACACAGGCCTAAGAAGTTATCTGTGAGGGAAGCTATCTAAATGCTCCAAGTTTGCACGAGGGCTAGGACGTTCTGATATTTTTTAAAACTGAGTCTTAAATTCCCTAACGTTAAGCCTTTTGTAGGGGGTAAATAAGTTATTCGTTAGCATCCCATCCCCTAATAACACTTGATTTTCTTATTACTTTTGTTTAATAAATCACGTTTTTGTTTGTGCAACCTCATTGTATTTGCTATAAAATCTGCCTCTTTCTTGGGGAAAAATGGAGCTCTTTTTGCTTTGGCATAGGGAATATACCAACCTGCAAATCATCTCCTTTTGATTAATAAATAGTCTCTCTTTTTTAAATTCTTAATTTTTTTTATTTTACAGTTTAAAAGCAAGTTACAATCCTTGGATAAGCATAGGCAAAAATATAACTTGAAGGACTTATAAACTATTAGTGGTAGTTTTCTCCAGGTAATAGAATTATCAGGGGTTTTACATTTCTTCTTTTTTTGATAATTTGTGTATTCTAAATGTTCCACAATAAAGAGACAGCATTAGTTTACTTACTTAGCCATTCAACACATAGTGATTGAGTAGTTACAATATATCAGACAACTAATTTAGGGTCTAGAGATTTCTTAATGAATCCAATAACGTAGATCCTTGAATCTATCATTTAAAAATTTCAAAATTGTATTACCAATATATATCTGCTATCTTTTCAAATGTATGAATTTGCACACAGGTACACAAACACATATATACATCTAGAATACCCAGTGTGGGAAATGCGGACAGTAAAATGGGAGAACATTGCTAGTGGAAATGGGAAGTCTCAGGAAAAAATACGGGAATACATTCCGAGAGACATAAAAATGCTTGTACATTTGGACTTCTTAATAACCACAAAAAAATGTCATGAGCGATAATTTAAATGAAGGAAAAATGAGTGCACAAAGAAAATAAGAAAAAGTCTTGAAAGTAGAAAGAGGGGAAAAAGTTATCTCTGGTAACACTTCCCAAGAAGAACTTTGAAATGTAGATTGAGGTTAGATGCAGGAGCTTACAGCGGGCAGAGCTGCTGTGTTGGAGGTATAAATGTTTCATCTCTCCTCCACTTGCAAGAAAATGCTTGATGTCTGTGTAAAGCATTATCTGTCTTGCTTTGCCCCAACGCAGAAATATTTTAGCTTTCTAGAGTTTAGTCAAGGCCAAATTAAAACACATCCTCCCTGTTAGAAAGGACGCCATACCTGAAGGAGAGTAAGTGTTCATCTGATTGTGGAGAAGAAAAGAATTTATTCACGGTCTTGCAAGAACAGGCCCTTACCTGAAGAAATTGTGGCTGGTGCCCAGAGCAACCGAAGCAGCAGCATTTATTCCCTAAGCCTGGCAGGCAGGTTCCTTCTTGTTTCTCTACCAATTACACTGCAGGTTACAGCCTATCCCGACAGTCCAATTCACATTTCCCACAGAAGGTTCCCACTTTTGAATACACTTTACATTTCAGTGACCCTGGCTGTTATTAATTTAAACTTGTTTCTACCTATTTGGCACCAGTTCTAGGCTTGTGTCAGAGGTGCTCTCCTTCCCTACCTGCACGATGGGTTGGAGATACCCTGCAGCCCGTGCCTGCACCATCTTGTGTGAAAGATCAACTTAACTTTATTCTTAGACTCCCCAATATCAGTGCACAGAAGCTAGGCCTCTCGTGCAACCCACTCTCCAATACACTCCACTAATGCATTTTTTTCCAATACTGCCTATGTGCCTTCTCAGGGCAATACCTCTCTGCCTCATGGTCTTTCTTCAATGGCCTGATCCCTGAACATCCATTCGGTGAAATCATATTCCTTGTTTAAGAACTAACTAAAATGCCACTTAGTGAGCCTTTCCAAAGTTTGACTTTAAATTTCAATCTCTTTCTTTTCTGTGTTACATTTGCTTTATTACATTTGCTACATTTCCTTTGTTATTATTGTTCGTTCCATATATACTTTCCTCGCCTTCAAAGCAGGGTCTGTGCTTTTAATGTTCTAGTCCTTGAAATAAGAACAAAACACAAGGTTTCACAATATATATCTACCGGATTACATCAACTCAGCTCAATACTGGTGCAGGCTTCTGTGAACATGTTTACCGCAGGAACAAAAGAACTGAAGGGCTGAGGTCCAATAGCCCAACTGCACACAATTTGAGTTGTGCACCAAAATATTTCATTAAAACGTCAGAGAACTAAAGTAAACACTATATTTTGCTTTAATGAATTGGGTTCTACTTTGAAGACACAGTCATTTCTATGAGACTTTTGTAGGCACCTAAATAAGGCAATATTTGTGGATCCACAATTTTATCTTCATATTAAATAAGCAAAACCCTAAATGTGGTGTCCTTGGCCTCTGCCTTTTCTTGTCTATCTTCACACATGCTCTGGGTAAATTCTTTCAGTTCCATAATCTAAATATCAACTATGCAAATTACTATTTCTAGCTTCTATCTACTTGGAATTCCAGGCTAGTGTAGAGACAATGTATCATCTCCACAAATAAATCTATGAGCATTTTAATCCATGGCTGAACACAGGATTTTAATTCAAGATCTCTCCAAATTCTTGATGGGAACAAAGAGGCAGTTCACGTGTTCATGAAGAAATCTTCTGAATCGAAAGCTTCTGTTATTGCATTTTTCTCTTCTTCTGGCTCTCACTACTACCACTTTGTATGAGTTATGCAAAGGCGTATATTTTCCACTCTTCCGTACAATTGTTCATGAGCATTTCATTGCTGCTATGTCATTCCTGTGGTGACGTCATCCAGGGATGGTGAGCCTCCTGCACCACCTCCTGTTTCCTGCGTTACCTGTGCCACCATGGTGTCAGTTGCTGTCACTCCAGCCCCCCAAAAAAGTAATAGCTCAGAATTGAGTTTTAGCATGTGACAAATCTCCTAGTTTCTAATTCCAGGCCTCATTAAATTGTGCATTTATGCAAAATCTGCACTGTATTTTAATAATTTTATTTAAGATAGTAATAACCTAGTATCCATCTAAACCATTATTATGAACAATTTAACTGTTTTTACCTTGATTAGAAGCAAATCTATTTGAACTGCTTATTAAGGATTAAATATTTTCTCCTAAAAGTAATATTAACTGAATTAAAATTTTTGAACCCATTGTTGCACAACTGATTATGTGATAGTACATTTTTAATGTGTGATAAGTGATTATTCTTGCCCTGCTAAGACAAATCTTACGTATTAAACATACTTTTCTGTGCTGCAATCTGTTTAGGCTTTGGTGGGTTTGGTAATAAGACATTTTTAATATCCGCCACTCATTTCTAGGTCAAGGTGACTGATGACCTAGACTTACTACGCTTGCTGAATTCCACTGAGGTGACAGAACAAACAGTCCTAGAAACTCAGAAGAATGCTAACAGGGCTAGGATTATTGAAGACATCCTTAAAGAGAAAAGGCAGATGGGATTTAATTGAAAAAGAAACCCCACAGAGCTGAGCAACTGACAACCCAATAGGGACTGCTGAAAAGTGAAAGTTTTCCAAATAGAACACCAGAAAACTCCCCAGAGGCAGAGGAAGACCAGCCTGGGAACCAGAGATGTCTTTGGGGCAGCTGGCAAGGTAATTAATTAAAGTGCTGTGGCACCTCCATGTCAGGACCCTGCTCTCAAGCTGGAGAGCCCTGCAGTAAGTGGGGGTCTGCCTCAGGAGCTTCCAGCCTGGGCCTGGCGCCGGGAGAGAGGTAGGGCATGACCAGTCAATGTCCGGCTGCAAAGTTACACTGAGCCCTTCAGTGTAATTGATGGGGCAGACTGATGAAGCAGAACTGATGCTCTAAACATAAAGCATAAAATTCCAATGGTATATATGGTAAATATGTCTAGAATCTTGAGTAATAAGCATTCATAAGTCTAACACAAATTCCAGAAGACCTAATGGAGCGATTAGTGTATTTGACCATATAGTTTTAACTTCATCTTGACCAAATGCAACATTAAAAAACTTAGAAGGCAAATGAAAGAATGAGGTAAAAATACATACTATATATGACAGATAAAGATGTGGTCTTCTTAATATATGAAGAGCTGCTTTAAATCAATATGGAAAAGATGACCCAATAGAAAAATGTCATATGAGCAGATAGCTAATTAAGATTTTTTAAAAACCCAGGTGTTTTCATATTTATACATGTTCAGGAGAACACAAATAAAATTAATAATGCACTAGATTAGCAAACAAAATTATTTATAATGTACAATGTTGGCAAAAGTCGCAAGGAAAATGACACTCATTTACTCTTGTTGGAGAATAAATTGATATGAACTTTTAGGAACATAAATAAAATAAGAAGGATTTACAAAGATTTAGAATTGCGGGGAAAAGGTTAACAAAACATCCCTTCTGCATGAGAAGTAGAACTTGAGTTCAGTTAACTTTATAGCTCTCTTTCACTGGAAACTTGATAAAGGTAGAATATCAGCTGTTAAGGTCAAATAGCTTAAGGTAAGACTGCTCCCCTCTGATTAAATATGTCTGGATTGATAGAACTAAATAAGAAGACATACTGGGACTTCTCTGCGTGTGGCATCTCTTATGGAAAGAAAGCACATGATTTTGCCTTGTGGCAAACTGGATTTCCTATACGAATAGCATATGATCACAAATGTGAGTTGGAATGCTTAGACAGACCTATTAAGATCTTCGGCAGGCATGGCAAACTTGCATACACCATGTGAATTAGTCTAAACTCAACAAAACTACATATATGAATGTGTGTGCATATATATACACATACATGCAGAATATGTGCAGTAAAATATGTTTAAAATATGAGAATAGTATAATATCTAACAATAGCAGAAGGGATGAATATATTTTGCGCATCTATACTATATAATATTTTATACATTCTAAATATAATAGGGTTTTATCACTGAAAAGGAAGGCATCATGAAATATCACTGAGTGAAAAAATACACTGAAAACCAATATTTTTGTGTGTATATATATATGTGTGTGTGTGTGTGTGAGAGAGAGAGAGAGAGATCTATATTCTTATATATTCATATGTGGAGAGATGGAGAGATATGGAGATACAAATGATTATGTATGTGCATAGAAAAAATATAAAAATATATACTTCAAAATCCATATCAGTTATCCCCAGGAAATATATTTGCAGAATGTAGAAGGAGAGCATTCTGATTCTTTTACACATTTATATATTTTATCAGGATATATATATATTGAGAAATGAATTTGGAAGGTTTAATAAAAATTATAATGTACCTCGTAAATTTACCCTGTTAAAAAATCTAAATATGTTATATTCACAGTCATATTTAGTGAAAGGGCTATCTCATTAGACATATAGGAAAAACATATCAATTCTGAAAAGGTGAAAATGAGTTTTATTTCTGATATATTCTGACCTAAGAGCTTCACTGAATAAAGCTCTGAGTTTTATGTTCTACAACAAAGAAATAGTCTCACATAAATTTTTCATAAACATGAAATCACTCTCTATGTGCAGGCATGTTTAGTTTCTATTTTTCAATTTTGAAAATTTTCTGATAAAATATTTCTAGACTTTATAAAAATAATTGTTGTGACTCTAATAGTTGTAGCTGAATTTGGGATTATAAAACTTGATTATTTTCATTAAATTTATACAGCAATATTTTCTTTCAATACATGTTCAACACAAAGGGTAAAATAAATGTTCTATAATTTTATTATAATAGTGGTATACTGTATACATTTGCCAAACCTTCTCAAACTGCATTCTTTAAATGAGGGAATTTAATTACACATAAATTATCCCTCATAAATCTGTATCAAACTGCCGAAAATTACTAACATTTCAATAATACTGCTTGATTTGCTAAGACTATTTGGTTTGAAATTAAGTAACCAATAACACATACAGTGTAAGGCAAAACAATATTTTAAAAAGATACAATTGAGGGTATTGTAGGGTGAATTTATAGGTAATTATTTTCAATTGTTTTTTATTATTACTGCTATTTTTGCATGTGCCTGCCCATGATTGTATTTGCAAAAGTTTAAAAATGCATGTAATAAAGCAAATCCAACTAGTATAATGCATCAAAAACAGGATTGTTTTATTTTGAAAACCAGCTATGTTTTCCTCCAAAATTTTAGTAAAATAGAACTTTCTCTGCAGTTTTTGCTTTCTAAGTCAACTCATCAATCAACTGCACTTTTCTTTTCTTTTTTAAGTATATACGATCAATATTAAATGCATTTCGAAAAGAATTTCTTGCTTCAAATTCTAAAATCTGTACTTTATTTTGAGGCTCTATAATATGTATTTATTGCCCACATATTAGTCATTGTGTGGTTATGTTGAGAAACAAAAGTATACGTTAAACATCAAAAAGAATGCTCAACATACCTTCCTGCTTCACAATAGCTAAACTTCTGAACCAAGAAGTCAAGTTATTTGAAAGTCAGCCTTTCATTTATTTTTGTTTTTAATTGTGGTAACATACACAGAGAATTAAGTTGCCAATTTTACCATTTATAAGCTTACAATTCTGTGGCATTGTTTACATTTGCATTACTGTCCTACTTCATCACTATCCATTACCAAAACTTTTAATCACCTCAAAAAGAAATTCTGTGCCCCTTTAAAAATTACTCCTCCTTCTCCCCTCTCCCCAACCTCTGATAATGCCTGATCTACTTTCCTTCCTTTTCAGTTTTTATTTTAGATATAGTAGGGTGGAATCACTCAATATACATCATTTTGTGTCTAGCTTATTCCATTTAAGAATAACGTTCCAAGGTTCATTCATGTTGCAGCATGTCTCAGAATGTCATTCCATTTAAGGTAAGGGCTGAATAACATTCAATTGCATGAATGTGCTATCTTATGACAATATAATGCAAACATAATGAAAAGATAATGAAAATTGATGACAGATGAAATTGTCAATTTTGTAAAAGATGTGGGATTTCAAAAAGTCAAGGAGGTTAATTTTAGACAAATGTTCAAATTGCAGATGAGTCTACTGAGCACTGAAGATCTGACTTTTTCCCATTTAGTAAATGAATAAAGGAAAATATGGATTATAATATATTTGTTGCTTCAAAAGGGAATTAAGTACACACAAGTTCAGAGGAAACCCCTGAGAAACTGTCATTTGTAAAGGAAAACCCCTTTATGAATGAGTCATATTGGAAATATCATATTTCCCTTCATACTCAATTTTTATTAGTTCTATGAATTGATATATAGTTGAAATACACACATATGTATATACATCTATAATTTATTACCTGTTTTATTTTCCTAGATTCCAGTCAAACACTTTATTATAATATATTAGCAAATGCAAATATGGTTGCCCTTATATATTAACATCAACAGACATTTTTGTGATATTAACTTTCATAGAATAATAAAGGCCTTCTGTATTTGTGAAAGTCTTATTCCCCCTTTACACTCTCAATTTGTAAAATAGCTTCTTTTTCCAGGGCAGAACTCTGGAGAAAAGCAGTAAGACAAGTGAATAAAAATAAAAATGAGCCTTTTATCCTTTTCAGGAATCAGTTTCTCTTTTGCATGTTTACTCTACCACGTTCCATGAACTGAGTACACATACATCTGAGAGCTTTGTCTCTAGAGATAGTCTCTACTGTAATTATGCCCTTTTCCAGCAACTACTATCTCAGTTCCAGCCTATTGACATTGGCAGGTCTTCCTCAGTCTCCATAGATGAGTGACTGAATAAGTGAAATTATTTTTGGCAAACTTTACTATTTTAGATTGATAATTCTGATTTTAGATCAAAGACCATACATGGAAATAAGTTAGGCCCCGTTTAGCCCTCACCAAAATCTGTACTTTTTAATATTACTAGAATAAAAATATCTCTTCGGAATCTACAGCATTATAATAACAATTATTGCCACAATCTAAGTCTTAGTGAATTAAGACAATTTCATTTTTACTCCTATCACAATCCATTATTGTTCTTCCTTGTTAGGAAGCTTTACTCCAAGTGGTGATTGGTGTCTTCCATTTGTATATTGTTGCATTATTGAATATTGAGATTTGCAGGGCATATACCTTGACTTTTTAAATAATATGTCCCTAGCTGAAGAGAAACCACATCTGGGCTGTAATGTAGAGACAACCATTCTTCATGTTTTAAAGAAGCGATTATACCACATTGTCTAGAAACTGGATTTAGAACTGCACATAACTTGACAAGAATTTCACATTGTTTTTCCTCTCTCTTATGGTACTGCTGTCTTTCATCCCTAGATGAGATTATTTTCTATTTAGACTTTAAGTGGGGGAAAGAGACTGTCAGAAAGACATAATGGCCCTTTAACCACTTCAACTTGTGAATAGGGACACATTGGTCAGTTTAAACTTCATACAGTCATGTCATTGTTAATCCAGGCTTGTTATTCATAGGGATATAAGGCCCTCAATGAAGTAAACATCTTATGTATTTAACTCTATCCAGTTCTGTGAATTAGATGTAATAGCTACATCCTTGGTGCTCTATTGACTATGCTTCTTATATTTCCTTTATTCCTTTCTTCTACTCTGTTGACTCTTTAGAATTACTTCTAGAGCCCTTGAGAGTATGAGACCAACACTGGAAAGTCACACCTTCAGTCTCTATTCTTTGAGCCATTTTGTCAATTTGATAGGGTGTACTGGATGCCACTTTAATCTATTAGAGATTTTTTAGCAATGGACATTTTTGTCATTTAAAAAATTTTATCTTAATTACAAGACTGAAATGTATTCTTCATTTTTCACTCAAAATATTTATTATTCTGCCTATTAAAAATGGAGGTTGAAAGCACTTGATTATATTGTTGACTTTCTTTACCCTTTGAAAATTCACAATTTTTTTTTGTAACTTTTCTGAGCTCAGTCAACACTCATCAATGTGTACTATCACTATTGTGTCTTCCATCTTTTTCCTAGACCTATGAATTCATAAGCAGGTTAAAGTAGGTGACAGTTTCACAAGTGTCTCATCAATGAACAATGTAGACTGCCATCCTTTCAACCTGTTCTCACAATTTTCTGGCCTTTTTGGGACCTGCCCTTGAACCAATGCAAATTCCGGTTATCGTTTTATTTGTCAGTGATGTTGGGGTTAGCTTGCCTGTGCTACTATAACAAATATCACAAACTAGTTGGCTTACACAGTGGAATTTATTGTTTCATGACTTTGAAGGATAGAGTCTAAAATCAGTGCTGACAGTTGACGCTGCCACCTGGAGTGCGCGGTGGTTTGTGATGGTTTGCTGCCCTCCCTGGGCTCCTTGCTTGCATCCCCACCTCCATCCTGTGGCAATATGTGTCTTTGGTCTCCTCCTGTGACTTTCCTTGACTGACTGTGTCCAGATTTCCTCTGCTTTATAAGCACTGCAGCCATGTAAATTACGGCCCACCCTGATTCAATTTGGCCTTACGAGTCTTATTCACAAATGATTCCACACCTTAATCAATAATCACATTTTCAAAGTTCCTATTTGCAAATAGGCTCAAATCTACAAGACCAGGTGTTAGGACTTGAAGACGCCTTTTGTGAGGACATGATTCAGTCCCCAACAATGGGCAATGCCAATACTACAGTGGCCTAAGGCAGCCAGTGATACTTTCTTGTACATTCCCCAAGTACAGAATGAGTCAGGTGGGCATTTAGCTACATTCTTGGGCCCAAGGTAAAGGTGCAGTCCTTATCTGGTTATGGCATAGGAGAAAGAGCTTACACTTAAATCCACGGTTTCTTGGCCAGTCCAAGTGAAACCATGCCACCCAGTCACAAAGGAGCCAGAAGTGCCCACCTACTGAGGGCCAGAGATGATTCCAGAGGTGACCATCACTGATGCTTGTCACATCTGCCAGGTTCAAAGATGAATATTGCTAGATTCTATGGAGTTTAGTCTAGTGGAGGTGATAACTAAACAAAATTCAAAAGAGTTGAGTATAGGCATATGTGAGGGAAAACACGCACACACACACACACAGAGGAAAGATGGAATAAAGAATTACCCACCCCTGTGTGCAGGTGACTGACATTACAAAAAACAGAGAATGTGATACAATGACTAAACAACGCTTTAAAGGAGGCAAAAATGGGAGGGAAGGACATTTCAGCTGGAAGGAAGAGCAAGGAGCAGCAATAGTCAAAAGAAGGAGCATTATGGCTGTGAAAGTTCAAGCCACTGAGAGTTGCTAAACTTAATTTATAATATGAGAAGCTGCAGGTATGAGGCCAAAATTCTCAAAGCTTATCCTATGGGTCAATAATTAGGCCTGGCTAAAAAGTAGGGTGGTGTGCCTCTGTTTTCAACTATCTGGAGCCTCACCTGGAAAGGTGACTGAAATGTCTGGGGACTGAAATCATCTGAAGTCTTTGTTGTTTTTCACACGCCCAATGCCTAGAATGTGCTGACCAAAGACCAAGGTGCACCTAGAATGTCTAATCATGGACTTTCTATGTGGTGTGGCTCCAACAAGGCATGGCAAATGCCAAAGACCCATCAGACACATTATGTGTTGACTCAGGACTCAGCATGTGAAGAAGGCAGGAGATGCACTGTCTTTTATGATCCAGCATCAGCAGTCACGTGGCATCACTTCAATCAGACTTTATCCCAATCTTGCCCAAGTTAAAGGGAAGCAGAACAGATCTTGCCTCTCAAAAGCTGGAGTTTCAGTGTCACATCTTGGAAATGCATATGGGATAGAAGATATTTTTGTGGCCATCTTTGGAAAATAAAACCTGCTACTGTCCCTGAAAGTTCATGGCAATAACTGTAAGTTCCTTTCTCATTTAACACCCAGCAACCGTTTTATTTTTTTATGTCTAAATAAGTATTTATTGGATAAAACTAAAGTCCACATTGTTCGTATTTACACTTATGATCAGATTATATAACTGTACATGAAAAGAGATTTACTTGAACTTTTAAAAAATAACAACTATGGTTTAAACAACTCCAGGGTGAATGATTGGTTTACTCTTAGATACTATGTTTCTTTTCCTGCTGGTCCCCAACAGCAGTTTTAAAATAATCATAGTTTATATTTTCAATTTGTACCTAACATAATTTAAATTAATCACACTAAAACAATCTGACACTTTTAAAAATTCGAATTCAGCAGAGTTCAAAGTATGAAAGTTTACTTTACACAGTAAATGAAACATTTATAATAAAGATCATTTATTTACTGCATATATAATTGAATAATGCCATTCAATTAAAAAATATTAGTTTTCTTAATACCATGTTTAGAATAGGATATTATAATTCATGAGGATTATAATACCCTTTATTGCATATGCTTTCAAGACATAATCTGGGGCAGGTCAGTTGTAATTTTGTGTACCAAATTCCAGTGATGGTGATTACATACATGTAGGGCATTGTGCTTGAATCATAGTTTGTTGCATTACAAGTATAGATGACGGTTAATAATACCTGTTGCTGGGAATTATTTAAAGGCACAGTGTGAAGTTGAAGACTATTTTGGTGTACAAACTCAAGCCAGTTACTCTGATGACTGCACTGGTGTCCCTGCCACAGCCGAAGGAGGTTTACTGTATTATGGTACACAACAAGGCCAGCCTGTTACATCTGTTACAGTTAAACAGTCCCAGAAAGTGAACCCTAGCAATTGATTAGAATGCCTCTTCTGACTTTGAGCAAAGCCTTATTCCTCTTATGTTCAATTGTTATGGAGAAGAATTATTCCTTAAAAGACTGAAAAAGTTAGCTCTTGAAAGGAGAATCATGACTTCAAGAATAAGGATCAAAGTCTCCCTCGAATGGGCTTCTTGGGACACCTCCACTGGTCATTAGCCTTCTCAAAACTGAACCCTACAACAACCTAAGGAATTGGGGTGACAGGAGAACACTGAATGTCTAAACAAGTTTAGAAATCGGCCTTCAAAAACAAGCTTGGCTCTTTCAAGTCTAAGAAAACTTCAGCTTCAAAGTTTCTGAGATGATTAACTTTATAAAAGACCTTAATTTAGCAATGAGCTCACACACACACACACACACACACACACACTTTGTTTTGATTAGTCAAAGCCCACTTTGTGCGTAGGAACAATGTATCTGTCTTTCACTCTTTGCAATGGTTTTCTTCCAATAATGAATTATCATAGCTTTTACCCCAAAATTTAAAGCCAGCATGATCACAAAGCTTATAAGAATTGTAAGATCATTGGTGGCCACTAGAGTTGTTACTATTATTGTTGCACAAGTATGTGAAGAAGGCTCCAAGTCTGAGCACTCATGGCTGAGCACTCACAGCTCCTAAGTCCTTGTCTCCCACAGATACTGGAATTGAGCAAACTTACTTGCTGCACTAATGAGATCACATAAATTCATGGCCAGGTCTGTGGTCCACTTCTGCAGAGTGAGGACAAACCAAGAAGAAACAAATACAGTGAAAACAGTGCAACCTATCTCATGTTCCCATTAAAATGAAAGACACAGAGTAGGAGGATGACATCTTAAACAATGAGAATGGATAACCCTACCAAGTAAAAGCAAATTGCTTATGCTCTTTTGTGTTATGGGAAGAGAGAGAAAGCCATCTCCCAGTTTATCTTCATATCTTCATATCATGTTCTAGGGATTAAAATTATTTGACCAGATTAGTGATAGCCACCTAATAGGGACCCCATGACTAAATCTCTAACACTTCTCTATTGTCTCTAAGGTCCATTATCCATCTGTACTAAACAAACTCTATTTCAAGTTTTTGGTTGTAGCACTCATTTTTGTGGTTCCTGGAAGAATGAGGAACTTCTTTTGATACAATATTTCAATAAGTATAATAGTTTTGGGGATTATAATATCAAAACACTTATTCCATGGGACAGAGAATAAGAGTTATATCTTAGCCCATTGCTAAGGAGATGTATATTTCAAAAATACTCTCAAGAAATCAGAAAATATGCTCAGTACTGCCCAATATATCCAGAATGGCTTCCATAAAACAACAGTGGAGCGGACATAGGATATATATTTCCATTCCAAAGAGAGAAATTAGAAAGAAAGAAAAAAAAAAGGTTACTAGTCTAAAGCAAGTTGCAACGCAGCAGAGAAAACTGTACTAGATTTTGATGTCTGAGGATAATTTCTCTGGCTTGATGCCATTGCCCTGTTCTCCAGGCCACAGGGGCAGGGCATCTCCACCTAGGAGAAAATCCACACAACCGGAGGAATGAAGAAAAGAAAAATGCCCCTGAGGGAGCTTCATGAACAAAAAGCCTGAAGACAAAGCTAGCAGATGCTACCATGTTTGCCATGTGCCTTTCCAAGTGAGAAATCCTGAACTTCATCGCCCTTTCTTGAATGAAGGTAGCCTGTTGTTGGTGCCTCAATTTGGACATTTTTATAGACTTGCTTTAATTGAGATATTTTCATGGCCTTAGAACTGTAAACTAGCAACTTATTAAATTTCTCTTTTTAAAAGCCATTCCACTTCTGGTATATTGCATTCCAGCAGCTTGCAAACAATAACAGTCTCCTACGCAATTCATTGATTCAAAGCCATCAGGTAAGAGGGCCCTCTATGGATCTTTCCTGTATAAGTGCATCTCTATTCATTACTTCTACAGAGATGGCTGATTGGATCCATGAGTCACTCACCTAATCTCTTTAGCGAAGTATTGTCCAACCACACCCGTTGTATAAGAACATACTATCTAGATAAACTGATAATTTCCTAAATTATCAAATGCTGATTCCTTTTTGGTCAGCAGTTCATACCTCAGTTTATTTCTTTCCTTCACAATTTGCTATACGCAGCAAAAAGAAATCAGACTGCAGCTTCTATACTTTGCTTGGAAATATCCTGAGCTAAACACCAAAGTTTACCTTTTATATATTTTGCCTTCTACAAGACATCAGAACACTATTCAGCCAAGTCTCTGCTGCATATGGAGCTTCTTTGTTCCAATATCAAGTAATGTGTTCCTTATTTCCACCTTAGTCCTCCCCAGAAGCACCTTTAATGTTCGTATATCTAACAACATTCTGTTCATAATGATCTATGTATTCTCTAAGATTATAGAAACTTTCTCCACAATTCTCTTCATTTCCTTTCAGACCCTCACCATAATCACCTTTAATGTCCATATTTCTACCAACAGTCTCTTCAAAGCAATCTAGATTTTAGTATTAAATAAATGAATGAATTCTTTGAACATCTACCCATTACATGATTGCAAGGCCATTTCCGAATTTGTAGGTATTCATTACAGCAGCACCCAACTTCCCAGTACCAAAACTGTCTTATTTTCCTAAGGCAGCACCACAACAAAGTGCCACAAACTTGGTGGCTTAAAACAACAGAAATGTAATGGCTTATACTTCTGAAAGCTAGACGTCTGAAATCAGGGTACTGACATGGGCATTTTTCCTTTTCAAGCTTGGAGGGAAGAATCTTTTCTTGTCTCTTCTAGCTTCTGTTGTTTCCCAGCTCTCCCTTAATCTGCAGCTAAAGCACTTCAATCTCTGCATCAGCTGCCATAAGTCAGACTTCTTTCTCTCTGTGTCTGTCTCTTCTCCACTTCTTATAAGCACACAAATCACATTGTATTACCCACCCTGTACCAGTTTGAAGCTATTGTATACCCCAGAAAAGCAATGTTTTAATCTTGATCCAATCTTGTAGGGCAGCCATTCCTCTTAATCTTCAAAACTGTAGGGTACACACCTTTGATTAGATTATCTCCATGGAGATGTGGCACACCCAATTGTGGATGTGACCTTTTGGTTAGATGGATATGACTCTGCTCATTCAAGGTGTGTGTTGATTAGTTTACTGGAGTATTTTAAAAGGGGAAACACTTTGAAGAAACCTCAGAGCCAATGCAGATGCTTGGAGAACAGTTGCTTCAGAGCTGACAGAGCCAATGTGAGCCTAAACATTAGGAGATTCAGGGCCCAGCAGACGTCACCACGTGCCTTCCCATGAAATGCTAACCAAGCCAGAACCCACAGTTGTGTCCTAGAGGAGCTATTTGAAAGACCACAAATGCCAAGTCAGGAACCCCCCACAGGAAACAGAGCCTGGAAGCAACAGAACTAAGGAGCAAGGGGGAACCACAAATTAGGGAGTCCTTGTGGGTATCATGAATTAATTTGTGTGTCCCCCAAAGTCATGTTAAAATGCTTAACCCTGGTCCTCTGAATGTGAATTTATATGGAATTAAGGTCTTTGAAGATGCAATTAGTTAAAATGAAGCCAAACTTGATTAAGGTATATATTAGTTTGCTAATGCTGCCAGAACCAGAAATGGAATGGCTTTATAAAGGGAATTTAATGAGTTACAAGTTTACCATTCTAGTGCTAGAGAAAATGTCCAGACTAAGGCACCAATAAGAGGTTATCTTAACTCAAGAAAAGCTGATGCCATATGTCAACTGGAAAAACAAATAGGAGAGAATAGAGAATCCAGGTACAAACATGCAAAACTATGCCTAATATATTTTCAGCAAATTTTTGCAAATATGAAAAGGCAAAAAGGCAACTCAGTGGAGGAAATACATTCCACAAATGATGTGGAGCAATTAGATATCCACAGTTGAAAAAACAAAACTCTAACCTACACTTCAAATCTTTAGGGACATTATCTTAAAAATGTATCATGAACTTACACGAAAACCATAAAACAAAAAAACTTTTAGAAAAAAATAGAGAAATACAGGGACCAGGACTAAGTGAAGTGTTTCTTAGACTTGATAGCATGATTCATAAAAGCGAACACTGAACTTCAAAGCGATAAACTGAACTTCACTAACATGAAAATTTGTCTCTTTGTATAAGACCCTGTGAAGAGATTGCAAAGACAAGATACAGACTGGGAGAAAATTAATTGCAAATCACAAAGCTAGTGACCACTTGTATCAAGAATAAGAAATAACTCTCAGAAATAGATACAAATAAGTAAATAAGAACTCGCCATAGTAAACTAAAAATTTAAAAATATAGATCTCAACAACAAAAACAAAAAACAATCCAATTTGAAAATATGAACAGATAATTCACCAAAGAGATGGCAAATTAGCACATGATAAGATGATAAACATATCAGCCATTAGGGAAATGAAAATGAAAACCACAATGATACATTGCTACATATCTATCAGAATGCTTAAAATAATTAGTAGTGACAATACCAAATGCTGCAGAGGATGTAGAAAAACTTATCAGTAATACATTGCAGGTAGGAATGCAACATGTTATGGCCATTCTGGAGAACAATTTGGCAGTTTCCTATATACTATACACGCAACTACCATATGACCCAGCGATTACACTTAGACATTTATCCCTTAGAAATAAAAACTTAAGTTCAAACAAAAATCTGTGCACAAAGGGTCACAGCAGATTTATTTGTAATTGCTAAAAACAGAAATAGCTCAGAAGGCATTCAAGAAGTGAATATTTAAACATGCTAAGGTATATGCATACCATGGAATACTGCTGAACAATAAAAAGGAATAAACTATTAGTACATGCAACAGCCTAGATGACTCTTCAGAGAACTATGCTGAGTGGAAAAATCCAATCCTAAAAGGTCACATCTTCTATGATTCCATTTATATAACATTATTGAAATGACAAAATTGTAGAGCTGAAGGAAAGATTATTAGTTACCAGGAGATTGCGGGGCGGGGGGTTGGGGAGGACATGGCTGTGACTTTAGAAGGACAGCATGAGGGGGCCTTGCGTGGAACGTTTCTGCATGTTCACTGTGTCGGTTGTTACACCAGTTTGCATATATGTGATAAATTTTAAAAGCAGTAAGTGGACACCCAAGGGCATGCAGGTATAACTGGTGAAATCTACATAAGGTTGATGGATTGTATCAATGTCAATTTCTTGGTCACATGTAGAATAATTATGCAGATGTTACTATTGGGGAATCTGGGCGAAGGGTATGTAAGATTTATTTCTATAATTTCTGACAACTTCATGTTAATCTACCATTATCTCATAAAGCTTAAAAATAAAACCAGGTCTTGGTTTAGAAAAACTTCTCAGTTTTTCTGTGGTGAGGCCCAAACGATTCAGTATTTTAAAAAATGTTTCCAAGGCAAATTTACATGAACCTAAAGTTGAGAACTGTTGCTGTTATTCCCACTATTTAGAGTGAACCTCTGGACAGGGCATTTGCTGACTATCACCTGAATTTCTGTCCTTTGTACACTGTGTTGGATGCCTCGCTGCTCTTTTCAGATTCAGTGAGATCTCTTTTCTCTCTTTCTCTCTCTGCTCTAACCTCGAGCTCAGGTTCAGTCCCTTAAAAAGCCGGATAATTTATATGGCATATATTGCTGTGTTTTGCACTGTAATATTGTTAGTAATACAACAGTTCTAATGTTTTAATAAATTACCTGAAGATTACCAACAAATATGATTCAATGTAAGATATGCTTTAAAAATAGATACCCACATTTTAGTGGTATTAACAACTGTTTTCAGCTTATTTTGGTTTTACTAACTTCATATACTAGGTATGACATCCATTTAGCTTAGCTTTATTAGGAGGCATTTAATTTGGAATGTGAGTATAGTTTTTATGTGCTTTTAAATTGTTTTGTCTAAAAGAAATTAGCTTGTTACTATAGACACCAGCAAATACTATTAGCAAATAAAAGTAGCAAATAGAAATGATCAAATACAGGTGCACACAGACACACAGAGCTCGAGCTTTTACCTCACTTATTGCAAATAGCTATTCATTAAATAAAATGCCATGACAACTGGAAAACGAAAGTCCTACAGAGCCCACTGTAAATCAAATCTGGCTTGAGTTATAGTGAAATGAATTCAGAGTTCACCTCCTCCCTTAAGTGGTTTTCCCTAGTTAGTAGACTTTCCAAAATAAAATTGGCAAACACTTGTGGGTTATAATTGCAAAACCCACACGGTTTCCTCGTGACTGCTACCGTTAACCCAGATAGTCTGTCCAGCCAGCGGCCTCACGTTGGCTGCTACGGAGGATTCCCAAGGTCGTTTTTTGATGACGTGACCTTGTAACTACTCTGTGAAGTGAGGTGACTATTTGTGCCCACGGTGAGCCCCCGTGTTTCTCTGAGCGCACCCTCTTCCACCCCCCGTGAGCCTGCCGTTGACAGCTCCCCTCGGTGAAGGCGGTCTCAGGCGGTGCTCTCTGCACCTGCGCCCTCTTCCCTGGCCGGCAGGCAGGTGGCGCTGTGATCGCTGCCACCCAGAGAAGAAGTCCAGAACCCAGGGCCAGCCACGCCCACCGCCCGGGCGCTTTTTTTATGATCAAGTGATTTGTTGTTCTGTATTTAAAGTTTGGTCATGTGCTCTTGTCATTTAACGGCAGCATAAAAGACATCATTGGGCTTATTAAAAGAAGAGTATTTAAATACTTTAATGTTATGGGAATCAAAGGTAAAAATCAAATGTTGCAAATATTTTTTTTTTCGAGATACATCCTTATTCCTTTATAAAAAGTAATACTTCCCTATAATTCTCAGTTTTGAAATTGTCTTCCTCAATAAGCTCTTTTCACATTCAGGCCCGCAAACCCTTGTCAGGGTGTTCAATTCATTGTGTCAGTTCATGTACTAGAGAATTAAAAAGCTGTGATCCAGAACTTCAGATAAAAGGTATTGTGGTTGTAAATACAGAACACATGAGTGAGAACAAGTAAATGCTACTTATTCAGAGCTTGCTTTAGCAAGAGTCAGCCACTATCACTTGCGTTCTGCAGAGGCTCAGAGGGAGGCAGAGGCGCTGGGAAGCTTTACCACAGGAAACAGACAAGGTTTCCAGGTGCCCTGACTGGAAGGCGGCTGGTATGGGGAAGCTGAGGAGAGCTGGAAGTGGGCCCACCTTTTGTGATCGGTTAGGGAAGCATACCTGGATTCATAGGTGGTCCTGATTTGAAGAGGGGGCAAATACTAGAGAAGCTGCAGGTTACTGATCAAACCTTGAGGATTTGGGTGTGATTATTACAGAGATTGTGGCTTAGCTTTCTTGCTAGGTTTCCACCCATAGCAGATCAGTTCACTCAATATTTTGATTTATGGTTAAAAAAAGCATTAAGTATTTTATCTCCATCTAACAAGTGAGAGAACTGATTCCCAGAGGGGATATTCGACTTAGCCAGGAATTCACATCTACTAAGTAGTGGGGCTGGGATTTATTTAAACTACATGTTCTCCTCTTCCAAAGCCCAAACTTGATCTTTTGAATAAAACAGATTACCAAATCACCAAAATTTTGTGTTTCACTGTCTCAATGCAAAATTTAAAATAAGTATTAAATATGCTTGCATTCTTTAAAATCCGTTTATTGTGGCACTTTCATAAACTATAAATCTGTGAAATAGAAGGCTGTAGGCCCCTGGGTGGGGAGTGGAGAGGATTATATGCTCAGGTGCTTTCTAGACTAAACAGAAAATGTTGGCATGTGAAGCTCAAGTGCCATAAAAGTAGTTAGGATTATAGTAAAAGGTATAAGATCTATTACTATCCTATTGGTATTAAAAGACATTTTAAAAATATTTACTGGCCACACCAAGCAACCATAGATCCCGGCCATGCTATGCCTGCCAATCCTAGATTTCTGTGGCACAACTTCGCCCAGTTCCAGTCAGATCCTTACCTGAAAGACCCGAAAGCCCAAACACTCAAATATCCTAGAGAGCCTTTTCTGACTTCCTGGTATGGGGCTAAACTCTCCCACGGTGAGAGAATGAATTCTAATTAGTTTGCTTTATGAACAGATGACGTGGTGGTGGTTTGTGGCATTTAACAGTGTCTAAATCTGACATGAAGCTACAGGGGATAAACCTTGGTGTGTATGAGAAAGAACCTTTTTTTTTGCTCAGCTTCAGGTTTATTTCCTCTGGATGAGTTCATATATGGTTTATATTTGGCTCGGAGTGAAAAGCAATTACCAACACTGTGCAAGTGTGCAGTGACAGTCCTGCAGACAGGAGGGGAAAAGCGTTTCTTCCTTGACCACCATGAAATCTGTATGGGATTTACAGTCAGCCACTGAGTCTTCTCATCAAGATTACTTGTACCCTTGAATCACTACCTAAAATATTTAACCGCATTATTTTTCAAGGGCATACAAATGAAAGTTGTATACCATTTTTCACCTATTGAATTTGCTAAGAAGATAATACATGAACATTTTTTTAAAAGGAGATAATCCTTAGTATGATTAAATGTTAACACAATATAAAAGTAGGAGGAAGATGGATGAGATGACCCTATCAATGGATTAACTTAACATAAATATTTAAGTAATAAAATATTTCCAAATACATACTGGCAGTGGTATACCAAGTAGGGGAAAGGATATAAAAAGGGTAGTATGCCTCAAAGAGGAATATTTTATTACTGACATTTTTTAAGTTGTGAGCACAAGGTGATAATAGAAACCAGGCCAACTTTTAGTTGGTTTCCAGTTTAAGTATTGCTTTTTAAATCCCTGTAGACAGTCCATCCCTTTATGACCTGGCTAGGGATCACGGCTCTCTGTTCCTCACCCCCATTCTAACACCTTAGCATGCTAATGCTTACGGTGCATGACGGGTCTCAGTTTTCATAAAGGAAATGTAGGACACTCCAGTCACAGAGGCAGAACTTAGTAAAGTGAAGAAAGGCATTCTCTCCTGTGTCAAGTCATTATGCCTTCCAAATAGTACATTTGAAAGAGCCACATGTGTCATATTTATATGGCTTTAGATATGGACTAAACATTACCGATAAGAAAACCACTAGTAATAAACATTCTTCCACTGGAAAAAGGTTATAGTGGCCTGAGGTATACCCAAAACCGATCTGTTGTGTGAATTTTTCATTTGTTTGTCTTTTACTTTTAATAAGGAAAAATGTATGATACAGAATCCATGTAAGGAATATCTCTATTCCTGGGCTTCCCAGAATAGTCTTTCCTAAGTAGTATTAAAAACTGAATTTCTAAGTGGAAAGTGGAAAGAGATATCACAAGAACAGATTATTGCATTTTAGGATTTGAGTTTGTATGAAATAGAACCCAAGAGCTCTATTAAGGTCTTGATATATGCCTTTGTTGGTTCTTCCAAGATAAAATCTTCACATATAATTTCAATTGCTGAACATAATTATCATCTTAAGTCTAAGATGAGATTCCTAGTAAGGTGGGCTCTATTAAATTAAAAGACTTGCCTTTGTCTGATATAGCATAACTCAAGGCCTAATCTAATTCTTTGAAATAAAGCCAACTATCAAGTAAAAGAAGATGGCCACAACCCCATTGCTTCTATTGCTTTTATTATTAATTCTGGTTTATATCCTAAAATTTTTTTCCAATTATGGCCACTTTTTATCTTGTGTAGTAAGAAAAAAAATTATTACCATAATGAATGATCTGATTTGATCATTTAAGATTATGATGCAAAAATATATCATAACATATTTCCAAATTATGACTATATGGATGCTAAGGAAATAAAAGAAAGATTGTGGGGGGGGGAGGGAAGCATACACATGTGTTAGGGTTCAAAAGACACATTATAAACATGAATGTTGTTTTTTTTTATGAGGGAAGATACTGAGTTTTAAGTAGTCCATGTTACTCAATATTAGGTTTTGAGTATAGGATAAGAAGGGCTGGACTATTCATTTATTATTAATACAATAGCTATTTATTGAATTCTTACCATGTTCCAGACACTGCAGTAAGCCTTTACATGGGTTATTTGACTCAAATCTCATAATATTCCATTGAAGAAGGAAATACCATTATTCCAGTTTTCCAAGAAGTACAGTGACTTAGTTTCCCAGCTGCTAAAGCAAATATCATACAATGGGTTGGCTTAAGAACAGAAATTTATTGGCCCATTGTTTCAGGTGCCAGAAGGTTTGCTTCTACCTGAAGTTGGTTTCTTTGGATTGTCTATCAATCCTTGAGGCTCCTTGTTTTTCCCCATTACATGCCTATGTCCTCTCCGTTTCCTTCTGTATTCCACCTCCCTCCCTATGGTTCTTTCCCTTGGCATTCTCTATGTCTGAATTTCTTTCAGCTTATAAAAGACTCAAGTAATATGGATTAAAGTTCAAACTGATTCAGTAGGGCCACAATTTAACTGAAGTAATTAACATATTAAAGAGGTCCTAATTAAAATGGGTCCACAGCCACCAGAATGCAGACCAAGACCAAGAATATAACAATCCACTACGTGTAGTACGTTTCCCAGGATCATACAACTATAGTATCTCAGGACAGTTCCTCAACCCCAGTAATTTGATACAAAGCCCTCACTTTTAGCTTTTTCAAGTGCACCACTCCTTGTATACAACTCTTCCCAATATTCATTTAAAGGGCTTCTTTGGAGTCTGGAATAATTTCTCAAATCTTTTATACTTATCTCATTAGAGCACAGTAGTTATCCACCCATGAATTTATTCATTCACTCATTCAGAAATTATTTGTGAGCCTTATGTATCTCACTGGAAATTTATTTGGAATCCAAAGTTGAAGTGATAATATTTCCCATTATCCCATTACTTCCACAGAGTCATACAATGAGAAATGGAAACAATTACAGAAATATGATAATTGCAACAATGGATGTATACTAAAACTAAAATGAACCAAGGGTAACAAGTGCCCACTGGCATGCCAGTGAGATAAGAAATCCATTATGACAAATCAAAACTTTAGCTAGATGTAGGGAATATACGACATTTAAAGAGCTGGAGGATAGTGCAGGGAAAGAAAAGAAAGGAGGCAGTAATTCAGTCTGGAAATCCACACTGAAGCTGGACATCAAAGAGAACAGAGATTAAAGGAAAAGACAAAACTAGTCCATCACTACTGGAACACAAACGGGAAGGCCGACCGGGACCCAATTCTGAACATTTTCTATGATAACATAGTTTTAGACTATGATACAAAGAATGATGATACATAGAGTTTAGATTTTATTTTAGAGTTGATAGAAACCCACCAAAAAATCTTCTAGAGGTTATATACCAATTTAGTAATGTGACAGTGTACAAGATCAATACACAAAACTCAGTACTGTTTCTATACCCTAGTAATAAACATATGTGGAAACCTCATATCCAATAAGGGTTTAAATATTGGGAATATATAAAGAAATCCTACAATTCAACAACCAAAAAGCAAAAATCTAGACAAAAGGCATGAATAGATATTTCTCCAAAGAAGATAATCAAAAAGCATGTGTAAAGATACTCCACATCATTAGCCACTAGGCAAATGCAAATCAAAATCATGAGTCACCATTGCAAAGGTAGATTAGACAGCTAAACTTCAAAAATCAGTGAAGAGCAAGTACTGGAGAGGAAGTGAAGAAATGGGAACTTGTGCTCATGGTTTGGTGAATGTAAAATGGTGCAGCTGCTGTAAAAAAAACAGTTCAATGTGGGGCACAAGGAGAGACAGACTGGGACTGCAGTTCTGGGGGTGAGTGATAAAAGAGGGTCTTCAGCATTTCTTAGTGAAAAGAGGTGGGGGGATCAGTACAGGGAGAGTAGGGTGGGCTGACCAGCTGCAGGGGCAGAATGCAACATGCACAGAAATGCAGGTCTCAGGGTACTGACCACCCATGAGCTCCAGCTGTATAGCTGTTGGTTGTGGAGGGGTGCTGGTTTGAAAGTGGTGTCCCCAGAAAAGCCATGTCCTTTAATTTTGAGTCAATATTGAAGGAGTCAATATTGAAGGATAGAAACCTTTGATTAGATTATTTCCATGGAGACTGACCCACTCACTGGACGTGATGTTTTTATTAGATTACTTCAATGGAGATGACACATGCCTGATTGTGGATGTGACTCCACCCATTCAAGGTGGGTCTTGATTAGCCTACTGGAGTCCTTTAAAGGGGGAGACATTTTGGAGAAACAATTGCTTCAGAGCTGCCAGAGATGCAAACATTTGGAGAGGTTTGGAGTGCTAGTAGAGAGAGCAGATGCCTAGATGTGGATATTTGTAGATGCAGAGCCCAGCAGATTTTGCCGTGAGCCTTCCTGTGAGGTGCTAACAAGCCAGACCTAGAGTTGTGTCCTGGAAGAGCCAAGTGAGGGCCACAAATGTTTAGGGAGGAAACCACTGGCATCAGAAGCTAGAGGCAGCAGGACCAGGAACAAGAACCAGCAGGCACCAGCCACATATCTTCCCAGCTGACAAAGGTTTTCCATGCCATCAGCCTTTTTTGAGTCAGGGTATCTTTCTCTGTATGCCTTAGTTTGGATTGTTATGACCTTAGAACTGTGAAATTCTAACTTAATAATTCCCTTTTTAAAAGCCATTCCATCTCTGGTATGTTGCATTCTAGCAGCATTTAACAAACCAAGGTTCCTGCAGGAGGACTGGAGACATGCCTGGCCATCCACCATGAAAACCTGCACTCCCAGGGCTTGGAACACTGGGAGAGGCATCAGGTTAGGCAGGTGAGCAGAGAATCCACCGGGCGCTGGGAGCTACTGATTGGTTCTCCCCTGCACTGCAGGCTGTGGCCCATCCCACCACCCAGGTTGGGAGGGTGAGCCTGAGGGGAGGAGGTGCCTCAGGAGCACCCCCTGCTGGGAGGAAGTGGAAGTGCAGTTTGATAATCTCACTAGGTTTGTTCATTTACTATTTTTTCTGTATTTTTTATTATTAATATTTTCATTATCTTTATTTATATAAATATATCATGTACTTATATTTCATTTATTTTTATTCATTATCACTTTTTATTTTATCTCCCTTCTGTAGGCACCAGTCTGAGTTCAGTTCCAATACATTTTGGGTGTCTCCTTCTGATCTTGGGATCCATATTTTTGAGAGTTTTTTTTTCATATTTATTTCATTTTATTTATTATCATTTATTTTTATTGTGTTAATGCAGTGGGAATCGAGACCAGTTCTCCCATGCAGTGGGCAGGCATTCTGCTACTGAATTATTCATGTACCCTGCCTAACTTTTAATAGGCCCTCAAGTAGAATTGTACCCCCTACACAAGATCCAGGCCATGGTTTGATGGGGAATCACTGACAACCAAGTGCAAAAGGGAGCCTTCAATGCAAACCAAGCAAAAACAAAAGTTCAGGTGAGTGAAGGAAAACAACTTACAAAAGAATCTTATCAAGATAATTAAATTCCCCAACACAACAAAAAATCACAAAGCTTGTAAAGATACAGGCAGAAAAGGCCCAACCAAATTACTATATCAAAACATAAGAGGAGACACAGAATAACAAATGACTACTCAAGCATATTCATAAAGAAATAAAGGATATCAGGAAGACAATAGAAAAGCATAAAAGATTTCAAAAGATTAAATGGAAAAACAGCAGCTCTCAGAGAGATGAAAGATAGAGTAGACCAAATTAGAAATATACTTGAGACAAATGAGAAATTCGAAGAAGCAAAAGGAAGAATAAATGACCTAGAAGAGAGAACAATTGAACTAGAGTGCACAAAAGAGCAAATAGCAAGAAAGATGGAAAAAATGGAACTGAATCTCAGGGAAATGATGGACAACACAAATCGCACAAATATAGGAATCACTGGTTTCCCAGAAGGAGAAGAGAAGAGGAAATGGCTGGAAAGGTTGGTTGAAGATACAATCAGAGAGCACTCTTTGACCCTTATAAAAACATAAATATGCAAATCAAAGATGTCCAATGAACCCCAAATAGAAAAAATCCAAATAGTCCTATTCCAAGACACATACTAATCAAACTGTCAAGTGTTGAAGGGAAGCAGACAGTCCTGGAAGCAGCATGAGAACAGCAATCTACCACATGCAAGGAAAAACAATAACGCTGAGTTCAGACTACTCAGCAAGCACCAGGGAGGCAAGAAGGCAGTGGTGTGACATATTTAAGATCCTGAGCAAGAAAGGCTCCCAGCCAAGAATTCTTTATCTAGCCAAGTCGTCCTTCATAACTGAGGTAGAGATTAAAATTTTCAAAGACAGTGCCTGGGAGAACTATTCAACAAGAAACCTGCCCTGCAAAAAATACAAAAGGGGTCCTGTCAGTTGAAAAAAAAGGAGAGGGAGGTCTAGAGGGGGGCATAGAACTGAAGAGTATCAATAAGGGCAATTTAAAGGATAAAAAAGAGAGAAGGAAAAGAATATATTGATCTGCCAAACAAAAAATAAATGCAAGCTGTAGCCAAAAAAAAAAAAAAAAAAAAAAAGCAGGAGTAGCTACACTAATACCAGATAAAATAGACATTAAATGTAAAGACATCAAGAGATGGAGAAGGACACTATGTATTTATAGAATGGATAATTCACTGAGAGGAAATAGCAATCACAAATATTTATGTTTCCAATCAAAGAGCTCCAAAGTACCTGAGGCAAACATTGGCAAAACTGAAGAGAGCTGTGGACATTTCAATAATAGTATGGGAGACTTCAGAACAACCAGACAGAGGAGCAACAAGGAAAGAGAGAACCTAAGCAATGGGATAAACAAATGAGACCTAATAGACATATGTAGGTCATGACATCCCAAAACACCAGGATATACATTCATCTTTAGTGCATCTGGAAATTTCTCCAGGATTGATCATATGCTAGGATACAAATAAATCTATAAATTTAGTAAGATTGAACTTATCCAAAACACTTTCTCTGACTACAATGGAATGAAGCTGGAAATTAATAATCACCAAAGAAGCAGAGCTTTCACAAATATATAGAGATTAAGCACAAGGTCATAGCGAATCAGTGTGTCAAAGAAGAAATTGCTAGAGAAATCAGTCGATATCTGGAGGTGAGAATGCAACCTGTGTATGGTTTTGAACATGCAAAACCATAAATCATGGCCTTGACTGTATTTTCCATTCTCTAAGGCTCTATATGGGATCTGAATCTCTTTATTAAGATTTGAGTACATTACATAAGACCTAAAATAGTGGCTCTTTTCTCCTTATTGCTAATGGGAGAACAATGCTAAAACCTCCTTCAGTTCAAAGAAGAAATTCAAGTATATCATTATGAACTCCGATCTCTGCCACAGGGATCCTAGTTTGTTATTAGCTCAGAGTAGTAGAATTAAATGCTGATGAAGCATTTCAGTCAGGAATATTCTCCAGGAAACTGACAGGCAGAAAAAAAATTCCTCCACAATGCAATTACAAATAGAAACTGCCTTGCTCACCCAATTTAGGTACAAGCTTAAATTTACTTTTTTTAAATATCTAGGCCTACACACAAGATGTTTATGCGTCTCATCAAGGAAAAAAAAAGCATTTCTGGATAAAGTTTTTAAACTTGCTAAATATTCCAGAGGGAAGTATCAATACATAGTAGTCATCCTAAGATTTTTAAAATGTTGATTGAGACTCAAATTAAGTCTGTCAGAAAAACTTTTTATGATGAAAAAGAGAATATGTATTATTCAGCACTTTTGATGAAGGAAGAGAAAGACTGCTAATATGCATCTCCCCACATTCCCCAAGTACAGATTCACTGTAGGAGAAGCCGTGAGATACGTTGACTAGCTGTACTCTAAATAACATCTGTAATAATTACACGTAGGTGTTAATTATCAAGGAGAGATATATTTTTCATTATAAAGCAAAAAGCATTATAAAGAACCTTAATTATTAGTTTAGAAAATGGATTTTATGTTCAGATTGGCTGCATTTATATTCCAGTTTTGTAACTTCCCAGCCAGGTGACCCCGGGAAAATTCCTTGACTTCTCTACTTCATTTCCCCCATCTTGTCAAACTGGGAAATAACAGCACAAAAATCATAGGACTGTTATAAATACTAGATAAATGTTAAGCTTCAACTGCAATATAAATGATTTCTATGATAAAAATAATAATTATCATTATATATTGTTCTTAATCTCAAACAAATTTCGACTAATTGCCATTTCAAAAATAGCATCCTGATTTTCTGTCCCAGCTTATGGCAAATTCCATATAAAATAAATATGATAGCAGGAAAAATTAACTATAACATTTTTCAGTTATAAATGACAGAAGTCCATCTCAACTAGGAGTAGAAGAATGCTGGATATATTAACTTAAATAGGAAGATTCAAGGAGCTACAGAATTCAGACACAGCTATATTTAAAATTCAAATGCATTAGTCTTTCTCTCCCTCTTTCTCTCTCTTTCTTCTGTCCTCTACCTTTGCCCCCTTCCCACTTTTCTTTTGACTCTGCTTCTGATATTTTCCTTTTATAAGCTTGGCAGGTGTTCTATGGACTCGTTTCTTTAAGGAACTTTCAGGTTTGTCAAAGAGAAAGTGACAGGCATGCTTGTATGTTGTGTGGCTTGTACTGTTGTGTGGCTTGTCCTGTTGTGTGGCTTGTCCTGTTGTATGGCTTGTACTGTTGTGTGGCGTGCCCGTTTCGGGTTCATAGCTGTGCTGGGGAGAAGAAGTGAAGGCACTGTGGTTGTCTGGGCACTGTTAGAGGACATGTGGCCTAGTGATAGACAATCCACCAAGTTTACCCAGACCGGAAAAGGGCGTTCCCAAAAAGAAGGAACACAGACAAGTGCAGGACTAACTGAAAAGGGAGATGGTAATGGCGATGCTTACAGGAAAAGTGAAAAGTAAAGGACAAATCTGAACTTGGCTATTGGTCAGAGAACAGCTATTAGAACGTTCTAGCCAAGAGTCTTTTAATGGGTTCGTCAGATGGTTACACTGGCACCTGATGTGAAAAGTAACAACTCTGATGTTCTTTGACAGTGATTTATTTATTGTATTAGCCCTGTGTACTTTCTTTTATTTCTTCTTACATATCGCATTTTGATAATAACCTGGGGAAGAGATTTTAGAAAGCAGGCACCAGGAATTGAACTCGGGTGCCTGGCACAGCAGATGAAAATTCTGCCTGCTGAGTCAATGTGGCGTACCCAAGGGAATACTGTTTTGTTTGTTTGTTTGTTTTTTGGCATGGGCAAATCTGGGAATCAAACCTAGGTCTCTGTCATGGCAGGTGAGAAACACTGAACCACCATTGCCCGCAATGGCTGGAGGATTCCTACAGAATCTTTTTTTTTTTTAAATTTTTCATGTGAAAAAAATTGTGGTTAGTGAATTAATTCAATGAATATTTACTATCTAACATGAGCAAGACCTTACCAGAAAGTTACCGAAATCCTCTATTTTGGGCCCTTTTCACCAGATTGGTTAATCATTAGGATGAAGTGGCTCACTTGACCAAATGAAGAATTTTTATCTCCAAGCTTAAATTGGAGTCAGTTATGAAATAGTGTAAAGCATAGATTTTTTTCCTTTTGTTAAACATTGCAACATACACGCATAAACATTCTTGACAAATGAGCATTCCATTCTTGATAAATAATCAATGACTCACAATATCATCACATAGTTGTGTATTCATCATCATGATCATTTCTTAGCACATTTGCATCACTCCAGAAAAAGAAATAAAAAGAAAAAAGGAAAAACTCATACATATCATACCCCTTACCCTTCCTTCTCATTGACCACTAATATTTTCATCTACCCAATATATTTTAGTCTTTGTTTCCCCTATTTTTTCTATATACCTTACCACTCCCTTTCATTGATCATTGATCCTTTATTTATTATTTAAGTAAATAATATTTAAGTAAATAATAAATATTATTTATTTATTTTAATCCATATGCTTTACTCGTCTGTCCATGCCATAGATAAAAGGAACATCAGACACAAAGTTTTCACAATCACACAGTCACAATATGAAAGCTTTATCATTATGCATTCATCTTCAAGAAACGTGGTTACTGGAACATAGCTCTACAGTTTCAGGCACTTCCCTCTAGCCTCTCTAATACACCTTAAACTAAAAAGGTGGTATCTATATAATGTGTATCAATGACTTCCAAGATAACATACCCACTCTGTTTGAAATCTCTCAGCCATTCACACTTTATTTTGTCTCCTTTCTCTCTTCCCCCTTATGGTCAAGAAGGTTTTCTCAATCCCTTGATGCTGAGCCCAAGCTCATTTTAGGATTTCTGTCCCATGTTGCCAGGGAGGTTTACACCCATGGGAGTCATGTCCCGTGAAGAGAAGGGGAGGCAGTGAGTTTGCTTGCTGTGTTGGCTGAGAGAGCTATAGGCCACATCTGAGCAACAAAAGAGGTTCTCTGGGGGTGACTCTTAGGTCTAATTTTAAGTAGGCTTAGCCTATCCTTTTCAGGGATGTTTCATATGAACAAGCCCCAAGATTGAGAACTCGGCCTATTGCTTTGGTTGTCCCCACTGTATATGAGAATATCAGGAATTCTCCAAATGGAAAGTTGAATTTTCCCCCTTTCTCTCCATATCCTCAATGGGACTTTGCAAATACTTATTTATTCACTGTTCAAATCACTCTGGGATTTATCAGGGTATCACTCTGGACAAATCTCCAAAACCTCATACTCTATTCAAGGTTCCACGTACTTATGGTATTCAATTAACCTGTCCATATAAGTTATATTTGGAAATGCACTAATCAAAATATAAATTTTGTACCAAATAAACATTTTTTGCTTTAGCCTCACACAGAAATTTAAGTTTTAAAATATGAATGACCATCTATTTTCAACACCCTGCAATATTGACATTCTTTTATTCTTCCTCATAAAGCATAGATTTTAATAGTAATGAAGTATCTATTATACTAGATATTTCATTTATTACCTATGTGACTTTGGTCAATCAACTAAATTTCTGAACATAGATTTTGTCCTTCTTTGAATTGGGAATAATCATACACCCAAACAAGCTTCTTTAAATTTTAACTATGATTTCAGCTTGGCTCTGGAGCACTGTCCATGCAGGTGACACAGGCTGCCCACATGTGATTCATGAGGCAAAAATAGAGCATATTTTGAACATATAAGAGCTGATAAAACTTTTTTTAAAGATCAAACTGCTTTCTAAAAAAGAAATACATTTGTATTTAATTTACATTTTAATTAGCACTGTTCTTTTTTATTACTTTACCAACATAAAGTAATACAAACAGTTTTTACTGCAACTACAGTTATAACAGGTGGTCTGGGTTTTACCTCCTACACAATTCTAAATTTAACCAGTATTTCTCTAACACCAACAGTGAAATCATATTTTTTTTATATAAGGTTTGTAAGATTTTGAAACTGCAACAAACTATTCTGTTTGTTCATAGGAAAATGAAAACTAAACATATTCCTCTTATTGAATTTCCCTGGAAACAACTAAATTTAAAGACATGTGTTCTAGTTTGCTAGCTGCCAGAATGCAATATACCAGAAACAGAATGGCTTTTAAAAAGGGGAATTTAATAAGTTTCTAATTTACAGTTCTAAGGCTGAGAAAATGTCCCAATTAAAACGAGTCTATAGAAATGTCCAATCAAAGGCATCCAGGGAAAGATACCCTGGTTCAAGAAGGCCGATAAGTTCAGGGTTTCTCTCTCAAGTGGAAGGGCACATGGCAAACACAGTCAGAGTTTCTCTTTCATCTGGAAAGACACGTTTTCCCCTTTTCTCGCCATTCCCCCAATGGGACTTTGCAAATACTTCTTTATTCACTGTTCATATCACTCTGGGATTTATCGGGGTATCACTCTGGACAAATCTCCAAAACCTCATACTCTATTCAAGGTTCCATGTACTTATGGTGTTCAATTAACCTGTCCATATAAGTTATATTTGGAAATGCACTAATCAAAATATAAATTTTGTACCAAATAAACATTTTTTGTGAACACGGCATCATCTGCTAGCTTCTTCTCCTGCCTTCCTGTTTCATGAAGCTCCCCGGGAGGCGTGTTTCTTCTTCATCTCCAAAGGTCACTGGCTGGCAGACTCTGCTTCTTGTGACTATGTCATTCTACTCTGCTCTCTCTGAATCTCCTCATTCTACAAAATGTTTCCTCTTTTATAGACTTCAGAAACTAACCATGACCCACCCAAAAGGATGGAGACACATTTCCCCTAATCCAGTTTAATAATCACTCTTGATTTGGTTACATCTCCAGGGAGATAATCTAATTACAGATTCAAACATACAGCATGGAATATGGATTATTCTGCCTTTACAAAATGGGATTTAGAGTAAAACATGGCTTTTCTAGGGGACATACATCCTTTCAAACCAGCACAACATGTATATTCCCAAATTCTAATTTTACCACATCAAAATGGCTCTACTTACAAGCTTGAAAATGTTGCTGAAGACACTGTGAAATATTTTTGAAATGGTAAGATTGTTAGATATTTTGAATCTATTTATCTTTGTCCTAAGATGAATGAATATTAGTTAATGATTATTCTTTTCCATGACTAAATCCTATCTTAAAATCAGTTATAAATACAGTATGTTAAAACTAACTCAGCCAATATAGATAAGTAGTAAAAAAAAAAAAGATGACCATGTTAAATAGTGAGACTTTAAAATTTTTTTAAACCTTTAAATATAAAGAAGTTAGTTATTAGTTTTATTTCTGGTGGAGAGAAAGAGGGAAAGTCATGATCAGGATGTGGGACCCATGTCTTCTGAGCCTTCAGTGAGTTTCCTTTTGAGGCTGCCGTGCCCACTCACCCCCACACACACATCCATGCAGTCCCCAGTGATTCATGTGGAGAGAACAAGTTCAGACAAATGCGTTTTTGCCTTTATCTTTATCTGACACTGTGGTCCCCAAACCCAACTTATAATCTCTAGAAAACCTGAACTCTCTCAAGTAAGACTCAACAGGGACTCCTATTAAAAAAGAAGGTGACCCCAGGTCATCTGGCCATGCTAGTTGCATGGAATTCCGAAAGAGAGTGATACATTAAAGAGAGACATGAAGTCTAAGAAGAGTTTTATTTTTTAAAAATTGGAATTGAAAGAGCCCACTGCCAAGAATGTTCAAATTTTCTCTTCTTCTTTTAACAGTCAAAGCTGACATGTGGAACAATGTATTTCCTTAGCTTGAATCCATCTCTAGTAACACCCCTCTTCCTAAAGGGTAGAGTGAAGAGTTTGACTACTTCATAGTGGAATATTTTGTTTCAATTTTTATTATTCTGTTAAGTCATTGAAGATAGCTAGCTAAATCTAAATAGTCAACCAGGTAATGAATTAAAAAGCTCAGCTCGTAAAATTTGCAAATCATCCCAAAGAACTCTCTAGTTATAAACAAGATGAGAATGCTTGTTTTTTAAAGGTATTAATGAATCCTTCCTTGATGTTTCCTCTTAAACTTATTGATATGAACCAGGAAAATATTTTTCTACCCTTTTTTTCAGTTCACTAGAAGACTACACTCTACATTCAGCAAAAAGAATCATCTGTATTCTCCCATGTCAAAATACATTCAGCTTTTTTGCCCAGCTGAGCTCAGCATGCAGACCATGCTAGTTAATATACTCTTCATTCAATATTTCTACTTCTTCTCCCTTCAAGAATCACTGTAAGATTTCACTTCCCTGATTTGAGAGACTAGGTGTAGTCATATGTTGTGTTGGCCAATGAAATATGAATAGAAGTAGAAGGTTTAAGAACTAATTCATCATGGTCTTTTCTCCTCCCTAAGGAAATGTGGAGATTCTCTCAACTGCTGTCCCCAGGTGACTGTTATGAGCAGAATTCCCTGGCAACCAACATTGTATATATAGCATGACCAACAAATAAACATATATTGTTATAATCCTCTTAGAATTTGGAATTGTTATTGTACATAACCTAGCCTATTCTGTCTGGTATGCAGAGTGATAACAAAGAATATTCAAAGAGCATGAAGTCCAAATGAAAAATCCAACTGTTACTCACATGTTAACATATTCTGTACTTTATACTCCGTGTAAAATTTTAACAATATGAACCTCTCTCAATTAATCACTTGATCCTAGAAAGAAGGTAATTCTCACAAAATATGGCAAAATCAATACCTTAGAGCATTTTTTTTCTATTCTATTCAAGTACAATCAGAAGGATCTTATTAAGATACGCAGTTGGAATGGAGGTATCTTCATTAGTACTTGAAGCCAGGGTTTTCTTCATCTAGAGCTCATGTAGTTCCTTAAGCTCATTCAAGTTAGATTAGTAAAATGTCAAGTATTCAATGTGACACACTTTTGCAAAGTCCCAGATAGACAAAAACAATCCAAGAAAATCACAGCACCTAGTCCAATGTCATCATTTTAGAAAAACAATTGTATTAGTTAGGGTTCTCTAAAGAAACAGAATCAACAGGGAACAATTGCAGATATAAAATTTATAAAAGTGCCTCATGTGACTGCAGGAAAGCAGAGTCCAAAATCCACAGGGAAGGCTGTGAAGCTGATGACTCCGATGGAGGTTCTGGATGAACTCCACAGGAGAGCTCACCACCCGAAGCAGGAATGGAACCTGTCTCCTCTGAATCCTCCTTAAAAGGCTTCCCATGATTAGATTAAGCATCACTCATTTTAGAACACTCCCCTTTGGCCAATTACAATTGGAATCAGCTGTGGATGCAGCTGACGTGATCATGATCTAATTCTATGAAATGTCCTCATTGCAACAGTCAGGCCAGCACTTGCCCAACCAGATAAACAGGTACCACAACTTGGCCAAGTTGACACACGTCCCTAACTATGACAGTCCACCCTTTGTTAACTTGGCAGCTTAAACCACACTTAATTTCCAAATAAAAACAATAAAGCACACATTTTTTTTCTTTTATTTGATGATACTCAATTGTCCTGCATATACTGGAAACACATTAAATCTCTCTAGAATAGGGTACAAATCCTCGGGCAATATTCATTCTTAAACTTGATATCTTACAACTTAAATAGTATAACATGGACTTCCGGAGAAGATGGCGGCTTAGTAAGACGCGCGGGTCTTAGTTCCTCCTCCAGAAAAGCAACTAAAGAAACAGAAACAATACAAAACAGCTCCCGGAGTCACGACAGAGACCAAAAAGACAGCGTACCCCATTCTGGAACAGCTGAACGGGCAGGGAGAATCTGCTGCGGTGAGATACCCGAGGGGCGCGCGTTTTCCCAGCCGGGGCGACTGGCGACTGGGGTCCCCTCCACACACGTGGCTCCCCGGTCTGACTGGGAACGTTGGATAGTGGGGCCCTCCCGTCACGCTTGGCGTTTCGGGCCAGCTGGGCAATTAGGACCCGCACTCTCCCAAGCCGCGGCGGCCAGCGACCCCCGCCTCCACGCACGGTTTCCCGGGCCGACTGCCGTGCAGACAGACGAGCGCCACGAGCTCCACCTACTGGGCAGGAAAAGAAAAACAGAGCCCAGAGATTTCACAGAAAAAGCTTTCAACAAGCTGGGTCCCACACCCAGGGAAGTCTGATCAAATGCCCAGACACCAGCAGAAAATAATGGATGACGCTCGGAAAATTGAAGATATGGCCCAGTCAAAGGAACAAACCAATAGTTCAAATGACATACAGGAGCTGAGACAACTAATGCTGAATATACGAACAGAAATGGAAAAACTCTTCAAAAACCAAATCAATAAATTGAGGGAGGACATGAAGAAGACATGGCTGAACAAAAAGAAGAAATAGAAAATCTGAAAAAACAAATCACAGAACTTATGGGAGTGAAGGACAAAGAAGAAAAAATGGAAAAAACAATGGATACCTACAATGGTAGATCTAAAGAGACAGAAGCTACAATTAGTGAACTGGAGGATGGAACATCTGAATTCCAAAAAGAAACAGAAACTATAGGGAAAAGAATGGAAAAACTTGAGCAGGGGATCAGGGAACTGAATGGCAATATGAAGCGCACAAATATACATGCTGTGGGTGTCCCAGAAGGAGAAGAGAAGGGAAAAGGAGGAGAAAAACTAATGGAAGAAATTATCACTGAAAATTTCCCAACTCTTATGAAAGACCTAAATTTGCAGATCCAAGAAGTGCAGCGCACCCCAAAGAGAATAGACCCAAATAGGCGTTCTCCAAGACACTTACTAGTTAGAATGTCAGAGGTCAAAGAGAAAGAGAGGATCTTGAAAGCAGCAAGAGAAAAACAATATGTCACATACAAGGGAAACCCAATAAGACTATGTGTAGATTTCTCAGCAGAAACCATGGAAGCTAGAAGACAGTGGGATGATATATTTAAATTACTAAAAGAGAAAAACTGCCAACCAAGACTCCTATATCCAGCAAAATTGTCCTTCAAAAATGAAGGAGAAATTAAAACATTTATAGACAAAAAGTCACTGAGAGAATTTGTGACCAAGACACCAGCTCTGCAAGAAATACTAAAGGGAGCACTAGAGTCAGATATGAAAAGACAGAAGAGAGAGGTATGGAGTAAAGTGTAGAAAGAAGGAAAATCAGATATGATATATATACAATACAAAAGGCAAAATGGTAGAGGAAAATATTATCCAAACAGTAATAATACTAAAAGTTAATGGACTGAATTTCCCAATCAAAAGACATAGAATGGCAGAATGGATTACGACCCAGCAATACCACTGCTAGGTATCTACTCAAGGGACTTAAGGGCAAAGACACAGACAGACATTTGCACACCAGTGTTTATAGCAGCATTATCTACAATTGCAAAGAGATGGAAACAGCCAAAATGTTCATCAACAGACGAGTGGCTAAATAAACTGTGGCGTATACCTACGATGGAATATTATGCAGCTTTAAGACAGACTAAACTTATGAAGCATGTAATAACATGGATGGACCTAGAGAACATTATGCCGAGTGAGTTTAGCCCAAAACTAAAGGACAAATACTGTAAGGTCCCACTGAGGTGAACCGAATTCGAGAATCAGCTTAGAATATATCATTGGTAACAGAGACCAGCAGGAGTTAGAAACAGGATAAGATAATGGGTAATTGGAGCTGAAGGAATACAGACTGTGCAACAGGACTAGATACAAAAACTCAAAAATGGACAGCACAATAATACCTAAGTGTAATGTAGCTAGGTTGGAACACTGAATGAAGCTGCACCTGAAATATGGTTTTTTGTTTGTTTGTTTGTGTGTTTGTATCTTTTGTTTTTGTTTTTTTTCTTTTTCCTTTTTATATATATATATATTATTAGTATTATTATTTTAATTCTCTTCTCTATATTAACATTCTATATCTTTTTCTGCTGTTTTGCTAGTTCTTTTCCTAAATCGATGCAAATGTACTAAGAAATGATGATCATACATCTATGTGATGATATAAGAATTACTGAGTGCATGTGTAGAATGGAATGATTTCTAAATGTTGTGTTAATTTCTTTTCTTTTTTTGATTAATAAAAAAATTTAAAAAAAATAGTATAACATGAACAAAACAGTATTACAGTCCTTATTTCTGTAACTGATCACGTGGTCGAAGTTCATATTTATCACTACCTTCTTCCACTACCCATTCTATGTTCCCTTTATCCACAGCAAGCACTTCAGCTGGCCGTGGTTCTTTGCCTGGTGGGGTGAACCAAACCTTCATTCCTGAAGTTTCAGAGCCATTAGTAGTCCTGCCTGGATTGTGTTGTTGCAGATTTCCATTGATTTTAATCGCAGGGCATGGTAGTACTAAAAGACGCCCTAGGGGATCTCCTATATTCCAAGAAAACTCTTCTTCACCTCCATTATGTAGTTGAAGGCCTACTTCCTCCTGATAGTCACAGTCAGTTACCCCAGACAATAATGTAATACCCTTCTTGGCTTGTTGATCTAGTGGCATAAGTAGCCCAAAGTGACCAGGCGGCAGTCTTAAATTCCAGTTCAGTGGAATCATTGTTGTTTCTCCTGGTGGAAGCACTACCCGATTTGGAACGAAAACCCGTAGGCCAGCAGAGCTCAGGGTAGCAGGGACAGGAAGCAAAAATTTTCCTAGTGGATCACTAGGGGTAATAGTGAGTGGTACCACACCCATTTCTACCCCTTGATTCCTGGACCCATGGATCCTGGCTATGGGAGAAACAGCACCATACAGCAGATGCTGATTCAGAGCATATACAGCTTCCTGGAGAACATTATCCGAGCCTTTCAAGGTATTGGCACCCAGTTGGCACCGTAATTGAGTTTTCAAAAGGCCATTCCACTGTTCTATCAATCCAGCTGCTTCTGGATGATGGGGAACATGGTAAGACCAGAGAATTCCATGAGCATGTGCCCATTCCCACACTTCGTTTGCTGTGAAGTGTGTTCCTTGATCCAAAGCAATGCTATGTGGAATACTGTGACGATGGATAAGGCATTCTGCAAGCCCACGGATGATAGTTTTGGTATAGCATTGTGTGCAGGGAAAGCAAACCCATATCCAGAGTATGTGTCTATTCCAGTTAGAACAAATCGCTGCCCCTTCCATGAAAGGAATAGTCCAATGTAATCAACCTGCCACCATGTAGCTGGCTGGTCACCTCAGGGAATGGTGCCATATCGGGGGCTGAGTGTGGGTCTCTGCTGCTGGCAGATTGGGCACTCAGCAGTGGCTGTAGCCAGGTCAGCCTTGGTGAGTGGAAGTCCACGTTGCTGAGCCCATGCATAACCTCTATCCCTACCACCATGACCACTTTGTTCATGAGCCCATTGGGCAATGACAGGAGTTGCTGGGGAAAGAAGCGGATTGGTATCCATAGAACAGGTCATCATATCCACTTGATTATTAAAATCTTCCTCTGCTGAAGTGACCTTCTGGTGTGCATTCACATGGGACACAAATATCTTCATGTCTATCCACATACTTCTTCCCCAGACCTCTTTGTCACCAATTTTCCATTTATGGTATTTCCAAGTCCCTGACCATCCAGCCAAACCATTAGCAACAGCCCATGAGCCAGTATACAAACGCACCTCTGGCCAGTTTCCTTTTCAAGCAAAATGAACAACCAGGTGCACTGCTTGAAGTTCTGCCCACTGGGAGGATTTCTCCTCACCACTGTCCTTCAAGGACACCCCAGAAAGGGGTTGTAGTGCTCTACCTGTCCACTTTCAGGTGGTACCTGCATATCGTGTTGAACTATCTGTAAACCAGGACTGAGTTTTCTCTTCCTCAGTCAATTCACTGTAAGGAACTCCCCAAGAGGCCATAGCTCTGGTCTGGGAAAGAGAAGGTAATGTGGCAGCAGTGGAAGCCATGGGTATTTGGGCCACTTCTTCATGTAACTTACTTGTGCCTTCAGGACCTGCTCTGGTTCTATTTCATATATACCATTTCCATTTTACAATAGAGTGCTGCTGTGAATTCCCAACTTTATGGCTTGGTGGGTCAGACAACACCCAGCTCATGATAGGCAACTCAGGTCTCATGGTAACTTTGTGGCACATGGTTAAGTGTTCAGTCTCTACTAAGGCCCAGTAGCAGGCCAAAAGCTGTTTCTCAAAAGGAGAGTAGTTATCTGCAGCAGATGGTAAGGCTATGCTCCAAAATCCTAAGGGTCTGCGTTGTGATTCTCTTATAGGGGCCTGCCAAAGGCTCCAGACAACATCTCTATTTGCCACTGACACTTCCAGCACCCATTGGATCTGCTGGATCATACGGCCCAAGTGGCAGAGCAGCTTGTACAGCAGCCTGGACCTGTCACAGAGCCTCCTCTTGTTCAGGTCCCCATTCAAAATTATCAACTTTTCTGGTCACTCAATAAATGGGCCAGAGTAGCACACCCAAATGAGGAATATGTCATTGCCAAAATCCAGAAAGACCTACTAGGCGTTGTGCCTCTTTTCTGGTTGTAGGAGGGGCCAGATGCAGCAACTTATCCTTCACCTTAGAAGGGATATCTCGACGTGCCCCACACCACTGGACACCTAGAAACTTCACTGAGGTGGAAGACCCCTGTATTTTTGTTGGATTTATCTCTCATCCTCTGACACGCAAATGTCTTACCAGTAAATCTAGAGTAGTTGCTACTTCTTGCTCACTATGTCCAATCAACATGATATCATCAATATAATGGACCAGTGTGATGTCTTGTGGGAGGGAGAAATGATCAAGGTCCCTGCGAAAAGATTATGACATAGGGCTGGAGAGTTGATATACCCCTGAGGTAGGACTGTGAAAGTATATTGCTGACCTTGCCAGCTGAAAGCAAACTGTTTCTGGTGGTCCTTACTAATAGCTATTGAGAAAAAAGCATTTGCCAGATCAATAGCTGCATACCAGGTACCAGGGGATGTATTGATTTGCTCAAGCAATGATACCACATCTGGAACAGCAGCTGCAATTGAAGTTACCACCTGGTTGAGCATACAATCATCCACTGTCATCCTCCAAGACCCATCTGTTTTCTGCACAGGTAAAATGGGACAGTTGAATGGAGATGTGGTGGGAATCACCACCCTGCACCTTTCAAATCCTTAAGAGTGGCGGTAATCTCTGCAATCCCTCCACGAATACGGTATTGCTTCTGATTTACTAGTTTGCTCAGTAGGGGCAGTTCTAGTGGCTTCCACTTGGCGTTTCCCACCATAATAGCCCTCACTGCATGAGTTAGAGAACCAACGTGGGGATTCTGCCAGTTGCTCAGTATGTCTATGCCAATTATACCTTACAGAACTGGGGAAATAACTACAGGATGGGTCCAGGGGCCCCCTGGACCCACTGTGAGACGGACCTAAGCTAAAACTCCAATGATCACCTGGCCTCCATAAGCCCCCACTCTGACTGGTGGTCCAGAGTGAAGTGTTGGGTCCCCTGGAATTAATGTCACATCTGAACCAGTTTCTAATAATCCTCAAAATATCTGATCATTTCCTTTTCCCCAATGCACAGTTACCCTGGTAAAAGGCCGTCGGTCTCCTTGGGGAAGACTTAGAGGAAGATTAACAGTATAAATTTGTGTCAGTGTAACAGGTTTCTCCTCCATAGGGACCTGGCCTCCCCTTCATTCAAGGGGCTCAGGGTCTGTAAACTGTTTCAAGTTTGGAATATGATTAAGGGGCCGTGACTCTGTGTTTTTGTAATTCAGGTTAGACTTCAGTTCCCTCGACCTAGAACTCTTTTGTTTATATAGCTCAAACAAGAATTTAGTAGACTGCCCTTCTATTGTATTTCTAGGTACCGCATGATTTACTAGCCAATGCCACAGACCTCTGTGAGTCATATGATTTTGACTCCTGCTTTGAGTTTGCTGTCTCAAAAGACAGCACGTCTTTTGAGACAGCAAACTCAAAGCCATGTCTACCCTGTCTTTGGCAATTAAGTGCTGCCACCTGGCTTCTGCCAACTCGGGATCTTGTCATCCCCATTGTGTTTAAGGATTCCAGCTCAGTGACAGCAGTTCATACAGTAATATCTGACCTACAGAGAAGTGCAACCACAGAGCTCTTTAGGGATCATGCTGCTAATCTCACAAATTTATTTCTCACTGTTCTGGTAAAAGGTGCATCCTCTGGACATTCCTGGGGTGTAAGAGCAAGCTTTGCATGATAAATCCACTCTAATTCAATCTCTCTAAGCCTCTGGATCTCCTCATCTACATTATACCAGGGCAGTTCTGGCATTTCAACCTCAGGTAATGTTTGCCACCTTTTGATCCATGTTTCAACCAACCATCCAAACAAACTATTAACACCTTTTCTAACTGCTCGAGCTATAACATCAAATGCAGAATCTCTGCTTAGTGGGCCCATATCAATAAATTCAGCCTACGCCAACCTTATATTCCTCCCACCATTATCCCACAGTCTTAAAATCCATTGCCACACATATTCCCCTAATTTCTGTCTGTATAAATTGGAAAACTCATGCAGTTCTTTCGGAGTATAACATACCTCCTCATGTGTGATACTTTGTACCATGCCCTTCAGAGCCTGTTGGGACTTTAGTCTAGTTATAGGTCTGGAAGAACTGAGGGATGGTGGGGGTGGGTCATGAAAAGAATTAGAAATATCTTCCAAGCCATTTGCTTCAGGGCCTTCATTTGCAGTTTCATCTGGTGGAACAGGATCAATCACTCTAGGGCTAACCCCTTCAGGAGGAGATTGGGTGGCCAACTCCTCAAGGCAGACTGGAGTTGGGACAGTTATGTCTTCAGAGCAAACTATTACAGGGTTATCTAGAGAAGACTCAGCATGATCTAGGGCTTCAACCTCACTCCCAACATCATTATTAATCCGTATGTCACCATCCCATTTTTCAGGGTCCCACTCCTTTCCAATCAATGCCCTCACTTTAATGGCAGACACCATGCAAGACTGAGATTTCAGTTTACATTGTAAAGTTGCTACTCTAACAATAAGATTCTGAGTCTGATTTTCAGAGATCTCAAGTCTACGGCTACAGGAAATAAGCTTTTCCTTCAGGATACTCATAGAAACGTCTACATCTTTCAGACAGTACTCAAGCTTCTCATTTGAAGCCCTAAGCCCATCCCTTTCACCCCTTAATGTAGCCAGTGTATCTAACAACAAGCAACCAACATCTCTATACCTCTTATTTCTACAAAACTCTGTAAAGGTGTCAAAAACATTAGCCTCCAGAGTCTGGCTTCGTACAAGTGAAGCATTAGGAGAATTGAATGATGATATTTTGACTATCTCTTTTACCAACTCACTCCATGGATTGGGAGTGTCATTCTGATTACAGGAATCAGAGTCTTAAGTATCTCTGAGTCCAGTCAGAGTAGAAAACCATTCATAAAAACCCATTTTTAAGATTCTGTTCCTTAAGAACCACTCCCAGCACCAGATGTATTAGTTAGTGTTCTGTAGAGAAACAGAATCAACAGGGAACACTTGCAAATATAAAATTTATAAAAGTCTCTCATGTGACTGCAGGAATGCAGAGTCCAAAATCCACAGGGCAGGCTGTGAAGCTGATGACTCCGATGGAGGGTCTGAATGAACTCCACAGGAGAGGCTCAACAGCTGAATCAGAAATGGAATCTGTCTCCTCTGAATCCTCCTTAAAAGGCTTCCCATGATTAGATTGAGCATCACTCATTGTAGAAGACACTCCCCTTTGGCTGTTTACAAATGGAATCAGCTGTGGATGCAGCTGACATGATCACGATCTAATTCTATGAAATGTCCTCATTGCAACAGACAGGCCAGCACTTGCCCAACCAATAAACAGGTACCACAACTTGGCCAAGTTACACATGTCCCTAACCATGACAATTATATCTGGAATCAAGTGTGAAGACTCCAGCAGAGTGCCTTCTACAGACCAATTTAACCATTACAGACTATTTTCATGATGAAATACTATATTCAAAAAGTACTTACAGTTAGCAAAACTCTGGGTTGCCTCTAGTCCTCTCTTACGTTGATTCCTGAATGGATACACCATTTCAGTACCCATTTTCTAAAATGGTGGGTAAAGAGAAGAAGGACTATGAATACTCATGCATTAGTATCTTATTGATCCTTATTTTATAATTCTGTGCAGAGTTAAACTCGGCTTTAGAGCAATATTGTCATTCTCAGTCACTGATTATAAGGATGACAGGGTTTTATTTTTGGGAGAAATTGAGAGGCAGAATAAAAGAAAGGAAGGATCCCCACTTTCAGTGTGTGTTGTGTGCCGATATGTAAAATCAGGCCATATGTAAAAAGTTCACCCCTGAGGCTTCTGGTCAATGAAAATGGCACCAGAAATTAGGATAGAGGTTACCAGGCCAGGGTTAGGCAGGGGAATGGAGAGTTCATGAGTCCAGAACTAAATGCTCACACAAAGAACACACTAACATTATGGGAGAGCAGATGGTTGGAGAATCTCCGAGAATTTCAGATAGGCCACCTAAATCTTCACATTCATTCCTCCACAACGTCTCTTAACCACAGTAACTGAAATTGCAAAAACAGCACTCAGAGCAAGGTAAAGAATCATGCAACCTCGTGGTGGCTAGTTCTGTGCTACCCACAAGCTTCTTAGCAGCCCCAGTAAAAAGCCAGTAACATTCACACTGTAGTTTTTCCATGTTTTTTGCCCCGTGGTTAACTCAGGACTGAACAATTTTCAGAATTAGATCACGTTAGCTATGGGAAGTTGTGAAGGCAAAAAGAGAGTTCAAATATTGGTCCCTGACCACTAAATTGTGGCTAACCCTACATTTTGAGGACCCTTCCTGCTTGGCCTACATGGAATACCAGCTAACAAGCCTAAAATTGGCAAAGGATCTGATAATAAGCAAAGCATTTTTTCCTTTATTAGATAGATTGTGGGTTTGCAGAACAGTCATGCATAACATACTGGATCCCCATACACCCCCCACCACCTGCATTGATGTGTAACATTTGTTAAAATTGATGCAAGCACATTTATATACTGTACTGTTAATTAAAGTCCATGATTTAACTTGGGGTTCACTGTTTATGTAGTGTAGTTCTATGGATGTTTTTACAATTTTTATTCTGTTACCATTACCCTATAATCAGATTCCGATGTATATTTCCGTGTGAACTGCACTGACAAGGTCTCATCGCCATCACACCGCCCACCACCAAAGCATCCCTGTCATTCCAAATAGGAGTCCCCAGGCCTACCCCAAACCCCCCGCAACCCGTCCCACGCTGACTCTGCTCACCTGCATCCTAGGTGCTTATTCTAATTGTCTCAAGGCAGTGAGATCACACAATACTTGACCTGTCGTGGAAGCATTTTCAAAACAACAACACAGGTTTCACTCCCCAAATATACCCAGTGCCTTCGCGTTCACTCCCGTGTGCGGTCGGTGGCAGACAATAGTGTATCTTCACGCTGAAACAGGCAGGGAGCAGGCAGCATTTCAAGCACCTCCTGGTTGGTAAATGAGAAGATGGTTTTGGCCAAAGTTGGTCCCTTTACAACTAACCTCTTCGTGGCCCACAGGAAGTCATAACCCGGAATAAGCAAACACCAGCTTCTTATCATTAGTTGGCCCTCGGGCACCAGGTCCCCAGCAGGAACTTCTGGTGAACCCAACACATTTTTAATATTAACAAGTAGGCTACAAGACTTCAAGTGATGATTAGTGGTCAACAATGCTCTTATTTTAATCCTGACCATTTCCACCACAGTTTTCCCAAATAACATGGTAAGACTGCAAAAAACAAAATTCCATTTTCCAACTCGGATGTAAATTCCCACACTTGACATATGAGACAGTCATGAAGGCAGTTAATCATAACAGATGAGAGCAACTTATTTGTAGCAAGTTATTCGTAGACACCATTCTTGTATCTGAAAACACAGTGATTAAACTTCATGTATCTCTACAGACATTTCACAGAAGAAACAATTAGTAATACAGAGTAAGACCCACTCACAGGAGATAACATTTTGAACAAAAACCTGCCCCCCTCAAGAGAAAGGGTTTGATTAATTTCCTCTTTCAGACGAGCACATTTAGTACCACTTTCACATTATTCAGATTTTAAAAAGTGCTAGAAACAAAAGGTGGGCCATGGTGGCTCAGTAGGCAAAGTTCTCGCCTGCCGTTCCACAGACCTGGGTTTGATTCCCCGTGCCTGCCCATGCAAAAAAAAAAAAAAAAAAAAAAGTACTAGAAAGGTACATTATTCGAATAAGTTCAAATGAGTTCTCACTTCTTTTCACATACAAAGTGACACAACAACCACTAATTGTGCTTCATTCAAATAGATAAACATATATTTTATATTTCAATTACATGAAAAAGAACTGAAGGTTTATGGTAGTGAATCCATGTTTCATGAGGAAGTCCACTCAATGGAGATTTCTAGCAACATTTCTGATCATGGGATTTGGTATTGCATCCCCCCATGTTAAATGAAACTCAGACTTTGTATTAATATTAACTACTCTATGTTAAGCTATATTATATCATTATAATTAAACATATAATTAACATATGTCAATAGTAATATAATATATATTGATTAATATATTTTGTAAATAAAATGAGTATATTTTGTGATATTTATTTTAACTGAACGTTAAACCCATCATAGTTTTCAAAAGTAGTTTTACATGATTCAACACAACACAAACAGTGATCCTGGAATATACTTTGTGAATTTATGTTTAATAAAACACTGAATTTAAAACAAATACCACTGACATTGTAGAATATATGTACGTGTATGCATGTACAGGTCGGTTTAGATAAAATATATATGTCTTTTTTCTTAATCTAATATCTCCTGGGATTAAGGAAAAAACAACAACAGAAAAGCGTGCCTTATGGTATGTTTTAACTTCCAGGACTTCTGTGGCAAGGCCACACGATGGGTTGGCTTAAATAGGGGAATGCATTGGCTCACGTTTTCGTGGCTGGGTGAAGCGTAGAGTCAGGGAGCCAGCAAGATGGGCCTTTCTTCCAGCGTCGTGTGATCTGGCTGGCAACTCGCAGTCCTGGAGGTCCCTGGCCTCCTGGGCGATGATTCCTACCTTGTTTCCGAGTCTCCTGACTTCTGGCTTCAGGCTCTTCCCTGAGGCTTTCTCTGACTCTGTCTAAATTTCTTCTGCCTATGAGGACTTCAGTAATCTGGATTAGGGCCCCCCTCATTCAGTTAGGCTGCACCCTAACTACAGTAACATCTCTAAGAGCTCTTATTTACGACAGTTGCACACCCACACTAACGTGGATTGAGATTAAGAACATATCTAAATTGGGGTACACAATTCAGTCCACCTCACGGTATTCTCTCCTTTATATTGATTAAATTTATTTGTAAATTAAATCAGAGCATATGGTTAATTCCCAAGATTGATAGTAGCATGGATAATATAGCATAACATTTAACATGCATTTTAATAATAAAATGGAGCTCTGGTAGCTGTGCCTGGCTGTTGCAAAGGAGTATTACAAGAAAAAAGCAGATTCATTCAATTAGACAACTGTTAAATTTGTTCTTATTTGAATCACTTTCTGATAGGACAGTCTCCTAAGAATTAAAACTTTCATAATCAGGGCACTGTATTTTGAATCAGAATTTTAAACCTGCAGATACTATGAAACAAGTATTTTGTTTATCATCTAGCTACTGAAGAAAACATAAAAGGAATGGATAAGGCACTACTTTAAATTTAAAAACCTGACATATATTATTTTTGCACATATATCAGTAGACAAATAAAATAAGAGATAATATCTGGCTTAGAGAAAGAAAAGTAATTATTTCTCAATAAAATATCACAAAGTCAATATTTTTGGTTCTCAGCAATCTCTATTAATTGGTATATCAAAAGACCACTAACTTTAATAAAGATGACAGACAGGTAATAGAATATCTAGAAGTTCTTCTGAGCCATGAAAAATTATTACTTTGTTTTCATCAATAATTATCTGGAAAGTATTTGCAAATAATAATGTAAAATATTATAAATAAATATAAATAAATGAATATAAATAAATATAAAATAAATATTTTAATGTTGCTCATGTAAAATTTTCTAAATTATATTTATATACCTCCTACCATCGTTAGTAAGATGTTCAAAATAATGTGGCTTTCTCTTCATGATTCATTGTCAGCACAATGACCACCAATCATTCTATTCTTCTATAAATGTAGAAAAATATATTTGTGTAATAGGAAAGACAGTTTAACTAGTACACTCTTATCACAGGTTGTTTCTCATCCTTAGAAAATCATTTTCTGCTTTATTTTATATATACATTTTGCAAACTTTTTGACATGTATTAGGAATTTTTGTGTGGGTAGCTAAGCCTAAAGAAAAGTTGATTATTTTATGGAATTAAAAGAAGGTTTGTATTTTTAAATTTTAGTTTTTATTTAAACAGTTTTATTCCCACATTTTGCAATTAGTCCTAAGTGTAGAGTCGTGGGCTCTATGTATAATCACATAATTATGCATTCACCACCACAGTCAATATGAGAAATTCTCATCTATTTTGATAACCAAACAAATAAAAATCCTATATCCCTTATATCCTCCTATCTAGTTTTGGTATAGTGCTTTTGTTACAATTATTGAAAGAAAATTACAATGTTACTGCTAATTATAGATCTTAGTTTGCACTAATTATATTGTTTCCCATATACCACCTGTGCTGATTTAAAAGGATGTATGCTCCCTAGAAAAGCCATGTTTTAATCAAAATCCCATTCATGAAGGTAGAATAATCCCTATTCAATACTGTGTGTTTGAAACTGTAATCAGATCATCTCCCTGGATGATGTGATTTAGTCAAGAGTGGTTGTTAAACTAAATGAGGTGATGACATGACTCCACCCATTTGGGTGGGTCTTGATTGATTTATTGGAGTTCTATAAAAGAGGAAACATTTTGGAGAATGAAGGAGATTCATAGAGCGCAGAGAATGCTGCCGCACCACAAAGCAAAGAGTCTACCAGCCAACAACCTTTGGAGATGAAGAAGGAAAACACCTCCTGGGGATCTTCATGAAACCAGAAGCCAGGAGAGAAAGCTAGCAGATGACACTGTGTTCACCATGTGCCCTTCCAGCTGAGAGAGAAGCCCTGACTGTGTTCACCATGTGCCTTCACACTTGTGAGAGACCCTGAACTTCATCGGCCTTCTTGAACCAAAGTAGCTTTCCCTGGATGGAAGCCTTAGATTCGACATTTCTATAGGCTTGTTTTAATTGGGACAATTTCTCGGCCTTAGAACTGTAAACTAGCAACTTATTAAACTCCCCTTTTAAAAGCCATTCCATTTCTGGTATGCTGCATTCCAGCAGCTAGCAAACTAGAACACCACCCTATTATTAACACCTTGAAATAGTGACACATGCTTTTTCTAGTTCATGTAAGAATTTTCTTTTCTTTGTACAACTAACCACTGTTGTCTTCCTTTGTAAGTTTCACTGTTAAAAAGTCCCGATTTTTATTCTCTGCTTTCCTTCTGGTGACATACACAAAACCAGCCTTCCTGTTGCAATTATAATCACACTCAGCTTCATTACTTACACTTACAGGATCATGCCATCATCACACAGTACTGTGTGACCCATTCTGAACATTTACAATCAACCTCATTAAACATTTTGTACTCCTTAAGCATCCCAGAAGCTTTGAAGAACTAAACCATAGGGAAGAAAAGGTGCAGGTGGGCCTCAGGAAAAACCAGAATCAGTAATTTAAACACTGCCAAAAAGTTGTATCTTATCTCTTCTACTCTTTGTGCACCTGGCTTTATTGTTTCTTAGTGTAGTAAACAGTGATGGGAAACATAGACACCGACAACTTCAAAATGTTATATTTTCTGAATTCTGTGAAGAAATACTTTCCTGACATTCTTTAGTCCCCAGTCTTAAAATTCTGAGGAAAGGATATATTAACACTCCCTGAATAAGAGGCTGGCTGTGAAACCCTCAGGTACCATCAGTGGCCACCGTTGTATAAAATCACAGCACTTTTCACTGGAGGTTTCTGAGGAGAAGGAGAGTTTAAGGGAAGAAAATCCTGATTGTTTTACCTAGAAACAAGGTGTCCAGTGCCTGCTCACATGCCTGAGGGAGGGCACTGTTGGGCATGGTTTTGGGGGACCTGGGGGACAGAACATAGCTCACAACTAGCCGGTGAGAGAGACAAACAAATGGAGACCAAATCAAATCCAGAGTAGGCAAAAGAGATAAAATGACCTCTAGAATAAACTCAGCAAGAAATCAGAGGCCTTAACACCAGCAGAAAATCATAACTCATTCCAGGAAGGATGAAGATATAACTCAACAAAAGGAAAAAACTAACACCTCAACTGAGATGCAGGAATAGAAACAACTAATTAATAATATTAGAACAGATCTTCTAAATCAGTTCAGTGAGTTGAAGGAAAGTGTGGACAAAGACATGAGGATATAAAAAGACACAGGGTGTCTTACAGAACTTGGAAGGTTGCAAAAACGAACGGCAAAACTTATGGGAGTGACAGAGACCTGGGTTTGATTCCTGGTGTCTGCCCATGCAAAAGAAAAAAAAAAAAGAGAAAACTTATGGAAAGGCAAAATAGAAGAGATGGAAAACAAAATGGAGATATACAACAGTGGATTTGAAGAGGCAGAAGGTAGGATAAGTGAAATAGAAAACAGGGCACCTGAACTTCTACAATAAAAGAACAGACAGGGAAAATTTGAGCATGTGCTCAAGGAAATGAATGATAATATGAAGTACATGGATATACATGCTATGGGTGTCACAGAAGGATTTCATTGCATAATCAATGAAAATTTCCCAATTTTTATGAGAGTCATAAAGCCACAGGTCCAAGAAGTGCAGCACACTCCAAACAGAATAGATACAAATAGACATACACTAAGACACTTGCTAATCGGATTGTCAAATGTCAAAGACAAAGAAGGAATTCTGAAAGCAGCAAGAGAAGAACAACCTATCACATACAAGGGAATTTCAATAAAACTAAGTGCAAATCTCTCAGCAGAAACATAGAGGTGAGAAGGCAGTGGTCTGATATATTTAAGATACTGAAAGAGAAAAACTGCCAATCAAGAACTCTATGTCTGGCAAAACTGTCCTTCAAAAATGAGGGGAAGTTTAAAATATTTACAGATAAACAGACACTGAAAGAGTTTGTGGACAAGAGACCTGTTCTACAAGGAATACTAAATGGAGCACTAAACAGGTAGATAGGTCAAAACAGGAGAGAGAGGTTTGGAGGACAGTGTAGAAATGAAGATTAATCAATAGGGTTAAAAGAGAAAAAATAAGATATAACATAAATCTAAAAGAAAAAAATGGTTGAAAAAAATTACAGTAATAACATTAAAGTTAATGGATTAAGTTCCCCAATCAAAAGATGTAGTTTGCAGAATGGATTAAAAAACAGGATCCATCTATATGCTGCCTACAAAAAACTTGCTTAAGACCGAAGAACAAAAACAAGTTGAAAATAAAGGTCAGTAAAAAGAGATTTCATGCAAACAATCAGTAAAAAAGAGTGGGGGTAGCTATACTAATATTAGACAAGTTAGATTTCAAATATAAAACAATTAAAAGACATGAGGAAAGAAACTATGTATTAATAGAAGGAACAATTCATCAGGAAGGCATAACAATCATAAATATCAATGCACTGAAACAGTGCCCCAAAGTATATAAGGCAAACACTGTCAGCACTGAAGAGAGAAGTAGACATTTCTACAATAGTAGTTGGAGACTTCAATATAGCACTCTCATAAATGGGTAGACCATCTAGACAGAAGATCATTAAAAAGATAGATTTTGGGGGCGGGCCGCGGTGGCTCAGCGGGCAAGAGTGCTTGCCTGCCGTGCCGGAGGACCCCGGTTCGATTCCCGGCCCCAGCCCATGTAAAAAACAAACAAACAAACAAAATATAATAAAACAAGAAAATGTTTAAAAATGTTTCCTTTCTTCCTCCCTTCCTTCCTTCCATCCTTCCTTCCTTCTCTGTCTTTCCTTCCCTTCCTCCCTCTCTCTTAAAAAAAAAAAATAAAATAAAAAAAGATAGATTTTGGATAATATGATAAATGAACTAGACTTAACAGACATATACAGAACATCACACTCAACAACAGGATGTATATATATTCTTCTCAAGTGTTCATGAATTATTCTCCAGGATTGATCACATGTTGGAGCACAAAGCAGGTCTCAGTAAATTTAAGAATATTGAAATTATACAAAGCACTTTATCAGTCATAAGGAAATGGAGTTGGAAATCAATAACAGGTAGAAGCCTGGAAAACTCACAAATTTATAGGAACTAAGCAACACACTCTTAAACAACCAATTGGTCAAAGAACAAATTACAAGAGAAATCAGGAAATTTCTTGAGGCAAGTGAAAATGAGAACACAACATATCAAAACTTATGGGTTCCAGCAAATGCAGTGCTGAGAGAGAAATTTATTGTACTAAATGCCTACATTCAAAAAGAAGAAAGAGGGTGCATGGCTGGTCCAGTGGTAGAATCCTCACCTTCCATGCAAGAGATCTGGGTTCGATTCCCTGACCATGCAAACACCCCCCTCCCAAAAAAAAGAAGAAAAAACAAAAAGAAGAAAGAGCAAAAATTGAGGAATTAACTTTTCACCTACAGGAACTAAAGAAAGAACAGCAAACTAACCCTAAAGGAAAGAAATAGCAAATACTGGAGCAGAAATAAATGAAATTGATAGTATGAAAAAAAATACAGAGACAACAAAACCAGAACGTAGTTCTTTGAGAAAGTCAATAAAATAGATGGACCCCTAACTAGAATGACAAAGAAACCAAGAGAGAGGATGCAAATAAATAAAATCAGAAATGGGAGGGGGTACATAACTACTAACACTGCAAAAATAAAGGAGATAATGAGAGGGTACATGAATAACTATATGCTAACAAACTAGACAAATGGGTTGAAATGGACAACTTCTGAGAAAAGCATAGCAATCAGTATTGACTTAAGAAGAAATAGAAGACCTCAACAAACCAATCACAAATAAAGAGATTTGATCATCATTTAAAAATTCCCCAATAAAGAAAAGTCCAGGACCAGCTGGCTTCACATGTGAATTCTGCCAAACATTCAGGAAATGATTAGTACCAATCTTACTCAAACTCTTCAACATAATTGAAGAAGACAGAAAGCTACCTAACTCATTCTATGAAGCCAAAAACACCTGATACCAAAGCCAGGCACATATAATACAAGAAAAGAAAAGTACAGATCAATCTCCTCACCAAAATACTTACAAATCAAACCCAGCAGCATGTTAAAAGAATTATACACCATGACCAAGTGGGTTTTATCCCAGTATGCAAGGGTGGTTCAAAAGAAGAAAATCAATTAATGCAATACACCACATCAATTAATTAAAGAGGAAAAAACACATGATCATCTTGAGTGATGCAGAAAAAGCATTTGACAACATTCAGCTCCCTTTCTTGATGAAAACACTTCAAAGGATAGGAATAGAAGGGAACTTCCTCAACATAATAAAGGGAATATATGAAAAACCCACAGCTAACATCATCCTCAATAGGGAAAGACTGAACACTTTCCCTCCAAGATCAGGAACAAGACAAGGGTGCACCTTGTCATGATTGTTATTCAGCATTGTGCTGGAAATTTCAGCTAGAGCAATTAGGCAAGAAAAAGAAATAAAAGACATCCAAATTGGAAAGGAAGAAGTAAAACTTTCCCTGTTTGTGGATGACATGATCCTGTGTGTAGAAAATCCTGAAAAATCTACAGTAAAGCTACCAGAGCTATTAAATGGGTACAGCAAAGTGGCAGGATACAAGATTAACAGGCAAAAACCAGCTGTGTTCCTATATACCAGCAATGAGCAATCTAAGGAGGAAATCAAGAAAAAAATTCAATTTACAATAACAGCCAAAATAATAAAATATTTAGAAATAAAGTTAACCAATGACATAAAAGGCATATAAACAGAAAGCTACAAAACTTTGCTAAAAGAAACCAAGGAAGACTTAAATAAATGGAAGATCATACCATTTTCATGGATTGGAGCATTATATATAGTTAAGATGTAATTTTTCCCAAATTGGTTTATAGATTCAATTCAATACCAATTAAAATACCAGCAATTTACTTTATAGAAATAGAAAAAACAATAACCAAATTTATTTGGAAGAGAAGGGTGTCCCAAATATCTAAGAAAGTTCTTGAGAAAGAAGCATGAATTGAGAGCTCTTGTACTACCTGACTTTGAAGCATATTACAAAGCTACAGAAGTCAAAACAGCATGGCACTGGCATAAACATAGATATACTGACCAACGAAATTGAATTGAGTGTTCAGAAATAGACCCTCTCATCTATGGACAATTTATCTTTGATAATGCAGTCAAGTCAACTCATCTGGGACAGAGCCGCCTCTTTAATAGATAATGTTTGGAGAGCTGGTTAGCCATATCAAAAAGAATGAAGGAGGACCCCTATGTCACACCTTATGCAAAACTTAACTCAAAACAGATGAAAGGCCTAAACATTAGAGCTAAGATCATAAAACCTTTAGACAAAAATATTTTAAGGATCTTGTGGTAAGTGGTAGTCTCCTAGAGCTTACACCCAAAGCACAAGCAATGAAAGAGGAACTGGATAAAATGGATTTCTTCAAAACAGAACACTTTTGTGCATCAAAGAACTTTTTCAGGAAAGTTAAAAGGCAGCCTATGCAGTTGGAGACAAATTTAAAAGCCATATATCAGATAATGGTTTAATATCAGACTATATATAAAGGTCCTATAATTCAACAACAAGACAACAACCCAATTAAAAATGGGCAAAAAAGCATAGGCACTTTTCTGAAGAGGAAATACACATAGCTCAAAACATGAAAAGATGCTCAATATCATTGGCTATTAGGGAAATGCAAATCAAAACTACAAGATATCATCTCACACCTACTAGAATGGCCATTATCCAAAAATCAGAAAACTATAATTGCTGGAGAGAATGTGAAGAAAGAGGCACACTTATTCACTGTTCATCAGAATGTAGAATAGTGCAACCACTCTGGAAGACAGTTTGGCATTTCCTCAAGAAGCTACATATAGAGTTACCATAAGATCCAGCAACCCCATTATCAGTATATATTTGGAGGAAATGAAGGCAAGGACACAAACGGACATTTGCACAACTATGCTTATAGTGGAATTATTCATAATTGCCAAGAGCTGAAAATAGCCCAAATGTCCATCAATAGATGAGTGACTAAAACAAACTGGTACATACATATGATGGAATATTATGCAGCTGTAAGATAGAATAAATTCACAAAGCATGTAACAATGTGAATGAACTGAGGACATTATATTTAGTGAAATTAGCAGAAATAAAAGGACGAATACTCTATGGTCTCACTAATTTGAGCTAAGACTCATGTGTGAGCTTTTGGGGTTAAAGTTGAAAACATAGGTTATCAGGAGATAGAAAGAAGGTAGAGATTGGACATTTAGTGCTGAAAGATTATGGAATGTTCAACAGGACTGATTGTGAAGATCTAGAAATGAATAGCACAATACTGTCTAATGGTAGCACAATTGTCAGTACACTGAATGAAGCTGAGTGTGAGTATGGTGGGGGGGGGGCTGGGGTTATATATGGCACTGAAAGGAAAGATAAAGGACAATGACTGAGACAGTATAACTAACTGATGCTTAAAGTGAACAATATAGTGATTAAATGTACAAATATGTTTGTGCATGAGGGAAAACAAAGGAATGTTAACATTGCAAGTTGCTAAAAATGGGATGTATAAGGGAAAAAATATAATCAATGGATACTAGGCTCTACAATTAACAGTAACATTGTAATATGCTTCCATTGACTGTAACAGAGGCAATATGCCAATGTTAAATGTCGATAAGTGTGGGTTATGGGGGAGGGGTATGGGATTTTTGGCAGAAGAAATGGGAATGTCCACATTTAGATTGGGATGGTGAAGGTGTGGTTGTGTGACTATACTTGGAACCATTGATTTTTCACTTAGGTTGGATTGTATAATGTGTGAATAAAACTGTTGAAAATGAACAGAGAGTTACAAGTGCTGGAGAAAATGTGGAGAGT